>NC_135581.1:60341841-60966841 GCF_965152235.1 Eretmochelys imbricata
AATCTTGACTCCCCGCAGTAGATAAATATTGGAGAAGGAGTGAAGCAACGCATACTGCTAGGGCAAGCAATAAGGGACCATCACATATGTCTAACACTAAGCTGTTTTGGTAAAACAGGAAAAAATGCAGATGCTGGGTGGAACAAACAATATACAATTGATTTTTCCAATTTATTATTTCATACAGAGTTAATACAAATGGAACAATTTGGTAATAGATGCACATTATCCATCAAATAATTCAGTATCTTTGAGGGGAAACAATTGTATGCTTGAGTAGATTTAGTATTACATACTGTACTAGCTACCTTATTACCTGTAAAAAGGAGTAGAGTGGCATGGCATCATTACAAAGACAGAAGCCCATGATTGGTTAGAAGAACTGTTACAGAGCTGCTGCATATGCATCATGACATCAAGAGAGCCACGCTGGTGAATCAAACCAGTGTACAGGGCTGGGAGTAAATTTGATAAAAGCAGGAAGGTTATTGCAGATTTCTTCCATGTCTTCAATTGTTTAAGAGAATACCCTAAAGTGAGAAATATAAAACAGTTAAGCAGATAGGCAAGTGTTAACTATTAGTTTACAGCCCTCTTTTGACATAGTGCAACTTACTGAAAATTGATTAGTCATGGTTAAATTAGAAGCAAAACAGTTCCTTATTTTTAAATAGTCAAAGTCATTGCCCCCTCCAGTTTTTTGTTTAGAATGGAAAAAAGGGGCATGTTTTCTATGGATTCCACACTCTAAAGTTGATGAGAGGTTAAGCTCTTGAACCTATTTTGTGATTCAGAGCTGCAATTAGGGCAGGTTCACCAGAGCCAATGCTCAATTTTTCTAGGCCTATATTTAATTCCATGGAGTGGGAAATCATTTAAGAAGAGGATAATGAATCAGTTTGAACAAATGATAAGGGAAGACTGTTACCAAAGTGTCTGGTTTAAGTGTCACAGCACATGACATACTTCCCACTGTCAGTAATGTGGCTCTCTGGTCTCTCCAACACTTTGAAAGGCCTGAAGCACGTTACTATACTCCAAATGAATTGCTGTTGTAGCAAGGGAAGTGGGGTTAGGTGCTAAGCAATGCTTCAGCAGCTGTGGGATGAAGGGAAAAGCAGCCAGGAGCTTCAAAATTACAGTAATGGGTGTTGACTCTTTATCAAAGGCTACCCTTCTGCAGTTAAGTGGACTGTTAACAAAAAAGCAAGATGGTATAAAACACCTGACTAGGACTTTGTCTACAAACTTAAGATGAACCAGTTCCACTTCTATCAGTTTTTAAATTGACTTTGTTAAACCAGGGCAACTCCTGTGTAGACACTCTTATTTAAATTTAAAATCAGGATTATTTTGGTTACAGCTATTTCTAATTAATGTAAACTAAAACAAAATAAGCCTGGCTTAAACTGCAATAAGAGTGTCCACACAGGGTTGCCCTGGTTTAAATAATGCTGTTTAAAATTAAACTGGTATAACTTTGTGTGTGTTAACAAGCACCAAAAATCTGTTTTGTAATTTTGCTCAGCTTTCATGGCTTTTGAGATATTCTTCCGGCCCAGGCAAAATGACAATTTAATAAGAGTTTTTTAAATAATACCCTTTCTACATCATGAAGCAACTAAAAAGGAGAAGTGCAATTTTACCTTTGCATTTAAATGTAATTGCAAATGCAATAAATTCTGTAAAAGTCAGAGGGCATGAGCAGGATAGGTTCACACGCAATTTCTTTTTAAAAGACACTACCTTAAGGGCATTTGACTCCCAGCATTTTTGAGGGGGTCCAGGAATGAATGGGAAATAAAAGAACAGATTCAGCTAAAAGGCAGCATTGTTGAAAATCTAAATGTTAGAAACTCATTATTTTTATGGCTTTAGAGAAGGGGTGGGCAAACTTTTTGGCCCGAGGGCCACATCTGGATATAGAATTGTATGGAGGGCCCTGAATGCTCATGAAATTGGGGTTGGGGTGTGGGCTCTGGGGTGGGGCCAGAAATGAGGAGTTCAGGGTGCAGGAGGGTGCTTTGGGCTAGGACTGAGGGGCTCAAAGGCCAGGAGGGGGATTAGGGCTGAGCTAGGGGGTTGGGGGCGTGTGTGCGTGTAGGCTCCGAAGCGGTGCTGGGGATTAGGAGTTTGGGGTGCAAGAGGGTGCTCTGGGCTGGGACCAAGGGGTTCGGAGGGTAGGAGAGGGATCAGGGTTGGGGCACGGGGTGGGGGTGGCTCAGGGGTGTGGGCTCAGGGCAGCGCTTACCTCAAACAGCTCGTGGAAGCAGCGGCATGTCCTCCAGCCAGCTGCCCCATCCATAGGTGCTGCCTCTGCAGCTCCCATTGACCGCAGTTCCCAGCCAATGGGAGCTGCAAGGGCAGTGCTTGGGGCAGGGGCAACTTACGGAGCAGAGCCCCCTGGCTGTCCCATGTGTAGGAGCTGGAGGGGGAACATGCTGCTACTTCTGGGAGCCATGCGGAGTGGCCCCCAACCCTGCTCCCCAGCAGGAGCTCGAGGGCTGGATTAAAATGGCTGGCAGGCCGTAGTTTGCCCACCCCTGCTTTAGAGGTAACATTTAGCGGTGCACCTAGGCAATAGTTGCTCCTGACCCTATGATTCAATCTGTTTTGGTGGGGCTGTAAGTGAATAGAAAACTAATTCTAAACAACTTGACCATAACTAAACTACAGCCTATATTTCATGTAACAAAGTTTCTACAGAAGGGTTATCACCACACAACATTTAAAATCCAAATGCTTACCACAAAACACCATGCAAAATGGCAGTATGGGATATATAAACCTGAATTCTTTGTGGCTCAGCATGCTGTAACAAAACAGGTATGGTACTACTGAAATAAAATTATAGGAATCACAGGTTTGTTGACGATTCAATAGCATGTTTTATAGCATGTAGGGACAGAAAAGACAACTTGAACAGATTTTTAAAAAACTGAATTGTAAGCCTCCTCCTCGCAGTCCCGGCTGGGGATTTCTGCTCTATTATCAAACCACCGCATTATCTGAATCCGTTCCTTGGCCCCCAGCATGAAATATATGGGGCACAAAGAAGGATTCAGAAAATGTGGTGGTTCAGGTAATAGTGTTTTGGAAAACAGGAGTATACTGCAGCTGCAAACAAACTACCATTTTCCAGGAACTTTACTAACATATGCCAATTGCCTCCAGACAGACAGATAAGGAGGAGCATTCAGTCACCCCACTTACATAAAGAAAGTTGTGCAATAAATATCATGCTTGACTACTGTGACAATCACATAATGTAGATGTTTTTACACCCTGGCAATGAACATATTAAAAATTTAGATCATAATTAGTACTTTACTAATTTTGTGACTGGGCAACAAAATGGTAGATAAAATTCAATGCTGATAAATGCAAAGTAATGCACACTGGAAAACAATCCCAACTATACATACAAAGCGATGGGGTCTAAGTTAGCTGTTACCGCTCAAGAAAGAGATCATGGAGTCATAGTGGATAGTACTCTGAAAACATCCACTCAATGTGCAGCAGCAATCCAAAAAAGCTAATAATGTTAGGAACTATTAGGAAAGGGGTAAATAAGAGAAAATATTACGCCATATAAATCGATGGTACACCCACAACTTTAATATTGCATGCAGTTCTAGTCTCCCCATCTCAAAGATATATTAGAATTGGAAAAGGTACAGAGGGGGACAACAAAAACGGAGAAAGTAAATAAGGAAATGTTATTTATCCTTTCACATAACACAAGAACCAGGGATCACCCAATAAAATTAACATACAGCAGGTTTAAAACAAATAAAAGAAAGTATTACTTCACACAACGCAGTGTCAACCTGTGGAACGCTTTGTCAGGGGATGTTGTGCAGGCCAAAACTATAAAGAATTAGGTGTGTTCAAGGAGGGTGGGTCCATCAATGGCTATTTATCAAGATATGGTCAGGGATGCAACCTGTAAGGAGAGACTGTTATCTTGTCATAAGCTGCTGTTCTTAACAACAAGTGAGGAAAAGTGCTGGTGGTGAATCAAAACTTAGTTGGGCACACTACACCTATGGAACAAGATTCATCTAAGCTAGGACCATACTACTATTCAATACAGTCCTATAACTTGTGGAGTCAGCCACAGGAGGCCCACCCCATTATACCCAGATCAAGTGATGTATAACTATCACAGTTGCTCCTATGCCAACTTCCCTCCTGCAGGTAGTACAGGGGGCATGACTAGGGCATCAGACTACTTTAACTTGTGCTATGGGACTGGAGCCTTACAGGACTGGGCCAGTGCAAGGTAGTTTAAAACCATTTTTGCATCCCTCAGTTTTGTGACCCAGTTACAAAATTTTTCTATATTCTATTAATACCATGTTCTGAAACATGGGAAAGCGTTTAACATTATTTGATATTTAAATAATCACGGTCACCTGTTTCACCCTGTTTCTACAGTGAGTGGTGTGTGAAGAGCCTGAACAAACTAACCCTCACTGCCATTTCTCATCCCCTGCAAACTGCTGCCTTCACCTCTGGTTGTCTTTTGTCATTTTGGCAACAGACAGGACAGATTTTTATATTGCAATAATCTCTGAATTGCTCCATATGCAAGTCTTTTCAGACGATTTCAGAAATCTTGAGTGAAATTAAACAAAAGAATGTGATTTTCTTTAACAGGCCTCAGGTAAACAAGACTTTCAAACTCACTGTGCTGCTGAAAGCAAACACCTTTTAACGATCCAAAGAAGGTCTCAATTTTGCTGCAGTGCCCAATCTGCTCTCTAATCGCTTACTGTGTCACCAACATCAGTTGAGAATTATTCCATTAAGCCACTGTAGTAATGTTAAACACAGCTATGTCATACCATTGAATAATTTACTGTAAAATATTTGGATAATTTTTGTAATTGGACACTGCAATTTGAATGAAATTTTCTTTGCATTAATCTCTATTTTGTTCTAGAGAAAATAAGTTATGATTTTGACTTTAAAAATAATGTGACTGATTCAAAGTTAATTACATTTAAGGGAACTTACCTGTATACCAACACTGTCCAAACCACTACCACTAGAAAGATCCGATACCTCTTTGGTGCCTGGATGCAGCCGTGAATAAAGAAGGGTAGATGGGTGCCCAAAATAACCGGCAATCCCTGGGTCAAGTACCAATGCCAAGGATGAGAACCATAAAATGTCCCCAAATTCTGTAGCACATTAAACTTCAAGAATTTCAGCTGAACCAGTATCCACTGAAAGGTTAAAAAAATGAATTAGTGTTAAGTATGAAAATGTTAGATTAAGTCTGTCTGGTTCTGTTATGCAGCACTGACATTTTTTTTTAAAAGTACATGGTTTGAGCATTGGCCTGCTAAACTTAGGGTTGTGAGTTCAATCCTTGAGGGGGCCATTTAGGGATTGGGGCAAAAATTGGGGATTGGTCCTGCTTTGAGCAGGGGGTTGGACAAGATGACCTCCTGAGGTCCCTTCCAACCCTGATATTCTATGATACCATGATTTACATTTTTACCGAAAATCATTACAGCAAGTTTTTAAAGTAAAAACTATCTTGTGAAAGCAATTTAGTTACTTTCAGCAGTTAATACAAGTTACAAGCATTATGGTTTGAAAGTTTTCTACTACGTTTCTGTCATACAGAATAGGCCTCTTATGCTGAACAATACAAATGTGAAATGTTTTAAAAATCTACACACAATCGGTCTTGTGTGGTCACTAACTTCCTTCCACAAAAAGTACGGGCTTATCTTTTACGGTTAGTGAATCCTTTAAATGAGACATGGGTTGTCCATAGAACTTTCTTTTAAAAACTAGGGGCAGGATTCTCAGATTTGCTCAACATCAGTGTAATCTGCTCATATTTAAGTTACTTCAATGGAAGCAGAGTTGGATCAATGCTGAGCACTTCTGAAAATCCTACACTAAATATTTTATACATCTTTTCGAGCCCTATAGAATTCTCTTCTGCACACTTGCCTATTGCTCCAATACTTCTGTTACCTCTGTAATGTCTCCTGCTTGGAAAAAATCTTTTCTACATATTTTATGACATTGGGTTAGATGGACAACTTCAAGTTTGCCAAAATTGTCCATCTTACAGTAATATCGGCAACAATCATCAATATATTTAACACTTCTTACACAGAGAGCTGTGCATCTTTACCAGCGTGAAAGCTGAAAACATGCAGGATATGACTTTGAGCTTTTGCTAATCTTTGTTTTACATAATTGATATCTACAAAAGCTGCTTTTTGTAAATGGTAAGTACTAAACTGCTGAATACTTTATGGTAACACAAGATGTCAGAAATGAAGTTTCACAAGCAGGTTTACTAGGACAGTGCTAACTAGGATCTGTAAATACTTTTAGAAGCAAATAAATACCAAAATGCTACAACTAAGCTATCCTAACAGAAATTAATGCTGAGCTAACCATAACATTACAGCTCTCCCAGAACATAAAATATGCTGCAGAGAACAACTGTGTAAAGTTTAGTTATTCTGTACATAATTAAATTAACATGTAATTATCTCTGAACACTGACACTAAGTATCAGTGAATTGAGAAGCCATTGCATTGTTAGTCTTATTTGAAATGGCATTCTAGTGATTTAACATAAGTGTAGATATTAATGGCTAGAATTATACTCATAAGATTATAGGATACAGACGAACTGTTATTTGAGGTGATGCCAAAGGCAGAATGTACAGATCTAAAATCATTGAGACAGTGACAGCTCTTGAATTAGGAAAGTGTGGAACCACCTGCCCAAGTACAAAATTGTTAAACATGCTCACAAATTTAATTTAAGACATTGTATGGCAACTTACCTCACCAAAAAATACACGATCAATTATTAAAGAAATCCCTAGAATGACCAATCTGCAAAAATCAAGAAAAAACTCCTTGTATTACTGACATCTTCTGAATGTTTACACTTTTCTTCAGCTTGCCTCTACACTTCATTGTGTATGTGTCACTGTCCCCTAAACTAGTCACAGTTACTTAGAATGATTGATTCACCACACTTAGCCTTTCCGGAACAACCACTGGTTGGCTTCGAGGTCCTCCTCATATTTTCCCCTCATGAGATCTTTCCATGAAACCTCCCTCTTGTGGGGATCACAGCATTTGTACAGGAAGCAATCCCCTTCTCCAAACTGTTGCCATAGTGTTTTATTCTTCACTTTTGCACATCTCCCTAAGTTAGAACATTCAGGAGGTATCCTGCCCCTGGCTACAGTCTTACTAGTTTAAAAAAAAAAAAAGTAAATATTGATAAGCAGAATGCCTAAATGAAACCTGTTAGTATGGTATAGATGTTAACATATAATACTTATTATTTATTAGGCACAGTGTCATAATTTACTGAATTAATAAAATACTTACCCTACTGGAATATAGCTGTATAGAACAAGGTCTGCCTTCTTCTGTTCTTGCCAGAAATGCCTGAGCACCAAAGGTATCCATGGAATTACAGCAGTTGGACGAATAATAAATGCAAGTGTTACCAATGTTAAATATTTGCAACTAGAAAAGAAGAAAGTATTAATTAAACCATCAGAGCACAATTATAAAAAGAGACTTAATTGCTTTTTCATATGATATTTTGGTCTAATGTGTCAGGACTACCACATTTTTCATGTCACCATGTTTCTGGACACTGACTCAGGCAAGTACAGCATACAGACTTCTGTACACAGCTCTGCCTTTAACCTTGAATCTTTAGGTGCAAACGCTTATTGGCCTGGTTCTATGAAAAAAACTGTAAGACTTATGCAAGACTAAGTATCTAACTAGAATACAGGCTTTTTAAAAGAGTAATTACTCAGTTCAAAATTAGTTAATACATTGACTCTGAATACTTGTTTGGCTTGAGTGACCATCTTTCATATCCTTCTTAAATTCTCACAAATTAATTGTCTCTGCACTTCCCTAAAGATGAAATTAATGTCCCCCACAGGTAATTATTTGGTTTGAAATGAGGAACAGCAGAGTAGCCATTTTACACACCTACTACCATCCCCTGCAGATATGTGTAGCAACAGCACCAGTTACCATTCCACTCAGGAACTAGAACAGCTGCAGCTTCTCCACAAACTGAGGATCTTGGGTTGCTGGATCAAGTAAGGATTAGGTTCCTATGGCCCCATCCCCAACAGCTTATTTGGAACCAGCACAAAGAATTCTTGGGATATAGAGAACTTGAAGGCTCCATAGATGGAACATCTATGCAGTCTTGCCTTGAGGCTTAACTGGTTTGCACACCACTGCACTGGACCTGTGCCTTTGCATGAATTTCACCCTCAGTAACAAAAGGAATAGTTACCTTCCATATTATCTTTATACAACCTGAACTAATCTTTCTAAATTCAGAAGCCTCTGGATTTGTTCCAACAGAAGTAAACATCAGGGAGGATAACAAAAGGCAGGAAAAGTTTATATATGAACAGTAAGCATTATTTTAACAATTGCATCCATTTTGATTATCCCAACCAAAAGTTACCAATGTTGTTAGTGTAAATTCTCTCACCTGCTCTTTGTCTTTGAGCCTTCCATGGGATAGTAGAAAAGAGCAAAGATGGTAAGAACGGTTTCCATGGTGTTTGTTAGAGTTCTGGTACAGCAATACCATGTAAACCAAGAGCACAACTGGCAAAGGTACTAAAAACAATTATGAACAACAGGGTATGGGGGGGGGGGAAGCGTTAATACAATATTTGTATAGCCTTTAACAAAAGTGGTGATAGCATTTAAGTCTAAAACCTTTCAGACATTTACTAATATCATTAAACCATTTCTTAATTTCTGCAGTACACTGTATGCTAAAATACTATAAGGCACATACATAAGACATGTATTTCAAGGCTGAGACTCACCACCCACTTCGCTGTTTCTGCATTTTCTAGGTGTCTCACTAATGAGTAAAGCTTTACGTCTGCTAGAGCTGACAGAAGTGCTTGCACAAGTCTAGGGATCCAAATCTACATTAACAAAAAGAAGAGAAAGTTTCCTTATTTTTCTGACTCTTGTTTCTGAAGCCCCTATTAACTCCCAAGTTTAACTGCAATATATAAAACTAGGAGATTCTTGAAACAGCAATCCACTGAGGAAACAAAACTAAAAGTATATGACTGTCCTCTGTACATTTTAATGGAAAGCTCTTATTATTTTAAATACCGTAGTCCTAGAGAAAGATGAGTCCAGAGTTTCTATTAAAACCAAGCAAAGAAAGCCAGTCAATTTGACATTCAGTTGAAAGTTTCCAGAAACTCAAGGCAGCACTTTCAAAATTGTTCCACAATGATGTAAGTCATCTTCTAATGAAGTCAGTGGGAGTTTTATTCACAGTCTTCAGTGGCAGAGTTATGTCAATACCGAGTGCTTTTGAAAAAAACCTACCCTCAGATTCTGTTCAGTTGTTAGTTATTTGCAGTGGTCTTATACTTACAGCCAAAGTAATCTGCTAATTAAAGAGCTACTGAGTACATCATGTTCTGACTCTAATGGCTAAGGATATGATTTAATCACGGAGGTCACAAATTCCATGACTTCAATGAACCTCTGTAACTACTTCAGCTACAGCCCCCCGCCGCAATGACTGTGGTGGGGGCTGGAGCTGTCAGCCTCCCCCCGGCTTCAGTCCCCTCACTCCATTATTTGTACTAAAAGTCATGGGCAGGTTGCGGGCTTCCATGAATTTTTGTTTATTGCCCCCGACCTGTCTTTGACTTTTACTAAAAATAACTGTGACAAAATTTTAACCTTACTAGTGGCAAAACCCCATCTTCTTTGACATTTGAAGAGGTTGACAGAGGTCAAGAATCACCATCTTCAGCCCCACTTCTGCCACTGGAGCCATGCAAGGGGACCCTTGTGGCCAGGCAGAGCCAGAGTTAACTTAATTGAGGCTTCGGGCGCTGGCGAGTGTTTCACTCACCTGGATCCAATGGCCAAATCTGGGTCTTTCATTTTATGTGGAGGGCAGTTAAATTTCTTACCTACAACACTCTGAAATTAATTTTAAGTAGTATCTGAGCTTTTAAAAAATATTTCCTTTGTACTTACCAGCAGCTGAACATCATCCTTTGCCAGCAGCTGTAAAACTCTGTAGATAGTTGCAAAGAGTAGTGGGTATGAATAACCCCTTAAACCTTCTGCCCATTCCCAGGTCAAGTAGCCATAATTAGTAATATTAAGGATATTTAAAGAACTTAAAAGTTTTCCTGTTAGCTTTCTGCTTATTCTCAGGATTTCCTGATTCTATGTCAAAAATCTTACTCTGTGGCCATTTTCAATTAATGATTTCTGCCAATGGTCATATTAATTTCTCACTGCTAGGGAAACCTCTCGCTTAACACGCCTCCTACCAAAAAAGGACAGTAGTAGTGACATAGCTCCAGGAAAGTTACTAGGATATATAAAAGCATGGAGTGGAGAGAGCATTACTAGGGCAATAAAGTCATCATAAACAGATATTACAGTATTGAGGACACAATTATGACAAAATGAAAAAGTGAGCACACTTAGTTCAGTTCTAGAAAGATTCCCCTCATTTTAACTTCAAAAAGCAAAGGATATTTGAATACCATATGATGTGCGACTTCAAGCGACTGCCAATATTCATCTGGAACAAAGCTTGTCTGGACTAAAAAGCAGTTAAGTACTCGCAGAGTTATGGTAAACAAGACCAGATAAATGTTCTCGCCAATAAGATCTGAGAAAGCAAAACATTAGTTTAGAGAAAGTCCTTGTTATATTCACTGAAATAATAATTGTTTATGGCTATTGATCATTGAACAAAGGCATTCTCTTTAAAATGATAGCTTTTAACTGTATAGTAGCTTGATCTTCTTAGAAGTGAGATATATGGTAGCACTTCTGAACAACTTTCATTGTAAGAAAAAATACACATCATACTTAATCCTTTGTCAAGAAGTTCCATCATTTTATGTCTCATTTTGCAGTTTGCACTTTAATAGCATTATTCCTTACAGCCTCCAGTTTGATTCCATGTTGAAGTCTTAAATTATTGTAAACTACTGTATCATCAAATCAATTGCAATGACTGAAGGATCAAAATCCAAATTAAAACTGAATTTAGTGAGAACTTTTCAAACAGGTACCTAGGACAGATATTAGTGAGGAAGAAAGAGTTAGTGGCTTTGGGTTTAGTTATTCTTCCCCACAGCTGGCTTCATTAAAAAAAACTTGCTCTCGTCTGGAATCTCAGCTTTTATAGATATATATTTTTACAAGTAAGCCACTGGCTCTCAAGTTTGTAAACATTAATTGAATGTAACTGCTGTAGTGGTGTCTGATTTTGCAGAATCTGAAAAATTGACAGAGGTGTGAGTAGCCCTGTTCATTTCATTGGTTACTGACTGATGTCCAATGAATGATAGCCATTTGAATTAAGAATAACTATTTCAAAATTGATCAAAGCATGAAGGAAAGGTGAGGAAAGGATAGAGGACACTTGCAGCAACCAAAAAGTGTTACTTTCCCACGGTTTAGTGGTGGCAAGCAATGTTCTTCAGAGTTCCCTGCTACAGGGTCAGTTATGGTAGCCTCCTTCTTCCCCCCGCAATGATCGCAGCAGAATGACACCCTTAGGGGCCTAATCTGCTCTGGTGGTGACTGCAGGGGTCAGGCTGCTCCCTCCCTTACTGCCACTAGTTGCAACTGCTGCTCCCCCCTCTGCTGCAGGCTGTCTACAAACTCAGCTCAAGCACATCAGCTATACTGACCTCTCCAGTTTCTCTTCATAAATGTGAGCTAGAAACTTTTTAAAGTAAAAGATTAGGTTCTAATGTAATCAGTTGACTTTGGGAACATGCTACTTTTCTTATGCCTTCATGTAATCATGGGTGTATCCTATCCTAATCAACGGTGAAGTCTAGCAGTGCAGCTATACGAAGTTTTGAAGTGCATAACTGCTGCAAAAGACATCTCGCATTGGAGTCCCAAGGAGGCGAGTTTGCGGGCAGAGTTCCTGAAGAACTGCTTCCTCCGCCCCGCCCCTTGAAGAAAACACCTCACACGCAACCTGACGTAATTAAGAATCCCCTTGGGTCCCGCCCACTTACCCAACTAACAACGGGAGGAGACTGCAAGCACCTGGCCCACTCTTGGCTGGGAGAGAGCTGAGACCAGCCCCGCTGTGCTGGTGCCTCTCACCCCCCCACGCAGCCGGCGGGGAGCAGCCTGCCCCTCTGTTGGGGTGTCTCGCTAAGCGGCGGAGCTCCCTGTCCGATCGCTGCCGCCCGGGGTCAGAGGGCTCAGCGGGACACAGCTCTGCCTATTCCACCGCGTGCCCAGCCTCAGGCCCTTCCCTCAGAGCTTCTCCTCTCCCGGGCTCCCCTCACCTGGGCCCCGCTCCCCGCCGGCCCCCGGGGCAGCGCCGTACAGCGCAGATTTTCTCTTCCGGAGCCGCACGGTATCGGCACTGCGGGTCCGGCCACGGGGGAAGAACCCGCCTCCACCCCCCGCCCGCATGTCGGACTCCGCTCTCTGCATGGAACCTCGAGGCCTGGCGGGCCACTCTCTCTTCCGCAGTGGGCGGAGTCAGAGTGACGTCCGGGGGCGGGGCTGTGGCCATGTCGGAGCTTTTGGAGGCTGGGTGAGCGCATGTGCGGAAGAATAGGGGCGGGCGTTTGGGTCCTTAAGGGCGGGGCCAGGCTCTGTACTTCCGGTAGCTTGTTTGGCCTCTGGAGGTTTCATCTCTATGGTTTAATCGGTTCGACCAAGGGGCCTCGGAGGTAGGCGGCGTGCGCGGCTCCGCGGTAGGAGGGGTTTGCGGGGCTGATGTCCCCGGATCTCTCCTCTCGCTTCTCTACCCCAGCCCCCATTGACGATCTGGGTGGGGGGAGGGTGTGTGTGTTCCCCTCAGCCTTGCTGTGCCCAGCACGGAGCAACAGAAGCCGCTGGGCGCGTGCCGCTTCCTCCCCCCCCCCCCCGTGCCTTTCCTTGGCTGCCCGCGGGTGGGGCTGCGCTCAGGCCTTGGGGTGGCGCCCCCTAGTCTCCTCCCCTTTTGCCGCCCCCGCCCATATTTCTAGATCTGCCCCGGCCCCGTGGGCGGGCGAAGGGCCGCGGGCAGCGCCTCTCCCGCACGCTGCCTCCCCCTCGGGAAGCTGGGCGTTATCGTCTTGATACGCCTCTCGGGCTACAGCTCTCCCGTGCCGAGCGGTCTCAGCTGTTTCAGTCCACAGCCCTCTGCTGCCCGCCCTGGCTGGCCTGTCCCGCTGGTGTCGGGAGCTGGAGTCTGGAAAAGAGCTGGTGGGTCGTGTCCCCGAGCCTTAATCCGTGCGGCGTCTGTCACCGAGCCGCTGGTAACCGGGATTTCAAGTCGCACTTCTGTCAGTTACACCTAGTGGCTAGTACTTAGTGAACCGCCATTGAAATCCAGATTGCTGTGAGCTCAGGTCGCGGGGAGAGACACTAGCTGCGGGGGCATTGCCTCGCGGGGGGAGACGCCGACTGCGAACGGACACAGGGCAGTGGCGGCGTAAATTTTCCCTATGCTGCCCTAATGACGCTGCTGTTGAAGGAGACTGTAATCGGCTTTCTGAAGGGGAGTTGAATTTCTAAAAAGTTTGGGGAAATGCTGAGATAAAGTTTTCTGCCATATTTTTTATGTGTTTATCATTTAACAATGGCACTGCTTTACAGAATGGACAGACACTTTCCCTCTACTGAAGAGCTGACAGGCAAATGCGATCTATTGGATGATATTGGAACTAGTACCCATAAAAACCTCAATCCTGTTCTGGAGAGTGAGCTTAAAGACCTCCACACTCCTGATCTTTGTATTATACAGTACAGAATGTGTGATCCAGTTCCTCCATGTGACCAAGAGAAACCTGCTTTTAAGGTGAAGCAGTGTTTACAAGAGAGGAGCACTTCTATCTTACTATCAGTAACTGAACACTGATTGTTAATCATGGTTGGAGTTCTTGCTCTGAAAAGTGGAACAGAGCCATAATTCTTATGCTGTCTCAGTTTAGGTGCAAAATATAAATATTGGTCTTAGACCCATCTGTTCACAGTTCAAATTGATTTCAGTGGAAATTGTGTGCATGGGTGATGTCAGAGTATTTTTTGTTTTGTTTTTTGTATAGCAGCCCCTACCCAAAGTAACTGTGATAGTCACTTGTCCATACTTCATTCTTTTTGGACTGCAACAAACATTACAATGAGTAACATTTTACATTCACTTTCATTTATATCCAGATCTGAAGATTTTGCTTGGCTACTCAGATGTCTTTAGAATTTCTTTGAAGACCGGTGTGGCAAGTTACAGCTTTGGCTGTTAAAATGTATGGTAAAGTGCCATTACCTCATATCTTTCTGGGGGCTCTCCTTGGAGTTGCAGGAGGAGTCTACATCTATAAACCAATATTTGAACAATATCACAGAAAACAGAATAAATTAAAAGAAATGCTGCAAGCACCAGAACTAGAAGAGAAGAAAGAATAGCAGGAATTACATGGAGCTGCTTGGTGATATTGGCTTAGACACCATAAACTTCTGTTCTGAGATAAAAACAAAATAACCTATTTTATTCTTCAAAATGAAACTGGTTTGTCTTGGTGAAGAATAAATATGCTTTTTAATTAATGTAAATGTGTTGTTTTCTTAGTTGGCCAGCTGCACATACACTGACTGAATTGCATTTGTTTCCACTGACATTTTTCCTTAAAATTATAGGTTTCTAGTCTTATGCAAATTCAGAGTTAGGTCTGTCACTCTGCCCTTAGTCCTAACCCCATTGGGAATAGAAAGCATACTTGTTGTATGTGTGATCTGAGAATGGAGTGTGCGACCCAACACTGAGTTTCTTAGCTTTTTAACAGCATGTTATAACCTTCATGCTGTAAAAGTAGAAAATTAGACATAGGAGAGCGAGTGCCTTTTAGGGAGAGATGCTCCGTAATGGTGTGAGCAGAAGGCTGGAAGGGTTAGGGCCTGCTGAGTTCTAGTTTGAGGTCTGATACTGACTTTCAATGTGTGTTTTTTCTTTTGAGTGGGGGGAGGCAAGTCAACTGACTTCTCTGTACCTCAGTTTCATTGCTACTAAAGTGGGGCTAATGCTTACCTGTGATTTCTCACAGGGAATTGTGATGATTAGATAGATAGTAAATGTGAAGTGTTTTGGTGGTGGTAAGTATGCTTATTAGTCTATCCCTCACAGTCAATGCAGGATTGCTCCTAACCAACTATTTCTTAATGTCTTGCCACTGTGGTTCTAAATGTTCTACTTGATGGGACTCTTTAGAAGCTAATGCTGCAGTCTAATAAGTCACCTTTTGGAGACTACTTCAGCACAAAGATGTTGTATATGTGAATTTGAAAATGGTCACCATAATAAACAAAATCTGGTGCTAGGGTGAAACAGCACTGCACACTTTCATAGTATAGTTTTAAAAAACATAACTGTCTTGGAAGAGCTATTTTAATTCAAATCTAGGTGGTGTCCATATGGAATCTCATTTGGACAGCACAAGAAAAGTGCATTTCCCTCAACTCATAACATTTTATTATTAAACTTTTAATGTTCCCTTCCTAAGACTTTTAATTTAAAAAAAAAAAAAAAAAAAGCCTGAAGGAAGTGGCAGCTGGATTCTGTTAGGATATAGATATTCAGGCCTGTCTGCAAAGGCCTGTCCTTTAAGAATTTAGGGGTATTCTTATCACTTGGCTAGTTCTAGAGGTATAAAAGAAAGAATCAAAATCACTGTCTGCTGGTGTAAGGGCCTTCTCTTACTGTGACAGTTTGAGGCCCTGTTCTTAGGCTAAGGCCTTTGGCTAAGCAGCAGAGGCAGCCATAAGCTAGGAAGCGAACGGTCACATCCTCACATTCCAAACTAGTCACATTGAAATAAGGTGCTATTGGGATGTCAGGCACTATCAGGACAGGATTGTATTCCTATCACCTCCAGAGAAAGGGAAGTGCCTAGAAAATGTAAAAGGAAACTTAGTTTGATAGCATCCTGGCTGGCAAGAACTCACTTATCAATAGCTGGGATGTGAAATCCTCACTTCTGTATTGTTTTGTCATTATAGTTCCCACTTTGCTATTGTTTGTCTGTATAAACTCTGTCTGGTTCTGTGATTGTTTCTGTCTGCTGTATAATTAATTTTGCTGGGTGTAAACTAATTAAGGTGGTGGGATATAATTGGTTAGCTAATCATGTTGCAATATGTTAAGATTGGTTAGTTAAATTTCAGTAGAATGATTGGTTAAGGTATAGCTAAGAATAATACTATATAAATTAGGGGCAAACAGGAAGTAAGTTGCGATTCGAAAATAAGGAAAAAGGAACTTGTATTTAAGCTTGCTGGAAGTTCACCCCAATAAACATCAAATTGTTTGCACCTTTGGACTTCGGGTATTGTTGCTCTCTGTTCATGCGAGAAGGACCAGGGAAGTGGGAGAGTGAAGGAATAAGCTCTCTAACAGATTCTTTGGTGGATTAATAGCAGGTGAAGTGAGGAGACAGAAAAACAGGGAGTGGAATAGGTCAGGCAGGTGGTGAGTGGTACACTGATCAGCTTCAGGTCAGGTGGTATACAGACTGAATAAAAGAACTGTAGGTATGTGCTCTTTAGGCAAGAAAACTACTTGCTCAGGTAATCATTTCAGGAGAGGGTTACAGTTGTAGTAAGGAGTGTAGGAAACCTACCTTAATTGTGAGTTCAAGTGGTGGAAAGTGGGTGAAAGTTCATAAAATGTTACAACAACCTTTAACAATCAATGTTGATAGAAAAGTTACAATAAGACAAAATTTGAATTTTTGTTTTCAAATGTAAAGAGTTACTCATGCAACTCACAGACTGTTAAAATCATGACTGGTAAAGAGGCAAATGAAATTTGGAAATTAATAGACCAAAATTGGTGTATGGGGAGTTAGATTTAATTGGTGAACAAAATAATGAAGGGATATTGTATTCCACTCATGTCCCCCCCACCCCTTTGTGGATCCCCCCCCCATCCCAAAGAAAAAGTGCCTCTGGTGATCAACAGGATGGATTAGACTCAGGGGTGGAAGGGAGGCCTATAGGTCTGTGACCACCCCAGAGCCTGTGCTTCACTGGGGAGCCTTGATCATTAGGATGTCTAAACAATTGCACTGATGAGGACTCCTGACCAACGTCACTGGACCAGCAAGGACCTCAGTCTGATACACATGAGATGCTGGTCTGTCTTTCCTTATGTTCCTTTTGGTGTGTCGCTCTTGCTCTACGCTTTTCACTTGATCTGGAAACTAACTGCAAGGCACCAGCATGACAGGCTGAGAGAGCCCTCCAGCTCTGCCCAGCCTGAAGGAAACTGATAAAGGAAAGTGACCTGACCAGATCAGCCAGATGGCACCCCAGACTGAGGAAGTGAATGAGGATTTCCTCTTTGATGTAAACTTTTCTCTAGGCCTTCACATCTGGGCATGTCTAAATCTTGCCAATTGTTTCTTTATAACATCTCTAAGATGTGGTCTTTCCTCTCCATCCACATGGCTAAAACTCTTGTCCAAGTTCTCATAATCTCACATCTTAATTAGTGTAACCTCCTTGTCTCTTGCCTTCAGAAATTTAGTCTTGCCCCTCTCTCATCTGTTTAGCCATGTCAGCCTTCTTTGGGTTCTTCCCCGGCTCCCCCTAATCTATCACATCACTTTATCACTTTCATGGCTCTTCAGTCTATCACCCTCTACCTGTCATCTCTTATTCTGTATTGATTCATACCTCCTGTTGACCCACTTTCCATCCCCCATTTGTTAAATTTTCAAACTAGCACCTTAGTTCCATGCTGCCCCTCAGACTTGGGGGAGCTCCCTTTAATCATGCACACAACTATTTCCTATTATCCTCCTCCATATTCCTCTTTAAAACTCTTCTTTGCCATGATGCCTATCAAAAATACTTGACAACTATTAGGCCGCTGGTGTGTTGATACCACTGGTAGTCCTGGACCTGGAGTATACCTTGTCATGGGGCAGATAAGAGATTAGAAAGGACTGAAATCATATATGCTGGAGCTATGTTGTGCTCTGAGCAAGATCATTGGAAGATAGCAAATGAATTTATCTGAAATAGTGGAATCTTGTTTCATTTCTTATGGAAAACTGAAGGCATTACTGATGCTTTTCCTGTGATCAGTGTCTGTTTTTTGTTCTCTGTGATTTATGAAGAACTACATGCTCCTGCATTATGCCTTAATTCATTCCCTAGTAATAAATCATTAAAGTGGCCACAGTGTGGTGCTGTTAAGCTTGGTGTTGCGTTCTTTTCTATGGCAAAACTTAACTCATCTCACTAATTTGAGGTGTGAAATCCAGATTCAAAATTTGCTTCTCCTGTTTTGGCTTTATAGGTAAGTCTCTTCTGTCAATGAGGGGTGAGGTAGCTTGCACCCTCTGAAACCCAGGTGTTCAGTTTTGAACTGGAAATGGTGTAAGATGGGGGGACTAACATTGGCATATACAGTCTATTTAATGTATCTAATAAATTATCTTGAACTGTATACAGGGCTTTGTGTGTAGTTGTGCCATCCCCTCGCTCACTGCAGATAGTTGACAAGATCATGGAAAACTGAAGCATATGCCCAAGCAGTTGAGTATGTTACCTGGTTCTTGAAATGTTCAAAACTATTTTGAGGGGTTGTATCAATAGCCTAGCAGAAGCCTTAGAAATAATTAGCTTTTATTCATTTATTTTGATTTCAATATATAGAACCAGTTTATTTTATACACTAGGTGCTATGACTATGAATTAAAAATACAATTAATACAAAACTACCCTCTTCCACAAGCATCAGCCTAACTAAGCTGTTCCTCTGTGACACCAAGAACATAGATCTCAAAGACCTTTACAAAGGGAAGTGCCATTATTTCCCATTTTACAAATGCAGAAATTATGGTGAAGTATGTTGCCCATACAACAGTTCAGTGACAGAACCAGGAGTAGAACTGAGGTTGTCTGACTCTTAGTTTACTAGGCCATGCTATCTGTCAGCTTTCCAAAGCACTTTTGCATTACTTTGTTCCAGTGTATGCCTCTTTTAAGGTCTATAACTAAAAGAACCAGCATACCACGATTTTGGGAGGAGGGGGGAGAGTATTTGAGAGTGAGCACCTCTTTTACAACAGAAGTGGGAGGGACAGTCTGGAGAAAATTTTTTGCAATTGTTTTGGATTGGTTTCAAAAGGAAAACAGCTGCCAGGTGGTAGCAAAGATTCACATTAGCTGTTATCAAAATTAACTGTGGGCAAAAAGTGATGTTTACCCCTGGAAGCCTGCTGTATCTATCTGTAATAAGCAGTCTATCTCAAGCTCAAGGAGTGTAAGCTGCTTTCAGAAAAGATATATTGTACAAGAGGAATAAAAGCCAACCTTTTTCAATTAAAAGATCACCTTCTATTCACCTTTTCTTCATTGGATTACTTTGTCCTCAAGAAATTTCAGCAGTGGTATGTAGTGTCCGACTTTGGTGGCCTCCGCCACAGAGGAAGTTGCACTTAATTAGTACTAATTGTACCTAGTTTGTAAAATGCTTTGCCATCCATTTGCAACAGATAGTAAATATATTAAATGAAAGAAAATTCTAGCAGTAGACATAGGCTTCACAAATCAAAGATCTAAAATAGCTAGGCTTTGCAGTAATGGGGGACAACTGATATTTGTTATTGAGAATATGGATAAGTTAAAACCAGCTTTGACTTGTGCAATATCAGACTATGGATATGTCTATGTTCCATTGTAAACCTGTCTCAAATCCCCTACTCCGCGGGGAGAGGAGAGCCAGATGCTACTCAGGTTCAAGTTCTGTCATTTTTTGCTGTGTGGATGCAGCTCAAGCCACAGACCCAAGTCAGAAAGTCTGCATAGTGTAATATGGACATAATAGTATTTGTTGTGGGTCCAGGATCCAGCAATTGTAAACCTAGGTTTACAATGGAGTGTGAATGCTCAGGTGTAAGTTTGGAGACACTGGGTCCCATAAACCTGTGTTTACAATGCAATTGAGGCATACCCTAGGATCACACTGTGTAAGATTAAGGAAAGATGTGATGTTAAATTGGTGCAATTTTGAGTGGGGACATGCTTAGTGGCTTTACTTGCCCTATAAGTCACTAAACTGAAATAAGACTCTTCAGCGGGGCTTGCACCAGTCTAACTCTATCTTTTAAAAAGCTGATTTGCTATTAATATAGCACTTAAGAGCCCTACTCCTGGCCCTGATCTCATTGTACGCAAGGATGAGCTGTTCAGGGCAAAGCTCTAGAACATTATAACCAGTTTTAAATCTATATCTGTGTCTATGCACAGAGGCTAGCACCAGCTTAATTAAAACCAAGGCAGGTTTGAGTGTTGACAAGTTACTTTTATCTTCCACCCCTACTTGTGGCTTGTATTTAAGGTGAGGGTAAGCTAGGGCAGAGACTCTTCCTGTGTGTTTAGATAGCACCTGGGGATGGGGTGTGTCTCATCCCACCTTCACTGACAGCTGCTGGAACAATTTTTATAAGGTGTGTGCTGAGAGCCCTTGAACCAAATTGTAAATGCTCTACAAAAGGTGACCAGATAGCAAGTGTAAAAAATTGGAATCGCGGGATCAAGGGGGTGGAGAAAGGCACCTATATAAGACAAAGCCCCAAATCTCAAGACTGTCCCTATAAAATCAGGACATCTGGTCACCTTACCTGTATATAATGAAACCACTTCCTGCCAGGGGCTGTGGCAGCATGAGCATCCCTAGTTCCAGCATCTATGATTTTACTATAAATGTGCAAAAACAACGAGGAGTACTTGTGGCACCTTAAAGACTAACACATTTATTTGGGCATAAGCTTTGGTGGGCTAAAACACACTTCATCAGATGCATGGAGCGGAAAATACAGTAGGCAGGTATAAGTACACAGCATATGAAAAGATGGGAGTTGCCTTACTCTGTGTGTGTGTGTGTGTGTTGAGGGGTGTGTCAGTGCTAATGAGACAATTCAATTAAGGTGGAAGTGGGCTATTCTTCACAGTAAAATACTTTGTAGCAGTAATGAGGTCAATCAGGGTGCCCCATTTGAAACAGTTGACAAGAAGGTGTGAGTAACAGTATGGGGGAAATTAGTTTTTGTAGTGACCCATCCACTTCTCTTTATTCAGGCCGAATTTGATGGTGCCCAGTTTGCAAATTAAGTCTAGTTCTGCAGCTTCTCCTTGGGAGTCTACTTTTGAAGATTTTTGTCGAAGACTTGCCGCTTTAGATAAATGTGCGTTACAGAGAGAGCTGGCACCCAGGCTCGCTCTCAGCTGAGCCGCAGAGTAGGGGCCAGCCCCGGGCGCTGTGCTACTGCTGCGCCGCGAGAGCCCTGTGGCCGCGCGGGCTGGAGGCTCCCGCCCCAGGGCCTGGCCGAGCTCCGCTCAGTACTTACCGCCCGAGTGTGACTAGGGCGCCCTCCGCCAGGGGTGCCGGCCCGGCGGGGAGGGGCAGTGACCGCCCCCTGCTCTGGCTTACGGGAAGTGATGTCGCCTTGACGGAAAACACACACTCGCCGCCTAAAAAAGGGCAGGGGCCAGAGGGACTCGGTGCTGGCTGGAGCAGAGCGGGGAGCTGCCGCCAGGTAAGGGGGCTGCGAGCTCGGTGTCCTCGCTGGCCGCCCGGGGTGAGGAGCGCCCGGGGGTGTGAGGGTGGAGCCGGGGGCGCGGCGTGGGGCGGTAGCAGCCCGGGGAGGGGGTCGGAGACCGGGCTGGGCTGGGCTGGGCTGGGGAGCAGTGTCCGGAAGGAAGGGCTGGAGCTGGCCGGGCAGCGGGTTACTCCAGGGAGGACGGGCAGGGTCTGCTTTGCCCGGCCTCTTCTCCCCCCTCCCGGGAGCCCAAGCCGCGATGCCGGGCTCCGGAGCTTTCCCGGTCGGGTGCGGGAGATTGGCGCTGCGTGTCGTTACAGGGCATGGCCCCTGCGCAGGTGTAAGGGGACCAAACGGTTTCAAAATAAAACGTAACGGGTCCTCCGGGGGCAGGATCCCAGCCCCCGCCTGGCCTCAGGAAACGCTGCTTGACAAACCCCTCCAAGGTCCCCCGGAGCCTGCCCCACCAGAAACCTGCTGAGCCCTCGCTAAGCGCAAGTTATCTCCCGTGGATGCTGATCGACTTTCCTGTGTGTCGAGCCGTTTAAAATCTCCCTCGGATCGGCGGGAGCTTGGCAGCTCGCATGGAAGCAGCACGGGGAGAGATCGGTGCACTAAAGCAAAACGCCAGGGAGGCGCTCCACACGGGCGTGCCGGGCTCGGAATAACTTTTCGTAGCATGCGTTTGTTCATATTTGCTGTCAAACAGGGGCTGGACCGGGGTTCTGCAGGTGGGAGAACAAATGAGGGGTGTTATTGCTTTAGTTTGTTTAGCATTGCTAATCCGGAGTTGAATTAGAGTGAAAGACAAGGAGGATTTCTTTTTAATTGTAATAAATATTAAATAGGCCCCACGATGTCCTGGGGTGTATATTTTTAAAATGATCAAGATATGTTTTCCTTGGGCCTCCAGGCTCAGCAAACATGGTGAACTTTGCAAAACAAAAATACTAAATCATTTAAAGGGAGCTTTGTTGGGCTTGGTTTTCTCTAGAACTGGTTTGCCAGGTGCAAATTAAGTTTTTTCCATGTTCTTTCAGTTCTGCTGTGAACTTTTAAAGGCTTCTGTCCTGCAAGCATGTAAGTACATGCTTAACTTTATACATTGGAGTAGTTGACTTACCATATGCCTGAAATTAATATGTGTAAGTGTTTGCAGGATTCAGGGCCAAATTCATGTTCTGGAGGGAAGAACTTCTAGGTCCTGATCTTGCAATGATTTATGCATTTGCTTAACTTTATTATGGCATGTAGTCCAGTTTGAAGGATCAGGGTCTTAGCACACAGCAGCTAAAGAAACTCCACGTTTCCCAACACCGAGGACTTAGAATTAGTGGGGTTACGTAATTAAAAAATACTTTTGAGGTGGGTCAATGACTGATGAGGACGAAATATAAATGTATGTCAACAAGTTATGCACATACTAATAATTACTGAAATTTCATCATTACCTTTCTACAAAGGGCAGCTTTAAAAGAGTGAGCTAGCTCAAATGATTCAGTGGTTTTGTTCACACTGACTTGCAATGCAACTCCTCTCTCTGAACCAAGACTTTGATCATGTTAGAACTAAGGAACAGCAAAGCAAAGAGGATCAAGATAACTTTCTCCTTCCTTTTGCCTGTCTGTGTAAAACTTTCTTAGTAACAGATAACTGTATCCTTGACCTCATTTTAATGTCAATTCTAAAGGGCATGTCGTCACTGTCTGAAATCTCCAACTTCAATTTCAGTCACTGCTTTGAGCTGCATCATCATATCTTAATTTGAACATCTTGATTGTGTGAATGATCAGACAAATACTCCTAACTACTGGTGCTTAGATACTTTGGTGATAGAAAAGCCTTACTAGGAGTAAAAAGCCTAGTAACCTAGCCTTACCAGGTTATCCCAGATACTATTGGAAAGATAATTTTCTTTAGAATTGCAGTATGATGTCAGGTTTGTTTGTGACCTATTAAAAATGTTTCAATTTACATGAATAAACTCAAGTAGCAGAACCCATTAATTTTTAAAATATAATTTGCATACCTTAAGTATCCTGTGTCTTGGACATATATTGTCACTTGTGTTGTATTTCCTTCCTGTGCCTTTACAAAGCTATTTTGTCCTTATTTATTATTTTTATTAACCCTGTGAATTGGATCCCTAGTCATGGACCAGGACCCCATTGTGCTAGGTGCTGATAGCACTTCTGTCGCTTTTTTTCCTGGCTGGCACAAAATAACACAATCTGAAAAGCAGCTATAGTGATAGAGTACATGATGCTGAAAGATTACCTCTAAAGTACTGTATAATAGAAATGAATAGCGGTATTTTAATATACTATTGTGTCTAGCCAAGGATTCAAATTTGTTGTTAAAGGTCTTATTTCAGAGTCTGTAAAGTAGTTCTGAACTGGTGATACATTGTGCAACTTAGAATTTGTCATTTAAAAATTTATTAATAGGTATAACACGTAATGGACTAGAATTTTAAAGCCTCTAGCCCAATGAAGCTTTTGTTTTAAATATTTTGTAGTGTTTTAAGCTTTTTCCTCACTGTGTGATGCAGAAACATGCTAGTTTATCACTTGAACACTCTCAGGTTTTTTCCTTCTAAAGAGAAGAATGTTGAGCTAAAGGGATTTTTAACTGGATTTAGGTATATGGACAAATATTTTTGGTAGCAATCAGTGACTTTTCTTTAGGTGGTGTTTTTGGAGAATAGCTCCGTTTCTGCCAGGTGTCTGGTGTGCTGGCACATTGACTGTTAATTAGTCTATCACTCCATCACACACCCCCTTGCTTACATACAAGGGGCATTTCTAGACCTCACAAAAGATATCTTGTTCTAAGTACGTATTTTATTTAGGAGCAGGTAGAATGGCCATTGGAGATTAGTTGCTATTGCTTATATCTTCTATTAGTTATAAGTCTTTGCTGATCTAGTAAGTAGGTGTTCCTAAAAAAACTACATTAAATAGTTAGGCCTTTGACTTAAGAATTTCTCTTGCATTTTTTTTTTTTTAAAGTAAATGTTCTGCTTCACACTAAATTTTTCCACCCTTGTGTTTAGCTTATTGCATGTACAGGCCCTGATCCTGCAGAGATTTAAATTTGTGCTTAACTCATTTAGCTCAGTGGGACTAGTTATGTGCTTAAAACTAAGCATGTGCATATATCTTTGCAGGAGTGGGATTGTTATGTCTGCTCCGGAGTATGTTTCTCCTCTTTGTCTTGAAAACCCCGTCCGTGCTGGAAATAAAAAATTGTGTTCATACAATGGGTTTAAACATAGTTAAAATTGGTTCAAGTAAACACAGATTGGGGAGCAGATTGGGACTGCACTGGTGTTCATCAAAAACAATCTCTTGCAATCAGCAGAAAGTAGATTTTAATTTTATGGAAATTTGTTTCAAAGGTTTTTCTTTAATCACACCACCTCTAAGTATTCAGGGTTAGCTTGAACCATGCTTTACACCAGTTCCGGTAACACATTTTTATCTCCACTCTGGAGGAAGCCTTGGTGGGGGTGGCAACCCAAATGCTTCATTTTTATAATTGATCTTCCATATATTATTTTTATATATAATACAGTTTTACTATAAGTGTTATAAAAATAAACACCCCACTTATGACCGCATACACAAAATCTGTTTGTTTTTTTTATACCCAGTCTATAGCTCCTTCAGATACAATAATAATATAAATAGAAACAATTTTCTTCCAAATGAATTATTGTGGCTCCCTGGAATTGGCACAACGTGATCTTTGTCAGGATTTTGCCTACTATAAGACCTGGAATTCCATTTGCCTACTCACCAGACAGCTCAGGGGCAGGTTTCCCTGGTGAAAGCGGAGCTAGTCCGTCAATCTGTGTAAGAATCAACAACTTAACACAGCCTCAGACAAAACTGAGTAAAGGAAGTTATTGGCATTTGTTGGAGATGGATCTGAAAAAAAAAGGCTGGAGAAAGGTAGAGAGGAAACATTTTTTCTTTCCACTTGCAGAAGCTAGGAGAGAGGTAGAAAGTAGGTTAAGTATCCCAATCACCGAACAGTGAGGAGGCTCTGGAGCTTGGGGGGTAGAGGGGATAACCCTTCCAGCAACTGGTGGGGGGGAAAGAAGGAATTATCTGATTTCAGGTACCTACTGGCCAGAGGCTGATAACTAAGATGGAGTTTTCAAGCAGGATCTAGGCACAGGAATTCTAGAACTCTGCCCCTTCACAATCACTGGGGATTGGTTGTCCCATACTGGTGGTGGTCCTCTCACCGGCTTCCACTTTTCTTCCCTTCACGTTGGGGATAGTAGGCTTAATCCTATGGCTATAAAAGGCATAATGAGGGACTATGGTTGGAAGCAGAACATAGACAATAGAGTGAGGGTCAAAGTTGTCCATTGGAACGCTTTTCCTAGGAATGTGGTGGATTCTCCATCACTTGAAGACTTTAAATGAAGACTGGATATCCATCTAAAATATATATAATGGGTAGCATCATAAGTTGTGGTTCTGCAGACCCATGCTTATCTTTACACATGTGTTTGAGCAGTCCCTTTGAAATGAATTGGAGCTTTAGTAGGCATCTGCAGGCCAGCATTGCAGAAGGCAGGCAGATTAGTTAGTCATCCAGAAGATGGATCTAGGGAGTTCCTTATCCAAACTGATGTGAACCTAAGGGTGAGGGTTCAATCTGGGAATTGTTTCTTTCTTTCTTTCTATGAACTGGTTCATCCATCCCTTATTATGAACTACAAGAATGAGCAGCTTATGTCTGAGCAAAGCCTGCAATGGTCTCATTATAGCGTCAGTAGTCTGTGAGCCTACTAGTCTGTAGATGGCTTATTTAATTCTGTTAATTAGAACAACACTGAAATTGTTATACAAAGTTTTATTTATTTGTAAATGTAGCATGCTAGGCTGTCTTAAGCATTGCCTGGCAACGTCTCACCCACCGTGCAAGCTATGCTTATCTAGAACACTGGAATTAAATGTCTTTAGGACTAAGAACCTTGGTGTGGGAGGCTGTTTTCTTAGTAGTAAGACCTTACCTATGTAATTTGCTACTTTTAAGCAGGATCCTGGCCCCTTTTAGGCCAGGTCTATACTACAAAGTTTTGCCAGCATGGCTATGTCAGTTAGGGTGTGAACAAAAACACCTCTTCAGCTGACATAGCTATCCCTGCAAATCCCCAGTGTAGATGCAGGTATGCCAACAGAAGAGGGCTTCTGTCAGCATAGCTATTGTCATTTGGGGAGGCGGTGTTACTCAGCTGGCTGAAGTCCTACTTCTGGTAGCATACACAGCGTTTATGCTAGGGGGCTCTGCCAGTACAGCTATACCGGTATAGTGTAGACTAGCCCTTAGAACCAGATGCAGGGTGCACCTCTTTGTTAAGACCTTGCCAACTAATTTAAACCTAGTTTCATAGGTGACTGGTAAATCGGCAGGTAGCAGGAGTGAGTGTGATGTCTGACCCTCAAGCCTTGTAAGGTGCCCAGATACCATGATGATGGGCATAAAAATACTATTTTAAGGCAAAATGTAGTCAATAAGCTTGATTCAACCTGGGTTTACTTGGTACATGGCCCAGGTAATGCAAAGTCTGCCTGGGGGTGGGGTGGTTGGTTACAGAAAGTGGTTGCCATCTTCCAGTGTGAGGGCAGAACTGAGCCTGTGTGTGGTGCTGGTTGAGGAGGAGGCATAGCCAAGACCGGATCCTTAAAGTACCTCTGTTATAAACTAAAGATATCTGCTTCATGCCTCTTTCCCCACAAAGTATGAGCACTGAGGAAGGAATATGGGGAACCACTATCGGAGACCACCCTTTGTACTGTACTTCTATCTGAGGATACAAATGATTTGTTATCAAGTGATTAAATGTGTGGGATCCATGAATTGTTTAGAATGCTAGAACAGTTTATGCCTGGGTTTCTAATCTTGCGCACACCTTCGCTATGATTCTGCACAAGTATCAGGTATATGCGTGTACAGGTTGCCAAGACAGGATCTAACTGGCAATTTGTATGTGCAAATAAAATACCTATGTTGTGCATGCAGTTTTGGTAATTGCATGTAAATCAAGCAAATAATTCCATGCTTGCAGTTCTGAAACTCAAGGCATCACAAGCAATGAAGTACTGTACTCCTGATTGTTGCAATGTCCTTCTCTGAGCTATTGCTTTTGGAATACTGCTGTTAAGAGCATGGACAAAGTAAACAGCACTCGGAACTATCTGGAAGGGTAGATGCTGATGACTGTTTTGCAGAAGTACTTTCATTTAGATTTTTTTTTCTCTCCATTTCTACCTACTTAGAAGTGTCTGGGCTGGCTTGACAGCTGCTATACAGCCCTGAAAATGAACAGCATGTGTGCACCAAGGTCAGCCTGGAGACAGCTGTCTTGTTGCTTTCATAACTGACGGTTATTTTGTTCAGTCTTCCTAGCTGCTCAGTCAAACAGGTATAATGAAATTGGTTGCTATGAGCACTGAGAAGGAAGAAAACAACTCTTTCAAACAAAGTAGAGTGGAGGCTAGCATCAGAGGTGAGGACTACTAACCGACTGAAGGACTGAAACTACTCTAGCCTCCTGGCAATAGATGTGCCAAAAAAACTTTATGGTTATTGTGGGCTAGTGATTTACCTAAATCAGACTGTTTTGTAGGTAGCATATTTTTGCTAGCTAACTTGCTTTAATGCCTGTGAAAAGTGAGTATCTGCTTTATTTTGGTTCTCTTTTCTCTCTCTCTCCCCACCTGTTTTTGAAGCATGTTTAAAATTCATAAATAGTAAAGGACATCTTCTATGTTCCTGCTGTAAACACATGCTGATGGTTCCATTATAAATACTTAGATTTGCATTGCATTGTGAAAACTTCAGGGATTCGCTTAAAATTAACACACACAACATCAGTCTGCATTGTTTAACTTTTTGATGTTTTGTGGGATGGTTAATGTTGTAACCTTAACATGAGAAGTGCATAGTAATTGTGGTTATCAGCAGCAAGTAGTGCCTTCCTAAAGCAAATTTTTATACTTATTAAAATATAATTCACTCATGTCCAAAGTGTGGATGGTGGTGAAAGGTTAGTATTTCCCCCCCCCACACACACACCCTCTTTTTCAGGTTTTAGAGATTGATTTGATTTAATTTTTTTTTTCTGGCTTCAAACCAGACTTCATAAGTGACTGACTGCCCCAGGGTGCAGGCAATATTTTAGATTTAATCCCCTTTGGTTTTGCTATGAATTGTTTTTACTTTCATTTCAGGTAGGATTCCAGTATTTTAAGCTGCTACTGGTGCATAACATCACATACCTAAGGCCCTTTGTTTTTTGGTGGTGGTTTTATTTATGTTTTCCTGGGAATTTATTGGTGTTTATTACTACAACAACAACAAAAACAGCTGAAAATCGGTGCAAAACACTATTAATAATTTTTCAGGGTAAATATCTGGTTTTATTTTGGTATTTATGTAGGTGCGGAATTCACTTTCCAGTTTTTCACTTCCTTTGTTAGAACCCCCAAAGGGGGAGATTATGTGAGCATACTTTTTAAATTTATCAGCTGATGCCACACTTTTACAATGAGGGTCAAACAGCACAATGACTTTCCAGAATGGCGATTCGCTGTGAGAAGCTTCAGGGGAGATAGTGTGAATTACAGTAGCTTCCCACTTCTTTGACAGCTCTTCGTAAAAACTTATGAAAGTTTTTGCGAGGTTGATCTGCTCAGTGACTGGCAACATAGACAAGAAAAGATTTTTGTTTGTTCTGGAATCTCCCCAGATGTGCTTTTGTGAGAAAGTTCTGTTGAGATATTGTTAACCAGATTGCCATACACCTCTGTATTAGAAAATGTGCTGTGTTAAAGAATTGGATTCCAGTTTCTTCTGTGCTTCATGTAGTGGTTGAAGTGTTTTCAATTAGGAATTTGAGTTTTGTACAGAGGCTTTGCCTAATTTCTTGAGTAGCTGCTTGAGATTTCAGCTTTTTGACTTTTCCACTGTTGAAATCTTTGTGATCTAAAAATCAAATTAAGATTTCCCCATGCCTTCTGAACACTCTGTACAACCAAATACATACTAAACCATCCTGTCGGTACAACTGCAACTGAAATGCTGCTTCAAAGGCGATCTCTTCTCAAACATAATAGAAGAGGTTGGGTGTGGGGGTTTTTGTTTTTTGTTTTTTACTTGAATGCTTGAAAACTGCTCCAGCTTCTATTACAAAGTTTTTCAAATCCTCCATTTTGGGGACACCTGTTGCATGAGGGACAGAAACATGCAGTAGGTGAACTGGGCAAGACAA
Source organism: Eretmochelys imbricata (assembly GCF_965152235.1). Classification (NCBI taxonomy): domain Eukaryota; kingdom Metazoa; phylum Chordata; order Testudines; family Cheloniidae; genus Eretmochelys; species Eretmochelys imbricata. The sequence continues at coordinate 60,371,752 of NC_135581.1, forward strand.
AACAAAGCAATTCAGGTTTTTCGTTCAGCTTTACATCTTGCGTGAACTTCACGCAGTAAGAAACCGAGTTGCAATTCACTGTTGCCGCATCTTTCCAAGTAAGTGCATGTTCATGTAAAGTTTTACTGACAAGCTGACTTTACAAACTTCAGATCTGCCAAAATGAGTGCAGGCATCTCCACAACAAAATAAAAAAAGAAAACAAAATCCCCAGGGCGGGGTGGTCAAGAACATCTGGCGATTTGTCAAAAATCAGAGAACTAACTATATTTCCAACCAACCTTTCTTTAATTTTGTTGGTCAGAGTGATATCATTCTCCTCCAGATATTTCTTGGTCAGATTGCATTTGGCAAGGATTTTGCAGCTGGACAGAAATTTTGTACAAAGTCCCCCAAAAGACCATCAGCAAGGCCTAGCGGCTGCCATGAAAAACAAAGGGCACGTACAAATTCACTTACTACATCATGTTGATCTTGCTCTTTCTGCTGTGCCCTGATGAATGCTGATTCCAGTGTTTGCTTGCTTTCTGTTTTTGTTTTCTTGTTTTAGGCTTAAGTGTCATTTGCTCTGCAAATGTTTTTTAATCTGGTTGGCCTGAATGTCAACTTTGATGCCACACCATTTGCAGTACATACACCGCAACTTCATCCTTTTTCTCCTGTTTGTTTTTTTAAGACTTTTTCAAATACTTCCTTATGTTCTAAAATGTATTCTGACACCAATTTTCGTTTTCTTCCCATTTTAGTGTCAAATCTTTAAACCGTTATTTGCTAACAGCTTGAAATGTGTACGCGGAGGGTGTGAGATTTATCAGTACGTTCAGATGCACACGCACTTCAGAGCTTGTGTGCATGCATGTATGTTTGTTGTGTGTATCTGCATGGCTAATAAATAGCCTTACTTCAACAGGCAGCTTTGCACATACACACAGACAAATGTATTATTGTAAAACATATCTCATGCAATGTATTGTTTTATTAGAAAAATACAAGTTATTTTTATATAATTGAATGATAAAAAATAGGGTGAAAATTGGAAAAAAACGAATAATACTTCTGATAAAACCTGGGATTTTTCGGTAAAAATCGGTTTAAACTGAAAACGGTGGGGCTTACACATCCTTACTGACGTGCTCCTGTAGCAGTGCTCAAATTTGGTGGTCTGCTAATGCTGGGTCTTGAATTGTGGTGCTATATTTGGTTATACCCTACTTAAACTTGCACTGGTGGCAGAAAGGAAAAGAAGTGTGATTCAAGGGGAGAATGTCATCCCTTGTCCTAGTTTGAATACTATGCAGTAAGACCTTGGTTCTGCTCCTGTTGAAGTTGATAACCAATCTTCCATTGACTTCCATGGGAGCAGGAACTGGCCTCAAGTTGGCTTTTGAAGGGTTCTTTGGCTATAAAGCATAATTGATGTTTGCTTGTTTTGTTAAATTGCGAATTTCAGATATGGTGCTCCAATGTCAGAGACGTAGTAGTAGGTTTCTTTTGCTGTGTTTGTGCAGCAGGGACTGGAAGTCTTGGTTTCAGAAAGAAACTCAAGAGAATCCTTTGGAAGAGTTATTGAGAGGCTGCTTGGAACAAGCTGCTAGAATGGAATCTTGTCATAAACTGATTAACAAGGCAATGTTAACTCATATTACAGAGGGATTTAACCTAAGCTTATGATATTAAAGCTTCTTTTTACTTTTATCTGCAAATGTGAAGTTAATTTGACCTACCAGAACAACAGAAAACTAATTACATTAGTTCTTAAAGTAAATTGTGTTTTTCAACTGAGACATTTTGCTAGAAGGTTTGTAGCCTGATTCCACAGGGTGTTGAACACATGCAATCCGCAGTGATTCAGGAAGTGTTCAGTGCCTTGCAGCCCTGACTTTTTCACAAAACCTTTAGAATTACAGGCAACAACTCCTTTTCTTGGTGGGTGGGAAGGAACATAAGTTGAAGGGGACCCATGTACTGGGAGTCCTCATTTTAATCACCTATTTCAGAAACATCCGTACCTCAGAAAGCATCTTAATTTTTGTGAGATGATGTAGAGAGAAATGAAGGAAGAACTCGGTCAGCCTGGTAGGACATGCTTAATTGACGGAGAAATTGAATGAGAGGGGAAATGCATCGCTCCCTATGTTGACAGTACCGTGTGTGGTGATGGTTTAAAAAAATACGTGGGAGTTACAAGACATGAGACAGCCTTCATTAACGTCACTACAAGAGAAGGCTAAGCAGTAATGGGAAGGCTAAGCAGTAATGGGCCTCATCCTCCCTGATTGAACTAACCTAGTTATCCCTAGCCTGATTCTTGCTTGCATATTTATACCTGCCTCTGGAAATTTCCACTACGTGCATCTGATGAAGTGGGTATTCACCCACAAAAGCTTATGCTCCAATACGTCTGTTAGTCTATAAGGTGCCACAGGTCTCTTTGCCATGTTCACATAGGCATTGTCTTGGCATGAAAAGTGATTTGAGTTTCAGTTGAGCTAACATGCTAGTTAAACTCATTAGTCTCATGAAACCTAGGCTCTGAAGTGCTTATTCGCTCTTGAAAATGTTATTTAGGAGCCTGTCACTTAAGTGGTTTTGAAAATTTTGCACCAGTTAGTTTGTCAAACTGTAGCTTAGGCTTCTTTCTGGGCTAGAACATGAGCTAAAACCAAGCTAATGGTGTTAGACTTCCTACTGTAGTGGCAGAGTATCATACAAAGTTTTGTTGGCATAGCTATGTTGGTCAGCGGTGTGAAAAAACACTCTTGGCAGACATTGCTAGGGCAGCAAAAACCCAAGTGTAATGTTTGGGGAAGTGATATTACTATACCAATGGAAAAATTCCTCCTGTTGGCATAACCTGCATCTACACTAAAGGCTCTGCAAAGCATTGATTGAGTAGACAAGGTTTAAGGCCTTCTACTCAAGACAAAGCCATAGTGAGGAAAAAGCTTTACAGCTTTTTATGGGGGGGAGAGAGAGAGAGAACTCTGTCCTATTGGGTAGCTGTAAAGCAGCTCTGTATTAGGAAGACCTCCCCCCCAAAAAAGGGGGTTTCCAGTCTAGAGACGAGTTTTAAAAGGCAATATTTCTGTTCCTTTACTGTACTAGACCAGATCAGCCAGAGCAAGGAACAAATAGCAAGCTAACAAAATCATCCAAAGGACAGGACTTGGTGGTGGTGCGGGACTTCAACTACCCAGACATCTGTTGGGAAAATAATACAGCAGGGCACAGATTATCCAATAAGTTCTTGGAATGTATTGGAGACCATTTTTTATTTCAGAAGATGGAGACAGCTACAGGGGGAAAGGCTGTTGTAGATTTGATTTTGACATAGGGAGGAACTGGTTGAACATTTTGAAAGTGGAAGGCACCTTGAGTGAAAGTGATCATGAAATTATAAGAGTTCATGATTCTAAGGAATGATAGGAGGGAGAACAGCAAAATAAAGACAGTAGATTTTAAAAAGGCAGGCTTTAGCAAACTCAGGGAGTTGGTAGGTAAGATCCCATGGGAAGCAAGACTAAGAGGAAAAACAATTGAAGACAGCTGGCAGTTTTTCAAAGAGACATTATTAAGGGCATAAGAGGAGACTATCCCAATGCATAGGAAAGATGGGAAGTATGGCAAGAGACCACCCTGGCTTAATCAGGTGATCTTCAATGATCTAAAAATAAAGAGTCTCACAAAAAGTGGAAACTAGGTCAAATTACAAAGGATGAATATAAACAAATAACACAAGTATGTAGGGACAAAATTAGAAAGGCCAAGGCACAAAATGAGATCAAACTAGCTAGACACATAAAGGGTAACAAGAAAACATTCTACAAATACATTGGAAGTAGGAGGAAGGACAAGGTAGGCCCATTACTCAATGAGGGGGGGCGGGGGAGAGAACAATGTGGAAATGGCAGAGGTGCTTAATGACTTCTTTTGTTTCGGTTTTCACCAGGAAGATTGGTGATGATTGGATGTCTTAACATAGTAAATGCCAGTGAAAATGAGGTAGGATCAGAAGAGGCTAAAATAGGGAAAGACCAAGTTAACAATTACTTGGACAAATTAGATGTCTTCAATTCACCAGGGCCTGATGAAATGCATCCTAGAATACTCAAGGAGCTGACTGAGGAGATATCTGAGCCATTAACAATTATCTTTGAAAAGTCATGGAAGACGGGAGAGATTCCAGAAGACTGGAAAAGGGCAAATACAGTGCCCATCTATAAAAAGGGAAATAAGGACAACACAGAGAATTACAGACCAGTCAGATAAACTTCTGTACCTGGAAAGATAACGGAGCAAATAATTAAGCAATCAGTTTACAAATGTCCAGAAGATAATGTGATAAGTAACAATCAGCATGGATTTGTCAAGAACAAATCCTATCAAACCAACTTGATAGCTTTCTTTGACAGGGTAACAAGCCTTGGGTATAGGGGGAAGCAGTATATGTGGTATATCTTGACTTTAGTCTTTTGATACTGTCTCGCATGACCTTCTCATAAACAAACTAGGGAAATGCAACCTAGATGGAGCTACTAGAAGGTGGGTGCATAACTGGTTGGATAACTGTTCCCAGAGAGTAGTTATAAGTGGTTCACAGTCATGCTGGAAGGACATAATGAGTAGAGTCCCACAGGGATCAGTTCTGGGTCTGGTTCTGTTCAATATCTTCATTGATGATTTAGATAATGGCATACAGAGTACACTTATAAAGTTTGCAGATGATACCAAGCTGGGTGGAGTTGCAAGTGCTTTGGGATTAATATTCAAAATGATCTAGACGAACTGGAGAAATGGTCTGAAGTAAATAGGATGAAATTCAATAAGGACAAATGCAAAGTACTCTGTTTAGGAAGGAACAATCAGTTGCACACATACAAAATGGGAAATGACTGCCTAGGAAGGAGTACTGCGGAAAGGGATCTGGGGGTCTAAGTGGACCACAAGCTAAATGAGTCAACAGTGTAACGCTGTTGCAAAAAAAGCAAACATCATTCTGGGATGTATTAGCAGGAATGTTCTAAGCAAGACACAAGAAGTAATTCTTCTGCTCTGCTCTGATTAGGCCTCAACTGGAGTATTGTGTTCAGTTCTGGGTGCCACATTTCAGGAAGAATGTGGACAAATTGGAGAGAGTCCAGAGAAGAGCAACAAAAATTATTAAAGGTCTAGAAAACATGACCTATGAGGGAAGTTTTCAAGTATGTAAAAGGTTGTTATAAGGAAGAGAGAGAAAAATTGTTGTTCTTTACCTCTGGGGATAGGACAAGAAGCAATGAGCTTAAATTGCAGAAAGGAAGGCTTAGGTTGGACATTAGGAAAAACTTCCTAACTGTCAGGGTAGTTAAGCACTAGAATAAATTGCCTAGGGAGGTTGTGGAGTCGTCTTCACTGGAGATTTTTAAGAGTAGGTTAGACAAACACCTGTCGGGGATGGTGTAGATAATACTTAGTCCTGCCTTGAGTGCAGGGGACTGGACTAGATGACTTCTCAAGGTCCCTTTCAGTTCTATGATTCTATGGGACTGTTAAACTTAAACCCAGAGAAAAATATCCAGACAACTGTAGAAACTGCATTGTAATTTTTCAGTATCATACAGTGTATTAAAATTCTTCTTTCTAAGGAAACTGTGGTAGTTACTTATTCTTTCTTTTCATCACTACCACAGCTTCCTGTAAACTGCAATCTCTTTGAGATAAAAAATGCACTTACTCATCAACCCATTTTGCCATACAGATAAGAATCACTGATCTGTTTAAAAAAATAGTGCATTTCTAATTCTTCTCATACTGAAAGCAGAGGCATCAGAAGCTGTTGGTTTATTTTTTTAAAGCTTCTTTCAAGAACATGGGGGGTTGCTATTTTTGGTTCTTACTAGCTTAAATACCACTTAGATAAAAACAGGCTCAAAATGAGTACTCGCAGAAAGTGAAACCAGTAGACATCCCACCCATACTAAAGCTATAGCCTGCTAATAACTATGCATTTCATCCATCTGTTATGTTCCATCTTCCGTTCTTCTCAAATAGAGCTTCTTTCTTTTTAATGGTATGGGGATTGCAGAAAAATAAATGTCAATTTTGTAATTTGCCGGGGTACGGACCTACATGAGTCAAGTTAGTATATGTAAACACTAATCTTACCCTCTTTTCTGTTGATTATTAGATTCTTTATGCTTTCAGTTTGACATGTTTTGCCAGATCTATCGTGAGCTAAAAACAACAATCATTTACTTATTTTTGTGGTCACATCTTGTATTTAAAAGAACCCCACAAACAACCTCCTTCCAACCCCTGATCCCTGACCCCCAACACACTCTCGGCTAGGATGTTCACTGCAATCTGGATTCTAATCTCTTTCTACACTTTGTGTCATTTTCTAAAAAAATAGAGCTTTTTAATAAAATCCATTTCTACTTCCACACTACAAGGGGCTGGAACCCATTTCACTTTTTTTTTTTCTCTCCCCCCTCCCCCAGCCCCCTTACCTCCCTTGTCTAAAAAAGGTTCAAGATAAGAAACTGAACATCCTATAGATTGGAACTTAACACTTGAGTCTGATCAGATGCAGGACTTGCATGAGTTATACTGTGTGGTTCAACATTACTTTTATCCCTTTTATGTGGATCTGAAGTCAGCACCTGAATTTTACAGATGGAGAAAGTGAGGCAGAGAGGGCAAATATTGGGACTAAGGCCACACTGCAGGTCAGTGACAGAGTTGTGATAAGAACTCTGGAGTAGAGCTGGGCAAAATATTTTGGTCTTTTTTTTTCCCCTTCAGGAAAAGGTGCAGATTCAGCAACACAAAATGTTTCATGATTCATATCTATTGCACCAAATCGTTTCTCAGTCCTGCCCCTCACCCTCCAATTTGGAAAAAGTTTAAGTGTTTTGTTTCAATACTTTTGAAATGTTCAATTTGTTTGGGCTGAAACAACTTCATTTTGTAATTTCCTTACATTTTACCCTTAAAGCAAATATGATTTTTTTTTAAAAAAAAGCTCAAAATTGATATGAAACCTTTCAGGTCAAATTAAAGTGTTGTTTGACCCCAAACTCCTCTCTTCTGCTCTGATTTAATAAAAATTCTGAAAAGTTTCATTTTCAGGTAAACTCAAAACGAATTTTTTAAAAATTCAGATCTGCCAGCAAACTGAAAAATCCATTATTCACCTATCTCTGCTCAGGAGTTCCTGACCTTAAGTTCCTTTCTCTAGTGTGCACTGCTTCACATAACTCGAAACTTCTGAGGAGGGTTAATGTGATCAATGTCAATATAATGATACTTCACACCTACATTGTACCTTCCATCCAATGATGTGATGTTAAACATTAATGAATTAAGCAGAGCTGGTTGAAAAATGCCAATTACTTTTTTGTGGGAAACTTTCAAAACAAACAAACAAAAACCCTGAAAAGAACTTTTAGCTTTTCAAATGAATGTTTGGTTTTCAAACATTTTTACTGGAAAATTTTGTTTTAAAACCAGAAAAATTCAACCAATATGAAAATTTTCTGTTCGAACTTTTAATTTGGTGTCAATTATTTTGTCAAAATAGGATTTTGGTGAAAAAATTGACCAGTAGAATTAAGCCTCCCGCAACTCCTAGATGACCTCAAGTAGTAGTATAAATTATGTTTGCAGATGAGGAAGCAGAGGGAAGTGATTCAGGAAGGAGCTGAGAATAGGACCTACCTGTCCTGCCTTCAGGTGAAGTCAGTAGGAATGCAGAATGGAGCCTAGGAGTCTCTGCAGTACTGATGAAGAGCTGGCAAGGAAAGCTAATATTTGGCTATTTTGTGGGGTTAAGGCTAAGGTAAGTTCAAACCAAAAAAAAAAAGTGCTTTTGAAGTATGTATTCATTTCACAGTAGTACATTTGTGTGTCCTATTATTGAAAAGATACTTGTATCCCAGTGAAGTGTGTCCTCAAGATCATAACAATTGTAGCTTTTTATTAAATATTGTAACCTTTTAACTCCTTGGGAACTAATTACTTACTATTAGTGTGGAGAAACTGGATTGTCTCATTAGTGCTCCTTAATGTGAGAGACTAGGAGTAAGGAGCCACTGACTTCAAACATACTTCTCCTACTTTTATTTGTTAAAAATGCAGTAATTAGTATAAATAATGCCTAGATTTACTGTCTGTTACAATAAAAGAAAATTGAAATTTTACTTCAATCCCTTTTTGCTGCTGAATACTCTGTTAAAAGCAGTTGTCTTTGTTGCTTCCAAAATGTTGTTTTGGATTGCACGCTTCAAAGAGAGCTTGACCTTCATTCATTTTAATCACTGCAAGGACATTTCACAATCAGACACTGGCAAAGTTTAATCTTTACCTTTCTACCATGAAGAATTATCATCTGGTCTTTGTACTAGAGTGAGGCAAGTACAAAAGGATCAACATAATGCTTTCAGCTCTCAGAGTTGCATATTCGAGAACGTTACTGTATTCACTAACTTTGCATAACACTAGCTCTGAACGGAGAACTCATCCGGTGTATGGTCAGATTTTCTTTACAGTGCTTTACCCATAGATGAACTGTCAGTTCCTCCTTTTGATGTTTGATCAAGTAAGGATGATGGTTTTTGAGAGGCGCGCACGCTCTCTCTCCCCGCCCCCAAGGAGATTTCTCTAGCGTCTTACCTAATTCTGTAGTAATAATGGTAAGAATCAGTTTCATTACCAGTCTGTCTCCTCATATTCCTTGTGTTCCTCCTTTGGTCCTGCTCCCCTATCATTTGGTTAAGAGTTTTTTATTTTGGGCTTTGCTTAGTTGTCAGTGATTTAAAAACAAAGTGCCATGAATCAGTTGAATTTGCACTTTGGTCTTTATTGTCTTGACAACATGTATTAAAACCAGTCTGCTGGCTTTTTGAGCTTCATGTTTAATTGCCAGAGAGGCTCTGTAGCAGAAATTGGCTGGCAAATGACATCAACTTTGGCTCTCTACTGTTTGCTCTCAGCCTGCCAGCCTTGCAAGCGTAATGTTCAACATCTGTTATGTGGCCTTGTGAAGATTAAGCACGTGTTGTGTGTTCATATCTTATTTTAATGACTTAAAGGAAGAAAAAGTCCTTCAGTCATAAGAATTGTCAGAAGAGTGGTGACAGACATCCTCAACTGAATTGGAAAATTTCCTTGACAGACTTCTGTCAAAGAACAAAGACAGCCAGCAATGACGCTGAGTACACACTGCTTTCAGCACTGGAATTAAACAGTTCTTCTGCAGTATTATCTGAAGACTACAATGTTTATCATTAGTAGATCCATCTCCCCCACCCTCAGTCAGGTGCCCTGATCCCATGAGGAATCATGGCATAACATGTAACTGATCTGGCATGTTCCTCATGGGGAAGAATCATACTCAAGTGACCACTGACTTTCTGTTCTCTTTATAACCCATCCCTGAAGATGTGTGAATGTACATAGCACCATCTTCCTGATACTTGAGTTTAAGAATTCTCCAAGCAGATCAGGTGTCCTTTGGCTTTCTCCAACTCACCTTCTAAGTTCCTAGGTCTCTACAAAGTAGAAAAATAATTATTGACTCATTATTAAAGTTAACAGCTTTCTAGTGAGCACAGCTAAGGTCACAAGTTCCAAGTGCTAAGATTATCTTGTTAAAAGAGCTTGATTGAAATTGGAGGAAAATGTAATAAGAATTTGGCATTCCTCTGTAGAATCTCTCAAATTACAATTCGGCTCTTAGTTTTTGACTTTCCAAGTATATTTAGAAATTTTCAGTCTCTTATTAATTGCTTTCCTTTGTTGATGTGGTGGACTGCATCGAATCATAGAATATCAGGGTTGGAAGGGACCTCAGGAGGTCATCTAGTGAAACCCCTGCTCAAAGCAGGACCAATCCCCAACTAAATCATCCCAGCCAGGGCTTTGTCAAGCCTGACCTTAAAAACTTCTAAGGAAGTAGATTCCACCACCTCCCTAGGTAACTCATTCCAGTGTTTCACCACCCTCCTAGTGAAAAAGTTTTTCCGAATATCCAACCTAAACCTCCCCTATTGCAACTTGAGACCATTACTCCTCATTCTGTCATCCGCTACCACTGAGAACAGTCTAGATCCATCCTCTTTGGAACCCCCTTTCAGGTAGTTGAAAGCAGCTATCAAATCCCTCCTCATTCTTTTCTTCCGCAGACTAAACAATCCCAGTTCCCTCAGCCTCTCCTCATAAGTCATGTGTTCCAGTCTCCTTATCATTTTTGTTGCCCTCCGCTGGACGCTTTCCAATTTTTCCACATCCTCCTCGTAGTGTGGGGACCAAAACTGGACACAGTACTCCAGATGAGGCCTCACCAATGTTGAATAGAGGGGAACGATCATGTCCCTCGATCTGCTGGCAATGCCCCTACCTACACATCCCAAAATGCCATTGTCCTTCTTGGCAACAAGGGCACACCGTTGAGTCATATCCAGCTTCTCATCCACTGTAACCCCTAGGTCCTTTTCTGCAGAACTGCTGCCTAGCCGTTTGGTCCCTAGTCTATAGTGGTACATGGGATTCTTCCGTCCTAAGTGCAGGACTCTGCACTTGTCCTTGATGAACCTCATCAGATCTCCATGCTGACTGTTCCTGATCACTTTCCTCTCCTCTAAGTGCTTCAGAATTGATTCCTTGAGGACCTGCTCCATGACTTTTTTCAGGGACTGAGGTGAGGCTGACAGTTCCCAGGATCATCCTCCTTCCCTTTTTTAAAGCTGGGCACTACATTAGCCTCTTTCCAGTCATCTGGGACCTCCCCCCGATAGCCATGAGTTTTCAAAGATAATGGCCAATGGCTCTTCAATCACATCCGCCAACTCCTTTAGCACTCTCGGATGCAGCGCATCCGGCCCCATGGACTTGTGCTTGTCCAGCTTTTCTAAATACTCCTGGACCACTTCTTTTTTTCACAGAGGGCTGGTCACCTCCTCCTCATGCTGTGCTGCCCAGTACAGCAGTCTGAGAGCTGACCTTGTTCATGGAAACAGAGGCAAAGAAAGCACTGAGTACATTAGCTTTTTCCACATCCTCTGTCACTAGGTTGCCTCCCTCATTCAGTAAGGGCCCACGCTTTCCTTGACTTTCTTCTTGTTGCTAACATACCTGAAGAAACCCTTCTTGTTACTCTTAACATCTCTTGCTAGCTGCAACTCCAGGTGTGATTTGGCCTTCCTGATTTCACTCCTGCATGCCCGAGCAATATTTTTATACTCTTCCCTGGTCATTTGTCTAATCTTCCACTTCTTGTAAGCCTCTTTTTTGTGTTTAAGATCAGCAAGGATTTCACTGTTAAGCCAAGCTAGTCGCCTGCCATATTTACTGTTCTTTCTATACATCGGGATGGTTTGTCCCTGTAACCTCAATAAGGATTCTTTTAAAATACAGCCAGCTCTTCTGGACTCCTTTTCCCCCTCATGTTATTCTCCCAGGGGATCCTGCCCATCAGTTCCCTGAGGGAGTCAGTCTGCTTTTCTGAAGTCCAGGGTCCGTATTCTGCTGCTCTCCTTTCTTCCTTGTGTCAGGATCCTGAACTAGACCATCTCATGGTCACTGCCTGCCAGGTTCCCATCCACTTTTGCTTCCCCTACTAATTCTTCCCGGTTTGTGAGCAGCAGGTCAAGAAGAGCTCTGCCCCAAGTTGGTTTCTCCAGCACTTGCACCAGGAAATTGTCCCCTACAGTTTCCAAAAACTTCCTGGATTGTCTGTGCACTGCTGTATTGCTCTCCTAGCAGATATCAGGATGATTGAAGTCTCCCATGAGAACCAGGGCCTGCGACCTAGTAACTTCCGTTAGTTGCCGGAAGAAAGCCTCGTCCACCTCATCCCCCTGGTCCGGTGGTCTATAGCATACTCCCACCACGACATCACCCTTGTTACTCACGCTTCTAAACTTGATCCAGAGACACTCGGATTTTTCTGCAGTTTCATACCAGAGCTCTGAGCAGTCATACTGTTCTCTTACGTACAATGCAACTCCTCCACCTTTTCTGCCCTGCCTGTCCTTCCTGAACAGTTTATATCCATCCATGACAGTACTCCAGTCATATGATGTGATTGGAACAACAGAGACTTTTTGGGATAACTCACAATTCCTTGACTGTGCCAGGACTTTTGTTTCAGTTCTATTCTCCACCATTTGCCTTCAAGTCGGTTTTAGCTCCATGCAACTTCATATGAAAAAAGAATTCCCTAATTCTAATTGTACCTTCTTTTAGCAAAGTCCTTCTATTTTTGATAGACTTGGCTTCTGGAAAAAGAGTAGAGATGCTTGGCTGGTAGGAGAAAAGTTAGAAGTATAATTTACTACCTGGAGGGAAGGAAATGCTTTACAAACCGTTCCCTTAACTCCCCCTGCTGCTCCTTTTTCAATAAAGAAGGGAAAACATATTAATGTGTTGGAGAGGTTGAAATCCTTCTTCTTATATTGAGACCCTTCCAGACAAGTAGGTTGTACATGCTCATTGTAAGTAACCACCATCGAGGGCAAATTGCAACGTGCCAAAGAGGTTGTTGCTTGTTCTTTCACCATCTCTTATCCTGTTCCTCTAGCCAGATTTCCAGAAGCAGTGCTTCAATAAATCCTCTAGCCTACTCTGGTCTTAAATTGTTCTCAAGTTGACTAATCATGTTGGCATTACTGAGGGAGCCAATAGTGCTCCATACCAGCTCCCCTCACAAAACCTAAAGGAGTTCCCAAGCTGAAAAAACACGTCAGTGAATTTAATAAGCATTATTAACAAATTGGTCTGTTTTATATTTAGGTAATTAGGTCACTGAATAAAATACTTTCGATGGTCTTTTGGGGAAAGGAAAACATACTGTGATCAGGGACAAGCTGTTTCAGAAGAGGTACAGAGGAAGCATGGTCTGATCTGAGACTGGCTTAGCCACTGATTCATTGAAGGACCTTAGGCAAGTTGCTTGACATCTCTCTGTCCATTACATGTAAGGGCCTACAGCTGGCCTGCTTACCTGCCAACTTAACCCCCAGACAGTCTAATGAACACAGCTGGGCCCCAACTAAGTTGCCTGCTTGGTCACACACCCTCTTTTTTCCTCCAGTTGGCTGAAGGGATTAGCACACCTGCTCTTAAGGGCAGCAGCAGGGTGCTGGCTGCTGAAAGCATTTGGCTGTGGGCTGCATTAACTTCTGCCCCTACCATGTTGCAGTCCCACTTTTTTGCTGTGATTTTCTGCCATGCTCGAGTCTCACCACTCCCCTATTTCAGCCCTGTCCTAGCCTCATTCCTGCCTCAGACCCAGCCCTACTCCTGCCTTCCTTGACTCCAGGTAACCCGGTTCTGACCCTGGGCTCGGATTCCTGGCTCTTACTCTAGCTTGACCCTTGGCTTGGTGATTTTAGAGCCTCTGATTCTGGTTCTGACCCTCTGTGACATTCCCAAGGGTACAATCTGGATTGTTGAATAGCTGAGTCCCCTTAATTGTCTAGTCTGGGGTGCCTTTTACACTGCTTTCCTGTGAACAGCCACCTTCCTGGTCCTACTCATATATAGCCACTGGCATGTAAACTCACTCCTAGCGATGTTACACGAATGCTTTCCCAGCCATTCGTGAATTTACGTACGCATATTCTTCAATCTTAGCCTTGTTCCCCAGAAATGTGCATCTTGCACTGCTCAGTATTCTCCTGGACAGTATAAGCTCATAGTAAGTCCATCATTCCAACTTTGGGTAGTGATTACGCATCAGTCTTGTTATCCTACATAGAGCTTCCCAAACGCTTCAATCCAACACACTGGTTTAGATAAAACAATAAAGCAAAACAAGTTTATTAACTACAGATTTTAAGTGATTACAAGTGATAAGGCATAAAAGTCAGAATTGGTTACAGAAGAAATAAAAACACAAGCTAATACCTAAGTGAACTTAAAAGCAAAATAACTGTCTCCCCATAAGCTGCAACAGTTCACAGACTGGATTTCCTTTCAGCCAGGTACCCCTCCCCCACTTCAGAGTCCTTCAGGTGTTCACTGATGAACAGAGAGATGGGAGGAAGAGAGGGGTGATGTGGGGGTCATGGTCTCTTATTTTTATACCCCCCTCCTCCTCCTCCTCCTCTTTCAGGATTACCCGCTGCCGGGGTGTAGAAGAACATTCCTCTGTGTACGTGAGTTTTGAACCATCTCTGGGATGAAATTTTTGTTTATATCATCTCCTCCTTGGAGGATGGCTGCTTAAGCAGTTAATAGTTTCTTCACACCCGTGGTCGGTTCTTTTCCCACAAATTAGCTCTTCAGAAACAACATTCTCCGGAACCAGAACATATTTTAGTAATGTAAAGCAAAATCATGTAATTTTGCATGCAGTGTTGTCACACACGTTTTAACAGAATAATAATATCCAGAAGATTGAGTTTTCAAATCATACCTCACAAGGCATAGTTTGTACAAATATATAACCATCTAAAAGTGGTGAACATGGGTTACAGGGTGTCACACCCTCACTTTCATTTCTCTGCTCCAGACTCCTCCTCGTGACCACTAGGCCGGACCGCCCATGTCCTCCTGGTTCCTAGAGTGCCTGGGTTTCCCCTTTGCACAATGGAGATAATGTTGCTTACCCACCTTTACAAAGCTCTTGTGGGGCTCTGTAAAGTGCTATAAAGTGTGGCTTTATATATATATATTTTTTGATTTCCTGTGTCTTTTTCTTGAGGCTGGGCCTGTAGTTATGTCTAGTTCTGGTTGCGCTGCCCAAGACTTCATTAGGCTAACCATTTGTCAGACTGTTCTCTTCCTCCTGGAATTAGTGATCTCTTACTGTCTAATTCTGAATTTGTGAAATCTACTGAAGTAAATTCTGTGATACTTTATGGAGCAGACAATAAGACTATGATTTGAACTACACTATACAAGTATATACAAGTTCTTGATGCGGCTACGCCAAAGTAGTGTGAAAGACTGCAACGGGTTTGGGTCAGAAATATTTAGCTATAAAAGCTATTAAAAATCCTGAAACCATATTTATGGAGGGCAGCTTTATTCACCAGACTATTTAGATTGAAATTATGAAGCCCTTTTGTAAGGGTCTAATTTTTCCTTCCATGAAAGTCAGTGAGAGCAGGATTGGTCCATAAATTTTTACCAGTTCTTATTCTGCCATATTATTGTTTTGAAGTCAGTGGGAGTTTGACCCAATAAAATACTAAGGAATTGGACCACTGACTTCAGTGGGGCTGCTTGTGGTTACTCAAACAAGTAAAAGTTGCAGGATTATTTTCCTATCACTTATTCAGGATCTCTCTAAACAAATTAGATACTCCCAACATTTTTCAAGCAATGGTGACCAGTAACTGTCTGCAAGAAAGTGTATTTTGTATACTTATTAAATAAATTGCATCACATTGTCACAGGTCAGAATGGAGTCTTAAAGTGAACACTTAATTTTGACCAGAACCAGTTGACAAAAAACGTGAGTCCTGGTATTGTTAGGCTGCATTGAACAACATGCACAGATCAAAGAGACGGGTTAAGAAAAGGAGGAAGTCAGTTTTGTGTGTGAATGCCCAAGCAGTTACGGTTTTATAATTGTATGCATTTTTAATGTAAAATTCACCAGTAAATGAGGTATTTTGATCAATTATCTAGATTTTTTTAAGAAGTGCATGTTAAATTAGATCTGTTTTTTACATCTTAGTACTTTGTATCTTGAAAATGTTGTATAAATGGAGACTAATCATGCCAACAATAGTGTATTTTTTATTTGCTCATAGCTATCCTTCCTTAATTAAAATATATGTATTTTCAAATAAAATTTCAAAGCCCAGCATAAAATAATAGATCACATCAATAACATCCTGGCACTCATGGTACTGAGCCCCTTCTGACCAGTACTGATGCCCTCAGCTATCACTGACAAGCATTTATAAATCATGGTGTACATGTACTTTGAATATTTGGGATGTACCTATGTAAGTACTCCAAGCGTGTAAGATAATTTGATGGATTCCTCAGTAACAGAAGTAAGTGTGGTTAAAGTCTTTTTCTTTCGCTTAAATAAAGTCAGAATAATCAGACTTTATGCAGTAAATCCACCCGCAGTCCAGCAGTAGAGTTTGGGGTTGCAGTATTTGAGCAAAAGTAGCGGCATTAGTCTCTCTACTCTATTTGTGCCAGGGGTTAAAACTACTGGATCTGTGTAATTGTGGCTTCACTAGCTGCTGACTTAACCTGCCTCCATGCTGACCTATTTGGGGATGGTGGGGAAACCCTATTGCATGGCTGCTCCATCTGCAATGGACAAATACAAGGCTTAAATAAATGGTGCAGGGACCCTCTACACCATGGGATGTTTTACCCATCATGCTTTAAATAATTAAATCTGAGAACAAACTTAGAAATCTTCTTCTAGAGTTGAGAAGTGAGAGAGCAAACCAAGAAATAGTGAGGAGAGAGCCTTGAAGTAGGAAAGGGAATGATGTTAAAGGTAATCCCGCATCTATTGGAGGAGATGATGTGGTTTAAATGCCTAATCTGTTAGAGAGACTCTTTTGAAATCATTTCAAAATGTGAAGTGCCTGTAAGTGACTCATAGAGCTGTGCAAAACTTGGTGATTTTCAGTTCCCATGAATTTATGGGAATCTCTTCTTGGGTCTCGATCCCCTCGAGGTTCACACCCTGTTGTTTTGGCTTAATTTTCATGTTAATTTCCCGCTGCTCGCAACAAAAGATCGAAGTGCTTTGCTCTGGCACCACACTGCTACTGTTAAACTTGTCCTTCTGACTGAGTAAAGGGACTGTATAGGTGGGATTTTGGCAAACATTGTGATACTGATTTATCAAGTGACATATTGCTGCATGCATATGCACCATGATTCTAGCACTGAGCATGGAATTTATGTTTTAGATCGTTGTAGCTTTTTGCAAAATGAACAGTTATAAAATGTTCTCTCAGTACAATTGAGTTGGTGGAGTTCTAAAGAAATCCATAAACTGATATTTTCTTATATATACACTATGTTCCAAGGTAAAATTTGTTACTATAATTTGAAGAAAGCTGTAAAACAAATTCTGTCTGTGCAGTGCCCTGCACAAGAGAGCTCTATAAAAGCATGAACCTCTGTTGCTTGAGCTAAAGGACTAAATCCACCAGCTGAAACCAGTAAAATACTCCAGAAGAGGTTAATGTGACTAGCTGTTCAAAGGGGAAGTAAGACTTCACTCCCATCGAGCAGGTCGCCTCTATACTATAATTGAAACAGTGCTAGACACAACTGTTAGCCAAGGTTTTTAACTTTTAAATCTGAAAACCATAGTAAATGGTGCTATAGAGCATAGCCCTCTATGCAGCCTGCAACATTATTTTGTGAGGAGGAAATGTCTGTATGTACAAGGTTATACTGTTTAGTATTGTGTGTTTTTCTATGGGAAGAAATAGAAGTAAATAATAGACAGGTCCTCCACTCTGCAAATTTTCAATACTGATGAAATGCCTCTAACTTAAAATTTAAGTGTAAAAAGTTATTTAAGAAAGTATCTATTTAATGGTTAACACCCCACTCCTGCAATAAACTCTCTGCAGGTGGATTCCTACACCCGCACAGAGGTGATTACATTGGTGCTCTGTGCAGTGCAGGGGTCTGTCTGTCCAATGCTCATTGCAGGATTGGTTAAACACTTACTAAAATTCTCTGGCATCTGGTTCTCATTCTACTGCTGTCATATGTCCTATTTAACTGAAGATTTCCCTGACTTATTTTTTTTTAAAAGGAAGTTGTCTGTTTTTGTTATGGATCAGTTGTAAGGGAAGATGTGGACCCAGCATGCTTGAAGCTTATGTTGCTCATTACATTTTAGGGAGCTTTTGCTTGATGCTGGCTGATGTCCCATTTATAAACATTTTGTAAAAAAAACAAAAACAACCGCACAATAATAGGCTAGCATCCTTTTGTAGCTTGTTTTTATTTAAAAATGCACTCTCTTTTTTTAACTACACACACTCAGACTTGATCCCTGGGTTAAGCAAAGGTTTGATACATTTATACTTGGTAGAGGATGGGCTAGTTAACTGGGTTGCTAGACTTGTGAAAGGAGGAAAAGAAGTCACTTGATCAGTCAGCAAGACCACATGACAAACAGCTGAAAGTAATTAGGTGGGTTGTGATGCTTGTACAGTGCTGGTTGTTCTTGTATGTTACTATATAGGCAGCGTAACCTCTGAGTGCAAATAGTGATTTTAGAGTCTTTTTTCTAAATACACTTTTCTAAATTACATGTGTTTTTCCTCCCTCCCCTCCCCCCCATTGATATCAGTTGTAGATAAAAACCAACTTTTTTTGCGTGGATGTGGTGTTCAAGAGATCCAAACTGCATCAGCACTGGGAAACTTGTAATTAAAGTAGATCTGGAAAACTACAGATCTATTTCCTGTTAGCCCCAGGTATGTAAACTCCTTTTCTCTCTCAATGATTTACATACATATTTTACTGTGTTATTTTCTGGTGCTGATAAGAGTTTATCATAAATGAATCTAAATACTGTGATTTTAAAAAACACAATTCTTGTACTTTGACAAGTTGATTTTAAACATTTTAATTTCATCTTTGATGTAGACTTAATCAGCAATACTAAATCCTCAAGTCCTGGAGGTGAAAGTGAAGTTAAGACTCTATAAATGCAGTATATGGTGTTATGTAGAATGTGCTGCTCTATCTTTTGTAAGTAGTTAAACAAAATGCAGCTCTTTGGTGCTGAGTAAAATGCCTTTTTGTTTTAGAATGATGTGTTTGGGGATTGTAAATGTTTGAGTCAAAAACCAACCTGACTGAAGTAAATTTAAAAGTGTTCATGGGAGCCCTAGCTAAGGTTGTCAGTGCTGCAGAGGGTTTCTCTGTAAGCAGTCTTAAAAGCTTTTTAGAGGCAGGAAAGTTTATTTTACTTGTGATTCATATATGCTTTCTCTTAAAAAGTATTTCTCAGATTGCTGATATAGGATGATATTCTGCTTTACAACTGGGTCAACCATTGGATAAATAAATACGGATTAAGTATTTCTTTGGTGAACTGTGTAGAATTTTTGGCCTATAGTCTGAGACTATAATTACCTAAACTTTTATTTAAAAATACGTGACCAAAGTATTATGCAAATAATAACTACTGACTTTTACATATAAAAGAAAACTGAAACAAGACTATTTTTTTAATGATCTTGTAGTATGAATTTATTTTATGGGATAAAACTATATTTTAGCTGTATATTTAATCTAAGTACAGCAGTAATATGTAAGCTTTTTATAGCTAAACTAAATTATGGATGATAAAACAATTTACAGGAAGAAATAATCTGATTTTTTGCCCTGAACCTGCATCAAGATCCACTGAGCTAAACTTCTGTATCCGTGTAAATCAATGTATATCTATAAGATTCCATGACCACAAGTGTCTGTGCTAGGGGATCCTGATACAGGATCTTTGTGTGTGAAATAGTCTATTCAGAAAGAGACTAGCCCTCCCCTCATACCATCTCTGCTGGTAGAAGGGCATGTAGTTTATATGTGAAACATCATGAGCTGCTTCTCTTTGTGGGTTTATTTTTAAACTGTGCATCCTACAAAGTTGTGCCAGCTCTTGCACATAATTAACATGCAGGTGATCAAAAGGACAAGGATGGCCAATTGTATAACAAATGCAACTTGATTTTAAGAAGACAGTTCTAGGACTGCAAACATATATCTGTGCTGAAGGACCCATGTGGAATTTTGTACCTCAGCCCAAAGGACACTCCTCAGAGGATCCTGAAATGTTTTTTCAGGCCACGTTTTCCTCCTCCCCAACATATCACAGATCTGGTTTGTGTCCCCCTGCTGGTGGCAGACCAGATTGAGAGGATCCCAACATGGAGTCCCCTGTGTGCTTTAAGCTTCCCTGGGTCTCAGCAGGCTGCAGTATTGTTTCCTGCCTTGGCCTCTCTGGCATGTTTCCTGGGCTCATCAGTCTCCTATATGCAGCTCCACTCAGTGTGAGCTGGTGAAAGTCTGAAGAATCCCCAAATAGATCAGCACCTGCCCTTTGTAACCTTCGAGTCCCTTTGTGAGGTGACATCTGAGGAGGCAAATGCAGGACACTTTGTAGTCAGGTGACCTTCTCCCTGACAAATCAGTTTTCATGGTCCGAGCCAGTCTTTTTTTGTCTAGAGCAATAAACAATTAAATGTTCAGTAGCTGAACACTGCAGTCAGCAATCCTCTCGTGTCAGTAGCTTTGGCATTTCAAATCCAACATAAAGGAAAAAGAACATAGAGAAGATACTTAGCCTCCATGTTCAGAAGGGAGTTTGCAGCTTGGTAAGACGCATACAGAGTTGATAAATTGTACAGATCCCCAGATCACTACTCCCCATTATGGCCCGTGAGCACATGTTTGCATTACCATCACAGTGCTCATTGGAGCTGGGTGAAATTTTTCTTGGTGAAAAATGCAGCAACAGAGAACAGTTTCAAGAAGCAGTCATTTTTCATGAATATTGTATGCATTTTAACACACGCACGTGCACACACACAATACCCCTCTTCAAGTCTAAATGTTTTGACTACGTCTTTGAAATGAAATGTTTAAATTTTTTGATTTGAAATGAGTTAAGTGAGAAATTTCCTTCCAGTTTATTGAAATAAACATGAAATGCTCAAAATTAAAATGAACTCTTTCATTTGATCTGAAACAAATTTGTTTGGCAATTGCCTCCCTCCCCCAAATAAAAATCAATTAACTGAGAAACCCATTATCCGCATAATGCTCAACTCTGGGATAAAGAACTAACTGTAGTGACCTCTTCTAAGACTGCCATCTTCACCATACCATAAATAAACTAGAAGGAATTATTCACAGAGCAGAAGGCACCATTATCATGCTCCTTTTTTGCAGGAAAATCACAAGGCTGCTCCCAAATGCCTGGTCCTTCTTAGCTTTGAAGCCAGCAGTTTCTCTTTGTCTGGTTTTGAAAAGACCTCAGTCTGATTAAGCTTCAGTGCAGAGTATCTATTGTAAATGTAAGTGTCTAAAAAATTAGGATCATAAATGTTTTGACTTGGATGAACCATCTATCTGGCATTGGGCTTATTTCCCTTTCCTTCAGTCCCTTTCTTAATCAGTTTATTACAGTTACAAGGCTGAGCCCCAAACCTCATTAAGCAGATACATGAACAGCTTCTTTCTTTGTTGGGATTAGTATGCTGTTTTCTTATAAAGAATTATCTTGTTCAAAACAGTATTAGGTAAATAGCCTGGAACAAAACTCCCTGTAAATGCCATTTCCCAGAGTCAGACTCATTGTAATCCTTTTCCTGCTCTGCTAGATAGACTTGCTGTTATTATTTCAGATGCTTATTGTCCTTTTAAAAGTAATATTTCTGAATAATTTTAAAGTGTGTATGTTAAATATCCTGTTGGGAAATCAGTAACCCATTCTAGTTATTTTTTAGACTATTTAAAAAAAATCTTTAATCAGACTAACTCATTTGGGGATTTGGTTATCATTCTAGCTAATTTTTTCCCACTTTCTGTTACGACTTCAAGATGGTATTGGTGAACTTGCCCATTTTCCAACATATATTCTGTTTTCATCATTCTCTGTCTGAGTTACTCAGAGCACTTTCTTTAACTCACTTGTATCACAGTTCTGCTAAAAATAAATAACTAAACCATAGGAAAATTATTCAGGATGAGATTAATGGTGTCATTAGGAAGGGAATCAAATAAACTGTAAACAATTCAGTGATCCAGTTTTCTAATCCATTAAAATGGACAACCAACAAAAGTTAAGCAAGTTTCCTCCAATTAAAAAAACTAAAATAAACTCTGGTTTAGCATTTGGTGGAAAAGCAGTCTTGGAAGAAATCCTAGAAGAATCAAGGAAAGGAGTTCAAGTCAAAAAGGAAACAGAAGTGTCTTAAGGAAAAAAAAAGCTAATTCTGCAGAAAGAAACTTTGGGTCGAATTGGTGTAACACCATGTAGCAGAGTGCTGGCTCCCCGGCGTGGCGCCTCCTACTAGTCAGTCTGGGAATTAGCTCATCCAGCTCAGGAGCACCCTCCTCTGTCCAGTTCTTGCCCTCAGTTACCTGCCCTATTGTCTCCACCACCTCTGGCCCCTTGTCCCTCCTGGACCCCAGTTTCCCTTACCTTGGGGCGCTGCCCCACAGCAGTGCCCCCACACTCTGGGTCTCTCCTCCCAGAGGAACCCCTGTATCCACCTTGCCTCAGTGGCTACTGCCAGTCGTCATCTAGCCCCTTCTCTCAGGGACAAACTGCAGTCTGAAATGGCCACTCATCACTGGCAATGGTTGGAATTGCTGCCTTTCTAGCCCCAGCTGCTTCCCTGCAGCTCTAGTACCTCCCCTGGCCTTTAGCAAGGCCTCAGCCTGGGGACTCTCAAGTCCAGAGTTCCTCAGCTCTGCCTGCCTTGCTCTGTCTCAGGTATCCTGCTTGCTCTCCCAGGCACCTCGGTCCTCTCTGCTCCCCAGCTGGAGCAGGAGTGTCTCTCCTGCTCTCTCAGCCTGCCCTTTTGTCCTAACCCAGCTGTGCCCTAATTGGGTACAACCACACCTGTGGCTGACTACCCTCCCTTGGCTGTTTTTAACCCCTTTCTGACTGAAGGGGGGTGACTGCCCTGCTACACACCACTGACTTCATTCGTCACCAAGAATGTATTTGACCTCTTTCTACATTTAAAAAAAAAAAGTGTTATAGGAATAATGCATTCTTCTCAAATAACTTGGCTCCCACTAATAAAACACGAGCCAGCTATTGACTTAAATAGGAGCAGTAGTGGGTGCTATGTGGCTGTTTTAAGAGTTGGACAAAATGAATTTGGGACTCTGGCTAGATTCTCAGCTGGTGTATATTGGTGTAGTTCTGTTTCAGGCAGTGGAGCTGTGCTGATTAATATCAGTTAAGATGTTCTGTTTCACTGTTTGATGAAGTAGCTTTCGCTAAATGCTTAGGTGAGTGAAACTTTAATGCTTTGAAACTGCAGAAGTATTAACAAGCATTCTGCACTGCTAATAGATCTCAATTTTTAACAATTTTATGAAAGGTTAGATTTAAATATAGCCTGTATGTTGGTACAAATATAAAAGAGAGGGGGAGACAAGTATGTTTTATTGTCAGACATTTTCCCTGACTAGAGTCCCAGTTCCACAACTGGATCCACATGGATGGACTTTTGTGCCTTTGTAGAAGCCAGTGGTACTCTGCATGTGTGCACGGCTCTGCCTGTATCGATCGAGTACAGGAATGGGGCCTGGGTTTTAATATGTAATTCTGTGATTGCTGCCTTTCATGGCCTGTATAAAGCATTTATTTTAATGGTCTGTTGAAGCAGACAAACTTGATTTGTTGGAAAATGTTCTGTATACCGCTTCTCTCTTGTGATTTGTGGGCAGACATCCATATCTGAATTGCTTCTTTCATATCTATTTGCATTTTAGAACGCAAATTCCATTTCATGGGTTTTAATACCTTTTTTTATAATCATAATTTTTGTGGTAACTGTTAAGTTCAGATCACTGTATTCATTTTGATGGTTAGTTTGCATGGGATCTTCTGATTCTTATTAATGTGTGTTAGACTTTGCTGATCTTGATTGTACAGCAGTGATTGGTCTGAATTTCTCTTGAGTTGAACATTGCCGTTGAGATACTCTAATATATCTTTATGCAGTGAATCTACATTAGTTACATTAGTTTGATCACTCACTGAGTAATTAGTACACTTTCTCTGGAAAGTGGTAGGGTGCACATGTGCACCCCCCAGACCCTTGAACTAATACACAGGGACTTGTGTGTTTATAAGACAGTAGAGCTCCTTTCTTGGAGGCAATGTAGATAGGTTCTAAATAAAAGATATTAATGGGAAATTCCTCTTTGGGGAGGGGCAGGAAGTCTGTCTGGCATGTAATGGTCTGAAAGTAGCAAAAGAAAAATGTCATATAATGCCTCCATGGCCATGCAGTTTCTTCAAAATAAAGAAAGAACTCTTTATGAAAAGTAACCATCATATGACAGACAAAGCTCTGTCAGCTTACAGCTAAGAAGATGTGTGTTAACTATGGAACTAACATACCCCAAGCCTCAAAGACAATTGGTAGTGGGGAAAACCATAAGCAATATACTAGAGATTGCCTTTCCTTAATTTTTCTTTTGAGCACCATATTTCTCATCCTGCTCCCTTGAATAATATCAGCCTGAAGCTTGGAGAGCGGGGCAGAGAGGAAATATCATCACCATCATGTGCCTTTTACACCTCTGGCGTTTAGGGCAGTGATGAAGCTTCTCCACTCCTGTCTGTTTCTGGCAAGTCTTCCAATAGTTTCCCAGCTGTACCCTAGGTTTTTCAGCTCGGCTTTCACAACTCTTTGCCATGTTGTTTTCGGATGGCCTCGTTTTCGCTTGCCTTCAGGTGTCCATCTTATTGCTACTCTGGTGATGGAATCAGTTTCCATCAGAAGCACATGCCCGATCTATTTCCAACGCCTCCTGGAAATGATGGTCCTCTTGGCTGCACTGTGTCAATAGATGTTGGTTTGAGATTGTTCTGGGCCAAAAGATACGGAGGACTTTTCTGAGGCAGGTTGTATGGAATGAAGCAGTTAGGACATATCCTACTTTCTCATTTCCCCAGCATTCTGCACTATAAAGTAGTGTTGAAAGTACGTGCTCTGATAAATCTTGAGTTTGGTTTTGGAGTTGTATTTTGATAATTTCTAGACTGTAGTTAAGCTCCTGAAGGTGTTCCTGGCTTTACTGATTTTGTTCTGGATATCCTGGCTGATAGTGCTGCCCAACTATGTGAATGTTTCTACGTTGGTGAGAACATAATCCTCTATCCGTACTGGTGATGGTGCGGCAATATTAAAGGTCATGATATCTATCTTATTGCAGTTGATTTTCAGTCCAATTTGCTGACTGAATGCATTAAGTTGAGTTGTTTGTTCTTGTTTATGGTGTTTGGGTATGTGATAGGAGAACATCATCATCTGCAAAGTCCAGGTATTCAAGGGATAAGAAGAGTGTCCATTTAATGCCTCTTGGCATGTCTTCTGTTGTACGCTGCATTACCCAGTTGATGGCAATGTTGAAGAGGATTGCAGACATGACCCACACCTGACATACTCCTGTTTTGACTTCAAAACTGAGCTCATTGTGATCAACACTGCACGTGAAGTTGAAATGGACGCTTTTGATGACGTTGATTATATGGAAAGAAAGTCCATATGCCCGCAGAATGCGCCATAGGCTGATTCCGTGAATGCTGTCAAAAGCCTTCTCAAAGTCTGTGAAATTTATGTAGAGTTGCCGTTGCCATTCTAATCACTGTTCTATTATGTTTCGTAGAATGAAGATCTGGTGTGTGCATCCATGCCCTTTCCGAAAACCAGCTTGCTCTTTTCTGAGAATGCTATCAACTGCCTCTGATATTCTCTGGCCTATGATCTTACACAATACTTTGCTTGGTACAGATAAAACTCTGATACCATGCCAGTTATTACAATCACTGAGAGTTCCTTTCTTTGATATCTTCACTATAGCCCCATTGATCCACTCACCTGGCACTTTTTCCCTTTCCCAGATTTACATAAATTAGAGGGGCCAGGATCGATGCTGCTAATTTAGGGTTTACCTTGAACAATTCTGCATTCAAGTTATCCTTGCCAGGAGCTTTCCCATTTTTTAAGGATTTAATGGCTTGAATAATCTCTTCCTTAGTTGGGGTGTCTGTGTTGATATCAAGATGATCTTCTGCCTTCTGGATGTTTGCTTCCTTTTTAGGTGGCTCCCTGTTCAGCGATTCTTTGAAATGCTCTGTCCAGCACATTTCTTGTTCTTTTTTGGTTGTTAGTAGGTGGCCTTGTTTGTTCCTGACAAGAGTGTTTGGTGGTGTGTGCCGTTCACCATTGATAAGCCACGTCATTTTGTAGATGGCTCCTTGTTCACGACGAGCAGCTGTATCCTCTGCTTGTGTTGCCAGATTATCAATATAATGCCGTTTGTCCACTCTCACAAGGCGTTAGACATCCTGGTGTGCCTTGCTATACTGCTTGTGGTATTTGTCCTTTAGCTTCTGGGATTTTGTGTCTAAAACTTTTTTTTCTTCAGGGCTCATCTGATTTCTAAGGCGTTCCATGTGCTGGGTGTAATTCACTCCTTCCTTCTCTTCCACCTGTAGCCTATCTAGAGAGGCTTCACTGCTCTGTTTATAAATTGCTGTTACTTTGTCCCACTTCTTGCTGATCTCTTCATCCGCATTCCCCTCCTCTTCATCAAGGTCTGTAAGTGCTTGAAACCTATTTTTTTAACTGCAGAATGAAGGCGTTCTGTATTTCAAAGGACTTCAGCTTGTCAATATTATAACATCTATGTCCCTTATTTGGTGGACCCACACTTCTCAGTTTTAGCTTCCTGGAGACTGTCACAAGGTGGTGGTCACTGCCAACATCTGCACCCCTTCTCAATTTCACATCTGTCAGTGAGTGTCACCATTTGCCTTTGATCATGATGTGGTCAGTCTGGCTCTTCTCTGCCATTTGGAGAACACCATGTCAACTTGCGAATTTCACGATGTTCAGATAGGTTTCCGCCAATGACTAGGTCATTCATATTACAGAAATCAACAAGCCTTTCTCCGTTTTCATTCATGGTGCCACACCCATGTCTTCCTATTGTTCTGTCATTGGTTGTGTTGTCCTTACTGACCTTGGCATTCGGGTCTCCCATGATAGTTAGGTCATGGCGTGGTACTCTCTCTCTAACTCCGCCTGTAGTGTAAGGTAGAATTTGTCCTTTACTTCTTCATCACTGTCATTTGTTGAAGCATAGCACTGAATCAGGGTGATATTATTCTGTTTCCCTTTCGGTCTGGCTCTCATAACTCTGCTGCTGCTTGATTTCCATTCAAGCAGGGAATGCTCCACTACCTTCTTCAAAAGGGTGGCAACATCGTCATGGTGTTGTCCAGAAAACAGCAAAGTTTTTCCTGAGGCGGCTGTTAATCTTCCTGATCCCGTCCATCTGCTCTCGCTGACAACCAGGATGTGCAGCCTATTGCGTCTCATCTCTGCTGTGACCTGAGCTAGCTTCCCTGTTTCGTACGTTCCAAAACCCAAGTTTGATTTTTGTCTTGGTGTTGAGCACTTCAGTCTTCGTGCCTGTGGCTTCCTTTCAATTTTCACCACTGGCAGTCTTACGGGTCATTGACTCCTGAAGGCCATCACACCCAATAATGGTTAATTTCTATCACTATTTCCATAACATATTTTGTTTTTTACAGGACAGAGTTGTTAGCCCTGTGCCTAACCCCCAACCAGGGTGTCTGTTTTGTCTGGCCCCTCCCCCACAGACCAATCCAGCCTGGTTGAACCTACCAGGAGCAAAAAGCCCCCGCCAATACAGACTCTGGGGATCGTTAGAGGACGCAAGCTGTTCAGCCACAGCAAAGCACGGACACCAGAGGGCAGCAGGGAGGAAGTATATTCAAGACAAATACTAGATAAATTCATAATTTGCAAATTGGATAATGGAATAATCTAATAAGAGAAATTGCTGAGGCTACCTCGCTAGGTAGATTTAACAGAGAATATAATATTGAAATATGGAGTACAGGAACTGCTGTTCCAGTGTGATCAGTCCCTTTCGTTGAAGTATAGATCACATCAGAATGTAGGATCCTGCCCAGAGAGTGGTAAAATGGAAAGAACAATGAAAAGAGGTAGGTGTGAATGGGCAACTTACACAGAATAGTTCAGCCTGCCTAACCAATGCCTCCATTAATGTCCTATCAGTATCTTTTTCATGGCTCTGGAAAACTGACTATACTGGAATAGCAATTCAAATAATCTTTTTGCTAGGGGATAACCTGAAAGTTTTGACAGAGTTCACTCCTTTAATAAAGAACGTAGCCAATGATAATTCACAGTGTGTCTCTGGAGTCATACAAACTGATTTTTAAATTCTTGCACAGAAGCATGCGGACTTTCTAATTGTGCTCCCTTTAAAAGGAGTGGAAACATATTCCTCCAGTAACAGACTGTGCTCCAAGAATGCATATGCCCTGATGTGACATCTGTTAGGATCTCTGCTTTTCTGTCACAAGCTGATAAGCCATTGAACAAAACAAATTACTGCCCACAACCTACAGACTGGCTCTTGTCCAAGGTGAAATGGTATGTCCTATTCCATAACAGATGTGTTAAAAGTTCCCAGAAAAATGCTTCTGAATTACAAATAACACTTAAACCTGGAAACATCAGGAATTCTAATTAAGTTCCAGATATATAGTACTAGCAAGAACCTGCCCAGATGTGGCTGAAAATACATCTCCAAGGTACTGGCTGTCCCAGTCCCTGCCTGCATAAGATGGGTGAACCAATTTCCAAACACTAAGTACACACCTTTCAAGTGACAGGCCCCTGCCTTCACTTCTTTTTGGGGTGGGCCCCACAGTCCATCTGCTCTTGACTGTGTCTCTGAGTTGCATGTCGCACCTCCCTCCCAGTTGCTAACCATGATACCTAAAAGGTCCAGTGGGAACCTGTGGATAGTAATACTTCACAAGGACAGAGAAACAGAATATTCAGAATAACATATGGCTTATTTGCCAAAAGGTTCCTAGCACTCAGAAAAATGGATTTAAAACAGAGACTTAAATGCATACTGTCTTATGTATATGTGGCATTCCCCTCAAACCCCTCAGAAGAAGTACTGTGCTTTCATTCTTTGGGGACCAAGTTACAGCCTGTTTGCGGCACACTCTGATTCTCAGTTGGTCTGGGTGTCAGACTGTGGCCACTCTTTATGTTCTTCAGTCTAGCCCAGTATCCTGTCTTCCAACAGTGCCCAATGCCAGGTGCTTCAGAGGGAATGAACAGAACAGTTAATCACCAAGTGATCCATCCCGTGTCATCCATTCCCAGCTTCTGGCAAACAGAGGTTAGGGATACTTCAGAGCATGGTTTTGCATCCCTGTCCATCCTGGCTAATGACCATTGATGGACCTATCGGCTATGAACTTTTCTAGTACTTTTTTGAACGCTGTGATAATCTTGGCCTTCACAACATCCTCTGGCAAAGAGTTCCACAAGTTGACAGTGCATTGTGTGAAGAAATACTTCCTGTTTGTTTGGTTTTTAAATCTGCTGCCTATTAATTTGGTGACCCCTAATTCTTGTGTTATGAGAAGGCGTAAATAACACTTCCTTATTTACTTTCTCTACACCAGTCATGATTTTATAGACCTCTATCATATCCCCCCTTAGTCATCTCTTTTGCAACCTGTAAAATCCAAATCTTATTAATCTCTCCTCATATTGAAGCTGTTCCATGCCCCTAATAATTTTTGTTGCCCATCTCTGTACCTTTTCCAATTACAGTATATCTCTTTTGAGATGGGGTGACCGGATCTACCTGCAGTATTCAAGATGTGGGTGTACCATGGCTTTATATGGAGGCAATATGATATTTTCTGTTTTCTTATCAATCCTTTCCTTAACGATTCCCAACATTCTTTTAGCTTTTTTGGCTGCCACTGCACACTGAGTGGCTGCTTTTAGAAAGCTATCCATGATTTCAAGATCTTTCTTGAGTGGTAACAGCTAACTTAGACCCTATCCTTTTATATGTATAGTTGGGATTATGTTTTCCAATGTGCATTGAATTTCATCTGCCATTCTGTTGCCCAGTCACCCAGTTTTGTGAGATCCCTTTGTAACTCTTCACAGTCTACTTTAGATTTAACTGTCTTGAGTAATTTTGTATCATCTGCAAATTTTGCCACCTCACTGTTTACCCCTTTTTTTCAGATAATTTACAAATATGTTGAACAGTACTGGTCCCAGTACAGACCATTGGAGGACACCACTATTTACCTCTCTCCATTATGAAAACTGACCATTTATTCCTACCCTTTGTTTCCTATATTTTAACCAGTTACTGTTCCAGGAGGGGACCTTCCCTCTTATCCCATGACAGCTTACTTTTGCTTAAGAGGGTTTGGTGAGGGACCTTGTCAAAGGCTTTCTGAAAATCTAAAGTATCACTATATCCACTGGATCACACTTGTCCATATGCTTGTTGACCCCCCTCAAAGAATTGGTAGAGGCATGATTTCCCTTTACAAAAAACATTGACTCTTCCCCAACAAACTGTGTTCATCTCAGTGTCTGATAATTCAGTTCTTTGCTATAATTTCAACCAATTTGCCTGCTACTGAAGTTAGGCTTACTGTCTTGTAATTGCCGGGATCGCCTCTGGAGCATTTTTAAAAAATTGGCGTCCCATTAGCTGTCCTCCAGTCATTTGGCACACAAACTGATTTATACGATAGGTTACATACCACAATTAGTAGTTCTGCAATTTCACATTTGAGTTCATTCACAACTCTTGCGTGAATACCATTTGGTCCTGGTGACTTATTGCTGTTTAATTTATCAATTTATTCCAAAACCTCCTCTAATGACACTTCATTCTGTGACAGTTCCTCAGATTTGTCATCTAAAAAGAATGAATCAGGTTTGGGAATCTCCCTCATATGCTCAGCCATGAAGAGGAGTTCAAAGAATTCATTTAGTTTCTCGGCAATGGCCTTATCTTTCTTGAGTGCTCCTTTAGTGCTTCCTTGAATGCTTCTTTCATCCTTTCACTCCCTGAGCAGTTTCTTTCAACTCACTCAAACTCCTTTCCTTGGCCTGGGGTCCTGTAATGCTTTAATATCCTCCTTTGATCCTAGGCTTAGCACTGGCAAGAGCAAACCACTCTAACATGAATAGGGGGGGTGTGTTCCCCGTAATCAGCTTCCCCATTATTCCCTCAAAGACTCATCTGTGTGATTGTTTTTGTCTCTTTTGCCTGGTCTCTCTAACAACCCCTTTTGATTTCACTCCATAGCAAGTAACACATTATAAGCAAACCTAAAAAGGCATGCGCAGTAGTCCTAAAAATAATACAAAGATATTTTCCAATTTATCACAATGGCCATTGATTGCATGCTCAATTAAGTCAATAAACTGGGTGTTGTGTTAATAATCTTTTGCTCTGAGATTTATCAAACACAGGATACTTTTACCTGCTGACAAAACTGACTCAGCTCAACTCATACCCCCAAAGGCTTAGGAGGACTCCCAATTAGCTGGTTTTGTTTTTTTATTTGTTTATCAGATGAAACTGACATAGAATAAACAAAACTAGAACGGATAAAGCAAAATCAGATATGAAAATGCAGTATGAAAAACCTTACATTAAAACATCTCTCGTACCAAAAATAAGAGAGCTGGTGGGGGGCATTTCAATATCAAGTAGAAGCAGCTCCATGCTAGCAAATAACAGCAGCTAACAAGAAGAAAGAGTGTTTTGGGTTTTTTTTGTATATTCCAACCTAAAAACCACCCTCCAACCACTAAGGAACAGATTCTTATGCTGCTGAAAAGATAGGCAACTCCATCAAAAATGTAAGGAAAATAATCTGATCAAATCAAATTCTGAAAAATGCCCCCATCCTCCCCAACTCTTTTGCATGTTAGCCCTTTGTTCTGGTCACAGTTATGTCAGATACATCAGACAGTTTTATGCTGTAGTCACATTCTGTATTATAATTCATGGTATCTGTGTGGACTAAATAAATTATATGGAGAACTTGCTGGAGTGACCTGCTAGGTATCTAAGAGACTGATGCCTAATCTGCCCCTTGGACACCTGATATACTAATGGCCATAGTCACTGTTGTCATTGGCTCTGCCAGATCTCTTCTAATACAGCATGTACATTGTATCCCTGCTGAGCTTGGCTATGTGACTGTTTTGAGCCAGATTATCTATATTCCATATAAATCAGTCTCCCAAAAATCAGAGTACAAGACAGCTGAGAGCTTTCCTATCCAAAGGAAGAAAGGATTTTTTTGTTTGTTTGTTTTTTAAACAGGAACTGTGGAATAAGTTTAGGTTTCAGAGTAACAGCCGTGTTAGTCTGTATTCGCAAAAAGAAAAGGAGTACTTGTGGCACCTTAGAGACTAACCAATTTATTTGAGCATGAGCTTTCGTGAGCTACAGCTCACTTCATCAGATGCATACCGTGGAAACTGCAGCAGACTTTATATATACACAGAGAATATGAAACAATACCTCCTCCCACCCCACCGTCCTGCAGTTACTCTTTAGAAGCTGTCAGAGTGCAACTCTTAGAACTTGTCAAAATTCTGTCTAAATTGTTTGACAAAAATTGAGTTTTTAACTGAACAGTTTTTGTGTGGTGAAGAGTATTTTCTATGAAAAATTAAATTTTTGAAATACAAAATATGTAATGCCCAAGAACCAAAATGTGTTCAGTTTTTCAGCTGAAAACAAATTTCCCATGATGCACTATGCCCACACAACTGCCATAGTGCATCACCTCCCCCTGTCGAGAGAGGAGCCTGCAGTGCATCAAGGGATATGCAGTCAGCCTGGCCTAGTGAGAATGGAGAGCATGAGAAACCTGAACAGCTTCTCCCATGAAGCATCCTAGGGGCATTTCGGATCTAACTATTTGGGATTTGGCTGAGATGAAATATTGAAAGTTGAAAAAACTTTTGTAGGGGAAAAACATTTCCCAACCAGCTTTAGTGACTGGATTATGTCCAAAATGGATGATCATGGCTATATTGTGTAAGTAAAGGGTCAGAAGATGTCTAGTACTCTCCTACTCAACAGACTAGCCATTTTAAAGTACTTGGTAGGGGTTTCTAAATGTTCCAACAAACTTGCTTGATTTCTTAAAAAGAAGTTCCCAGTAGCCACAGAAGTAAACTCAAGCAGATGATCCCAAGGCTGTTTACAGACAGCACACTCCAAGGAGATTAAACAAATAAGCCTGGCATGTTTAATTTATAGCATGGTCTTCTGAAACAGCCAATCAGATTAGATGTTATGATCTATGTTGCCTTCAGCTGTACGCAATCATACAAACCTGCTCATGATTTGTGTGAACGGCAATGTCACTTTCTGCCTATACAAACCACACTTGAAATGGTGGGGTTTTTCCCTCCTCCCAGTTTTGGGGTTTCCACGCTTTCATATTCCCTCCACTCTGCTTTTTCATTTATTACCATAATTCCAGTGGCCTGCTGATTTTTTTTTTTCACTTCCAAGAGCATACAACAACTCCCTAAAGTTTAATTCCTATAAATATCTAAAGCACTGGTCCTCCATCTACCCTCTTCCCCATAGGCTTTTGTGGGGTGAGGAAATGAGGGGGCTTGTTTTTTCTCCCTTCCTTGTCTTCTCCTAGCTCCTTAGAGGTGGTGGTTTCCACTCCCTATCAGCACTATGTTGCTGTGAGGGTGGACAAGCTTCTGTTTATCTTCTTCCTTTGGCAAGCATGTGTGTCTTTATTAGGGAAATCCGGGTGGCTCCTAAGCTGACAGTCCAGGTACTTGGTGCTCAGTAGATGAGGATGTCGGAATTGTTTTTTAAATTTGAAAGGAAGCCCAGCAGGATTGTGGCTGGGACTAGTTCTAGGCAGAAGCTCTGCTGAAAAAGACAGAGCAGCAGTTTTAGGGAATAATATTTTTTACTTATCCTAATTGTGAGAGTCGGTGTTAGGAGACAGTGTCACTTTGTATTTATCAATGTCATAGGATACCTTACACCAGCTTTTCTCAAATGCGGCCACTGAAAATTGTCATGAGACAGAACTGTTGACCTCCAACCAGCTCTAATCTACATGCATGCAAAATTTCATTAAGATTGCACCACTTGCTGTATCTCCCGCTTTTTCAAGATAAAGCGGATGACAGTTGTCCTACATTTTGATTATAGATTTCTCCATTAATAAGGCCTCTACAGAAATAGTAGTACTGGTTGCATCAAAACAGAATCGGAATCTTTGAGCAATACCCCAAATTCCACACAAAGTTCAGTCTAGTAGAGCTGGAAAAGGAGCAGCTTTCACTAACTTGGCTTGTATCACCGCCATGACTCTTGGCCTTCAATAATAAAGGGGGCAGAAGGGTACACACTTTCCCATATGTGGCCTCAACTGTGTGTTATACCGTGCTTCTTCCAGGCAGGATGCAAAGGGCCTTCCCCACGTGTCTTGTTCAGACAATGGCAGCGCACAACTGCAGTTCTTGCTCTCATCTGCTGGGCTGGATTCAAAGGGGAAACCAGGAAGTGAAAGCTGCCAGTCCCATGAGATGTCCAGTCTACCTATTGCACAGAAGTGTTAACTATTTTTACCACCATTACCCATGAATCCTTGTTTCTTCGGGGTTTATTGTTTCCTTGATACGTGTTCATGCATCTCATTTTTACAATAGTATCAGAGGACTTCAGAGGGTGGGGGTGGAGGTGTTGTGTTGTGTTGTATTGAAGATGCATGATATTCTGAATAGGTTTTTGTTTTTTTACTGCTATCACAGGTGACACACACACAAACCCTGACGCTATTAACTTTGAACTACTTCCATTTAACTCCTGCTTTTGTGCCCTCCCCTTTTGTTCCTACAAATTTCTCTAAGCCTTGCTCTGATGAAATTCAGCTTCTTACTTTTCCTTGGTTTGGTCTTACTTTAACAAGAGTTATGAAACTAACTGTTGTCCCCGGCCTCTTCCTGCAGCCTCTACATTTCTGATGGTGTCCCCTGGCTTTCTCAAAATGATATCAAGGACTTCTAGTTTCCCTTCTTATCCTCTTATGTAAGATTGGAGTCATATACCACATCCGCAAAGCTATTGCCTAACTGACTGCTTCCATGCCTTTTTTTCTGGGAAGTTTGGGGGAGGAGGATAGAGTTGTAAGGCAGCTAATTTCTCTCACAATAAAGAACTTTTCTGTGAAGCTAGTTTGATGCCTGCTAGTTCCTGCTCTTCATTTTGACCATTCTTTTGGGAAATTCTGCAATTCTGGGCTAAATAAGCTGACAGTGGATGCAGATGCCACAGGATACATTCACGTGGGATACATGTGGTATCGCTATTTGCGAATTGAAGCCCTACAACTGGCTTAACGGGGACAGACCCTTGCACCCACAGTGAACTCCACTGAAATCAATGGGGCTCTGCATGGGCACGATTTCAGCCTGCATGTAGCTAGTCAGGGGCTAACGGTTTAATATTTCCCTTGCTTCTTGAAGAATCTGATTCCTTCTATTCCCTTTTTAGAGTGGAAGCTAAAAATGTGCACACAGCAATCAAATGCCAAATAAGCGGATGCACATACTGAGAGTATCCAAATTGGAAGGAATTGGAAATAGTGCGGAACAATTACCTCATAACTGTCTGATACTTTGTTAGTGGTAAGACCAAGGTACCATTAAGTTCTGCTTAATTCATGGTAATAATGGCTGTAAAAAGCAAACCAGGTATTAGATTTTATTAGGAAGGGACTATAGAGTGACACTAAGAATATTCTAGTGTTATATAAACTCATGACATGCCTTCACCCTGAGGTACTATGTTTGGTTCTAGCTACTCAGGGGGCGAGGAAGCAGGGGGAAACAGAGTATAAACAGAAGGGTATTGTCAATGATTAGAGGCATTTGAAGGCTTCCATGTGAGGAGAGAGTTAAAAACATTAGAACTATGGTTTAGAGAGGAGACACATAAGAGATGGTATGATATAAATGTATAAAACAAATGCTATATAGGAAAGCAGTCAGGTGCACTTAGTTTCTCCCTTGTCTTGCGTTGAGAGGGGGTCATGCAATGGAATTTAGAAGCTACACATTTTAAAACTGTTACTCTAGCAGTTTCTCTAGCTGAAATAAGAAATTGAAAAGTGATATCAAGGTTCATACTTCAGGAGATAGCTCAACCACTAACTGTCAAGTTCCAGGAAGAAAATTTCATAATCGTGTTGTTGAACTGTTATAGGGGTTTTACATCTTCCTTAGAGTATCTGGCACTGGCCACTGTTGAAGACAGGGTACAGTAAGTATGCAGTTCCGGTGTCAGTCAGACAATGCACAGTAGTCTGCTTTTTAAGCTAATGTTAGTACTTTTGCTTTTATGCCTAAGTCCCATTTTTCAAAAATGAAAGGCAATAAGACTTTGGGTTTATCTACACTGTGTCATAGTCTGCACTAGCTTGGGAGTAAATTCTAGTGCATGCCAGCAGGGTCCACACAGGCCAGTTAGTGTGCAACATACCAGTGCAGATTAGAAGTTCCCTAGTGGGTGTTAACATAGTACTTTTTGAAATGAGACTATATTAACTCTCACAAGGGAGCTTTTTGGAGTCGACACAGGCCAGTTTGTGTACGTTATATTAGTGCACACTGGAATTCATGCCCCACTGGGGCAGACTAAGATATTATGTAGACAGGCCCTTAGGCTCTTAAGGGCCAAAGTCATTTTTGAAAGTGGAACATAGGGTATGTCTAATTGCAGTCGGTGGTTTGGTTTGCAGCTCATGTCAGCATACCTGTGATAGCTTTAGTTTAGCTAGCTCACTAATGATAGCAGGGAGTATGGAGCAGCACAAGCTTCAGCACGGACTGTGCAAACTGACCCAGAATGCTGGGTACATACTCACATTCCTTGCCTGGGTCTGTGCTGCTATCTTTTGCCCTATTAGATAGATTAAGACTAGTGCAGGTATGTCTACATGAGGTGCAGTCACACGATTGCGGTGTAAGTCTCCTAAGTCACTTCGACATTTTTGAAAATTTTACCCTATATGAAAAAAACCCAGCATTAATTCTTGTTTATATCTATTGTCTAATAGATAAAAACACTTCTCACTAAGGAAAGTCTATCTTGTCCTTTCCGCACAATGCTCCATCAGCACAAAGTAATTCAGAAGGTTTAATATGGAGAAGTTCTGCTAGGTCTACTTCATCTAACCCTTTCTTTCCCCAGATTACTTGGGTTAAGGAAAGATTTAATAGTTCACATCAAGAATATCTACAAGTGACATCATTTCTCTGCTTACCTGGTGAGCGTTAAAGGCTGTTCACTCATTGAATTTGATAAAGTAGTCATGGTGGGGGTAAATCAATAGTTAGATGAGAAACTGAAGTTCTCTAGGGAAAAACCTCAGGTACTGCAGGTGTTAAGTGATTCAGTAGCTTGTATGGTTTCCATGAGTACTGAACCAGTGCACCACTATGGTGTTAAGAAACACTGCAGGTGACATGCCATCTTTCAGCTGGACAATGAGACTTTACTCTTAACCCCTTGTGATTATTAAAAATCACCAGCCAGTTTTGCCATAATACTAACCCTAGGGTCCTGGATAAATAAATTCCAGGTTCTACCTGTCTAAATTCCCCGTGTAATTTCTATTGGCTGTAGTGTCTTTCATTTCCTGTCCTAATCTGTGTATCATTAAATATTTTCTGTTTCACTTTAGAGAGATGGCTGTGGAGGGTGAAGTGATTCCTATAGAGTATTTCTAAATCAATTTAGTTGAGTGGCACTATTTTTGTGTGTCAATTTAAGTATGTGCCTAAGTGTTTGCAGGACTGGCGGCTTAAGAATTGTTAAGCAGTTTTAGGATCCATTTGGCTGACAGCTGCCGTATGTGCAAAATCATGTCATTTTATTTTTAAAGTGTTGAATGGGGAGTCATGTGTAATTCCCCGTTCGCTAGTTGGCAAATATCTAACGTTGACCTACTTAGCAAGGACCAAGGTTCCAAATGAGGCTTTATTCAGAGGGTCACACTGCTAAAAAGCTGGCATGGAGGGAGGCCGCTCTGAACTTTTTACCCAGGCTATGAGAAAAGGTTGTGGGCAGTCCACTATAACATCAAAGAATGAAGATACTCTGATTTTCTCACTATATCAGTTGGTTAAATGCGGGTTCTTGGGGGTCCCCCTTCTATAAGGGCATTTCCATCACAACAAACCAGGTCAGTTATAACTACTACTGTAGTCATGTAGTGCGAAGTTGTTGTACACAATGAATTGAAAACAAACTAGCTTGCATGTCCACCATGTTTAAAAACCTGTGTAACTGCATTGCTCTTCAGTACATGATTTCACCCTTAAGCCAAGCTTTTCAGGGCACTCAGTGGGCAAACATTTTACACTGGGGCATTGGGCCTTAGAAACTAGGGTCTGTGATAACTGCAGGATAATTTTTCTTTTAAAGAAACAGGAATTCAGTCTTCAGAAGAAGTGAAGCCACCATTCATATCTCTTGAAAGTGGCTCTGAAATGTGGGATTCCATCTTCATTTTGCCTAGAGCTTAGCTGAATATTTTCCATCAACATTTTTCTTCAGAAAATGCCCTTTCAAAAAACTTAGAACTGTTTTTTTTTTTATTAAAAATATTCGTCAGAGGGAAGTATTTTTATTGAGGGATTAGCTCTAATGGTCCATGATTTCTATATCAAATTTACAGAGCTTACAAGTAAAAAGATGATAGTGGCTATTGTTCCTAACCGACCTTGGGCAGTTTGGGATCTGAGTCAGCCGGAGTTTGTTCCTTCATGCTCCTCATCACTAGCAATACAGGCTCTGGAGGCTAAATTCTGCCCTCATAGTTACATCTGTGCAATTCTATTTAAAGCCCCATTGATGGGCAGTGGGGGCACAAATGTCAGCGGGCAAACTGAAAAGAGTGGAGATGTACAGGTGTCCCTGCAGGTCTAATTTGGTCTTCAGAATCTGCATTATTGATGGTGATGCCTGAAAGAACCCAGCTTGATTCCCAGATCCCAATGATGACTTTGCAGGGATGGTAGCTGGAGGGGAAAAAATCTTTCAGCCAGTAAACTGAGCAAATTCAGTATAGATTGAGCAAGAGACAATAAAAATGGAAGCCCATATGGAGTTGCTTTTCAGAGCAGAGCTACGCATTGGGATTTCTTGGATATCAGCATTTTCTAGGACTTAAATATCAGTAGATTTGTGGCAGACTATATTTTTGGTAGCTTTGCTCAAATGAGTACTTGTCAGCAATAGATCCCTATCGTGTACCTACATGGTAGTGCCTTTTGATTATACTGCAGTCTATTTCCTACCATATCCTCTTGGTATGATATGCCAATGTCAATCTTACACTTTCCCAAGAAATATACCCCCTTTTCTTTCCCACAATCACTTCTTTCTTCTCTGGCTTGCCTTCTGCTACCTGGATTAGAGAGAGAATATGCACACCTCACAGAAGCCTGTCTCCCACCTCCCTGACCTAGTCCCCAATGAATCTACCCCCTATGCTACTAGAATTAATTTCTTGCTGAATACAGAAGGCAAGGTACGTGGCAAGGTTTAATAAAGATGCATCCTTGTTTGTCAGACATGGCTCCTTTCTTTGGTTGTAAGCTCTTCTTGAAAATTTTATGTCGCTTCTGGAAACATAGAATCATAGAATATTAGGGTTGGAAGGGACCTCAGGAGGTCATCTAGTCCAACCCCCTGCTCAAAGCAGGACCAATCCCCA
Source organism: Eretmochelys imbricata (assembly GCF_965152235.1). NCBI lineage: Eukaryota > Metazoa > Chordata > Testudines > Cheloniidae > Eretmochelys > Eretmochelys imbricata. Next base: position 60,411,128 of record NC_135581.1, read on the forward strand.
ACTAAATCATCCCAGCCAGGGCTTTGTCAAGCCTGACCTTAAAAACTTCTAGGGAAGGAGATTCCACTACCTCCCTAGGTAACACATTCCAGTGTTTCACCACCCTCCTAGTGAAAAAGTTTTTCCTAATATCCAACCTAAACCTCCCGCACTGCAACTGGAGACCATTACTCCTTGTTCTGTCATCTGCTACCACTGAGAACAGTCTAGATCCATCCTCTTTGGAACCCCCTTTCAGGTAGTTGAAAGCAGCTATCACATCCCTCCTCATTCTTCTCTTCTGCAGACTAAACAATCCCAGTTCCCTCAGCCTCTCCTCATAAGTCATGTGTTCCAGTCCCCTAATCATTTTTGTTGCCCTCCGCTGGATGTTTTCCAATTTTTCCACATCCTTCTTGTAGTGTGGGCCCCAAAACTGGACACACTGCTCCAGATGAGGCCTCACCAGTGTTGAATAGAGGGGAACGATCACGTCCCTCGATCTGCTGGCAATGCCCCTACTTATACATCCCAAAATGCCCCTGTATCTGACTCTAACTTGTGAAATAGCAAACAAAGAACAGGATGGCTGTCACATGACCTTTTAAAATTATAGTTGCCATATAACTTAATTACATAGGCCTGTTCTCTGTTATCTGGCAAATTCTAATTAGCTTGTCTCTTTAAACATCTGTCTGTGTGAAAATTAATGAAATTTAGTCAATGCATTTATGGTTGGCTGCCCTTGCTAGCAGAGATATGGAGGTGATGACTGACATTTACATATAAAATTTTCTTTTTTTCTTGGTGTGGGGAGAGGTGCAAGTTTCACTTGCCATATTTTCTTAGAGGACGTATGGCCTTTGCTTTGCTATGAGAGCTGATATTGAGAGGAAAGGAGGGAAAACAAGCCCTCTCCTTCAATCTCCAGGAGTCTCAAAGTTCTAGATTACACATAGCTTCTCTTTTTGAAATTTTAGAGTGGTATAAATGGTATTGGCATATGTTGTTTCAGTCAGCAAATGTGCTTTCGAGATTTCAGCCAACGAGTCACTTCCATTATTACCAGATCTTGCTCAGTTTCTTTAGAAATAAATGCTCCTGTCAGACCCACCCAAACCTCTTCTGTGTATTCAGCCCTATATACAGGGGAGAAACACAGATAATAAATTAAAACTAACACTAGAGAGCAGAGATTGCTGCCATATTGGCCTCCTCTAAGACAAGGGGATGCAAAGTCGAAAAACATATGAAGATCATTATGCCTTTTAAAATGTTGCTTGACTGTGATCAGTATACTATATCCTTTGTATAGTGATATTGTTTCTAACAGGCAATTAAATATTAAGATTTATTATAATACACACGAGGTCTCACTACCATTTTTATTTGCTCCCGGGTGGGATATATACAGATCTTTTCTTAAAGTGCTGTTTCCATTTAGAAAACAAATGGGACATTGTAAGTGTGTAGCTGTTCCCCTGCACTGCTGCCAGCCAGCACTGTCTTTACACATACAGACATGAGGCACACCTTTTTATCTATAAATAGTCACTGACAAATGCAAACAGGTGACACGCAGGCTGCTCGGCTGTGTGCTAAACAGGTGGAGCTAGAAAACTACTCCCGCTAGGAGTAATAAGTATCTCCGATTAGACCAGCAAATTTCTTGAACAGAGTGGAGGTAAGTTTTATATACAATTTTTGGGGGTATAAAATTGTGTTTAACATAGTAGAGGACAGTCTGATTAAGAGCAGGTGTACAGATAGTAGTTTAAAATGCATGTGTCTGTGCCTCCATATATTTTAACTACCAGTTCCATGGTTAGTCTGTTCTTCTTTTGAGCTTCACCCTTATTGCTGTCAGCTGATCTGGTTTGAAGCCCCCCCCCCCCAATCAGTAGCTACATGTTTTTAGTAAAAACATGAAGTAGCTGTTTGTGTACAGAGAGCATGTTGCGTTGTAAAGGGGAAAATCCTGTATGCCAAGATTATTTCCTTAACTTATCCACAAACAAAGCTTCCCTACTCTTGAATGCTTTGTCACACAGCAGCATCATGGTATTGTTTATAACCAAATGTACCCTAGGTGAAACGTGACCATGTAAAGCTGATAGAAGCCTATTAATATAAAACCACCTTGAACTAATGTGAATAGACTCATTTATCAGGAGCAGTACTTGCCTCAAGAAACATGTAGCCTTTCCTATTGGCAGAGAAATAAGTAGTAGAGTAGGCATAATTATTTGGAGATGCCACAGACATGGCCACATTGAAATAGATAATAATACGATCATACCAGCAGTGCAACCTGCCAATGGAGCTTCCCAGATTTTCATATTCTCTGTCCATCCCAGTGTTTTACTATGAAGTATCAAATGCAACCACAACACAAGAGGATCATAAAAAGAGAAGAGTTGGCTGGAGTGCTTGCTGTGTAACCTGTTCCTTTGGTAACTTACAGTTCTCAGCAAAAAGGAGTTGCTCTTGTATTTCCTACTCTTAGAAATAATGTTGAGGAAGTCCCTTCTAAAACTATTTTGGACCTCCTGCTGGGTTCTAATTATATCCAGCTCCCTCCTAGATTTCTTATGCCTTCCTTTAGGGCATATGAATGTGACCGGAAGGGACTGAAAAGTGTGCTGCAGTGCTGAGAGCTTTGATTAAAAAAAACATGTGAATGAAGGAGTTATACCAACTCCTAACTCTTAGATTATAGGTCTTCTGTTTTTTAATTGATTTTAACATCCACAATTCTTCTTCCCCCTTTTGACCTCTTCCCAAAAGATGAACACAGGCTGAATTATTGTCTCTAATTTGCATTTATATAGAATTTTTAATCCTGATAGATCCCAAAGAGCTTTACAAGCTGTGTGCATATGGTAACACTAAAATGAGGGCATCTTTAGGATAGAGAGTAGCAACTGACGCAGAGCAATGCATAACATACAGAAGTGGGTAGGGAATTTTTGCCAAAGGATCCAGGCAAACCCCAATTTATGGAAGTTCCATGGGATTTTTAATGTCCAGCCTGAGCAGACAAGAATTTTGTTTTGAAAGCAAATGGCAAAGAAATCGGTTTTATTACCTGGAAGAATGAGGGACTGAACTCGCCTATCTAGGGTCTGAGCTGGTGATTACAGAGAGCTGGGTGAAATCCTGGCCCCACTAAAGCCTATGGGTGTTTTCCCGTTAATTCACTGGGGGCAGGATTTCATCCTCTGTGTATTTTAAATCTATGACTTTGGGCATCAAACCATCACTTTCATCTGTCCCATCTCCACCTTTTTTCCATTAGTGGGTAAAGATTTATATACATGTAATACATATTTTTTTTAAAATAACAAACACTGCCTATTGTATAAAAGAAAATAAACCTCAATAAAAAGTATCAGGTTTTGTTTTGTTTTTTTAACTCCTTGAAGGATTTTGCTATTTAACACAGTGTGTCAATTTATATAGTAGAAATGTGGAGGCTTCTAGGTTCCTGGAATGTAAGCCTTGTAAGGCGGAAGGTGGAGAACACTTTTTAAATATTTGTACAGGGAGGAGGACAGGGCTGGGACTGACTGAAAATAACTCTTGCTTCTCTTCAGGGTTAGGTTCATGCTTTCACAGTAAACACATCCTGGAAATATTTGAATACTGGGTTTATCTTGTAGGGTGAGAGGTGGGAGTGATATGAACTTTAACTTGACCGAGGAAGAACTTTTCCTTGTCAAGGATTGATTGGAATGTATTTTTCTTTTATTTCATGTTAAGGACTCTTGGCCCTGTTCCCAGCCATTTGGAAATTGTTAATTACAAGCTATATGGTGAATTAAAGCAGGGGTAAAAAGCAGTCTGTATTGTGCGGCAGCTTATCCAAACAGATATTCTGCAAATTCCTCTATTGGAAGGTGTATATGTTTAATCTTGTGCTAGCTCTGTCCTTTGCTCAGTGGAGGGCGGTAGCTATTTACAGTAAGTTATAGCAAACTATACAAAGTGAGATGAAGTATAATAGTTTTCCACATTTCCAAACGTGCTGCTGCTGCCAATACTTTGCACTTCTGTTGCATCTGTCTTCTGAGGTCCTTATACACACGTACTTTTCTCACAACAGCAGTCTGTTAGGAGTGAAGAGTAGCATTACTACTAGTCTTACTTTAGTGCACACCAGCAGGATCCATATGGGCCAGTCAGTGCACAACACACCAATGCACATTAGAATTTACACCTCTCTAGTGCAGACTAACGCAGCATGTGCATAAGCCCCCAGAGGGGTGACTTGTCTTCGTAACACACTAGTCCCAAATTGCACTTGTTGAGTATCTAAGCATTTTTAAAATACTAGTAATTTTAGTGATTTACGTACAACAGAATGTATATTTAAAAAGAGGGAAAGTTTACAAAAGCCTGCAAGGTAGCTTGGCAGAAGATGTGGAAGCATTAATTTAATCACAAACTAAACATTAGGAAGGAGTCATAGTCAATCTGAAGATTTTAAAAAATGTTAGGGTTATCGCAATCATGTTATTAGCATAGAGGGTAGGTGAATGTGTTTCTGGAGTGTCAAGTCTGCACACACAGCATAGAAATCATCCTGCTAGTTCTGAATGTCTCGTCTCGTCTCATCTCTGAGGGCTTAATGTCATGACCACATTTTATCATGTTTTAAAACTTGAGTGTGGAAAGTTGATTTAGCTGACCCAAAGCTGACCATGACTTTGTGCTGAGTGTAGAAGTGGAGATTTGTATCAGCTGTTCATCAACCCTGACGCCAGCAGGACTGCATCATTTCAGCTACTCATGATGGAAAACAGGAGTCATGCTTCGGGAAAATTTTCAATGGCACAAATGACAGCTGGGCACAAAACTCCAGTTAAAAGTCAGTGGCCATGAAGCACCTACCTGCCACTTGTGCCTTTGAAAAATCTTCTCTCTTGTCCGCACTGACTAGCGTCATGGGGTCTGCACCGTGTTGGCTAACCAAACTTATCACGGTCATGTTCTGTTTACAAAATAAAATTTTGCAACAAAGCCAAAGCCTCAGAGATAGTTACATTCTTACCTTAGGGGTGGTGATTGACACCCACACACTAGAGGTCTGGAGTTTGTTCCAAACCTCAAGTTGTGCAGTAGAGACTAAGGACTGAATTTGATGCTACGCTATTGAGGACAGTTGTAGTGCGAAGAATGTAGTTGAAATACTATGGACTTAATGAAGTGATTAGCCTTACAGCTTTGTATAGTTTGAGCAGTAAATAGTATTACAGTTCTAATAATATTATTTGCAGCCCAAATTTCACATTTTGCAAGAAGAATGTATTTCATTTTATGGTCTCTCTTTTTTCATATTTTGATACCTTTTCTCCCCTGGTAATTGGTAATTTTTTGTGCTAGATTTCTATTGGTTTTGGAAGAACTACTCGGGTTTCTTTTTAGATGTTTTCCTTTAAAAGCTGCGTAAGGCAGCAAGATACTGCTTTTGGGGAAGGAGAGATCAGTAGCTATTCTCAAACAGGAAACTACTAGAGCACAATCCCCATATGGCTTTTTCACATACACTGAATTTTCCCTGGAATTGACGTGGTTGGTTTAGGACTTGCTTTCTACAGTCTAGGCATTTTGAAACACCTAATTTTTCACTTCAAATTTTAAATCTTATACTTTTTTTTCTTTTAAAATCCGCAAAGGGGGTAAGACTAGAAATTTTAAATTTCTATAGTAGTGTCAAGCAGTGTAATCAAACACCTAGGTTTAGTGGTTGGTAAAACTATTCAAACTATCATCAATAAATTACAAAAATACCTGAAAATTGTCTATTTTATTACAAACTCAAAAATGGTCTTTTTTTCCATGAAAACTGTTGCTCAGATATGTTTTTAAGTGGAAAAACAGGCTGTTTTGGAGGGAAAAATAGCTTTGCATAAGAAACATAGGCAGTCACATTCATTTGCATGTATTCCATGTGAAAATACTAATTCTTCAAAATTTTGCGTAAAGTGAAATCTTGGAAAATAAAAGTTTTGATGATAGGCAGTTCTAGTGTTTTGGTTTTGTTTAGCTGGCTATTTTCTGTGTTGTAATGTCCACATGTGCCTTTCAAAGAACACCATATTTTTCAAGGGATCTCAAACTAGCTTCTAAAATTGCACCCACGGAGCGGGAGGGGGATTTTTTGTTGTTGGTTTTCTTTTAATCCAAGTTTTTGTGCACACATGAACCTGGATTTGCCAGTTACACTCTCGTATCCTTGTTTTCATACAAGAAGGTAGATATAGAGAATTTGGGGTTCAGTTTCAGGTGGCATTTGAAAATTTGACCATGCATGTACAATTTAAGTCCCAAATTAGTTTTAAAGGCCTAGTACAGATACCATATCATAGAATCATAGAATATCAGGGTTGGAAGGGACCTCAGGAGGTCATCTAGTCAAACCCCCTGCTCAAAGCAGGACCAATCCCCAATTTTTGCCCCAGATCCCTAAATAGCCCCCTCAAGGATTGAACTCACAACCCTGGGTTTAGCAGGCCAATGCTCAAACCACTGAGCTATCCCTCCCCCCAGTTGTACATAAAGGGCATTTTAAGTAGGTTGAATGTAACTGTGACCCAACATAGTGAATGATGCTAACAGTGTTCCCATCATGCCTTTTATAAAAAAGGTAGTGAGGTTTATAAAAAGGGTAGTGAGGTTTTATATTAATTGTGGACTTCTGCATCAAGAACATAGATGGAAAGTGTTGGAGAGACTGTTTGGATTATCTGTCTTCAATGACTAATGAAGAAAATGAACTCTTTAAGTAACACTTAAGTTGAGGGGATAGGTCAGTCGTCTTAGATCATCCAGAGGAGCATCTCCTGAAACTCCTGCCAAATTCATTTTGCATAAGACATGGAGCACTTCTTGTTAAGTGGTTTTTAAAAGAACCTGGTATGTATGGTGCATTCACGCCCCATCCCCCAAAAATGTGCAATATAGTTTGATTACTGCAGTACAGTGCCTTTTTTTTGAATTGCTGCTTGTGGTGGGCAAAGTGGAGAGAATAAAATAGATTCTTCAGTATTCCAAATCTAGTATGCTCTGGTGAACTAGTATACTAGTTCACTAGTTCAGCAGGATACTGCAGATGTATTTATATAACTGCTGCAACTTTCAGATACGGATGTAAATAGTTCTGTGACTAATGCTGTGTACATGGTTTTCCAGATTACTTTAATTCTGTACTTAGTTGCTTTTTGCTTTTTTATAAAAAGTAAAAATTTTATTTCCTCCTTTTTTTTGTTTGTAATAAATGATGATCTGTAGCAACTCTTATTGTGGAGGACCATCCTGCATTCACTTGTTCCTTCCATTGACCGGCAGGGAGTTTATCCGGGACAGCTGATTTCTCTCTTTATTGAACAAATTGAGCCTGATTTTTCTCTCACTTACATTGGTGTATATCAAGAGTAATTCAGTCAGAGCCACTGGAGTTGCACCGAGTGTAAAACTGGGGTGAGAGTAGATTGGCCCTTGGCTTCTTCTGATATTGAGTTTGAATCAGTTCTGTTGTAGTTAGGCACTGAGGTCAGTAGATTTGTGTCCCTTGAGGTCAGTAGATTTGTGTCCCTTGAGGTCAGAGCTGAATTTGGCTTCAGCCTTTCAAAATGTTAAGCTTGACCTTCCGCTCCATCATTGCCCTTTAGTGGGGTTACACCAGAATAAAGCCAGTGTAAAGGAGGGCAAAATCAGGCCCATTCTTCTTCTCTTTATTTTAAATAAGTAAGTTGCAAACAAGTTTTTGTGGAGACTTAGAATTAACAAACGTATGTATTCAGAATACTGCCATTTTCTTTGTGTAATGAAATGAGAGAAGTGTTCTTTTGTTTTGCTTTGTAAAGGTGGTCTACAAAGATCTCACTATGTCTGATGGAGACTATGATTACCTCATAAAATTCCTAGCACTTGGTGACTCTGGAGTAGGAAAGACCAGCATCCTTTACCAGTACACAGATGGCAAATTTAATTCCAGATTTATCACAACAGTGGGTATTGACTTTCGGGAAAAGAGAGTGGTAAGTTGCAGCAACTCTGAGTTATTTTGAATGTACAATTATTTAAAAAAAAAATCTAGCCATCAGCTGCATAAAAATTACTGTTTTAAAACCTGATCTCCTGATCGTCACTGCATAGTCCAGCATATATCATGGGCACAGAATACCTTCTTTTCTCTCTAGGAACTGCAGATAAAACAAAGGCTGTTTCTGTGAGGTCCACAAAAGAATTATTTTGTTACTCCCTTCTGCAGAAGCAGTTAACTAATAAACCAAATTCAGTGAGCTGTACTGATAGCAACGGATGATGCTATGGCATTCAGACCATTCCCTGTAAATTGAACTGCCATTCTCATCGGTAGACTTTCCACAAGGGAAGGCCTGCAGAACTGGCCCCAATTGAGGATGTATTGACATAAATTTCTTTATAAGCCAACGTGGCTAGTAAACAAAGACAACCGTGTTAATTTTTTGCACCACTGAAAAATACACAGTAGGGCAGTGGTGAATAATTAATACTTTCTAAATGAAAGGGGCAGCGCTTGTAGGACGCCTATGTTTTCCAAACTCCTAAGCATCCGAGGTCAAAATGTGAAAACTAAAAGCTACTCTAATACATATATTTAACAAGGTCTCGATTTTAAATGCAACAAAGTTTGAATGGATATCTACAGGATTTCCTCCTTTTAATCGCTTTTTAGAGAAAATCTGTGATCCATCCTGAATATTCTAAAGCCATTTTTTATAAAATTGGAAAACTTTAATTGCTGAAATTTTATCTGAAGTGAGGATCCTGTCAATAAATATTGTAAACAATTCATGCCATAATATTACTATACCAACAGGGCATCCAGTATAGAAAATAATCTGGCATTGGGTGTTGGATCTGGGCCCTGATTACCTGGGAAACCCATTCTCCCATTGTCTTCAAAGAATTCAGGAGGTGGCTCTTGAATTATCTAAAGTGTGTGGGAAACGTTATTTTTGATTTGAGGCAATGGAGAACCGCACTGATTACCATACCACTGCAACGCTGCTCCCTGCCGCACTTACACGTTCATAGTTGGCACCAAGCCCATCTTGTTAGCATACGGGTACGGGGGTTTCAGATGACTTTCAGCAGAGTCACTTTACCTGGGCTACTCACCCCACACTCAACATGTATGAGTACCAAGGGGTTTTCTTGGTGCAGAATGTTCTTGTTCAGACTTGCTGCTTATTGGTGAGTAATTGTTCTAATGGAGGAACCAAAACAAAATTATCAAAATGAATAACTGTCTCTTGCTTGGAAAATAAACTTGATGGTTTTGCTTTGATATGCCTGTCTGACACTGTGTGACAATTATCCTGTGACACATTCTGTGCCAATGATATTGCCTGTATATCCATAACCCTAAGATTAAAGAAGTTCAGTAATACCAATAGGAAAAGGAGAGGACAACCGAAACTGAAAATGTCTTCTAGACAATGACTTGAAACACTATTTCCATTTGATGCTCTTCATATTCAACAGATGTCTTTATTTATATCACCTGCTAAATAATATGGTAAGATCTACACTAGATTCTTCTTAGCGACCTTGTGACAGTTAAACAGAAGTCATTATCTCTACAGTCATATTCTGTTTTGCTGACATAGTTCTGTTAATGGAACAAATATATTGCCACATTACATTATCTGATTGTGCTTTTATAATTGTTTCAATTTGAACAGAGTGAAACGGTAATAGTAAAACTAAAAAGAATCAAGCCTGCCTAATGCAAATCATAACTACATTGAATTTCTCTTTAGCTCTTCTTAGGTTATTGGAAACATTTTCTCTTGTCTCATTTGATGCTTTTCTTTTCTTAAACATTTTACGAGAGGGCAGGATCAAAGCGGGCGCCTACAACTCAGCCTTATAAGGCAAAGAGATGGTGTCTGTCTGTAGTGTTGATTCTTAGATCAACAATGCATTAGATTGTTATTGGCATCAAGACTGATTAAAGTATTATACTTTAAACGGCAGTTTTTTGCAATGCTGTTGAGAGTGGACTGCTGACACTTCTATCTTGAAAAATTGTCTCGTTACAGATGTATAGATCCAACGGGCCAGATGGCGTTAGTGGCAGAGGACAGAGGATACATCTGCAACTGTGGGACACTGCAGGGCAGGAAAGGTGTGGCCTTTATATGAAGCAAATGTGACTGTGCTCACTAAACTATTAACTGAACTCAAGTGCATGAATTCTCCTGTTGTCTGTTGCATTTTATGAGCATGCCTCTAGATGAATCAAAATGTGCCCTTATTCTGATGTTAACAGCAATGTGATCACAATTTCCCTGGGGCGGGGGTGGGGGGTGGGTGGGTTGTTCTTACCTATAAACTTTTTTTGTTGTTTTTCTAGCTTCTCTTTCTCATCTGGCTATATAATCTATTTTCTTAATTTATCTTCTTGTTCTTTCATTCGTTCTTCTGAAGATATTAAGACTCGGTGGAAGCCATACACATGAGGTCAGAATGTGGGTTCTGCCAGAAGTCTGCAGTGCATATTTGGTTATAGCTACTTGCACTCTGTTTAGGCTTTCATTAGCTCTTGTAGGCAGCTAGAAGTGGCTTTAATTTATTTGAATGGTAACTATTGAGGGTGATATATGTATTATGCTGTGCTAGCAAATTTAGATCTAGCACTGTATCTCCAACCATTTGCCCTCTTTCAAGACCAAAGCCAGTAGCTATCTGTGGGTCACATCCTGCAGTCTTTACCAGTTCTTAGGTAGGCAAACCCTCCATTGTCTTTGATGTGGACGTAGAGATGCAGGATTCATCCCTTCCTTTGTAAAGATCAGGTAGATGGCTGGTGAGAGTCCCTTTCTAATGTTCTATCCTGCATGGAATCCAGTTTTTGTCCTGAATATTGTCGGCAGTTTCTCTTCATATAGAAAGTAAAAGTTGTGCATATTCTTCACGTGTCCTATTTGTGTTTCAAAAGGCTTTAATATCGCCACATTTTTGGTCTGACAATGTTTTAAAATATTGTCAAATTTTAAATGCACAGTCATGAATTTCAACATGATTTGACAGGTTTCAGAGTAGCAGCCGTGTTAGTCTGTATTCGCAAAAAGAAAAGGAGGACTTGTGGCACCTTAGAGACTAACCAATTTATTTGAGCATAAGCTTTCGTGAGCTACAGCTCAATTCATCGGATTTGATTTGAATTTCACTTTGAATTAGATGCTTTTTTCAAGTTGATCAAAATGTGCTGTGTAATGTAAGGCTTGATCCAAAGCATACAGAAATTGATAGGAGTCTTTCCACTAACGTCACTGGACTTGGATCTGGCCTATAGTAACTTAATTGGTTCAGGTTCAGGCCTTATGTCAGCAGAAATCAGACTTGACTAGTGGTGGTTCTAGTACAATTAAATTTTAGATTACCTCATTTGTCTGCCTATTTTATAGTATGATCATTTTTCAAAATAATTGACTCATCAGCTATACCTTATGAAAGGGAAACCAGCTACAGCTATGCTTTGTATTTCTAGGTTTCGTAGCTTGACAACAGCTTTCTTCAGAGATGCTATGGGCTTTCTTCTCCTCTTCGATCTGACAAATGAGCAAAGCTTTCTCAATGTCAGAAACTGGATAAGTATGTCACTTCTTTAATTGTATGTCACTGTTTTTCCTGTGCTGCATTTAGAAATATGGAGCTCCACAAAGGGGTTAGGGCCAAAAATATTTGACTTAAAGCTTTCTAGAAAGGAAAAAAATGGAAATCTGCATAAAATAGCTGTGAGTGAATCTGGTTTCCAACACTGTAGCTGAAGCCTTGGCTTTCTTAACTGGCTTGCTGCATTCACAAAACCTCAGTCAGGCTGGTTTTGTGCCCCTGATGTTCGTAATGCAATGTGAAATTGGGTGATGTTTAGTAATTAAATTTGAAATCAGCCAACTTTAAACTCAGTCCTGATTCTTTTGATTGAGAGCTTGTCACCACTAAACACCTGGGAGTTTTGTTCTGGAGTTTGTTATGGAAGAGACAGGAAGCACTTGCCTAACTGTTAATGCAACAGGAACAGGGAAGTACTCACTTTCCCATTGCCAGCAGCTCACTGGAAAAGCGCATAGGCAGATCCTTCATCCTTAGACTGTGGGTTCAGAATCTAGCACTCAAGGGATTTTGAGGCACATCTGCCCCAGTGATTTGGATTTCCAGTGATTGGCTGGCAATGGGTGCAGGCATGTTACCCAGCTCCACTCCACTGAACGGTAGCAAGAGGTTTGGTGCATTTTGTCCCCTAGTCAGAGCCATTAGTATCGGGGAGGGGTAATGGGCAATACTGGATGACGTCCCCTACTGGCTGATGGGGTGGAACATTGTGCTTAACATAAAATCTGCACATCCATAAAACCAGTTTGCATGAATTGTTATTGAAAAGAGGCACGTGTACAGAATATCGAAAACCATCCATGGCTACTGGTCTATGGTAACGTCCTTTCCTCCGTATATCATAAAAACTCCATTCTCCAGTACTGTGATTGAAGACCTTTGAGAGTGTTATGGAAAATCTTAACAAATATTGTGCCCTTGACTTCAGTGGAATTGCCGTTTGAATGGATTTGGCTCGTTCCATGTATTTTCTGTATTGTCCTGCTTTTTAAATATTAGGCATGCTTGGACTGAAGTAGGATTTTTGTTTGAGATAATCTGCTTGTCTTTCAACTGATGTCAAAACACTCTGGCATCACAACTGATTGTGGAGATGAGTGTCCCAAAGTGGAGTAATGACTTCACATGGAGAGAAGGGTGGTCTGGGGTCCTAGCACTCGGGAGACTAGGCTGAGTTCCCTGCTCTGCCACAGACTTCCTGTGTGACCTTTGGCAATTAGTGTCCGAGTTTCCCATCTGTAAAATGGGGATAAAAGCACTTCCCTACTTCACTGGGATGTTGTGAATGTAAATACATTAGGGATTTTAAGCTCTTGAATCATATAGTAATGGGGGTCTTATAAACATCTAAGATAGAGTAAGCAGCAGGACCAGATGAACTTATAAGCAGCAAAGATCCCACTGGGGTGCAAATATCGCTACTGCTTTTAATAAAATATATAAAAAAAAAAAAAGGTTGGGGAAGAAAACGGGTGAGAAATTGGCCCCAAACTTATTTTTCTCATGTCCGAGAATTACTTCCCCAAGTTCTCCATTTCCCTTTTTAAAAGGTACTCATGTTCTAAGTGAACATTATACATAACAGAATAAGATAAGTCTTGCTTTTGCTGTTTGTTTTGCTATTAGGCCAGCTACAAATGCATGCGTATTGTGAAAACCCTGATATTGTATTATGTGGAAACAAAAGTGATATGGAAGACCAGAGAATGGTGAAAGAAGAGGAGGCAAAGGAACTTGCGGAAAAATATGGGCAAGTATCATCTTCTTGTGGTTAAAACAAAACTAAATGTGTTTTTTGAAAGGTCTATGATGTTGCTTCGTGTATTGGAAGGCTCTTGTTAGAATGGTCATCTTGGAACACCCCAGGGACCTGTCTGATCTCGTATCCTGTCTCTGACTGAGGCAATTGCCACACGCTTTAAGCAAAGATATGCACTTTATTGTGCAGTACTGCAGCATGAGGGAGGTATCTTTGTGCCCCTCTGCCCTTGCAGTAGAAAACAAAGTAAACACCTCTCCAGAACTTGATGGAGAATACATTTCATTTATGAGGAGATGAAGCTACACAGAATCCTAGAAATGGCTATAAGGCTGGAAGGGACCTCAAGAGATCATCTGGTCCATTCTCTTCCCCCCCCCCCCACCCTAATGATGAGGCAGGATTAAGTATACCCTGACAGGCATACGTTTAAGCTGTCCTTAAAAACCTCCAACCTCTCTAGGTAACTTGTTCCAACACTTAAACTTTCAAACTCTAAGGATAGTTTTCCTAATATCTAATCTAAATCTCTCTTGCTGCAAATTAAGCTAGTTAATTGTGTCTACCCTCAGTGAACACGAAGAACAGTTGATCACTGTCCTATTCAGAACAGTCTTGTCTACATATTTGAAGACTGTTATCATATCCCCTCTCAGCCTTCTCTTTTCTAGACTAAACATGCACAGTTCTTTCAATCTTTTCTCATAGTTCCAACCTCTTTTAGTTCCAAACCATGTTTTCTAAACCTCTTATCGTTTTTGTTATCCTCTCTGGACTCTCCAATTTAGCCACGTCTTTTTTAAAAGTGTAGTGCCCAAGACTGGACACAGTAGTCCAGCCAATGCCTCACCAGTGCTGAGTAGAGCAGAACAATTAACTGCTGTTAGTACACCTCAGAATGACACTTGCCTTGTTCACAAGAGCATCACCCTGTTGACTCATATTCAGTGTATGATTCATTATAATCCCCACGTCCTTTTCTGCAGTACTGCTGCCTAGCCAGTTATTCCCCATTTTGTGATTGTACATTTGATTTGTTTCTTTGTCAGTGCAGCGCTGTGCACTTGTCTTTAATTTCATCCTATGGATTTTAGACCAATTCTCTGATTTATCAAGATCATTTTGAATCCTAATCCTGCCCTCCATAGTGCTTGCAGTCTTTCCCAGCTTGATTTCATCTTCAGTTTTTTGAAGTCTACTTTCCTTTGTCGTCCAAGTCCATTAATGAAAATATTGAATAGTACCGGATGCAAGACAGACCCCTGTGGGACCCCTCTAGATACACCCTCTCAGTTTGACAGTGAACCATTGATAACTAAGGCTAAAATTTAGTCATGGGTATTTTTAGTAAAAGTCATAGACAGGTCATTCATGGGGCAATGAACGAAAAATCATGGCCCTGTAACCTGTCCATGACATGTACTATATACTCCTGACTAAATCTAGGGTGTTCTGGGGTGCTCTGGGGGCACTGCTGGTGCCAGGACTGCTGCCGTTGCTGGAGGGAGGGCAGTGGAGCTGGCCCTAGGGCCCTAGCTGCTCCAATGGCCCTGGGGTCAGGCACAGCGGCAGGCCGCAGAAGTTCCAAAAAGTCACAGAATCTATGACCTCCATGACAGACTTGCAGCTTTATTGATAACTACTCTTTGAGTGTTGTCTTTCAACCAGTTGTGCATCCACCTTACAGTAATGCATTTAGGCCATATTTCCCAACTTTACTTATGAAAATGTCATATGGGCAGAGGTGAAAGTAAGTTGGTCCGGTATAGTGTACTGGTAAGAAAGCCGGTACACAGCCAACCACGCTGGCAGGACCGCTGATGGAGGGGTGGGGTGGGGCAAAAGGAGCAGCTGCCCCGGGGCCTGGCAATTTAAAAGGGCTCGGGACTCCCAGCAGCAGCCACAGCCCCGGGCCCTTTAAATCGCTGCTCGAGCCCTGGGACTCCCGGTTGCTGCCGCTGCTACCCCAGGGCTCCAACAGTGATTTAAAGGGCCTGGGGCTCCAGCTGCTGCCGCAGTATCAGCTGGAGCCCCAGGCGGTGCGGGCTGGGCAGTGCTGAAGGGCTGGTTGCAGGAGTCTGGCCCCAGCCCCCCCCCCCCGCCCCGTTTTACCTGAGGCCCCACCCCTTCTGGGGGCCAGAGCCGCCTCCCCACCTTGCCCAGGACCCCAGCCACCCTGCGTACCGGTAAGTCCGTTAAATTTCACCCCTGCATATGGGATGGTGTCAAAAGCCAAAATCATGATTAATATTACCCTGTAGTATTTAGTATGACTACAGTAGGCAGAGAACCTAATTTCTTTGTGCAGTGAAACCCAAGAGTATACTGACCAAGGTCGTTTAGTCAGATTTGTTCATCACATTAAATTCTGGAAGAAACTGGAGGCAGTACTAAGCAGTGGCACTCTCATTTTTAAGTTAAGCTTAGCCTCACAAATTGTCAACCCTGTTTATTAAGGAGGGACAGAGCAAAATGGGGTTTAGTGCAATAATCCTTCCTTCCTTTTTCCTCCTCCAACTTACATGCTTGTGTAATGCTATTTGTGGGGCACTAACCTCAAACCAGCATCGTTTTGTAACATGTACCTTTATAAAAAGGAATGGAAATTTGGGAAATGTGAAGCAGTAGATGATGTGTGTGCATATCGAAATCTTTTTGCATGCCACTTCATACGTTGATATTACTTGCAGAAGGTGAAATGTCTGTTAATCTTGTGGTCAAAATACCAACTTGATCAATTTGGGAATCAAAAACTAGAAGGCTGATTCATAGATCAGATTTGACTCTGTGAGCTGCTCTATGGTTCTCAGTCCTTATAAGTGGATGAGGAAAGTTACTACTAATAGAGATGTTCTTACATCTTCAAAAGATGGGGTAGAAAAGAGGAGCGACCCTTCCTCACTGAGTGAGCTGTTGCTGCTGCTAACCATTCTGGATACTACTGAAAATTTCCCCCCATGCCTGTTACAAGTAAATGTTGCATTTAGAGTGGGACAGTCACTAGGAGACTGATTAGTCCATTATTAAATATTTAACGCTTAGCATTTTAACAGCATTAACTAAACCTCACAAATTAAGAGAAAAGAAAAGGAGTTCTTGTGGCACCTTAGAGACTAACCAATTTATTTGAGCATCAGCTTTCGTGAGCTACAGCTCACTTCATTGGAGTGAGCTACAGCTCACGAAAGCTTATGCTCAAATAAATTGGTTAGTCTCTAAGGTGCCACAATTACTCCTTTTCCTTTTGCGAGTACAGACTAACACGGCTGCTACTCTGAAACCTGAAATTAAGAGAAGACAAGCAAGAATTATCTGCATTTTACAGATGGTGGTGACCTATTAAGGCTACCATGCATGGCAGCAGGAGAGGAGATTTTAAAAATTCCACCTATGATTTATCTCTGTAAATTTGTGCCTAAATAAATAATAGGGCTCTCCCTCTACTAATCCAACAGGTTCCTTTGCCTATGATTGCCCAGTTACCTTTGTGTCTCTCAGAAATCCAGGATTTCATTTCTCTTTAATTGTATAAACAGAAGCATAATTGTATCAACCAAAGGATTCAGGTGAAAATCATTTGAAGCTTTTCATTCTTACAGTCTCCACCCTTGCATTCCTGACCTTCAGCTACGTTAGCTATTTCTTCACCTAATGAGAATGGAAGATTTACGCAGTATGACAGAAGCATGTAGGTTGCTCAGCAGCGGGCCCAAGAGACAGTTCCTTGAGGCTCCAAAATCTCTTTAACTAAAAGGATTTCCCCTCTCATGAAATGTGTTGGTAAAACGTTACCCCAATGATGTGATCTTTAATGGCTTAAAACTTTTTTATCGGTATTAAAAAAAGGAAGAAATGCTTCTGTATTTACCGGAAGGGCCCGTAATTCTGTCGTTTGTTTCAGCTCCATGATGAATTACTGAGTCTTTCTTAATCATCTGCAGAAGGATCCAGCATTTCCTCCTAACACTTTCATGTTTAACACATAGCCCAACAGTCCAGTGCTTTGCAGTGTGTGTATTCAATGAACCTCTCCCCAGTTTTTTGGACCTAGCACCCAGGATACTGCTAAAATCCACTTTTGGCACATGAGGGAAAGAGAGAGAGCAAGAGTGCTAGTTTGAGACTTACTGCTCTAGTTATGATCAGCCCTCCTCTCCATTTTAAAATGTTACTGTGTTTGTTCACAAACATGTTCGATCAAATTAGCTGACAGGAAGCTGAATGCAACTGAGCAGACAGTGTAAACCAGGACAGACCATAATCAAACTTTACTGGGACCAGCGGAAGGCTGCTGATTTCCTGTCAAAAGGGAGATAAGAGAGAGAAGGGTGGATGTTAGAGGCAAATTGGGTACAAGTTCAGGTTCCTCTTGCTCTCTCGGCCTGTGTGATAGCCCGCTACTTTGGGGACAGTGGCTGAAACAAACCTTTTATATTAGGGGCTTTAACGGGCCAGGACAGATTTTGCAATAATATACTGCATAATACATATGCTCTGCCCTGGTGGGCCAAGTCCCTTGCTTGACTAACGACTCTTCTATCCCATTCGCAGTATACTTTTGAACTAGGCAGCTGGGTTAGACATGATTCATTCTCAAGCCCCCTCCAAGCACACAAATAATAAGCCTGTGTTTGTTTCTGCTTCATCAGGAAAGGCATTCTAGGAACAGAGACTGTTTTTTATCACTACCAAGTAGAGTGTCTGTGAATAGAGGTCCACATGTTCTTTTCAGATCCAGACCAGAAAAGACATCTTGGGAAATAGCTCTTGGGGAAAAATATTCTCTGCTCCTGCAACTGCATTTCATCTGGTCATTTCCTCTACTGTGAATAATTAGCACCTGAATAAGTCTGTCCTTATTTCCATTGATAGATGCCCAATTTATTTATATACAAGTATTTAAAAAAGCAAGCTTGTCCAGTAACAACAAGGTCCTTGAGTCATTCCTCAGGCTGTCAGGATTAATTTTCATGTATGTAGTATGTTAAAAAAAGTCCATAAATTAATAGATTTTAAATTGTTCAATAGATAGTCTCCCCCCATCTCCCTTTGGTCTTGTGTACATTGCTTAATTTATCATATTGCTTATTCTTTGCATTTCATATAATCAGGAAATAACTGATTTTAAATGAGACAAAATGGAAGTGTCATCAGCTCTTTCCTCTCTGAACCCCTCCTAAGTAAATTGGTTTTAAAATTCAACCACACCCTTTGGCACACTGAGGCTGCCAAAATAGAAAGCAGACAGACAAGTTGGGTGAGGTAATTTCTTTTATTGGACCACCTTCTGTTGGCAAGAGACAAGCTTTTAAGCTTACACAGAGCCTGAGAAAGAGCATTAAAACATATTACCTCACCCACCTTGTGTCTCTAATATCCTCGGACCAACATGGTGACGACAACACTGCATACAATAAATATAAAAAGCAGTAACAAGTCAAGGTGGAGAAAGGAAAATGCTCTGTGTATCACAGCTTCAGAAGAGGAGTTGAAGTGGTGGTGTGATGTTGTCTGGAACAATCATTAGCTCTCTTCACTTGGGTGAAGCTGCCAGTTACACTTACAGTATTAGACATGACTTGTTAGATTCTTCTGTTGGCAGTAAGAATGGCTTGGTGATTCATTACATAGCTGAGATGTAAATGACAGAATTACCTGCCCTTCCTGTAAGGCAGTACCTGAGATTTTTCCGAGTGTTTGTCTATTTGTTCTAGGCTGAGAATTTCACATTCTTGTGCTGAACAGTTTTCATGGGGAATATGGCAGTAGTTTACAAAGGATTAAAAGTGTACCTTTTCCACCTGAATTGGTCCCAAGGAAAAGTTTCAGAGATCACCGAAAATCAAGAGTTTGATGTCTGTGGAAACTGCCTCTCCAGTTCCTAAATGGATCACTTCTTTTATTTTCTCCTCCTCACTCCTTCAGCAGCTGTGTGACCTATACATGCAGTCCCAAAAGATGTTAGTGTTTTTCCGTGTTATACAGTGTACAATTTTGAGACTGTAACTTAGTTTTCATGAGTGCAGGTATCCTTGCAGGGTGACATACTAACTGTAGATGGAGCTGTAATTTTATGTCAAAATGACTTTGACCCAGAAGAGCAGTGTATAAAGCAATAACTAGGGCAAGTTTCCAGTTATTCTCCTGGGGCCACTCTCACCTGAAGGATTTATTTCAGTGGGGAAAATCTAGAATTTCACTAATATGCAGCCTATTTATTGGATTAATATTGCAAATTTATACAAGACTTGTAGATGATACATGACAAAGGTATGTTCACTTAGAGACTTTTTGTCCAACAACAGATTCAAAATATTGAGAGAACAAAGTATTTCTACCTTTTTACTAAATACATCTCCTTTATTTCATCAAATGAATATTCTTTCCCCTGTGTTTGCATCCTGTGTCAGAAGATGAAGGAGTTATAAACAAGGATTATTCCCTCTTTAACTCTGGAGCACAGCTTCAAGTGTTTAAACCAGCGATGGGCAAACTATGGCTCAGGGTCCGCATCTGTCTCCTTAGATGTTTTTAATCTGGCCCTCGAGCTCCCGCCAGAGAGCAGGGCCGGGAGCTTGCCCTGCTCCGTGTGGCTCCTGGCGGCAGCAGCAGCATGTCCCCATTCCGGCTTCTACACATAGGGGCAGCCAAGGGGCTCTGCATGCTGACCCTGCCCAAGTGCTGTGCCTGCAGTTCCCATTGTCCGGGAACCATGGCCAATGGGAGCTGCAGGGGCGGCGCCTGCAGATGGGGCAGCATGCAGAGCTTCCTGGCCGTGCCTCTGTGTAGGAGCTGGAGCACGGACATGCCGCTGCTTCTGGGAGCTTGAGGTAAGCGCACCTCTGACCCTATCCCTGCCCCAGCCCTGATCCCCTTCCTGTCCTCCAAACCCCTTGGTTCCAGCCCGGAGCACCCTCCTGCACTGCAAGCCCTCATCCTCAGCCCCACCCCAGAGCCCACACCCCCAGCTGGAGCCCTCGCCCCCAATTTCGTGATCATTCTTGGCCCGCCATACAATTTTCATACCCAGATTTGGCCCTCAGGCCAAAAAGTTTGCCCACCCCTGGTTTAAACAGACTTTCAGGAAGTTCACTAAATATATAAGAAGCAGAAATGTTGGGGGAGAGTGGGTTGTCTGGACTACCATGGAGTAAAAGGAGCAGCTGAGGAGAACACTGCACAATAGCTAGATGACTTTTGTATCCATCTTCACTACGGAGGATGTTGTGGAGATGATACTCTTTCCTGGTAATAAGGAAATCTCCATTTCCCAAGTCACCCTTTCCCATCTTTCTTCTCCAATGTGCGCAATTCAAGGTTGTCCATCCCTGTCCTTTCCTCTTTTACCGCTTTCACGTGCTTTCCTCCTCCTGTTCTCTCTCTCTTGCTTTTTCCCCTCAACTTCAATGCCTATCTCTGTCCCCTATCTTGCCTTCACTCCTCTTCCCCTGAATTACTAGTCTCTTCTTGCACCCTAAGGTCCTGAGAGGAACAGGGAATCCAGATCAGTGAAGAGACAATGATTGACCATCCCACATGCACTGCCCATTGTCTCTGATGTTTGCCACTGCCCCAAATCTGAATCCTTAAGTGGCCCATTCTCCCCGGATTCCTTGCAGCTGCCACTCTGTGCTGGAAATAGTGAGATTCACATAATGGGAGAGCCCATGGAGGAAGCACCTAGAGCAGGAGTTGAAGAGGCAACTGTTCTCTGAGACCTTGAGGTCCTTAGGAGCCGGAGGAATACAATAGCATGAAGAGTGTTATGTCCTTGGCTCTTTTCTGCTGGAGAGAAACTTTTGAGGGAGGGACATCACATACGCACAGTGGCTGTGGTACATACATTTCCCACCCCCCCCCTTTAATGAGCATTGCCTTTGCACCAGTTCAGCTACACCCTTGGTAGCTAGTGTACAAGATCTCTTGGCAGCCCATATATGTGAGCACTTCCATTATTGCTACCACCAATAGAGCAGCCATGGTGGGAAGTTTTAAGTAAAATGCTTGTGGAGATGAGGCCCAACAGAGCAATTGCATCTGTCTATGGTTAAAAGAAAGGACTCGAACACAGAACTCCAGGATTTTTTTTTTCCTGGCTCACTGTGGAATTCACAATCCACCAATGCCCCAGTAAAATGGGGTTAATACCCACCTCACTGGGCTGTTATTAGTTTAATTAATATTTGTCCTGCTTTTGTGCTTCTAAGCACGTCACAAAGGGTTGCATTTAAATTTCAGCTTTTGTTGAATTCTGTTTGATTCTGTTGACCTCTCCGGACATTCTCTAAGGAGAATGTTTTTATGCACATGGCCATAACCATATAATGCGTTCCTTCCAGGGAAGGTCTCACTTGATCTGTGATGGTGGGGTTTTTTTTGTTTTTTTTGTTTTCCCCTTTACAGGATACCATATTTTGAAACAAGTGCAGCTAATGGAACTAATGTGACCAAGGCAGTTGAAACTCTGCTTGACCTTATCATGAAGCGCATGGAACGGTGCGTGGACAAGTCATGGATACCCGAGGGGGTAGTACGGTCCAATGGACACAGCTCTACTGAGCAGCTACATGAGGAGAAAGATAAAGGCAAATGTGGTTGTTGAGAAACCAACTTCATTGCAACAATTAAATTAACATATTTATGTTAAAGTATAGTACAGTTGTAGCTTAATGGATTCATTTATGGACAGCTCTTACCATATGGATATATAATAACAAAGCTGTATTAATTATTGGTATTTGCTTTCTAACAACATTAACCATTGCTTGGCAAATGTTTAATTTATTAGCAGTTAGCCAGACATGTATGTTTAGGTTTGGTGCAACATTGGACACTCTCAACTTTCAGTATCTTAGTCTGTAACAATGGTAAACCAGTCAACTTAAGTCCTATTTGAACAGAAATGTTCCATCATTACAGCAATAATGATAAACAGCAAACTGTATGTGCTTTTCAAAAGCAGGCAAGTAATTTTACCTTGTTTTTCATGAATTATTAGTGTCTAATCATAGGAGCTAAAATAGGGTTATTTTTATATGGAATAAAAAGCTGTCTAGAGAAATGCCAAGATGACACTTGTACAGCACTACTGCTATGCCATGCAGTCGTGAACTTGATCTTCTAAACTCCAACTGTACTATAGGAAAGGTTCAATACATTCTAATAGATCACCTAACGTGAATTTCAAGAACGTCCTGAGGCAGATACCTACCAAGGGCAGGTCTACACTTAAAATGTACCATTGGTGCAGCTGCACCACTCTACCACTTAAGTGAAGATACTCCTACACCGATGGGCAAGAGCTTTCCTGATGGCATAGTTAATCTATCTCCCTGTGAGGCGGTAGCTATGTCGACAGGAGAAGCTCTCCAATTGACATAGTGCTATCTACTATCTGGGGGTTAGGTCGGTATAACTGACTCACTCAGGCGTGGATTTTTCATACCCCGGAGCAATGTAGTTATACCAATATAGGTCTGTAATATAGAGGAGATTGTAGATGGGGTGTGTGTTTATGAATGCATACGTTTTTATATACAAACTCTTTTATGTTTTAACAGGAATTTAGGGCAAGCTAAGTGCCAGCAAAATTTCATCAGAGCTAGTGCTTTGCACTGAATTTGTTTGTACCAAGCGTACATTTGGAACATTTCTTCTTCAAATTTGGACTGAAAATTTAAATATTGGTCTTATTCTGGTGAGCTATAACTGCCTAAGATATCAATGCTGTTTAAATTAGTATATCCGTAAATGTATAAAGCTGGTTTTCTTCTGTTTACCTCTGGGTCCTGTACATCTTGTACATGTTTTGTATGTGTTTTGTTCATTCCTTTTAGTCTCACCTAAAGTAGAATTGAGGGAGTATGTTTTGATTATGTAAAAGAATACTCTTTCTGGTGTATGATCATTTTTATTTATCCTCAGATATGATATAAGGAATAATCAGTATTCTTTTACATTTCTTTTCAGCCTGATTATGTGATATGCCTAATAAACTGTTTTCTACTGTAGCAGGTTCATATAACTCTAAAATATTGCCAAGTAAAGTCTCAACATGCCAAATCCAGAGTCTTTTTATAGACTTCTCATAGCAATTTGTTTACAGAACTCCAAAGCTACTGCTGCTTTTAGAAATTAAATATTTATTTATTTAAAAGTGCTAGTTATTTTGGCTACCACATGCTCAGGCAAACTTCTACACTCAGATGGCAGCATGAGATGTAATGTAATATATTTTTAATTTAAAAAAATTGAATATGTTAAAAGGACCAAAAATGTGTACTAGAAAGGTAGCTGAGAAGAAAGTGATATCTTCACTGAATTGAATAGAAACTTTGTACATTTCCGATTGCTTTTTAGAAATACAGAAACTGTTAAAACTCACTGCTAGCTGTCAAAAAACATTCCGTAAAGCAACGCGTTTGTTCTTTAACAAACACAAAATGTAAATATTGGATTTTTATCACAACCTACACAGGATATATAACCTTGTGCAATATAAGTTGAATGCGAAGGCACTATGACAGAAGTTAAATCATTTTATATTGTATGAATTTCTGTATTTTCTGCTGTACCATACCAAGAATCAAAATGCCTGTGGACCAGAGTTACTGTAGTCTAATTCATGAGTGCCTTTTGAAGTTGCTATCGCCTGGGTGGCCAGTAGAGTAACTGTGGAACCCAACACATTTCAGTGCACTTAAGTGTCTGGGTTTTTAATGCAGAAATGTAACCCCTCACTTTTCAGAGGGTTCCAATGGAATTTTTGCCACCTATTAATTTTAATAGGAGTTGTGTGGCTAAAATAATTTCCAGTTCCTGAAAAAAGTAAGGATAAGTGCAGCCAACTACTGAGTTTAAATTACTACTGAGGTTACATAAGTATATTTCCCTTTGAATGCACATGTTTAGATTTTATACTAAATACTGTAATTGCCATATTTTGTCCTACATTTGTATGTATCTATTTTACAGTGCTGTAAAATCAAAAATCTATCTTCATGAAATTGCTTTGATGTAACGCCATAAATACATACCTGTATTAAAAATCTATTATACCAATAGTTCAATCTATTTGAGTTATTTATAGCACAACTTTGCACCTACTGCAACTTTCAGCAGTGATTTGAACAGTCCTGTGAGTGACACCATTATACCAGTCTAGAGCTGGTCAAAAATCAGAATTTCCATGGTTTGGAAAATTCTGATATTTTAACATTTGTTTTTGTGCCAAATTAGGAAAAAAGGTTGAAATACTGCATTTTATGCTATTGGCATAAACAGTTGGGCTCCTTGCATCAATAAACAGGAGGGATTAGAAAACAGCCATTTGACTCCTATACAGCTATGGTTAAGGGGTTTATTGGGCTGATACAGTGCCTGTCAGCTGAGCCAACTTCACTAGTTTGAATTGGTGGAATTGACCATGAAAATAGTCATTTTGTGCCTTCCCCAGTGTCAAATTAGTGGCAGTTTATAACAAAATTACTCTTTGTACACTAAATTTGCCAAAGCCTGAATGTTTTAGCTTTCCCAGTCAAAATAGCTATCTTTGCTCCAAAGTCAGTCTTTTTTTCACTCAAAGCATACAGACTCAGCATAGAGTTCAGTATAAATGGAGCCCATGTCTGAGCTGGTGACCAAACAAGAGTAACCTGGCATGGTAAGTAGTTTTATATTTTAGTATGTGAATTGGTCCAAATCCTCACCCCTGCACCAAGCAGGAGTAAACTGGCCTTGGTGCAGAGATCCTGCATGCCATGGACAGAGGTAGGAGCAACATCTCCCTTCTGCAAGGTGCAGAGTGGGAAGTAGAACCGTCCTGCATCAGATGTGGTAATCTGAAGATTGTGGAGTCCATGGTGAGTATCAGCTGTGTCCTCATGCCCTCTTCAGGGGTGAATTCGATGCCCCCCATTTGTGACAGCACCGGAAGGACTATCCCCAGAAAGCAGGTGCAAGGAGTGCCTTCTCACATCCTACCCCATTGGCGCTCCTCTGGGGGAGGAAGAAGGTAAGATTTAAAAAAAAAAAAATTTTTTTTTTCAATCTCAAAGACTCCAGACCACCGAGGAAATGAGCCCTGTCTTGCTCTTACACTGAATAAGTTGCATAAAAGGACTTGATCCTGCAAGGTCCTGAGCACGCTGACCCAATCCCTCAAAACACTTAAGCAGTACCTAACTTGAATCATGTGATTAGTTTTACTGACTTAGGACTCTTCATGTGCTTAAATGCTTTCCTGAACTGGGCCGGAGTGCTCAGCACCTCGCAAGATCAAGCTCTAGAACAGGGGTTCTCAAACTTCATTGTACTGTGACCCCCCTCCCCCCCCCTGACAAAAATTACTACACAACCCCAAGGAGGCGGGATCAAAACCCACACCTGCCTGAGTCCCGCTGCCCTGGGTTGCGGGGCCAAAGCTCAAGGGGTTCAGTCCCAGACAGGGGGCCAGTAACCTGAACTCAGGCTTCAGCTTTGGCCCTAGCAAGTCTAAGCCAGCCTTGGCAACCCCATTAAAATGGGGTTCTGACCCACTTTGGGGTCCTGACCCACAGTTTGAGAACCTCTGCTCTAGAAGAACTTGTAAGTGTGGTCTGAACTATCCATCACTGCGTTAAGAGTGAGACATATGAGAAGCCATCCCAGCTTTGCTCAATAGTTTGGCATAGACCAGCAGACAAAAGAGCTACTCAGACTACTGCAAAACCTTCTTCAGGCTCACTGTAAGTAACTCTTTAAGGTAGCTGAGTCATAGAATCATAGAAGATTAGGGTTGGAAGAGACCTCAGGAGTCATTTAGTCCAATCTCCTACTCAAAGCAGGACCAACTCCATCTAAATCATCCCAGCCAGGGCTTTGTCAAGCCGGGCCTTAAAAACCTCTAAGGATGGAGATTCCACCACCTCCTTAGGTAACCCATTCCTATGCTTCACTACCTTCAGAGTGAAATAGTTTTTCCTAATATCCAACTCAGACTTCCCCCACTGCAACTTGAGACCATTGCTTCTTGTTCTGTCATCTGCCACCACTGAGAACAGCCTAGCTCCATCCTCTTTGGAACCCCCTTCAGGTAGTTGAAGGCTGCTATCAAATCCCCCCTCACTCTTCTGCAGACTAAATAAGCCCAATTCCCTTAGTCTCTCCTCATAAGTCATGTGCCCCAGCCCCCTAATCATTTCCTTGCCCTCCGTGGGATTCTCTCCCATTTGTCCACATCCTTTCTGTAGTGGGGGTCCCAAAACTGGACACATTACTCCAGATGTGGCCTCACCAGTGCCGAATAGAGGGGAATAATCACTTCCCACGATCTGCTGACAACGCTCCTACTAATACAGCCCAATATGCCGTTTGCCTTCTTGGCAACAAGGGCACACCGTAGACTCATATCCAGCTTCTACTCCACTGTAATCCCCAGGTCCTTCTCTGCAGAACTGCCATTTAGCCACTCAGTCCCCAGCCTGTAGCAGTGCATGGAATTCTTCTGTCCTAAGTTCAGGACTCTGCACTTGTCCTTGTTGAACCTCATCAGATTTCTTTTGGCCCAATCCTCCAATTTGTCCAGGTCACTCTGGCCTCTATCCCTACCCTCCAGTATATCTACCTCTCCCCCCAGCTTAGTGTCAAGCGTGAACTTGCTGAGGGTGAAATCAATCCCATCATTGATGAAGATGTTGAACAAAACTGGGCCCAGGACTGACCCCCGGGTCACTCCGCTTGATGCCAGTTGCCAACTAGACATCAAGCCATTGATCACTACCCATTGAGCCCAACGATCTAGTCAGCTTTCTATCCACCCTATAGTCAAACAATCCCTTTCAATAATTGATCTTGTTTCTAGCTCAAGCAAACTCCAATCTACATTCTTTCAGAGCTCAGGGATGTACATTTCAAACCAGAACACAATGATCCTGACTTGGTACACACCGAAAAAGGAGATTGAACACTTTACTGAGAAAAAATAATCCAGCTGAAAGTGCTTGTTTACTATCATTGTGATTTAACATTCCCAGCTTGTCTGTTGCAGGCTTTGTCTGCCAAGTCTGTAATCCAGGCTGTTTAAACCACAGAGGCCACCAAAGACTTTGCAGTGCAATATTTTTACCAAAAGTAAACTGAACGGTTGTGAAATAAATACAGTCCGAAGGGGAAAAATCACAAAAGGCAGGCTGCTCTGACCAATCAAATTGAAGGGGACTAGGGATTGTAACTGTGTATGCCAGACACCAGAACACAGCAAAGCAGCCCCGAGCTAGCTTGTTTACTTTGTTGGGTTTGCCCCTAGTCATCTAGTAGGCACGTTCATAGCTTCCATCCTAAGATTGCATTGTGTCTGTGAGTGTCTCTCTATTATTTCCTCTTATCAGCCTGCGTCTGTCCAGTCTTCAGTCACAGATGCAGCACATTCCCTCTCAGGTGGAGGAAGAGACTAATATATTCTGTACAGCTCTCTCTCGCTGTCTGTTTGTGCCTGTTGAAAGCAAGTGTTCCCTGGGGGAATGAGGGGACTGAGACAGTGCTGCTCACCTGTGTCATGTGCTAGCCTTGGTCTCCTGCACAACAGGGTGGCTCAGACTGGGCTTTTAAACACACCTCCGATGCTCTGTGATTGTGACAATGAGATTTGAAAATCCCACATTGCAGCCTTTCCGCGCCAAACTGCCCCTTCTCTTTTTCTCTTTTAGAAATCTGTATTCTCAAAAACTGCTCTAGGCATGTCCTGTTCAACAGCTGGCATATGTGAGTTCGAGGTGAGCCTCGTGGGAGTGAAGCCTAGCTTTACAGAGATACCTGTTTTTAATTGTCTGCTAAGGAAAAGCCCCAGCACCCCACACCAGAATGGTAGATTACGTTTCTACAGTGTCTTCTCTTCTGGAGATCTCAGAGCACTTCACAAAGGTGGCTCAAGTTTTTCACCCACCACCGTCCTGTGAAGGAATAATAACAACATGACTCAGTGTTAAGTATGGAACAGTAACCCACTTTTAGATTGGGGGGAGGGGGGAGGAATAAGTCTCAGTAAACTTGTGAGCTTAATTTTGTAGTATAATCTCCATTTTGGACTAGAACAGCCATTTTGTCTGAGCGGGCTGCTAAGCACATGTCAACCCTTAAGCAGGGTGCAAGGTGGTTATGTATACCAGACAGCTTCCTTGATCACTAATTCAATTACTATGGCTGAGAAAAAAGAAAAGGAGTACGTGTGGCACCTTAGAGACTAACCAGTTTATTTGAGCATAAGATTTCTGTAGCTCACAAAAGCTTATGCTCAAATAAATTGGTTAGTCTCTAAGGTGCCACACGTACTCCTTTTCTTTTTGCGAATACAGACTAACATGGCTGCTACTCTGAAATATGGCTGAGAAGTCATCACTGAGCAATGGAAGGCCTTTCAGCAGCTGGTCCAGTCCCATGGAATGATGAACTCTTTCCCCAGAAGCCAGACTGTGGGAAAGGCCTGGAATTCTTCAACCTGGACACGTGGCAGAAGAGGACACAGACAGTCTTAAAGATGAGGAGCATGGGGATGGGGGGGGTTCATCACCACATGCAAGAAGACTGGGCTGGAGAGAGAGCAGAGACTCAGCCTCTCCTAAAACCATAGGTTCCAGAAGGACTGCAAAGGTGTGTGGGTGTGGGGGGGAGCCCCCCTTCAGCTCAACCCTCCTGGAGCCCCTGAGGGAACCTGCCCCCCACCCATCCCAGCCCCTGCCACTGCCCCAGCCCCTGCCACCTCCACTGTTCTATGTGGACCGAGTAGAGGAGGAGACAGACAGACACTGAAGGTGTCCTGCTGCTGATACAAACCCAGCTGGCTGCTGTGGAGACTTTACTGTCCCTCTAGCAGCAAAACTGAAATCAACACAAAAGGGGGGAGGGATAGCTCAGTGGTTTGAGCATTGGCCTGATCAACCTAGGCTTGTAAGTTCAATCCTTGAGGGGACCACATAAGGATCCAGGACAAAAATTGGGGATTGGTCCTGCTTTGAGCAGGGGGTTTGACTAGATGACCTCCAGAGGTCCCTTCCAACCCTGTGATTCTGTGTGGGAGGTGCTGCATGGGGTGGGGGCAGGTGATCAAACATTTTAAAGGGACAGGATAGCACACCCGCCCCGCCAACTCTGCCACCCCACCACTCTAGTCCAACCCTCCTCTTCCCCTCTCAGATGCCCCCCCCCCCTCCACCCACCCTCCAGGAGCTCCTGCCTCCCTAGCCCAACCCTTCTGGAGTCTCTCCCCTCAATCCTCCTTGAACCCTTGAGGGAGCCCTCCCCAACCAACTCCACCTTCCCACAGCTTCCCCACCCAACAGCCTGACCATCCTGGAGCCCCTCC
Source organism: Eretmochelys imbricata (assembly GCF_965152235.1). Lineage (NCBI taxonomy): Eukaryota > Metazoa > Chordata > Testudines > Cheloniidae > Eretmochelys > Eretmochelys imbricata. Next base: position 60,440,872 of record NC_135581.1, read on the forward strand.
CTCTCCCTCCGCCATCTCCCCCCGCCCCAGCACACCTAACCTTACCCTCCCTGCTGGCAACCCTGAGGCCCTTGGGTGGCAGGTCCATCCTGCTTCACAGACCTGGTTAGTCCCTGCTGCCAGGAGGAGCCACTGCTGCAGTTTTGACAGCTAGCAGGTGAAGGCCCAACTGCTGACACATGGCATGATGCAGCAGGATGCCCAGGTGCCAGCTGCCCAGGCCAGGCCATTGCATACTCCCTCTTAGCCAGGTTTTAAAAAGTGGAGGGGCAATAGCATATTCCTGAAATGCTGATAAGACTTTGGATTTACAGCTGGGAGTGAGATCAGCTTCAGGTAGGATGGGACTCAGGACCTTATTTTGCAAACATCTATAACTCTCAAGAGCTTTTTAAGAGTAAAGTGAGCATGGCTAAGAATTCCTTTGCTAAGCCTGTGTTCCTTGCTTACTGCCGCATTAGTCCCAAAGGAGTTAAACAAGAGGCAAGAGGATAGGTGGAGCCCTGGGGAAGGGTCTGTAAGCCACCGGGGGCTTGGGAGGTCTGAGGCACTGGTTCCAGGGTTTAGGTGGATGGAGTGTGGAGTCCCATGTCTCAAGAAAGGGCTCAGCCAAGGGGGTCTGAGCCTGGGAGTCTGCCTTAGAGCCCCATAGCTAGGGACACTGACTAGACTCAGCACAAGAACCAGCTGTCTTAGAAGCAATGGCACCCAGCATTTAGGGCCACTTACAACCTGGCCCAATCCCCCTTCTGGATGGACACCAGTCTGTTTTAATATACACCTTAGACAGTAACATATTGAGCTGTCAGTTTTAAAGCAGAACTCACCATTGATGTTAATGGGGCATTCTGCTTAAATATCAATTGTACAATAGAACACCAAGCTCTTACTGATGGGGGGGAGGCGGGGGGTAGGGGGTGGGGAATGGGACACCGAGAAGTAATTTCCTTGAAGTTACAGAGTGAATCAATGGTAGATTTTAAAATGTAACGCCATAATCGTGACTCTTGGTCCCTGAGCCTAAGTACTGAGTGCACTCCCTCGCTTGGCATTATACTGAATTTTGGCATTTGGGGGCATTTTCTATTTTACTCAAAATTTTTCACATTTAAAACAGAATTTTGCAAACACAGTGAGAGCCCAGAGGCCGTCAAACATAATCTTATTTCCTAGTCCTGCTCCATTCTAGGGCGGTCAGCTATGTTTCAAGGAAATAAGCGTCAACCATGTGAAAAAGCGATGACAAAGCTTATTTTTAAAGGGACAGCACCATGCAATGATTTTCCTCCCAACCCCATTCCTTGGGGATTAGTCCTGTCTGTAGAAGCCTGAGCTGCTCCCACCTTTTATCAAAACCATTCTCTATGGGAAGGACAGGCAGGAGTGTGGTTGTCAGCCTCTCACACAATGGATTAAAATAAGTGAGCATGATGCTGACAGTAGGCATGATCAGTGGGTAAATGCACTACATGTTCCTTTGCATTTTCCTGCTCTAGCTGTGAACACTAGATCAGTGATTTTCAAACATTTTTTCTGGTGACCCAGTTGAAGAAAATTATTGATGCCTCTGACACAACGGAGCTGGAGATGAGGAGTTTGGCGTGTGGGAGGGGCTCAGGGCTGGGGTAGAGGGTTGCGGTGTGGGGGATCCAGGTTTGTGGGGGGCTCAGGGCTGGGGCAGGGGGTTGGGGTGCAGGGGGGGGTCAGGGCTCTGGGCTGGGGGTGCAGGCTCTGGGGTGGGGCTGGGGATGAGGGTTTGGGGTGCAGGAAGGGCCTCCAGGTTTGGGGGGGGCTCAGGGCTGGGGCAGGGGGTTGGGGCACAGGCTTACCTCAGGCGGCTCCCGGTCAGCGGCGCAGCGGGGGTGCAGAGGCAGGTCTCCCGCCTGTCCTGGCACCATGGACTGCCCTGCACCCGGAAGCGGCCAGCAGCCAGTCTGGCTCGGTGGAGGCGCACAAGCGGCTCCATGTGGCTCTTGCCTGCAGGCACTGCCTCCACCAGCTCAAATTGGCTGGTACTGGGTTGAGACCCACAATCTGAAAACCACTGCACTAGACAATGCACGAAGGGGGTTTTCGTAAAAAGAAAAGGAGTACTTGTGGCACCTTAGAGACTAACCAATTTATTTGAGCATGAGCTTTCGTGAGCTACAGCTCACTTCATCGGATGCATACTGTGGAAACTGCAGAAGACATTATATACACAGAGACCATGAAACAATACCTCCTCTCACCCCACTCTCCTCCTGGTAATAGCTTATCTAAAGTGATCACTCTCCTTACAATGTGTATGATAATCAAGTTGGGCCATTTCCAGCACAAATCCACTTCCTGGACACTACAGTGCTAATAAATAAGTGCTAATCACAGTAAGCATCCGATGAAGTGAGCTGTAGCTCATGAAAGCTTATGCTCAAATAAATTGGTTAGTCTCTAAGGTGCCACAAGTACTCCTTTTCTTTTTGTGAATACAGACTAACACGGCTGTTACTCTGAAACCTGTCATTATGAAGGGGGTTTTGTTTATTTGTGGGTTTTTTTTAATGATTTAGAAGTTACTGCTCCAGTTGGCCACCAGGTAGAGCTCTCTCTTAGATTTTAAGCAGGCTTGGAGATCTGAGATTGCATATATAGTCCAACTACCGCTTAGATAAGAACAAAATCCTTTTGCCCCGATTTCTCATTTTGGGGCTAATAAACCCTGGGTTCAAAATAAGACGCCGCCCCTCCAGTACCAATTGGACTTACTCTTCAGGCTAATAGAAAAGGAGTACTTGTGGCACCTTAGAAACTAACAAATTTATTTGAGCATAAGCTTTCGTGAGCTACAGCTCACTTCATCGGATGCATTCAGTGGAAAATACAGTGGGGAGATTTATATACATAGAGAATATGAAACAATGGGTGTTACCATACACACTGTAATGAGAGTGATCACTTAAGCAGGAGAGCAGGGGTGGGGAGGAAACCTTTTGTAGTGATGGTGACCCTCCATCCTTCAAAGGTAGTGTTTTTAAACACCAAAGCAGATTTGCAGTTGGGGACAATGTCCTTGACAGTTCTTGTCATTGTGGTGCACAGTAATCTGGCTCCCATAGAGTTTGTGGCAGTAGTAAGACTATATGGCATGTGTAGGTTACTACCACTTGTCTTTATGCCAAACAGTGTGGTACTCCCCTGAGCTATGTTGTAGTTTCAGTTAGTACCAACACATACTTCTGATTGTGATCTCCTATAAGAAACAGATTCACTGGTAGGAGAAAGTCTTTGGTCTTTGGATCTATTGTGATGAACTGCAATCAAGGTTTGATGGTTCATCAGGGCAGACTGTACACAAGACCAGACGACTTCCTTCTGAAGCAGTAACATCCCAGATTATAGATCCTAAATGCTACAGTGATGTCCCAAACTACAGCTCCTGAATACTACCAGTACAGTATGTACAGGGTGTAAGGCTAAAGTAGCAGGATGGATCCTTACTGATTAAACACATCTCAGCTCCCATATGTTTAAGGAGGTTGGACTATGCAGGAAATACACATAAAGACTAAAATACTACATTTTATTCCATAAGAGCTCCTGGAGAAACAAGAATGCAACAATAATAATAAAATGTAATATTGACCTGAGTAGATTGGGGCATCAGAGCTAAGTGGTAGTTTAAAACTGTGGGCAACTATGCTGTTTATAGCCTCTGGAGAGAAAGCAGAGGCTGTCTGGCCTGCAGGGGAACTCAGAGTGCAGGCAGGGAACTGTGCGGTGAGGGTCTCCACCCAAGGGCACTGACGGCTGAGATGAGAGCCTAAAAGTGGGTGCCCTTTGGGTCCATGAGGGAAATAAGATGCAGTTTTCATGAACTGTGACAATCTCCACAATTGCTTTGCCAGAGCAAATCTGTCCCGGAGCACAGTTATCTCAGTGGGATGAAGGGGAGAGGGGTGTTTCAGGTAGTAAGGAGGCTTATGCCCTCCAAAGGGAAGACAATCTTTACTGTTTCCCCTCCAATATGGCAGTGACCACTGCTGAAGCAGTAGTCGATCAAATCTCCTGTGCAGAAGCAGCCATTAGCATTCAGGAGGAGGCACACTATTTGCTTTACCATTTCACGTTCAAATATTTGTTTGTGTTCCTATTTAAAGAGTATATTTCCTTGTGGTGTTCCTTTAGCCTGTTGGGGCCTTCAAGCTGAGCCCATATGTCTAGCTATGTTACAGTGTGTGGTTAGGAGGGGCAGTTTGGTTGGACTGTGTTGCAGTGTGTGGCCTGTGAGAAGTTAGATCATTGTTGTGTCTTTGCATATTGTCTTTTACACAACATTAAGAGTATGAGGAAAACTGGGTTCCAAATAACTGTTTTTAATAACTACATACAAGCCACGTTACTTGGATACACTGCTGTTCTGTTAGGATTCTCATGGCTTCTGCAACACAAGAGACTTTGAAACTATTTAAAGGGCTCCTATAAAATTCCTGCACACGATCTCTTCTGTGTAAGATTCAGCTCTGGGAAGGTTATGTTTTAAATTAGTATGCTTTTAACTTCAGGAGTGCTATTTGTTGGATATGTAAATGAAGTGAAATTTATTTATATATTTGTTGATGTATTTTTCTATTATTTCCTCTTTTATGGGTAAGTCCTGGTTAGTGAGTTCTTCCAGCAGACATATAGTGTAATGGCTTCTCTTGCAAAAGAAGGTAAACTTTTGTTATATTTGTAGTATCAGGAATCCAATTAAGATATTGTCCTGAGAGGGACTTGTTTATCTTCACCCAAGAGTTTTCATTTGGATTGCAGTAACTCCTAATTATTATTGGCTATATTATTGGTCACTAACTCCTCCATAGTTTACAGTTATGTATAATTACTCTAAAGTCAATAAAACTGAGTATAAAAACAATAAAGTGTCCTTACCCCCTCATAAACCATTACTTTTGTGGTCAGTAGCTTACAGGCACAACACAGCCAACATATGAGAGACATAAAAGTATATTTGGGCCAGAATTGAATGACAGACCTCACAATCAGTTACCACAGGGGCTCCAATCATACACAGCACCTCACTTTGCCCCAGTGGAAATCACCATGTTTGAAGAGTAATTCCTCCTATAGTAGATTGTCTTGGGGTGGGAGACAAAAACTCCATGAGGGTCTCCCTGTGGAGCTACTTCAGATCATTCCAGGAGCAAGGCAAGGTCTTGTCACCCTCTACTTTCCCCTCCCCATGGAATAAGCCACATCTCCATCCCCAAAATCCAGTGGATCTCCTGGGATCTGCAGGAGGACAGGACCACACCAGTGAAATGCCTGTATTAGTGTCCCTGTCCCCCAAACATGGAGTGGCTCCATAAAAAAAAGCAATATAGTTTGGAACCTTATTACTTTTTTCTGCTAATTACTAATTACTTTTTCCTACTAATCAGGGTTGGTGGAGGACTATCACCTCTACTTGTGCAGATTCTGTAGTATTATGAATTGTGGTAACTCCTGCAGCTGTTTGGAGTCATATTGATTTCACGAAGGGCCCAAACGGACCAAAAGGTCTGGCCATAGACAGCAGCTTGCAGAACTGGGGCCTTGATTTCTTAAAACTAATGAGATTTTAGTTTCACATTTTGTTAAACCGTTAAACATCTGAGAAAATGTTATACATTTTTTTAATGAAGTTGAAACAGCATCTCAGTTGTTTTATGTTGTTTAATTTTTTAAAACTTCAGCTGATTGTTTTAAACTTTTGTTTATGCCCTGATCCTACAGAGACTTAAGCATGTCAATGGGGCTATTTAGGCTTTGCATGATCAGGGCTTTAGATATTATTAATAATCATCCATCATCTTAATTACAGTAATGGCAAGGGACCAGCCAAGATTGGGGTGCCATAATGCTAGGTGCAGGATAAACACAGAGCAGAAGATAGTTCCTGCCCCAAAGAGTTTACAATCAACATTTTGTTGTATTTTTATGCCATTCAACTATATTTTTATCTCAAACAGTTGGGAAAATTACCAATTTAATTCTTTAAAAAACAACACCCTTTTCATTGACGCAGAGAGCAATTATTTGAATTAAATGAAAGTTGGACCCTGTTTCTTGATACATTTGGACAAAGAAATGCTGAGCTAGCTCAGATAATGCCGGACTTCCATTCCACCGAAACTTGCTGCTATTCCCTCCAGCCTCCTGCCCGCTCCTGCCTTCATGTCTTTTCTCCTCAATGGTCCTTTGCCTTTTTGTATTTGTTTCTGAAGATTAATTTAAAAATTAACCACAAAAGCCCCCGCTGTACATTTAATAGCCTTGGATTTTCCTTTGCTGATAACTGGCTCCTGTGGGCACTGGGCTGAGCCACGGGGGACACCAAGGGCCTAGCAAGGCCCAGGTGCCTGCCTTGCTCATGGTCATGAACAAGCAGCAGGGGGCGCTGTGAACAGTTCACGTCGCTCTCCCCCACGGAGGAGACGCTCTATCCGGAAGGGAGCATTATAGCTACACTTCCGGTCAGGTGTATTCGGTCACTTCCCGCGGCGCGGCGTGGCCAGGCGGCTGGGTGCCGGGAGGGTTCAGTCGGCCGCAAGATGCGCATCGAGAAGTGTTATTTCTGCTCCGGGCCCATCTACCCGGGGCACGGGGTCATGTTCGTGCGGAACGACTGCAAGGTCGGGGCGGAAGGCGCGGCCCGGGCGGGGGGGGTGTCGCATCGCCACTCGGGGTTGGTCCAAGCCCAGCCCGCGTGGGGGCCCACACAGCCTGGGGCGGGGGCAGGCCCGTCTGAGGACCGGCTCCTCTCTGGCGGCGGGCTTGGGAGACCCGGCTCTAGCCCCTTAAAGCGCAGCCTGGGCTGGCCGTAGCCCCGCAGCCGGGCGGCCCGTGACGCCTGCGGGCGCTCCCCGTCCGCTCCCGCCCGGCTGCCGTGTGCTGAGAGCGCGGGGCTTGGGGGGTGTTTTTCCCAGTTCACACGGGCGCACTTGCACTCGTTCTAGGGGAGCTGGCGTGAGTCGACAGAGCGCGGGCGGCGGTGGCCTGGCTGAGCCCTGGGCTTTTCAGCCCTTCCCCCCGCCCATCTCCCCCCCCCCCCCCCCTTTGCAGACCCCTACACATTTTCAAATGGAGATGTGGACTGCTTTGAAATCTTCGCCGTAGTCCGCGGACCCCTAAGGGTGCGCAGACGATAGGTTGAAAACCACGGGTTTAGCCATGCGGCCTACGTGCTCGCAGGGTTTAGGATGTCAGAGCTAGGCCTGGCTAAGCCCTGCTGTCACTGCCTGTGCTACAAGTACTATTTATACTTGAGTTAGCTCTCCTCAGGAATCACACCCCTTGCTCCTATTGTAGATGTAGTCCAAAATTAATTAAGGTAAAATCTTTTCTGCCCAGCCAAAACTGAAAGTACTTGTGTGGCAAAATGTAAATATCAGCATTTGCTCTATTGTAAAGACCAGTGTTAGACTAAAAATGCTTGACCCATTGAGGTCCTGATTCAGCAGAGCTCTTAACCGTGTGCTGAAATACTGTTTTAAAGTTTAGTAGATGTTTAAGTTCAACTGAAACCATTAGAATTTAGGCATGTGCTTAGGTGCCTTTCTGAATTGGGGCCTTAAAGATGAAATTAAGTTCTAAAAAGTAGTTTAGTATTTTTTCTCTGTACCTTTCAAAGCCTGACTATTTTTATGTGCGGTTGGGCGCTTATCCTGTAACAAAAGCACTAGCTCTAGGACTAAGTGACCTGTATAGAAAATTCATGGAACAGTTTTAAGGTTTTGTAGTTACTTCTGTGCGTGATAATTTAATAATCCTGTTCCCTGCAGCTTTTTGACCATCAGTTTGTTTAAAGGTAATTCCTGTATAGATGCATGCATGTTCCCAGCAGACTGTAACTGAAGATACTGTGAAAACAGAGTAATGTGACTTTGTAAAATAAAACAAAGTAAAAATAATGTTCTAAAGCTCATACTAACTTGAATAATACCATCATTGCAGAAGATACATTGACACTTGTATTATTTATCCTGTTCAGTATCTTTCTATAATGATTTACATGATCTAGTGATATATTAATCTCATTTTGCCAAATCCTATTGAATATAATGGTGCATACAGACTGTCACAACAGGATTTTGTGAAATAAAACTACACTCAGAATTATGCATTTGTTATACATGCAACAGCAGAAACCTATTATGCTAACTTAATATTTCTGTGCAAAGATCCATTGAAACAGTACAAGTATCTTACTCATTACACTGAAATTTTATGTTTCAATAGTAAATATTCTGTATTCATTACTCTGCAAGAAGGTTAATGAATATTTATTCCATTAAAATTCTATTCTGTGGATTGTAGACCAGAGTTTAGACATGTGATCTGAACTAACCAAAATGAAGTTTATTTTTCAAAATTATGAAAAGGATACCCTGTAAAGCTTAATAGCTATATTTAAGTTGAAATTACCAAAACACACCAGGGCTGTTACACAAGTAACTTGCTGTAAATGCAACCCCCACAACCTCAAAGTGGGGAATGGTCTTTGTCTGGGCTGGTAGGGAAATTTGACAGTGGATTTCTTAAGGATCCCCTCTTGAGAGAGGCAAGTGCGAGGTGGTGACAGGGAAGCATCACCTGAGCTGGCAGGTGGGTTTATGTTGCTTAGGTAAGCCATTGGCCTCTCCCCACTTATGGGAGGGTATATAAACCATGTCCCTCCTGCCTGAGCCTTCTTTCGTGCCCAGATTAGCAGCTCCCACCCTGGGAATAGAAAAGGACCAGTTGTTCTGGTCTGTTGTGGTGTTGTAAAGTTCCTTTTTTGCACTGGGAAGAAATTTTTCCCTCGCTACCAGACTGACCAGGGTGGGGCATTTTTTTTTTTTTTTTTTTTTGCCAGAATGGGCATGAGGAATGCACTGTATTTCCTAATCTCTGGTAGATCCTTCAGGTTCAGACTAAGGCTCATTGGCTGTTTGGTGTGGTTTGGCTTCCATGAAAGCTAAAATTTCTGTCCTATACTTAATAACTTTAGTTTCATTGGTACTTTTCATTATAAGGAAAAAATAATGGTGATTCTTTAAATTGGCACTGAATAGTGCCAGTAGAGTAACATAACTAAGATTGATTTCAGAGTAACAGCCGTGTTAATCTGTATTCGCAAAAAGAAAAGGAGTACTTGTGGCACCTTAGAAACTAACCAATTTATTTGAGCATAAGCTTTTGTGAGCTACAGCTCACTTCATCGGATGCATACTGTGGAAAGTGTAGAAGATCTTTTTATATACACACAAAGCATGAAAAAATACCTCCTCCCACCCCACTCTCCTGCTGGTAATAGCTTATCTAAAGTGACCACTCTCCTTACAATGTGTATGATAATCAAGGTGGGCCATTTCCAGCACAAATCCAGGGTTTAACAAGAACGTCTGGGGGGTGGGGGGGGTAGGAAAAAACAAGGGGAAATAGGTTACCTTGCGTAATGACTTAGCCACTCCCAGTCTCTATTCAAGCCTAAGTTAATTGTATCCAATTTGCAAATGAATTCCAATTCAACAGTTTCTTGCTGGAGTCTGGATTTGAAGTTTTTTTGTTGTAATATAGCAACTTTCATGTCTGTAATCACGTGACCAGAGAGATTGAAGTGTTCTCCGACTGGTTTATGAATGTTATAATTCTTGACATCTGATTTGTGTCCATTTATTCTTTTACGTAGAGACTGTCCAGTTTGACCAATGTACATGGCAGGGGGGCATTGCTGGCACATGATGGCATATATCACATTGGTGGATGTGCAGGTGAACGAGCCTCTGATAGTGTGGCTGATGTTATTAGGCCCTATGATGGTGTCCCCTGAATAGATATGTAGGCACAGTTGGCAGCGGGCTTTGTTGCAAGGATAGGTTCCTGGGTTAGTGGTTCTGTTGTGTGGTATGTGGTTGCTGGTGAGTATTTGCTTCAGGTTGGGGGGTTGTCTGCAGGCAAGGACTGGCCTGTCTCCCAAGATTTGTGAGAGTGTTGGGTCATCCTTCAGAATAGGTTGTAGATCCTTAATAATGCGTTGGAGGGGTTTTAGTTGGGTGCTGAAGGTGACGGCTAGTGGCGTTCTGTTATTTTCTTTGTTGGGCCTGTCCTGTAGTAGGTGACTTCTGGGAACTCTTCTGGCTCTATCAGTCTGTTTCTTCACTTCCGCAGGTGGGTATTGTAGTTGTAAGAATGCTTGATAGAGATCTTGTAGGTGTTTGTCTGAGGGGTTGGAGCAAATGCGGTTGTATCGCAGAGCTTGGCTGTAGACGATGGATCGTGTGGTGTGGTCAGGGTGAAAGCTGGAGGCATGTAGAGTAGGGGCGTTAGGGGACGAGAGCTGAGGAAGCGTTGTTCTAAGTCAGCCATAAAAATGTTGGCATACTGTGCGGCCATGCAGGTACCCATAGCAGTGCCGCTGATCTGAAGGTATACATTGTCCCCAAATGTAAAATAGTTATGGGTAAGGACAAAGTCCAGCCACCAGGTTAGCCGTGACATTATCAGGGATAGTGTTCTTGACGGCTTGTAGTCCATCTTTGTGTGGGATGTTGGTGTAGAGGGCTTCTACATCCATAGTGGCCAGGATGGTGTTATCAGGAAGATCACCGATGGATTGTAGTTTCCTCAGGAAGTCAGTGGTGTCTCAAAGGTAGCTGGGAGTGCTGGTAGCGTAGGGCCTGAGGAGGGAGTCTAAATAGCCAGACAATCCTGCTATCAGGGTGCCAATGCCTGAGATGATGGGTACCCGCATGGTCCCACAGAAATGGCCCACCTTGATTATTATACACATTGTAAGGAGAGTGATTACTTTAGATAAGCTATTACCAGCAGGAGAGTGGGGTGAGAGGAGGTATTTTTTCATGCTTTGTGTGTATATAAAAAGATCTACACTTTCCACAGTATGCATCCGATGAAGTGAGCTGTAGCTTACGAAAGCTTATGCTCAAATAAATTGGTTAGTCTCTAAGGTGCCACAAGTACTTCTTTTCTTTTTATAACTAAGATTAACATCCGAGTTATTTTGGATGGGGTGGGCAATAATGTCCTTTGATTATAGAAGTTTTTTCTGTTTGTATTTAATCTTTCTTTAGGTCTTTAGATTCTGCAGATCAAAATGCCACAAAAACTTTAAAAAGAAACGAAATCCCAGAAAGGTCAGATGGACCAAAGCCTTCCGAAAAGCAGTTGGTAAAGAACTAACAGTGGTAAGTGCTTGGTACTGCTGTGCTACTAAAGAATTTAAACACACTTCTATGTGTGTTTAAGTCCTGGCCAAGAATAAAAACAAAACATGAACATTACACGTGCAATACTCCAAGTGCCATAGCCAGGCAAGTCATGGTGTGGAAGTGCTTGTGTGACCCCAGAGACAGTGAGAACAAAATCAGTGCTTTAAAAATACAGTTTGGTCTTTCCATTTTCTCAGTAATAAAGCACAAATATGCAGCATGCTTTTCTTTGAAAGTTTAAAACTAGCCTTTCTTTACTCTTCACCCTGAAATTTGCCTTTCTAATTAGGCTTCTGTTATTTCAGTTTAAATGTGTTGTGCTTTTTTCTTGCTTGATAACATTGAATTACTGTGAAAGTAAATAGATATAACCATTATTTTTATTCTTCATGGCACTCCTAATCATTTAGAATCGAAAAGGATTGTCTGACATGTGAAGAATAATGTAGTAGTAGTTGTAGCTTTAAACTTTATGGTCATAAACATGCAGTATCTGTGATAAGAGTGGCTAATCTTATGGCTGTGAAGTGGCAAAGAACTGCCCATTTTGCTCGAATCACTTTTAATCGTAAGACTGTACATTAATTTAAATTTCGAGATGTTTTGTTCCCAATTTATCAAGTAAATGCCTGAGCTTCCACACTACTGTGAGTCACAGACTTGGAGATTCCTTTAAAATCTGTTAGTTTAAAAAAAATTCCTCAAACCACACATTCAGCAGTAAAAACAAATGGAAATTAGTTTTACAGAGGTTTCTTTTTCTGGGTTTCTGGCTTTCCAGACGTACAGGGGCAGCAAGGCCCAAAGCCCTGTGAAAAAGGTTTGTTCTCCATTGCTGAGAGGGATGGGCAGCATGGACAACAACAACATAGTATTTTGCACTTCTGTAGCATCTTTCATCCAATGCATTCAAAGTATTTTACAAATGCAAATTAAACCTTGCAACCCACCTGTAAGTTATGTATCACCTCCTTTTTTACAGAAATCAAAACAAAATGCAGAGATGGTTTGTTTGGCTTTTTGCAAGTCATTCAGTGACAGATATGGGGGTAGGGTGCAGAAGTTCTTAATTTTTCTTGAACATAGGCATTCACAGAGGCCTGGTCTACCCAGAACTTTTGTACTGGTACAATTATGGTGGTTAGACAAAATTTTTTAACTGATAGTATGGGAATAAGCTATACTAGTATAACTGTATCCACACTGGCCAGGGGAAGGGCAGTTGTAAAGAACTATGTGGGTATAGTTAAAGCAGTACAACTTTTTTGTGTAGACAAGTCCTAATTAAGGAGTGAAAATTTTAAAATTACTGCACCTGTTGTTGATTGGGGATGCAAATGACAACTTGGATGAGTACACTGGTGTCCGCAAATCAGGTAGTTACACATATACAGCACTTTTATCTATTGTACCCACATTTGATAGCATGGATATTTGAGTGTTTACTCATGGGGTTGGTTGTGTGGGCAGGTGTCATATCAGAGAAAACTAACACGCCTACCAGTTTGTTCTTATGCCTGTCATTAACTGGTCCGCTCATCAAGTTCTAGACTTTCAGTGCTTCATGTGCGGCAGTTATGATGATGCAGTTTTGACGAACATCTTACTTACGCTTTCCTCAGACTCAAAACTTATTTATTGGAAAAGAATATTTCCCTTGTTTACTTTCATTTTAGCATTTTTCCCCATGTAATATACTTTTTGTTCTGAAGCATCTTTAATTTAATCTGTAGACTGTATAGATTTCTCAAGTGTAAGGCAGTTAACTTTGTTGATCTTTCTCTCTAAGGAGAGAATTATAAGAAGAATCTTCCCCCACAAGGATTCTTTCATTTTCCAAGCATGAAATAGAATTTAAAAAAAGTTAAAAGAATTTCAAGACAGATTTACTTCCCTGGGAGAAATTGATTAAATATGTATACATGGTTAGGACAGTCCTTAAATAGAGGATTATTGGGATTTTATTAGCTTTTATTAACAGCAAAATAAGGATGCTCAATACTTTTTTGGCACTGTTGGTGACCTACTGCTGTCTATGTAACTTCCCTGTGGATATTATTGTGCAGTTAGCCAAGAGTGTGGTTTTTAATGTGCCTGCCAGACATAATCTTTAGGCAGCCATGTAATAACTGGGTCTTCTGAAGAGGTGCTGTGTGTTACTATATTGTTAAAAACTAATTTAGAATTACTGGGTGTGGGGGTTTTTTTAGGTTTTTTTTTTGTTTGAGATCCCTGAGCTGATGGAGTAGGAAGAATGGTCAGAAGATCTTAGTTGGTTCTGTTCTCACATTCTCTTAAGCTCTTCACTTCAGATTTTAGGCTTAACAGTATCCTAACAGAAGCTGACATTATTCTAATTGTAAAGAAAAGGAAAAACAAAAATTAAAAAGGAAACTGTCAAATATAAGGCCAAGTTATAGTATATTGTAGATGAAAGCTCTATTTAGATCTAAAGGGTTCCTGTTATTAGGGAAAATAAACTGAAAAGAGGTGGAATCGTCTACAGAGTCATGGCTAGCACCAGAACTACCTATCAAAATACCACTAAAATATATGTGCTGAACTGAACATTAGCCAGTCAGTATTTAGCTATATTTTTAGCATCGCCAGCAGCAAATGAATGTTATTAGCTGTAATGTAATCAGCAACTGGACAGTGCTGTGTGTACCTTTTTAGGAGCACTTCTGGGGTGCTGAGAGGCTTTTGCAGCCACTTTTTGCTTAGAGGGTGTTCAGATCTCTGGTACTAACATATGATGATTTTCTCCGGGGATTTCTTGCCGCTGTACTTAGACTGGATGAAACATCTATTAATGCTTACTTTTTGGGGCTGTCTTTCTGAGTGGCATTTGATCAGCTAGTCTGGGAATACTCATGAGAAGTTTTTCCTCAGTATAGTAGAGGAGAGACTTCCTGAGACAGCTGTATAAAACTTTTTGCAGTTCTAGTTGGTGTCAGTTAAGGCTACTCAGAATAATTTAGGACATAACAAAATACTTGTCTTTGTACTTCTCATCCTCTCCCCTTTCAGAGCTTGGGTTGTTACCAGGATTCTTGGTTCAGAATTAAACTGACCAGATCGTCTTTAGGACCTACATTTAGACTACTACTCCTGGCATTTCTAACTCCTGACCTAATTGATCGATCTAGTCGAGGTTGTTGCATTTTGATTTCTGAAAATTCCCCTAGTTCAAGTAGACTGGAGCCACCCAGAACTTTTTCTACCTCCCTTGAATATAATTTGGGTTTAAGTCTTACTTTCAAAGTACCAAGAAGGATCACTATGAAAAGTTGCAAACTGCTTCCTAACTAACTTTTCTGTACAAATGGCTCTTAAAGCTTAGTAATGATATTACAAGTTTTTAGAACCCCAGGAGATTTCTCTAGGTTTTTCTTGTCTTTTGAAATGTCTGTAGTCTGATGTGATCAGGTGTTCAATGGTGATCTTATGGCTCCTGCAAAACCATTGGGTTCATGTTCCTTGCTTCTTTTATTGAGAAGTTAGTCTTGTAGTTAAAGCATAAAATCGAGCGCGGAGATCTGGATTCTCTCTCTGATTCTTGCCATAGATGACCTATGTAACCATACCTCTCTTCAGCATCTGTAAAAAGGGGTCTTGCATACCTAGCAAGGGTGTTGTGAGCCTTAATTCTTTTGCAAAGTGTGTTGCAATTGTTGGCTGAAAGGTGTTATAGGTGAGCAAAGTATTTCTTTTCACTGTTTAGGTGGTAACTGAAAAGACAATGACATGGACAAAGCATAAAACAGTTACTCTGTTCTGCTTTTTCTAGAACTAGCTTCACTCAGTGTCCTTCTCCCCAGCTCCAAAAAACAAAACTCACTCCTTGCCTCCCAAACCTATAGTCCTTCACTCAAAATATTAATATCTTACTCTTGCTTCTTAAGTTCACTGCACAAACATGATTTTTGGCAGAAGGATGTAATGTAAATTACATCTACATAGACAATAAATAATTTAGAATGTTTCTCCAAGCAGTAAGCAATCTGAAGTTGGTTTGGAAAGAGAATAGGATAGTTACCAATTAGGGATGCAGTTCCTGGGTGTTGAGGGTCTGCAGCTCTAACTGTTAAGAGCCATAGCAAAATGATTTGGTCTTTAGCACTCTGCATTCTCTCTTCTTGCTGTTAAGATGTTTATCAAATGAAGATGTTCAAATACAGAGGAGTTTAAAGGATTGATATTTTCTTTACAGCTTAACTTTGCAGTTCCAGCTAACAGATAAAAAAGGAATTTTTTTGTCTTCCAGTGTCTTTAAAACTGACCTTCAGTAAGATTTTTTTCAATGAAGATTGTGAATGGTATTAAATTGTGTGAGACCGTTTACAAGCGGTGCTTTGGCATTTTTCTGAGAACTATCTGGAAACAAGAAAATGATATATTAGACTCCGTGAATAGCCATCTGATACCATTTTTAGTTATTTTGTTGTGCGTAACTACCTGATGCTGACTCAGGAGAACTGCTGCCCACTCTGCTCTCCGTTCAAACCAAGTTTTCTTTGTTTAAAATGGTGACTTGTCCCTGACTAACAAAAACATGAGGGTTACGGCCAATATGTTTGCTGTTTGGAGGGTGGTAGTGATGTGGGGTCCCCAAAATCTCCATCTCAAAACCATGAATAAACCCTGTCCTACTGATATTTGAGAGGGAGCGCCACAGGGCACTCTCTTAGCAACAGCATGGAGTGGACAGGTAGTAGAAGGTAGCCCAGCTATTGCCACACTGGGCAGAGATGCTGCTACGGTGCTCTTAGTAGCTGGTCAGGATGGAGCTCAGCAGAATTAAATGCCACTGACCTCCAGATATTTCATCACTGGGGGAGCAAGGCAGGTGTGGATGATGCCCATCCTACATCAAGATGTGTAGCAACAGCCATGTGGAGAGTGAGAGGAGAGAATAGGTAGGTCCAGAGACAGCCATGCAGGGATTACTTTGTGAGGGAGGAAGGGGCCTGCTGGGAACTAACCACTTAAAAAAAGTCGTGATTGCTGTGTGTAGGATATGTTAGAGGTGGTGGGAACAGGGAAAACCATGTCAAACAGTCTGTGTTGGCTGTTCTCCTTCCCTCTGCTTGCAGTCAGTGTGCCCCTTTGAAGCACAGCAGGTGATGTCTGTATAGTTCAACTCTCACAGAAGAAGGAATCCTTTGCTTATCTGAAGGCGGAGGGGGTCGGCTCAAGCCTCCACATCTCCAAAACGGGGCTGTCCCATAGCAGTGGAGAAGTCAGTGATTGTGTTTTCAGTGAGATGAAGGGAGGATAAGGGCATAAAGGTCTGTTTGGCAGTGGTTCTCTAGTTCTCTGCAGACAACTCTCTGTGGTGATTAATATATAGAGGGTTAGTGCCCACCTAGAACCCCCTGCATAATGTTCTCATTGGTAGCTCATGTCTGAGGCAATCTGTTTGCTTGCCTGCTTCCTCTTGTTAAATATCTTTGTGAGAGGTGTTTCTCTCATGCCTATTTTCTCCCCTATCTTGTTAAATTAACACAGTAACATAGCATAGGTCAGAGTGCATAGTTCTGCCTCTTAGCATTACTGCCTGCTGCTGCTATGAGAGTCTTCTATGGCAGTGCTACTCAAAGTGGTGGTCCGCAGACTGGTGGTGGTCTGCGAGCCATCAGCTGCCGGTCTGTGCGCATATTGGGGAAAAAAATTGCTGGTCCCCCACATCAGATAGAGCAATGTTTCTCAAGCTATCGGTTCCTTCTTAGCCATCACAACAGGGCTCTGGGATTATTCACCCCCTGCCAAGACTCAACGTTACCTCCGAAAATGATCATATTGGGTAATTTCTGGTCTTCACCCATGCTTTGGGCGTGCAGGGGAGAAAAGGGGTACTTCCCTTAAAGACCTGACACAAAAGTATATTTTTAAATATTAAGTTTAGAATTCAATGATATGTAGCAGAAATTAGTATTGAGAGCTGCTAAGATGTTTTGTATTTAAATTTTTTTGTTTTAGGTCTAGAGAAATGTCTATAATAGATTATATATCTTGTTCAATCATATTGTCAGATAAAATGAAGGGAGTTTTATGTTGAGATCCTTTAGATTTCTTTTCACAAATATAAATTGTGGATATTTATGCAGCTACTTGTTCCTAAAACTATGTATTGCCCACTTACTGTGTCTCAATGTAAGCTGTATTTGCTTTCCTTTTTTACACAGGATAATTCATTTGAGTTTGAAAAACGTAGAAATGAGCCAGTGAAATACCAGAGAGAGCTGTGGAGCAAAACTGGTAAGTCACTTTAGGAAATGCCAGCTTTTGTAGAAGACTAGCTGGGAATAAGCTCTTCTATCCATGTACAGTTGTCAGAAGACTTTAAACCTTGATGTTCATATTTATAATTAGTCTTTTGTAAATACTAGAAACCTGAAAAGAGATTTATTTTTAAATGTGCCCCAACCTAAAACAGGAATTTTTGTTCTGCCTCCCAGCTGCACATCATTGATATGAAATGGATTAGTCTTGGTATTCTCATAAAAAAATAAAATGTAATTTTTCATTATAATCTAGATAGACCTGTCCCATATGATTGATGCCTTTTATGGAAAATGAGTCCACACGTTTTTTCCACTTAATTTGTAAAAAGGGTAATATCAAACTTGATAGGGACAACTCAGCACTAAAACTAAGATTCTACTCGGATTACAGATATACTTTGTTTTCTGCTTCCATTTCTACAAAACAATAGTAATAGAATATGATTGTCTTATCACTCTATATAATGGTGCTCAGTTATCATAGAATCATAGAATATCAGGGTTGGAAGGGACCCCAGAAGGTCATCTAGTCCAACCCCCTGCTCGAAGCAGGACCAATTCCCAGTTAAATCATCCCAGCCAGGGCTTTGTCAAGCCTGACCTTAAAAACCTCTAAGGAAGGAGATTCTACCACCTCCCTAGGTAACGCATTCCAGTGTTTCACCACCCTCATAGTGAAAAAGTTTTTCCTAATATCCAATCTAAACCTCCCCCACTGCAACTTGAGACCATTACTCCTCGTTCTGTCATCTGCTACCATTGAGAACAGTCTAGAGCCATCCTCTTTGGAACCCCTTTCAGGTAGTTGAAAGCAGCTATCAAATCCCCCCTCATTCTTCTCTTCTGCAGACTAAACAATCCCAGCTCCCTCAGCCTCTCCTCGTAAGTCATGTGTTCTAGACCCCTAATCATTTTTGTTGCCCTTCGCTGGACTCTCTCCAATTTCTCCACATCCTTCTTGTAGTGTGGGGCCCAAAACTGGACACAGTACTCCAGATGAGGCCTCACCAATGTCGAATAGAGGGGAACAATCACGTCCCTCGATCTGCTGGCAATGCCCTGACATAGACATCCCAAAATGCCATTGGCCTTCTTGGCAACAAGGGCACACTGCTGACTCATATCCAGCTTCTCATCCACTGTCACCCCTAGGTCCTTTTCCGCAGAACTGCTGCCTAGCCATTCGGTCCCTAGTCTGTAGCGGTGCATTGGATTCTTCCGTCCTAAGTGCAGGACCTTGCACTTATCCTTATTGAACCTCATCAGATTTCTTTTGGCCCAATCCTCCAATTTGTCTAGGTCCTTCTGTATCCTATCCCTCCCCTCCAGCGTATCTACCACTCCTCCCAGTTTAGTATCATCCGCAAATTTGCTGAGAGTGCAATCTACACCATCCTCCAGATCATTTATGAAGATATTGAACAAAACCGGCCCCAGGACCGACCCCTGGGGCACTCCACTTGACACTGGCTGCCAACTAGACATGGAGCCATTGATCACTACCCGTTGAGTTATCAACTGTAATCATAAATTACAATATTTATTTGCCTTTGTAAATCATTGTCATTCACAGAACTTTAATTACAAAACAGTTTTCATAGGTATATAACTCTGCAGTAAAACACATTCTCCTGTTTGAAACTTGATGTCTGTTTTGAGGCATTTTTGAATACCTAATTTCAGAGCAATCTGATAAATTGACTTTTATATGTATAACAGTTCTTTAAAATGCTTTTACTGATGTTGGAATGACTTTTGTATGTGTTTGTTCTTAAAACCAGCTTAGATTTTTTAAAATGCAATCTGGAAAGCAAGTAATGTGTAACATGTTAAGTCGTTAATGCTCTTCATTCTTAGGCATTTTTCATACGTATTACACAAGTTCCAAATACATAGTTACACAATAGATCACCATAGCTCTGAAGATTTATAGCTTTCTACCAGAAATGTTCTTGTCCTTGTTAGTTTTTTAAAACAAACAATTTGACCAAAAGACTTTGTCAGGAATGCCAATAAAAAGCCAGAAAATTAAGGAGATTGGACATTGCCTATTGCATTTGAGGGAGAAGTATGATGGTGGGAATTAAAAATGGAGTACCACTCTAAAAACTCTGACTTGGTCTGTGTTCAGCATTTTGTCACAATCCTATTGTTAGGAGCACAGGATTTGCCATACAAATCAGATCACTGATCTTTCATGTTCACGGACCTGCTTCTGACTGGCTAATACCTGATCCCTCAGATGGAAGTGAAGAAAAACCCATCATGCATTGGTCTAATGGTTTGTTTATGTGCATATGAAAAAAAAAAAAGCTTCATTCCTCCAGCAATCAGATGACAAATCTCATGCTTCAGGGTGATTACCCTTAGGTGTGAACCTACGCAAGTTGCTAGTAAAATTGTCCAGACCTTTTAAAATTCATGTAAATTACTTAACTCTTTGCTCCTGTGATGGTGTGATGTTAAGTAAATATATTTTTAAAAATTAATATTAAGTTTTGTTAAGACTTAAATAGCTAATTTTGCAATTGTTTCAACAACAAAATAGTAAATAGTTGAAGAGAATCGTGATTCAAAAATGTGCTGTTCCTTTGTCTAAAAAGTCATAACTGCTAGGACTCCTGCTTCATTTTCTAATGACTCACCTTAAGTGTTTCCACAATTATATTTAGGTTCCTGTGTAAATATGTATTACATCTTTGCTAGTAGGTACCTAATGTTCAGTCTGTTTGCACAAGTAGTCCATTTTTTTCAATAACAAATTTCCACTCCCAACAGCAAGGAGTTGGTGAGTTTCTGTTTTAAAAATAAGCGTTACGTTACTTGTCACTTATAACATGATCTCAGAGTGATGCTTAGGTTGTCTTTGCATTGTTTACATTTTAAAAAAAGTTA
This sequence comes from Eretmochelys imbricata, assembly GCF_965152235.1. Lineage (NCBI taxonomy): Eukaryota > Metazoa > Chordata > Testudines > Cheloniidae > Eretmochelys > Eretmochelys imbricata. The sequence goes on from NC_135581.1 coordinate 60,461,282, forward strand.
GTATGTTACTGTGACAGCATATTTGCTCTGCAGAGTTTGTTGGTATACCTGTGCTGCCTATTCAATTTACAGCACCGTCAGTCAAGCCCTAGGTTTGATTGAGCAGTCATTTGTAAACCTCATCAATTATAGGTAAGAGATTTGGGAGTGGAAGGAGAGCATATTTTACTGGAATTATGCATCTGTAATCTTGGATTAACCTGATCTTCCTTATATTGGTTTTTTGTTTCACATCGCTGTTCAAAAGAGTTCAAACTTTTTGGGTGGTCAGGCTGTGGGCAGGCATTGGGTTTCACTTTGTCCTTATTTTTTCGAAGAACTGTTAGAGCAGTGGGTTCTCAAACTTTTTTTGTTGCGGACAACTTGAAAATTGCTGAGGGTCTCAGCAGGCCAGTTGATGATCTTTGCAAATCTTGTTTGCACCATTAGCTAACTATTATAAAGCGCTTTGGATAAAAGTGCTGTATTAAAAAAAATAATTAACTTTTTTTGTTCTACAAACAAAAGCACACTCATATTTTAATATCAGTAGTCTTACCTTTTTAATGTGATAGATGTGCCCTCTCTCCCCCACTGCGGCAGCCTGTGAGCTGGGGCTGGGAAGGAGGGGGGCGTCTCTCTCCTGCCACACTAGCCACAGAGCTGAGGCTGGAAGGAGGGCCATCTCTCCCCGGCAGCCGCAGTCCTAGAGCTGGGAAAGCAGTCTCTTTCTCCGGCTGCCGCAGCCCTGCGCATCCCAAATTCCCCCCACCCACTCTTCTCACCCCACTACCTCATCCCACCTTCCCCCCTATTTCCCCCAAGGCCACCATCTCGCCTTACATGTGTGTCTTCTCCAGGGTCCAGGCACCTAATTAGTGGAGCCATGCCTGCCTTCATTCTCTTGTGTGCGGCAGCCGAGGTGCGCACCTTAGAGGGAACTATCCATGGACCACCTGAATGGAGCTCAGTGGTCCACGGAGCACAGTTTGACAACCTCTGTGTTAGAGAATCAGAGTATAGAATCAAACTGCATTCTTAACCACTATATTAGTGTTTGAGTGATTCTGTCTCCTGCTGTCTTTTAAAGCTATGCTGTCCTGTTCTTTTGATCCCATTGATTCTACACTAGTTTGAAACAAAATGTAGCAATCATGATAATTTTGTGGCATGTGAGACCATCATTTATTTTTAAGTTAGGAAGAAGTATTAAGGGGGAAAGGGTAACGACATTTGGATAATGGTGAACTAGAAACAAAAGTCCTCCATTGTGAGAAAAGATGGAAGGGATAAGAGAGAGGTTGTATAGACAAAGTGGAAACTTGAACTGAAATTTTAAAGTAAAATTGATGATAGTTTCTAGCTACAGAATAGTATCTGTCAGTACTACATTGCAAAGAGAACTTCTCTGTTATAATTGTTAGATGTTTCTTTTATTCTGGGTTCTGTGCATATTAAGGAACGCATTATAGTAAAATGTGCCTTTAAAACAGTACTAGTTAAATTGTTTCAGGATGTTAATTAGATTATCAAACATACATGTTTAAAAATATTTAAAAACTCTGTTTTTTTGTTTGTTTCAGTTGATGCAATGAAGAGAGTGGAAGAGATCAAACAAAAACGCCAAGCTAAATTTATCATGAACAGGTGAGAAGGATTTGCAGTAGCACTTAAGAAATCCCAGTCAGGTTCTGGGTTGCATCATGCTGTACAGGCATGCTGCAAAGAGATAGCCCTTGCTCCATGGAGATGATGCTTGCAAATTTTAAATGGCTGTTTGCTTCTTACACACGAACGGTAGTGCAAGTATTATTAATTTATTATGTGTAGCACAGTAGTACACAGGAGAGTCATGGACCAGGACCATGCTAGGCGTTGCAATAACACAACAAAACAGTCCTTGCCCCAAGGAGCATACAGTCTAAGTTTAAGGCAACAGACAGCAGATGGAAACAGACTGGGGAATACAAGAAACAAAGACAATATTGGTCAGCATGGTAACACACTAGGAAGCTTGAGAAATGAATCTACATAATGCTGACTGTTCAAGGGAAAGGAGGTCTTGCCAAACGTTAGGAGCTGTATTCTGATATTTGGAGGAAGGTGGGGGAAGACTTGTATGTTGTTTGAGGTTTCCAAAATCTGAATAAACTTCTCATAGCTTGAAACTTTCTTTCGTTGTCATCCCGTTGCATCAGTATTTATTGGATTCTATTTAAGTTGTAACTGCCACTATAATTCCCGAATGGACTCTGAGAGAGATGTGGAATTTCATTAAGACTTAATACACATGCTTAAGGCTACGATTTAGTCGTGGGTATTTGTAGTAAAAGTCATGGACAGGTCACAGGCAATGAAAAAAATTCACGGCCCATGACCTGTCCGTGACTTGTATTCTATACCCCTAACTAAATCATAGCGGGGGAGGGGGCTGCTCTCAGGGGGTGGGCCAATGGCACCTGCTGCCGGGGGCCACTGAGTAGTGGCTGCTCCTGCTGCCCCTGAGGCTACCCACCTGCCGCAGCTCCCACAGCCCCCAGGATTGCTGCTCAGGTGGTCCCCATGGCCAGCCGCACTGGCCACAGCTGGCTGTGGGGCTACTCCAGCAGTGGCTGGTGTGGCTGTCCCTGGGGCCACCTGAGCAGCTGCCTGGGCAGCCCTGGGGTCAGCCACACCAGTAGCTGTAGAAGTCACGGAGGTTGCGGAAAGTCACGGAATCTGTGACTTCTGCAAATTCCGTGGCAGACACAGAGCCCTACACATGATGTATATAAATTTATTTAAAAAAAAGAAAGTAAGCTTTAGTATATAATCTCCAAATAATAACCCCCCCTTATTCTCAGATTAAAAAAGAGCAAAGAACTGCAGAAGGCACAAGACATCAAAGAAGTCAAGCAAAACATACACCTTGTTCGGGCTCCACATGCCGGTAAGAACTGGATTTATTTAATCCTTGGTTGGATAGTTCATGTATAAATATTTTGAGCAACATCCATCATTTAATGAGCCAGATATAATTCCCTTCTCACTCCTTCTCCCACAAGAACAACCTCCCCCATCTGGCCTTCACCCATGGCAGACAGAATTCCATCAGTGTCTGTTACCTATTCAAATTCTACAGTATCAAAATACTCAGCTGACCTCGTTATATGTCTGGTCTCCATCATTTTAAAATCAGTCGTTGGCACACATTGAGCTATACTGTAGTTACTACATCTGTACAATGTCAGACTTCTTGAAATGTTGGACTCAATAGCAAATAATCCCTTTTGAGGAAGTGACATTTTATAATTCAGTTGTTTGCAGTGTTGTAGCCATGTTGGTCCCAGGACATGAGAGAGACAAGGCGGATGAGGTATTATCTTTTATTGAACCTCACTCATCTTGTCTTTCATTCTATAATTGAGTGTTTGTAATGACATCTCAAATGCAAATGTTTATTAAACTTAATGTGATACAGCTAATTAACTAGACAATTCAAAAATAGGTTGTTAATATTAACCAAAATGTATCTGGTGAATGCATAGATACAAATTTATATTCTCCATTACTGAGCAAACTTTACATTTTTCTTGGTTCCAATTGAGTTACAGTTGGAAAAATCTGTTCCTCCTAACTGGTTTTCTGCTGGTCCAAAATTTTTTAACTACGAATACTAGGTTATGCATTAAAAGTTATTGGTAAAATAGATTGTGTAGACATTGTCTTATTTGTGAATTTTGTTTTATTCTTAGATATGGTTTTTACAGGATATGTTTTCAAACGATCTCCATCTTTTGCATACAATTAGGCAGACAACTACCCTTACATAGAATGGAGAGCAGCTGAATATTTGTCTATTAATGCCTTGAAAAAATTGATCTTGGGGGATGTTGATTTGATATATTATAAAATACTATTATATTTTATATGGTAATGTTAATATAATCCATTACAACAAATTGTCTATAATATTGTAGCTGTCTTCTGTGTGGTGCTAACAGTGGGCAGTGTAAAAGAGCATAGTGCTTTTGCCTACATTTCTCTCCGCTTTAATCCTCCCCTTGGTGTCCTTTCTGCTGGGACAGTTCTTCTAAATCTGGAGAAGTGAGCAGGAGCCTCTCAGTCTTGCTCCCTTTACCAAAGGAGTGGTTCATACTACTGCATGAAGTTCTGATTGATACTGCCAACTGGTGAAAGTCCATGGTACTAGATGAGGGGAATGTTCAGTGTATTATGCGAAAGTGAAGCTGATTTTAGTTATTGCTTTAAAGTAAAGACAGCTCTCTCTTTGTTAAAACCTCTTTATCAGTATGGCTAGCTGATGATAAAGGTCATAATAAGTGTGTGTTAACTTGATTGCTGTAATTTGAGAATTCCCTCTAGACAATTTTTGTTAAATGTATTCAGTTAAAATGCTTGATTTGTCTTTTTTCTTTTGAAGGCAAAGGAAAACAGCTGGAGGAGAAAATGGTTCAGAAATTGCAAGAGGATATAGCTATGGAAGAAGAGTCCTAAAAACCTTGTCCCTTGTCTCTTTCTTTGTTTCTTTCTTTCCCTCCTCAACTTACTTACGGTTTTTTGACTCGCCTCTTCAGAGTTCTGACTTGTGCATTATTGATTCTTCTGATATTTGTTCATTGAAATGAAAGGTGATTAAACACACCCTAGATGCACATCTGTCTTGTGTGTGTGTGTGTGTGTGTGTGTGTGTGAGAGAGAGAGAGAGAGAGAGAAGCACCAGACATTATTTCATTACATCTTTTAAGGGAAGGTACTCTCTTAATTCTTTATTGGGAGAAAAATACACTTTACTGAGCAAAAGTTATTTTGCAAGTCATCCAATACTATTTGTAATTATAAAAATGAGGCAATTGGTATGAAACAGCTGTCCTGCAGATGATAGTTTTGGACAATACTTTTTGTAATTCTGTAATTATACAAAACCTTATTATCAGTGATGCATAACATAAAGCCTTTCATTTGAGATAATATATACCTCTTTATTGTCCAGGGAGGGACAGTGTAATTTACCTTTTATCTAGCTAATAATTCGTGGTATAATTGGCTTCAGTGGCAGTTTTCCTCAGTGGACTTTTGCCCAAGGCTTTTCTAATTTGGTATGCCATACCCCTCCAGGGGTGTGTAAATTGCATCTTCGCACCTACAAGGGATGGCAGAATCACATTTTATCTATATTTACTGCAGTGGAACCTTAGCTTTTTACTGTATGCCAGTAGGGGAAAATAGGCTGCTTAAAATGTAACAATGGAAAGTGTGTTTGTGTATTTTTCCTTCCATATTTAAAAGAACTCTTCCTTTAGGACAGTCTATTAGAGCAACTAACACCGATGCAAGTTTTACTGTTTGGAGAAGGCTGCTGATAGAATGTTGGCTTCCAGTTTGAAGACTGGAACCATCACCTGTATAACCACTGGAACTCGAATCTGTGCCAGAAAACCAGGCTAGTTCAAATATGCAATAAATCTAACTTTTTACCATGTATAATGTAACTTAACACTTTTGTAATTATGTTAACAGAAAAATCGTTTTAAAGTATAGGTATATTGGATATTCTTAGTAGTATTTTCTTCATTCAAAGTGTTGTTAGTGTTGCACTCAGATAAATAACTTTCAATGGACAACTATTATCTGCACCATGATTAGGGAAGCCTTTCAAAAACACTTTAAGTATTATTTACTTTCTTGTCACTGCTAATTACACTGAAAAATCATAATTTGCAGTTTCATTCCTGATGTTAATAGGAGGTAAATTCAATTGGAAAACTACCTTATTTTAAAAATGTATATACCTGTATGCTGTTTGTTTTAAATTAAAATAGAATTACAGTTTGTACTTTCAAAAAGAGACTGGGGAAAACTGATGTGCATGGATTCAAAAATGTAGATCCACTTGAATTAAATGTCAACTTAGAATATTCTAAATGCTAACACACTCAGTTTCAACTGCTGCTAAAACATGTAATTTAAAATTAGATAAATAACAATTGCGGGAGTTTGACACGAAGGTAAAGTTTAATTGTAAGATTTGCTAACTGATACACAGTGGCAGCATAAACTTGATGATCAGTGCCTTGGCTGACTGATATGAATTGTATTTGCTATCTAAGTGCTAATTTTTAATACTGTCTGACAATCATTTGACAGATGAGCCAGGGGTATGCTGATAGGGTGAAATCAGTTAGGTGCTAAAATACACTTTCGAATGAAGATGAGTGCTCAGACTCCACCAAGGCAGAGAATATTTTCCCTTTGAAAGGTACCAGCATGTCCATTTTTGAGCATTGGGCACATGCAAGTTAAGTATCCCTTTATATATGTTTAGATTGTTCTTTAAAATGCTGCATTTCTGATATCTTTGCCCTATATCAAATAAGAAATTAAGCAGTTTGTGTATGTTTGGGGCAACAAAACAGTGAACCTAATCAAATATGTTAAAATACAATTGTAAGATGTAATTTGATGCCTGATCTAAAGTATATACTAATAAAGGGATTCCAATTACACAAAAATACACTGACTCACCTTTTTGGGAAATCTTACAGAAACTTGCAGGAAAAGACTGAGAAAACTGGGTGCTATTGTTTTGAGAGAAAAAGTTCTGCTTTATGAGGTTTTTATTCACTCTGGTTTTATCAGAAAGTTTGTAAATAAGACTAGGCAGTGCTAAAGCTATTGTTAATGATTTTTCTCTTAAACTTGCTTTTGTGAATGAATCAGGGGAAAGGTAATTTGTTTTAATATTGGGCTGAAGATGATGGAATTGCTTCCCGAGATGACAGGTACTGCAAGGACTCTGGCTGCAGTCACTGCAAGAGCCTCAAGGGCTCTGGTAAATCCTAGTTATAAACTAGAAAAGGATTTAAACTCTCTCTTGTCTGGTACAGCAACTCTTAAGGCAGAGATTAATTTTATTAGTTGGATTACAGATCTGTGACTATTTCTGTGTTATTTTTAAAAAGGAAATTCTGATTTCTCTTTAGCTACACAAACTAAGCTAGTTTTCTGTGGGCCAGAGTTTAGTTTTTCAATTTGATATCTGCCATAACAGTGAACTTGCACTAGAAAAAATTGTTAATGGGAAAAAGGACCTCACAGGTTAGATGTAATACTTTAGGGCCAGTCTACACTGGCAGCACTTTAATATGCCTTGTGTGGTTGCAGCGCAGCACTAAAAAAACCACTTCAACGAGGGGCGTAGCTCCCAGCACTGGCGCTTTACAGCGCTGCAACTTGCTGCACTCAGTGGGGTGTTTTTTCACACCGCTGCGGGAGAAAGTTGCAGCGCTGTTAACTGCCAGTGTAGACAAGCCCTTAGTTACTGTAACACTGTAGAGCAGTGGTTCTCAAACTTTCTGCTGGTGACCCCTTTCACATAGCAAGCCTTCGAGTGCAACCCCCTTTGTAAATTAAAAATACTTTTAAAATATATTTAACACCAGTATAAATGCTGGAGGCAAAGTGGGGTTTGGAGTGGCGTCTGACAACTCACAGCCCCCCATGTATTATCCTTGCGACCCCCTGAGAGGTCCCAACCCCTAGTTTAAGAACCCCTGCTGTAGAGCTTAGTTTTATGGAGTATTTCTTTTCAGAGTGCATCAGGCCATATTGGTGACATGCAAGTTGGATCTAATTCATGACAGGTGATGGATAGTATGGTGTTTTTCAGGGTGCACTTAAACTCAGATTTTGCTTCCTGTACAGGTATAAAGAACATATGGAAATAGTGTAGTTCTGTGCTGGGAGTGAAGGGGCTGGTGCGAGGAGCCCCTGCTGGTGCACAGGGGTTCACAATATAGCAGTGTGCAGCAGTGGTTTAGGGGAGCCCAACCTTATATATGGTGTGTTAGGGCAGAGGACTTTTTTAGACTTCAGATTCTGCTTTAGCTCTGTGCACCAGGGAAGTTGATTCTTCCACCCGCTTTTGACTTTCCCTCAGATGCTTGAGGGCAATTTTGGTACCTTAGTGAATGCACTTTTAGATTCCAAAATAATACATTTCTAAAAGCCACCTGTCTCTCCCCCCCCCGCCCCCAACTTAAAGGGATGCATGAAAGAAAGCCATTAAAGAACCTTGGCTTCAAATTCCAGATATCTGAACATACTGGTGTAAATTCATTAAATAATTGTATTGCCAGGGTTCTGTAGGCAAATACAGCATGTGTATTCAGAAATAGCTCACACAGCTTGCAGATTGGAGCCTGCTTTAATGAGAGAATATAAGAGAGAACACTGGGCTCAATCTTTTTTTAAGGACTTTTTTTTTAAGGTAAGGCTACGTTTTAATCACAGGTATTTGTAGTAAAAGTCATGGACAGTAAACACAAATTCATGTCCTGTGACTTGTCCATGACTTGTACTATATACCCCTGACTAAATTGGGGGGGGGGGGTGTCCTGGGGGGCGCACTGTGGTTGCTGGGAGTGGGGGCAGCCTGGTGGTGCTGCAGATGCTGCACCTCTGTGACAGTCTCACAGTCTTATTCATGAGTCTCAGTGTCCATGATGACCGGTTTCAGAGTGGTAGCCATGTTAGTCTGTACCAGCAGAAAGAACGAGGAGTACTTGTGGTTAAGAGTTGGTATGGCAACCCTCATTTTTTCACTGTGTGTGTGTATGTGTCTTTCTACTGTATTTTCCGCTGCTTGCATCTGATGAAGTGGGCTTTAGCCCACGAAAGCTTATGCTCAAATAAAATTGTTAGTCTCTAAGGTGCCAAAAGTACTCCTCGTTCTTTCTAGTGTCCATGATCATTTCCCACGTCTCATTTATTGCCTTGTGCAATAGCACCTGTTTTTGCCAATTTTAAATAATTTACCCATATTGTTTTCATCCATGTTAAACCAACAATCAAATTCTCTCTCGGAATTTAGGCACTAGTTTGCTCAATCAGTAAGAGTTATTCCTGGGAGGATGATTGCCTCCAAAATATAGTCTTAGATGATTAAATCGTGCTTGTATGTATAGCCAATTTCTTATGTAATGATTCTTAAAAGGATACATTTTAAAATAAAACATAGGCTTTAATATTAAACTCAATCTGTGGAAGAATTTTTCTCTAGAGAGCTTGACTTTATTAAAAATTCACTTTTTTACCCAATAAACACTAACTCACTAAAGTAAATTTACAGCTCAAGGTATGCCTAATGCTGCTATATAGAATAAAAGAAAGTTTCAAAGTGTTTCATATAGTAGGAATACATTAATTGTTCTGACAATATTATAAAGCTAGTTCCTGACTGCACTGTTGTATTATACCAGTCATAATAGCAAAATCATATTTATTTTTTTTGCATGTTCTTATGGTTTACAAATAAAGGGCCAAGTATTTAAATGGACACATGCAAAAATAGCACATGTACTTTTGCATGTTCCAATTTAGACAAATAAATAGCCTAATTTGTGCTTATAAGTCAGTTTGTGCATTGAAAGGGCAAATCTGGCATCTGCCAGAGGGAACACATTTTGTGTACACTCTTTTGAATATTTGTTCTTAAAAGGATTAAATTAAGCAAAATGAGTGGAAATTACCCTGATACTGGGAGTCATGAATTCTTGGATTCTAATTCTGTCACTGATTTCACTGAGTTGGGTAAAATTATTTTTCCCTCTCTGCCTCAGTTTCACCATCTCTGAAATCTGTGTACTTTGTGCCATTTATCACTCATAATCATTAAGGGGGATGTTTCCCTATTTCACAATCATGTTGTGCGAGTTGTTTGTATAGAGTCTTGAAGATGAAAAGTCTAAATGCTAAGTTTCATTCTCTTCAAATGGAGTAAAATATTAGTTTTATAAGGCAGGTGCCATTCAAGAACCGGTATATGAATCCCAGCTTATGTTTGCAGTGTTGACCTTCAGTGGCTTGTTTTAAATTAGTTGTTTTGTATATTAAATGGTATAATATATATCCATAGTTTTATTGTCCGTTTATCTACAAATAAGACTACCAGTGGGCATTTTAAACTGAGGTAATTGGGATAGTTCATACATGTGTGCTTTTGTGCAGTAGTTTTAATTCATGATTAAGATCTTCTATAATTGTCTGTCTAAAGGAGTCGTGGGTCAGTGAAGAAGATCCAAAATGAGAGTCGAGATATGGGTTCTGTTCCTGATTCTGCCATTCTTTTGCTTTATGTAACCTTGTGCAAGTCACTTAACTTCTGTGCCTCAGTATCCCCATCTGTAAAATGTGGGTAACTATATCCACAATTATAAAGTGCTCTTGAAATATACAAATAAAAAGTGCTACTCTGAGTTGTAGAACTAGCCTGTCCTGTAGCAGTTTCATGTAACACACTTTGACTTTCAGAAGTTTGACAGTATTGCACTGCCTTTCATCTAGAGATTGAAAGCCTTTTTATTTATGGCTTGTCTACTTACATTAACTGATCTGTGTAGGCCTGCTGGTGCGCACTGAAGGTTCTATAGTGCACTTTAACATAGTACTGTCTCAATGCTATGTTAAAATTCACCAGCAGGGTCTACACAGACTATTAATGTACAACACATTCATGTTCAGAAATCACATTCCCATACAGCATGTTACCACACTGTGTAAACAAGCCATAGTCTCTTTATCCCAGCACAGTAGGTAAAGGATGTTTAAAGATTGATACAGCAGCTGTTTGACATATACCTCCACATTAAATGACGGTATTGGACAGGAAGTGAATAATACTGTATCCAGTTAAATCTACAAGAGCAATTTTGGGTAGGTAGAAAGTAATTACTGCAGTTAGAATTTGTCCAAAGAAACATGCTTAGCCCCCCGCTCCTAATGGCCTCAGGTTCTGTCATACAAAACACAGCACCTCAGTTAGAACGGAGTATTTAAACAACATACCAGTTGGCCAGTTCTGGCCCCTACACAGACACACATGTAAAGGTGCAATAAATAAGCCATAAGGGACTGGGGGAAATTCCCCTGATGAAGGAGCCCTATGCTGCCCATTCTTGTAAATTTGCCTAGTGTCCAGGGGAGGAGGAGGAGTTCAGACACTACAAATTGTTTTTTGATGGAAACTTGAAAATTTGTACAGAAAAAATGTGACTTTTTGTTTGTCTGAAATTTTGTCAAGGGAAGAAATATTTCCAAATCAGCTGTTGCTGTAAATTAGAGACCTCCCAAGGATAATTTAATATAGATAATTAAGGGGCTATTTTGACCCCCTTAGCAGTCTGGAGTGTAAATGATATAAAGCCACCTTTTGCCACCCCTTCCTCTAGGCTGCCTCTTTTGTGCCATGTTTTTGACACAGCACAGATTCTGGCCCTAAATTTTAAATTCAGTACTGAATTTGAGGAAAGGATTCTATTTAACGAGTTGCACAGCTTTCTTCTACATATATTTTTAAGCTCTCCCATCCACATTACTGACCTTACGTATATTGAGATCTAATGTGAACACCGCATAAGGTGCTAGGAGTTAAGTGTGATACAAGCCAGATATTATTGCCACTTGGTTAAATATTATACAATGGAAAAAATCAATTATGCGTGAACAGTGGATTATGCATAATTTCAGTATGCAGTTCATTTTGCTAGTTGTTTACAAGAGTCTAACAAAAGATTGCACTCTTAATTTATTTATCTTGTACAGTACATGGATAGGTGCATCTGTTTTTCAAACAGAGTATAGCAGAATGAACAGGAGAAATATCTAAGTAACTTTAGGAAATATTTTTCTAAGTTTCAGTTATCAATCTCTATTACCAAACAAAATAAACATGGATTTGCCTATTTTCTCCAAACTTCTTGTGCAGAAAATGAAAATAGGGATTTTAATAACAAAGGGGTGTGAGTATGTATGTAACATAGTTTTATTTACACTTCTCTTTAGAAACAAACAGCCATAGTTACAAAAAAGCTTTAAATCAAAGACTGGCTGTTTTTTTGCAGATGAAGATTGCCTATTGACACCACTGATCGCTAATCTTCCCCTCACTTAATATACTGTGTAGTTAAAAGCAAATTTCAGGTCTCTGTTTTGACATTTGTAATGTGCATAGTGCTGGAGAGGTCTAATGATTTTATGGGTAGTGAATCTGTAAACTTAGTATTTCAACAGGCTTTTTCAGTTTCTCATTTGTTTTTCATATTAGTGATATAATCGTGGGGAGGGGAACTGCAAATAGTAATCCTCTGAATTGGGACATCTTCCAAAGAAACAATTTAACCCTAACAGTAGTTAATGGCAGCTCTATTTAATAGGGCAGGTAGTACTCCTTAATGGGGATTACTCCAGGTGATTTAGTGGTATTGTGGTCTATAAACCCTTCTTATAATTTTTCTGTTCATTCTCAATAAAGGAGGAAGTGAAAGCTGTTCACTTCTAACAGAGGGCTGGTATAAATTATTTTGCTCCTATCTGTGCTGATTTGGTCTTTCCACACCTACAACCCAGGATGTTCTACCACATCAGACACCTTCCCCAGTGTCCCTGCCAATAAAGTGGCTCATTCCCTACATGTGCCTTATCATTAATTATTTGTATTACCTTTGTGCCTCCAGCAACATAGAGCTGGATCAGCACATTCAGGCAGAAGTATTTCTATTGAATTATTGAATGTTGGTGTTTAATGGGGATGAAAGCCCATCCATTTGATGTGCTGATTAAGTGGATTCTGTTGTGTGTGTTCTTGTTAAATTTTAAATTACTTAGTATAAATTCTTAGACACTGTTCAATGTAATCATGGTAATTTATTTATGGAACTACGTAGTATACCTTGAAAAGCCCTAATACTGCCGCTTTGTGATGTTTTTCCCCCTACTCTTTTTGGTTTGTGTGTGAAAAGGTGGTTTCCTTAAATCAGTAATTCTCATACTCTGGTCTGTGGAGCCACTTATGTCACCATTGGGAAGGACTCATTGATCTCTAAGCAGTGATACTTGCTTCAAAAGTAAGGGTAAAAAGAATTTGTTTGGGGTTTTATTTTGGTCCAACTTCATTGTATTTTGAAAAAAGCTCTTCTGTTCTCTATCTCTGTCAGGTGACGTTATTGACTTAATCTGGGACCGTATAGATCATTGTTGCAACCAAGGTCCGTCCTGTAGTGGCACCAAATCTTGTATAAAGGGAGTCAAATAAGGTGTCTAAGACAATGTTATGGTTTGCTGATTATGATTATGCTGTCTATGTGTGTATCATTTTTGTAGTTAAAGTTATGAATATTGTCTCTATACTGTCTGTATTTCCAACTTATGCTATGCTTCTGGGTGAGACCCCAGACAAATTGGTGTCAGCTCTGCCTAGCCTATTTGATGGCCCATAAAGGACCATCAGCTATACAATTAACCCATTGAGAGAAGGCAGATATGCCTTGTGACTCAGTAAAGTATGCAAGGACTTGCCCGTGTGACTCCAAACTCCATTTTACTGTAATTTTCCACAGTAAGAACAAAGAGGTGTTCTTACACCTGGAAAAGACTATAAAAGGCTGATGCCTCATCTCCATCTTGTCTTCAATCCTGCTTCATACCTCTGAAAGAACTTTGCTACACTGAAGCTTTGAACCAAGGACTGAAAGACCCATCCTAGCTGTGGATGTATTTCAGCAACTTGATTTGAACCTGCAGTCTATTCCATCACTGCTACAAGCCTGAACCAAGAACTTTGCCATTACTGTATGTAATTGATTCCATTTAACCAATCCTAGCTCTCATCTATATCTTTTTCCTTTTATGAATAAACCTTTAGATTTTAGATTCTAAAGGATTGGCAACAGCATGATTTGTGGGTAAGATCTGATTTGTATATTAACCTGGGTCTGGGGCTTGGTCCTTTGGGATCGAGAGAACCTTTTTTCTTTTACTGGGGTATTGGTTTTCATAACCATTTGTCCCCATAATGAGTGGCACTGGTGGTGATACTGGGAAACTGGAGTGTCTAAGGGAATTGCTTGTGTGACATGTGGTTAGCCAGTGGGGTGAGACCAAAGTCCTCTCTGTCTGGCTGGTTTGGTTTGCCTTGGTGTGCATAGAAACCCCAGCCTTGGGCTGTAATTGCCCTGTTTTAAGCAGTTTGTCCTGAAATGGCACTCTCAGTTGGGTCCCACCAGAACCAGCATTGTTACAGGTGTGTTTCTTTGTCAGGTGTGTCTAGGGTGCAACTTCAGCAGAAATACAATTTGCAGCCATCACCAAAATTGGAGGAGTAACAAAAAGGGGGACAGAACCAAAATGCAGAATGACTTGGAGAGGTTAGTGGTGGAGACTGCAAGGAGACTTGGCATTAATAAATGCCACTCTTCCCTGAAGATGAAATAAATAGATACATTACTGAGGGTCATAACCAAGCACGTGCATCTAACACATTAAAGTGAATTTGTTTTCAACTTTTCCCACTATTTCTTCCTAATATTACAACTTTATGTAACTAAGCACTTCAGTCCACAGGGAAAATATGAGGTTGAAGTTTAGTTGTCCACAAGAGGATCTGTATTTTAAAGTTGATCAGCGACTTTTTATGCCTTTATAATATCTAAAGGTCTGAAAGCATTACATTCTCTTTAGTCTTTTCTTCATAAATATCAGATGTTAAGACTGGCCCTCCCTGTTCTTGCTGGACCACTCATTGAGGATGTAATGTGTATGAGTTGGGGGGTGGAATGGGGTGGGGTGTGAAGTCTTTAGCCATCAGAGCTTTCTCGAAGTGTTTTATTCAGTATGGCTTAACACAAGCAAACAAAACAAAGTGTTAAGCAGTTGGGATGAAAATCACTTTCCTCTCAGGTTTTCTTCCATGATCCTTGCGCTGTCACCATGTAGTTGTCCGTGGAGCCCTCTGGTGTTAGATAAGACCTGAATTCCTAGATGTAAAACAGACAACTTGTTTCTTTTTAAAAAAAACCTTCCAGGTCTCCTTTTATACACGATAGAGGGAACAAATCTAGGTTTTATTTTCCTATAGAGGTACTGATTAATACACTATGAAAAAATGTGAGAATTACTACTTCACATGGAATGGTGTGTTGAATTATTGCAGACTTTCTTTACAGGAAATCATTTTCTCATGCATGGTTATGTGAGAGCTGCATTTTCTAATACTGGAAAAAAGAAAAATCTTTACTTAGAATTTCTGGCCAATTGTAATTCTAGAAATTTGTTTCGCCCTGAAGCTGTTCTCATTAGTAAATATTGGCAATAAAAATATATAAAAATTAGAAAATTATACATTTTAAATTATTAAATATTAATTACTCAACACAAATAGTAAAAAGATTGTACAATACTTTTAACTTCATACATTTTCAGTACTGGTGTTAGTAAATAATTAAAATGAGTTCAAGAGGTATCTGAAAGCTCAGAAAGGGTACATTATTTCACCAGTGATCGTATATATATTGCAGTAAATATTGCTAACTGGTTTCAGATAGTATTAATGCTGCAGTAATTGAATAATGCAGCCTAAACATACATTAAATCTCTGTGCATTTGTAAAATAAAGGAACCTAAACCAGTTAAATGTGTCAACATGGTCAGATGTGTCTAATAAGGCCGAAAAAGTAATATAGACAACTGATGATAGGTTCAACTGCTTGGGTTATTAACTGTAAGGGTTATTCTAAGCTCATCTGTTTGATTCCTCTTACTACTGCAGTCTCAAAAAATTCAATCTCCTTTACCAGCCTAAATTTGGTCTGGATTGTTCTGAAATGCAACTAGAGTAGGCAGAAGGCAGAAATAAATCAACTACTGACATTTTTGTTTAAATCTGAGTCTACCCATTCTTTAAAGAATGGATTTTTTAAAAAAAGGTTAAAATACAAAGAAATATGCATAAACTTATTTTCCCTCAATATAAGTAGTAATTAGTCTGAAATAAAACTGAAAATATCATTCGTCATGAATTCAAACTGCTTAAATCAAGGAGAATGGATGATTTAGTGTTGGTTGCCAAGTGGAGTAACATTTAGTTTATTTTAACCTTTTATATATTGAATGTGTCCTGTCTAAACTCATGATTGAACAAATAAGGAAGACTTCTTAATGGAGAGTAATAAAACAATAGCTAGTGACTGGAGAAGGCAGACTGGAAGTGGAGTTTCAGGACATTTTGTCCTTTAAAAAAAAAAAAAAAATCTTGTTTAGACCTTGCCTTCTTATAGTTTATTTAGCTCTTTTAAGGTTCCCTATATTTTATGAAGCATCACTTGTTTAAATGTTCTCAGAGTACTCTTAAAGGTCAAGCAACAGCCATCTTATTACATTTAGAGGTAGTGCACATTTATGTGGCACTGGAGATGTGGATTGGTGGATATAGGAGGATATCAGATCCAACTCTTAATTTCAGCGTTATTTATTTGTGAAATCACAGCTGAATAGGAAACAAACTGATGCACAAAAGTAGATGCGCGCTGTGTGTGTAGTTCTGAGCTTCCATGGCTTGTCTTTACAGTTATCACCTTGCATCTAGGATCAGTGCAGGGCCTTTGTAGAGCTGACAAATACTCTTATTTACCCAGTCCTGTCATCTGATCTTCTGGTGTAAACTAAGTGTGCAGACCTACAAAACTCTTCTTTGTCATCGCACCTAATGGTGGTTCCTTGCTAGGATGTGTGAAGAATTTCTTCTAGTCTCTCTACTTATTGGTAACAAAAAAAAGTTGTCACAAATTCCACCTATATCTAAGGAAGTTGGAATTACAGTCCCTCTGCATATGTAAAATTTTCCCAAGTGCTTGCTCTTTAGAGGGACCCTTGTAGTAGGTAGGATGAGTCTGGTGGAAACGCCTCAAGTTAATTTTGTACAACAGACTGCTGCTTGTTCCAGGTATATATTCCCAGCCATAGATGCTTTTTAGTTGCTTCTTAAGACCCCGAACATTCAGATGTCTCAAGTCCCCTGAGAGAAAGCTCAGCACTAGAGCTGTACAGACCATGCTGGATCTAGTTCAGTCCACAAGGGGCTGACAAACCAACTCCTGCAGGCTTGCTTTCATGGTGGTCTCGTCTCTAGCGTGAAAGTCAGCTAGCAAGGCAAATTCCTACATGCCCACCATTTTTAATAATTATTTTTCTAACAAGCCTAAGGAGCTAATACTTAGCTTAGATGTCAAGTGGAACTTGATGGCCTGCTTTTCTGTTTCTCCTCCTTCCTTTTGCATCTGGATGGAATTTTATCCAGGATATGTGCTGGTGCCTGGCATTTGAGGTTTGTTGCAAGTAGTTCACTTAGCATTATCTGGCATGCAGTACATGAGTACCCTCTGGACTATGGAGATTCAAACATCCTAATGTGATTCTCATTCACGCAAGACTATTGACTTTAAGAAATCTACGGCAATAGAGGTAGTGACTGTCACTGGGCCAGGGCCAGATTAGAGCAATCTTAGGGCACTAAGCACAGACCAGCATGGTCCTGCTGCTGTTTGGGGTGTTAGTCACTGAGGGCCCATGCTATCTTGTGGGGAATCCACTGTTGCTCCCTTTGGTTTGGCTGGTACTTTGCCTTCTCCCTGGACACCATTTCGCTGTCTTCAGGTGGGCAAGGGTTGAGACAGGAGCAGGGAGGACTCTGTGTGTGTGTGGGACTTTGCCACCAATATCATTTCAGTAAACCCAAGATGAAGTAGTAGCAGCTAGGGCCTTTCCTTTCCCGCAGTTCTATGCTGAGGGCACCATCAGCAATTTCAGAGGTAAAGGGGGTAATTCCCAACTCTTAGAGCTATTGCTTCAGGTTGTTTGCAGATTTGCTGCAGCAGTTGCATTCAGTTCACATTGTCTGACTTTTCACAAGCATGAAGGCTAGGAACACAATATTTAAAAAACGAAAGCTGAGATTTTGATATCAAATGACTCCAGAACATGAAGCCCTAAAACACCTTTTGTGCCTATGCCTGGAATCTGTCCCTGTAATTTTTGTGTGGCTGAACTGTAAGGCTGATTCTGTGAAGCCCAGAGCTTGAATGAAAGGGGTTTTATTGGTCAATTTTGAGGTGTTTTTGCAGAGTTGAGTGAAAAGTTTTAAACATCCGATTTAGCAATATTAACGATTTTTCCCTTTTGGGAAGTGTCTACAAACAGCAATATTTACAAGTCAATGGATTGCTCACGAACTCATCGCTGCATTCTTTCTTGAATTCAAGACCTTGGATGTGGTGTTCACACTCTGAATGGTCACCTAAAACATGTAGTGGCCATTTCCTGATTGGATGTCCCAACCTTTATTAAACTATCTTTGCCCAATACATGAATCAAAGTAGTCATGAATCTAATTTTACTGCATGATTAAATGAATCATGGAGACTGGCCCAAAATTCATTCTCCATTAATATTTGTTTAAAATTGTTCACCCCAGCTCTGTCAAACCACCTCATGCCTGACCTATAAAGCCCTTTTTAGTTTGTTTTTTAGCTTGCTAGAATATTTGCAAAAAGTGAATAAAAAGAGTTGTGAACATAGAGAATTTGACTTGGAATTTGCTGAAATATTGATGATTTTTTCTTGCTATTTTTTCTGGTTTAGTGAGAAGTTGATCCTGTAGCTACTGGAGTGCCCAAGACAGTGTGACATTGCTTTTAAGAGCACTAAGATAAACCTCAACATTTTAAACAAAATAAACATTAAAGGAAAAAAACTGCAGTGGGAATAAGCTCTGTCAAACTGGATCTCGGTACATGGGCTTCTGCTGCTCTTAATAGGCCAAGAATATCATCATGTGTGCTCTTAGTTCAGCAGAAATGAGTGATTTTGCTGTTCTAAGTGTTTGAGAGGCTACACACATGATGAGAGATTGAGAGAAGTGTGCATTGGGACAGTTTTATGCATCATTTACCTTTTAAAAAGACATACACTTGAAATAGAAAATAGCGTTTCCCTTCCCAAGCATTACATTTAATGGACTTTGAGGTGTGCAGAGAACTTGGAGTCAGGAGACCTGACTTGTATTCCTGGCTCTGCCCACAGATATCCTGAGTGAGCTTAAGGAAGTCGCTCCACCTCTGTCTCTCTATAAAATGGGAGGACTCAGATGTCTTGCTCTGGTCACCCAGAATTGTGAGGCATTATGTTACTGCTCTGCTGCAGTTCGAGCAAACTTTGCTACTGCTAAACTGTGTGTCAGCTCCCTGATACATCAGCTTGTTTGCCTTGTCAGCAAACCTTTCAGGCTCTGCCTTCCAAACCTTGCCTTGCAGGTAAAAGTCAATTAACCCCAGCTGCTGAGTTCCCTGGAGACATCCTACTGTGTTCAGTCCCTCATCCTGGACACTCACGGAAGTTAAGTTCTCTTCCCCTAAAGAAACAGAGTACACCTCAGTCTGTTAGTCTAGCTGAATACCCACATTTCACTTCATTATAGCAGTGATGAGATTGTTAATAAAATTTGTTTTATTTCAAAACTAAGGATATAGGTTTAAGTGATGTCAAATAAGAGTGAAAAGATGAAAGGTTACAATCAAAACACAAAAATGCTTTCTGGTGACTAAAACTTCAGCAAGTTACAATCTTTAAGCAGGTTTCTCACCTACAGTCAATTCTCAGAGACTTCAGCCCCCTTGGTCAAAGGCTCCACCTTTCTCAGCTTTCACAAGCTTTGGCCTCTTGTGTCCCTGAGGTGATGGTTGCCAAAATGGCCCTCTGTTTCTGCTCATATTTCCCAAAGTCCATTATCTCTGTTTCAAGAGGCAGGAAGGCTTCCTGTTCATACAGCCTCCATCCCCCATCATGATCGTTATGTGGTCATCTCTTCTACTTGCTAGTTTGATGGCTTTGTTTACCTGATACGCAAATGTATTTCCATTGTTTCTAGCCTCACCTTGCTCAGTTTACGCTGGGGAGACAGTCAAGCAGATGAAGCAGCACTTCTTCGTCTCGGACTGGCTGGGCTTGTGCACTGCTTGCCAAACATTTTAAGAACATACTTCCAGAACAGACCTATAATTCTTTATACGCTGCCCAAACATGCATGACACAATACTATTAATGACCAGTGTATTAACAGTTTGCGTATGATACCTTACGTGACACCGTTCAGATACATATTATGACAACAGTGATTTGGGGTAATGAGTGTGTCAGTTTTTGGTGTGATGTGCCCTTCTCCAGCTGGCATTGACGGGTTCCCTGGGTCTCAGGGACCACAATACTTCTGTGCTTTGCAAGGGTGAGCCTGAATTAAAATCCTTGGGTATAAGGCATCATACAAGTGCAGATGTTATATTTTTAGTAAGATGGAAGGGCCTGTCCGCTGGCTGTACTATCTGAAGTATCCTGGATTATGTTTATTTTAAACTGAGTATTCTGAGCCTGTTTTATTAACAGGAAAATAATTAGATGTACCTGAACATGAATTTCCCTTATATAATGTAGCAATATTTTTCTGGTTTAGCTTTTATCATCTTGAGCCTTCACCAGGTGGAGGCTATACCTTAGCTAAGCTATACTTAACACCTAAATCTGCATTCTAACTGCTGCAGACATTTATCAGTAACTATTGGTTGTGCATTTCTTCTTAATTTTCATCCTGAAGCCTTCAGTGTACCTCTCTACCTTAACCTCCTCAGTTGGATTTGGCCCCAAGGAGTTCTGTCTAGTCCTTAGCTAAGGAGAATGGGCTAAGGGCCCAATCCAATGTGCATCCAAGTTAGTGGGAGGTTTTTAATTTAATTGATCCTTTGGAATCTCTCATTTCTTGAAACATTCTTTTCCTCTCCACTCACTTCTTGGTACACGCCTTAGAGAGGATGATTTTCTGATTAAGGGAATGGAGTGGGACTCAGGAGAGTTGGGTTTAATTCCCAGCTCTGCCTCAAATGCATTTGTGACTTTGAGCAGGTCACTGGAATTTCTGTGTGTCTTTTAGTTGTGAAATGGGTATAATACTTCCTTTCTCCCATCCTGCTTGTCTTGTCTGTTTAGATTATAAGATTGGAGCAGGAGATGCCTTTCACAAAGTATTTGTACACTGCCTTGCACAAGAGGGCCATAATCTTGGTTGGTATTTGTAAGTATTACTCAAATAGTGCTAGAAGTTATAACCATGTTACTTTCTCTGGGAGCAATAGATCAGGTCTCTCATACTAGCCTTCCAGAATGGTGGATCTGACTTGTTTTGAAGCCAGAGGAAAAGTGACAACAAATTCAAATGAAATGGGAGGTGGCTATTAACCTTTTTAAAAATTAGGGTTTTCACAGCAACACAAATTAAATGTGGAAACAACAATACAAAAAGAGGAAAGTCACTGAACCAGATAGAAGAATTGCTATGGATATGAAATATTTTAACTAAAAACTTCAGATAAGCCACAAAGGGTGAAATAATGAGTTTCAGGAAAACAGTCATTTTTAAAAGAAATGCACAGATCTGAATGAACAAACCTAGGAGGGGCTTTCCATGCTTCACAAGGATGCGCCTGTGTGAGGCAGTCATTCAGTTCTCCTTAGCACCCGTCTGTAACATCTGGAAGTGGAACTTCTGGCCATGAATGTGTTCGACAACCAATAAATAGTTACCAGGTATGAGAGAAATAATGTATTTGAGGTAAGAAGAATGTTTCATTCTGTTCTTCATCTTGATCAGTATGGCATTGCTAATCTACACTAGGTCATTCTAAATAAGACTCTCAAAGTAGGTTTTGTCTGGTTCTTGTAGTGAAACTGGATTATCAGAGGTTCTTATCTGAGTTTTTCCAGTTAGTAACATTATACATGATTCTCCTTTAGGCTAAGCTTCAGAAACTCTTAGCATATGTAATCTGGAAATCCTAATAGACAAACATAAATCTAATAAGCAGCCAAGCTTAGCACTGAGATCTCTGCAGTTATTAACATTGGTGAAATAGAGCAGAGGAACTGAAATATTCCCAAGTGCATCTATTTAGGCTAACACCCTGTGTTTTATAATTTTCCAAGGCTGCGGATTTTGTCATCTCTTAGCACAAGATTGTAGTCTAGTGTTGAAGCTTTCATTTAAAACTTTTTTTCTTAGCCATTACAGATTTGAAGAATATTTTAAAAATATTAACCAAGTGTAAATGGATAAAATTATGCTTTCCTGAGTCTGCAGGCAGCTTGACATAATAGCTGATAGATGAGAATGACTCCCATTCTTCTCATTCTTTGAGCTGGGTAGTTTTTCTGGTGCAATTGTCATAGTTGATATAAAAATCTCTAGCTTATCGAAAACTGACAATGAGGGAGCAGCATAAAAGAAACTGAATTTAAGGTCATAAATAAACAGAGGGGTTGCTGTGCTGACTATATTATACATTCATAGATAATTCATTAAAAATGTTTCTTCTCCTCATTCAAAATGAAGCTGCCTTGGGATTTCCAGTCTTCTGCATTAGAATACTGCAGGATACACCAGCTTGTCACTGATCATTCAGGCTTTTGATTTAGGCATTAGTGATCACATTTATGATAGTGCTCTGTAAAATATACTCTGCTCTTTGGTAGGATTAATTTAAAAAAAATACTGACGCTAAGACAAAAGATTAAAGGGGAAGAAGCTTTTCCTTTATTTTTAGTTTCAGAAAATCAAGGCTGAACATTTTAATATCTCAAAGAGAATGTGGAGACTCTTTATATAGAAAACTTAATCTGTTGAGTCACTTCCTGCTGGGGGGAAACAAGTGTTTTCCTGAAAGCTTGTCTTAGTGATGGTATCCCAGAAAATCAGCACCCCAGTGCTCTGTCAAAGATGCAGAAAACCCTTATACAGTCAAGAGCTTTCCCTTCCTGAATGGGGAAGACTTGTAACACATCTTAGCAGCCCGGCATTATTGAATCGTCATCATTTGGAACCATTGCCGATCGTTAAAATATATGTTTTTACTATTTCCCCCTCCCCTCATTAATATCTTCACCAAAACATCAGAATTGGGAGGAATGGGGGAAATTTAATATAGAAAGCAGAACCTAGAGAAAATATTTAGTACAGTGTGATTCAGTTGATTGGCAAACAGATCTTACTCAAGATCACCTTGTAAAATATTGCTGAGAGGAGACCTTTCCTCCCAAAGACCATCTCTTTAGAATTTGCTTTTTCATATTCGCTCTGACTAAAATATGCTTTGCAAACAGGAAGTCACCTTTTGCTATATTAACTTCAGAATGCATACTGAAACTCCAGTCATTCATGAGGATTTAGTGCCAGACTTCTTTGTCAAGGAACAAGACACTATATTGTCATCGTGTTGCCTTTTGGAGCTGGATTAAGGCTAAATCCTTCTTCTTTTACTCACAGCAGTCTCAGTGGACTTCAGTGGGGCAATTCACACATGGTTTTCTGAACATGAAATAGAGATAAACATTGTCAATAGCTTATATTTTTAATATTATTTTTCAACTTTTTTGTGATCCATATCCCTTCAATAAAATGATTAGGTACACTCTACCTTTGGCTATGTTTGTCTCCTAAAGCACTGTAAAGGAGTGGGGTGGGGGGGAAGCTCTGTGTTCAATTCAGCAAAACATTTACATGCTGAAAGTTAAGCACTGCTTAAGTGCTTTGGTGATCTGGGGCCTTATTGAAAGAACTCAGCCCTCCTTTTTTTCTGACATTGATGTATGTTTTCCTGTTTTATTTATTCCACATATTCTATAAAATGCCTGCAGCATATGGGATGCTGTATTCTCTTACATCAAATTACTGTAAACCAAACCTGGGCACAATGCCCAGAAAAAAAAATCCACTTTCAAAAGAACACAAAAACTGGGTTGAAGGGCTGGGAGGGAGGTGACAAAAGGGAAGACCTGGTGGAGGTTGGGGGAGGAGATCATTTTCCAGTTTTCCCAACTCATAGTTCCATTTTTTTTTTTTTTTTGGTGGGGGGGTGAGGTTGGAGAACATTCGCCTAGCAAGGTGGCCCATGCGTTCACATCGGATATTTTGGCATCAAATTATTGATGTTCATAATGTTACTGTCAAATGGTAATATGACAAACTTGAAAGATTAAAGATTCAGTTTTATAAAATGTGTGTAAGTAAGGGCAGTTTGAATGTATCCAAGCATTTGAATATATTTTTTAAAGAAACCTGAACTTCAAGTCTGCTGGAGTTAATGCACTACAGATCTGAATTCCCTGTTCAGCCAAAACTCCTGTTTACCACAGTGGGAGTTCTGGGTGCACAAGGAGTGCAGGATTGGATCCAAGATTATAAAAATCGTCTCAGAACAGAGGCTCATTCTAGACATAGAGTTCATGACGGGAGGCCTGGTCCACTGTTAACCACTGTGATAATGCAGGGATGACATCAGGTTTAAAGATCGGATTCAGGATGGTTAAAATCAGTAGTAAAATGCACAGTGAAGTCCGTGGGGGTCTGTGTGGAGGCAGGGAGTAGAAAGAGGTAGGAAGGATGGTCCAGGGGATAGAGAATTAGACTGGCACTAGGTAGACTTAACTTCAATTCCTAGCTTAGCCCCAACCTTCCTGTGTGACCCTGGACATGTCACGTAATGTACTCTCTGTCTCTGAAAAATAAGGCTGATACTTTCCTTCTTGCAGGGCTGTTGTGACAATAAAATCCAGTGATTGTGAGATGTTCAGATGTTGCTTAATGATGAGGGACATATAAGCACCTAGACAGACAGCTTGTAAGTTTGGGACCATGGTCTGCATTTAATGTGCCGGAGTTCATATGGGCAAGACAAGTGACAGAACTGCACTATGATTTATTTGCATTTCTACAAATGCAGTCAGTCCTAACAGATAATCTGTCTGGGTATGCCTGCTTGCTACGAATAGTGTCAGTAAACTTTTTCTTTTTTTTTTAGCCTTCAATGAATCTGACATTAATCTTACAAGAAATCTTGAATGACTTTTGGGCCACCATGTGACAATCAATATTTGGTTTTCGCTAATGAACTGAATCCGAAGGTTGTTCATATTCAAAGAATCCTATCATACTAGTGACATTTCCTCCTAGTGTAAAAACTGTTTCCTGCTGCACTGCACACGTTCTAATGCAGGGGTGGCCAACCTGAGCCTGAGAAGGAGCCAGAATTTACCAACGTATGTTGCCAAAGAGCCACAGTAATGCATCAGCAGCCCCCCATCAGCTTCCCCAACTCCAAACTGCAGCGCCTTCTGCCCGCTGGCAGCCCCACCAATCAGTGCCTCCTGCTCCCTCCCCATGCCTTCTGCCTGCTGTGATCAGCTGTTGCGCGGTGCGCAGGAGGCTCCGGTGGGGAGGGGGGAAGAGCGAGGGCATGGCAGGCTCGGGGGAAGGGGTGGAGTGGGGACAGGGCCTGGGGCAGGGTAGGTGGTTGAGCATTGAGCACTCCCTGGCACAGTGGAAAGTTAGCATCTATAGCTCCAGCCCTGGAGTCGGAGCCACAGGTTGGCCACCCCTGTTCTAATGCATCAGTGACTCTGAAATGTGAAAGCAATCAGGAATGCAATTGATATAATTCAAAAGAAGCAATAAATAATCCTTCATGTGCATGATTTTTTTTAAACTCAATATAAAAGGTGATGTAGTTAAGCTAGCATTTCCTATGCTGAATTTTGTGTTCAAAGGAGGTTTATTAATTGGCTGGAAGGATGAAAACAACCTTCCAGACAGAACAGGAGTCTCCTTTTGCAGCAAGGACATCCTAGTGCACTTGTCAGAGTCTCTACATCTATCATCTTATTCAATTGTCCCACTTCTTAACAGCCCAGGATGCCTTATTTGGACTTACGTAATGAATCCTAAATGATAAAATTCGTACAATTGTTGCATGTTTCAATTGGTTGGGGTGCTCTGGTGGGGAAGTTGATCTTCAGAAAAACACTGAACTGTATGTGCTTGATGAGAAACCACAGCGACAGCAGTAATTTCTTTTTAATTTTAAGCAGAGAGCAACTTAATACATAATTTAAATAAAGATGTAGGTAATGTGATTTCAGTGTCTCTATGAGCAGATTTCACATTTATATAAGAGACTCAAATTTGGTGTTACGGTAAAATGGTTGCTAGCCAAATGCAGAAGTAACAGGAGCAGAATGATATTCCTTTCAGTTCAGGTAGGTCAGTATCAAACAACCACAGTACATGTTGGGTACCATATTGTAACTCTTAAGCTCTTAGCTAACATTGAGTAACAAATATGAGAGGAAATGACAGTATTTTTCACAGGGGGCCTTTCCTTTATGTTTGTCCTGATTTGATCTCAGAGATTCTGCCAACTCCTCATTTTAGATTCCAAGCCCTTCTTCTCTAAGAACTTATACTGATAAATTAAAATATAGGATACAGTTATTTAATCTATATGTATCTGCTTTTTTATTTAGCAAGGCACCAAGCTGTGCATTCAATACACAATTAAAAACAGACATTCTGTTTAGCTGTGTTTTTTTAATTCTGGTATGTTAGCTGCAGTGCAAGCTGCAGCAGAAAGCACGCATGGTGTGATAGAAAATATAAGTAATTCACTGAAGGCAACGTTTACAATACGTCTCATAATGTCCAGTGCCTGGATTTTAAGTTTACCCATGATTCTACTGGTCTATACCACTGCTGAATAACTCCAGAAGAAAAATGGGAACCCTAAAAGGGATTTCCAACCACATACTGCAATGTAGAAAAAGCACCTGGAAAGCATGCTTGTTACCTTGGCTTTGCAACAGATCACATTTAGTCCCTATTCTGCATTTGGGATGAGTCTTGAATTTACTTTTCACCAATGTGTCTTATTGATTCAGTAGTTATAGAACATTGTGTCTTATTTGTGACTGAATCTATTCAGAATCTTGCTGGATAACCATCAATCTTTCCAAATTGTTTCAAATGTTAAAGCCCTTATGGGCAGTGCTCCAGGAATGATTAGTATGGCACATGCTTAGCTCACTTGCCAAGTTCAAATTGGTACCAGGTTTCTCATTAATCCATTATGGTGGGAGTGGTGGCATTCTGAACAGTGAATGCTGTATTGTCAGGATATTAGGGTAGTTATGTGTCCCTCTCAGATAAACAGCCTGCCACCTATCCATCAGGACATAGCATAAATGGTGTTGATACCAACCCATCTGGCCATTACTTGTACCACTGGTACACACTTCAAATCACTCTGCCCCTCTAGGGAGCAAACAGAGGTCAGAACAGACCTTTCCTATCAACTTCCAGGCGTTAACAAACCACTCTCCAAACAACCCACAACTGCTAATGGAACATCATAATGTGCTATAGTTACACAGGTGAAAAACCCTGACAAAGTCTACCATGTTGGATAACAGGCAATTCCACTATGTGAGTTGACTGGTGACAGCCTTGCTAAGACTTTGTTCATTTAATGTTGAAGTCTGGTAGGCTAGTAGTGATGTTGCATAACAGCCATAGCATGGGAACTGTAGGTGGGAGGCTAATAGTGTGTAGGGAAGAAAGATGGAAATCAGTCAGGATGTTCTTTTGTATTACATAACCGGGAAGTTTTATTTAATGTCCCCACTATCCACATGTTCAAGTGTAAGCGGTTACACCTTACGAAGATTACAGTCAGTCGTGTGTTTCCATCATGAAATTTTTGCATTTGGAGCCACTGTCATGAGTACATGAGAAGCTCCAGCATTCATGCTATTTCCTGCCTGGCCCAGAGGAAACCCCCACTGATTAGCCATCTCCCCCCAGGGAAGACTAGACACTCAGAGTTGCTGCAGGAGGCAGGATGAGCTCTGCCCCTTCCCCTCAGGAATGGGGTAGCAGCCGTCACACCATCCTCACAAGAGGAGGGAACAGAAAGAGTAACCCATTTTTCACAGAGAGGAAGGACGGAAAGAGCAGAGATACTCCCTGAGGTGCTGGCTCTATGTTTTGCTCCCCTCCTCCATCCCTGCAGCACCAAGCTTGGGAAGGAAAAAGGGTGAACCCCTGGCGTTGCAGCAGGGAAGGTGCATTAAAGTGCAGAGGCAACGTTGATGTGGGTGCTAGGTTTGGGTGCATAATTAATTGCTGTTCTCAGGGATAGCCAGATGTGGGGCTCAGGAGGACAGAGGTGGTATGGGGGTTGGGCAGATGTGGGGATGAGGCTGCCCAGGATTAATTAGGTTTGGGGAGAAGCTAGAAGCTCCGCCCCATCAGGCAGCCAATCAAAATCACCTTACGCTATACGTGGGGGAGAGATAGCAGTACAGTAACTGCCCCACACATATTGAAGTGGGCAGGGGAGACCAAAAACCACAATGATTTTTGGACCAATCATAATTATTTTGGAGTCTGATTGGTGAGTTTTAAACTCTTGGAGGTGGCAGGACTGCGAGAACTGGAGCCTTCTTAAGTCCTAACCTGAGCAGCCTTAGTTGGTGCCTGGCATGGCCCCTGGCTGCACCTCCTTTTGGCTTTGACTAAGGCATTTTCCCTGCTCTTCGTAAGTTTCCCTTTTCCTCCCACCATAGTGTGTTTCTCTCTCTGTTTTAATCATTAAAGTAGTTTTCCCCTTGATTTCCTTTCCCTAGAAGAAAGCAAAGGGAACCCACTGCTATTCCCTGCCCCAATAAACAAGGGACGAAGACAAATAAAAAAATGGAAAAAGCATAAGCAGGTATCTGCAAGTTCCCAATTATCTGAGTGGCCACGGATGGTGCTGTGTGAAGTTATATCAACTCCACCTGCAGGGTGGCTTATAAGATTCAAGATTGTGCCTGCTAGCTGCAAGCATGCATTCATTGCTGGCATCTCCTGTGCCCCATGGTCTAGAAAGTGATTCTCTGTGTAGGGGGACACTCTAGGATAAGAGAATACCCAGCCTGAATGCTTCTTAAAGGTAAGAGAATATCCAGTTTTCTTTTACATTACATAAGTGGGCAGGAGAAAGGAGGAATAGGTTGTAGTGTGCATCCTGAAGCTAGTTCTTGATCCTGTCTGTATTCAGGGCATTCCTATTAGATTTTCTTAGGGAAGAATTTTTGTTACAATTAGGATAATCTTCTAGATTAACTCCTTTACTGGCTTTCCCTGCTCTGAATGGCAGTTCCTCAGTGTATCCCAATAGTAAACATTTTCTAGTGTGAATATTTTGCAAAGGAACTGAATGTGAGGGTCAAACTCAGAGATAACCTCAGAGTTTTGCCTGGTTTCCACATACAGCTATAACTCGGCCTAGGCTGGTTTGAAATTAAATCCAGGATGGTTTGAAATGTTCATAATCCCCAACAAGTCTGGTCTGATAGCAAAATCTAAAATCAGGACAACTAAGTTTCATATGCTTTTAAAACTTTACTTGTTAAGTGCTAAACCTGTACGTTACTACAACATAACTACTATCAGCTGTAAACAAAACAATCCCCTCCCAACCTCCCCCCCCCTTTTTGCACTTAACAGTGAAGCAATACTTTCCTACTTTGTCTTGCTGCATCAGGCAAAGGCCAAAGTGTAGATCATCTGCTAGACGCTTTTGCAATATTTTATTCTTTAATAAATTTATAACTATAGAACAAACTTGAAAAAACGAGCCTTGCTCTTTAAGTTGACAGATCTAAGAAACCATTCATTTTCCTGGAAAAATAAATAGCTGCAATAGTTCCTCTTATGTCTTCTAGAGTGAACGTCCATGCTATGACCTATTTAGGGGGCTTGCTGTTCACCGCTGTTCCGATGATTGGAGGGTTGTTACAAATAACTGTTTGTTTGTCTTGGCTTGTAAACTTAAGCAGGGGAAATTATAAGTATTCTATATGCATCATCGGCACACTTCAACAGACTCCAAAACTCATCCTGTTCCCTCCACATTTTGCTTTAGTCAAACTGAGTTGGTTTTTGTCTGCAAGGTCCTTAATATTCAAGCTCAATTTAGAGCAATTCTTCTAGCATATTAATATGATCTCTACTACATTAGACCAAATACTTTTAATTAATTCATTAAATAGGATGCAATTAATTCATTAGTGAAGGGTTCATCTGGGAAGAACTATTTTATGATTATGCCACCAGTGCTTTTATTGCATTTGATCATGTTCCCATGTCATTAGAGTTCAAATTGAATGGGGGTAAAGCAGAATAAAACACTTTATTTTTGTACAAAGAGAATGGAAGAAATTTAAAATGTACAGCTATCCTATTACAATGTGTGCTCATTTGTTGAGTGGATGTTGCATAACTTTAGCAATAGAGTCTGTGTTATAGAAGATTGGGTGGGAAGATGTGGAGTAAAATATTTCCTGAAATGAGCCGTCCACGTGTATTAATAGTCCAGATATATTTTGCTCTTATCAGTATTAAAGAAAAGAGCTGTTGGTAATCTAACTCCCAAACTTTCATGCACCTCTGGGTATGCTGCTGACTCATGAAATTTAATATCAGATTGTTTAGTTGGTATCCAAAGAGAATTTCTTCCAGTCTTTGAATTTAAAAAAAGCAGGATATGAATTGCAAATGGACAAAAATAAAAGCAGACAAAATGTTTTGAATTTCTTGAGAGGCAAAAAAGGTTTTTTTCAAACACAGTTTGGGCATTTGAATGTATCCTGATGCATTTCTAGTGGAAATCCATATTGTCCAAGATTTCTTGAAAGATAGAACTCAGCCTATAAATAAAAAGTCATTTTGCTCAGTGAACCTGCACCTGGGAAGCAGTCCCTTTCTTGATGCAGATAATTTTGTTGAGGGCTGCAAAAGTATCGGACTTCTGCAGGGCCAGCAAACTGCCTGTGCCAAGTACAAGCTTGGAGTAAAGTTTGATGTGAATAGGCTCTGATCCCAGAAAGATTTATGGGACCTCAGGCTTTATTTTAAAACCAGCAGATCCCAATCGGAGTAAACTAAAACAATAAAATCAATATTAAACTAGTGTCAGGGCTCAGATTCAACTGGTCCATGGCAGTATAGCATATTGCCCCATCCTCAGCTTGGCATCTGGTTCTCCGATTTCATGGGGGCAAAGGGGAGTTTCTAGCTGTTAATGGTTGTGAATAACATCTTGCAAATGTGAACTTAAGTGTAGTGGAAACAGAGATCTACCTGAGTTTGGGGAGCGGAACGATAGCTCTGACAGGTGTGAATTGCCCCAGTCATCTTGGTGAGGTGCCAACAGATGTTGATGTAATGTCAGCTTTAACTATTTAATTCTTCATGTAAAAATAAAAAAGAGGGAAGAGGACACATCTATACCACTTACTGCTAGGGGCATCTCATTTTGCTGTTAAGACTGGGTGGCGTTTGGGAAATACCTCCACTTATTTTTTCCCAAAATTAAGAAACCAGGGGCTTATTTAAGTCCCACTGAGGGAGAGCTAGGTTCAAGGAGCTTAAAGAGTTGGATAGTTTACTGTAAGCAGCATCACATTTTGACAGCACACACAGGCAAAGCTTATTTTGTGGGTAGAGTTGGGAAGAGTGCTCCTACCTCTCTCTCTCTCTCTCTCTCTAATCTGAGTACTAATTATTTAGTTCTAGTTGTTACCTGACTTAAAATCACAGTGAAATAGAAACATACAGAGTTGGCTTTATTTATTTATTTATTTTACCACCACCATGAACCTTGTTAGACAACACAAATGCATATTGTAACTTCCATGATTTTGACTTGCCTTAATATATTGAGTCTCAGTCAGTTCTCTAAGCATATTTGGAGACAGAGTGCTAATATCAAAGCCATTTTTAATGTGCCCACAATTGTCAGATGACTCTGTGAATTATTAGTGTATGGTTAAGCCTCTCTTAGACTGCTACTGAGATACATATTAGCTTGCTTTCTTGCCAAATGGATTCCAGTCACTCTTGGTAAGTGCACAGCTCTTGGTTGATCCCAGGACAGTTTTTGGTATCTGTGCTGTAAAGGTGGGTAAGTGTTAGTAAAACAGAATCTTAGAAAAAAATGGGTATTTATCTCTAATGCCACGTCAACTGGAATGACATAAAAGTGCATGCAAATGCCCACTCCAGCTTGCGAGTTGGAACAAATACTATAGTTTGACTTGATGTGTAGATCTTGCTGTTTAAAGTTAATATTTTCATGGGCATTTGTGTCACAGGTTTATAGCTGGCAAATAGTTTTGTTGGTGCTGGATAGGTGATAGATAAAAAATAGCTTAATCTGTATAGCTTCTACAATTTTTAATGCTACAAACAGTTTAGATAAAAAAAAATCAGAGGAGAAATATGAGTGGATGAAACCAGCTCATTTTTCAAATGAATTGTGAGTTCGACTAGACTGGTCTGTTTCCAGAAGGTGCAAATATAACCTGCATTATCAGATGACTTCCATGGTATTGGTGATTGGTAGATAGGATGGGGGAGAGGGAAATCTTTCACTTCTGTCATTGGTCTGGATGTGGCCAGATTGGTTGATCAAAAGACATGACCATCTGGTGGCTATGTAGTGGCCTATGCCAAATGAGTGTGGTGTTCTTAGTCCAGTAGCTAGAGGCTAAGTATCCACATCATAAAGGCCACTGCTGTAACTGATACCTTTTCAACTGAGGCTCCAGGGAAAGATGAACACAGTCCTATTGGAAATGGCAAGCATAATAACTGTATGCAGTGTAGTTATAGCTGTGTGGGTCCCACGATGTTAGAGAGACAAGGTGGGTGAGGTAATCTCTTTTATTGGACCAACTTCTGTTGGTGAGAGAGAGACAAGCTTTCTAGCTTACCACATAGCTCTTCTTCAGAAGCTGGAAAACTTGTCTCACTCACCAACAATTGCTGGTCCAATAAAAGAGATTACCTCACCCACCTTGCCTCTCAGTTTCTAGGGGCATATGTTGAATTGGTTATGAGAAACTTTCCCTGTCAGCCACTTATCATTATTTTAATTCAAAGTAACACCAAGCAGGAGTGGCCCTAGCTGTTTTGCTGAGCAGGGCAGAAAATGTTCACCTCTCCTTCCCCAAATAAACAAACCAGCTGAGTGGCACAGTGGTATAGCACCCCCATGGAAGAAGCTGCCCAGGGTGACTGCCCTGCTCACCTGCCTCTAGAATCAGTCCTGGCACCAGTTATGTTTCTTGGATCCCCCCCAGTCTCTGGTCACAACTGGAATGGATACAGCTATATTAACTCCCTCCTTCACCAGCAATCACTTTGTGCTTTTTCTTTCTGAGAATTACGTGCTAGGATTCTCTACCTACTGAAGTTTTCTTTCTTTTCTTGGAGGATGGCCCTGAGATATTTAGCTAGAGAGAGAGAGCTGCTCTCAGATGGTCACCAGAGGATCTTATTGTGGAGGATCACTAAGAGGACCACTTAGAAAAAGTTTGTTATACGTAGTTTTCTTGGCTAGCTGAAGTTAGTGGTGGAGGACCCTCGAGAAAGAACGTGGTGGTTTTCAACACTGGTGGCCATCTGTATTTGCTGATAAGTATTTGTTAAACTGTGTTCAGTCAGAGCTTTCAAAGATGTTAGTCCCACCATGATGCTTATATGAAAGGGCAGCATGTGATGAATCATTGATCCCCACGTGGTAACTGAGTTTGGCAAGAACTGTAGTGCACCTAATGCCACCAGTGAGGTTGTTCATCCTTGCCATAAGCACGTGCTTTGCTTTACTTTGTACGTTCTGCAGATCCTTGGTATAGTGTTGACAAGATTTGCAGTGAACAATCACTAACTCTCGCCATGGTGTCTGTAGCTCTGTAATACTAGCTCCAGTCACACATCTCCAAGTACAGCTTCCGGTCTTGTGTTAATATGCTCCAAGAAATGAGGCATAATAGAAGCAAATGATCAATTTACAAAAACTTTCTTTCACTAGGAGCTGGAGTAATTTGTGCAGGATGAGGGGCTGGGGCTGTTTCAGGTACAATTGTGAACAACTGTGGACCATGTTCTGTCTCCTCCTTTATGGACCTAGAACACAACTCTGTGGCTTCAATCACAGGGGATTTGTAAAGGGTCCTCTGTGACTTTTGGGGAGTCCGCAATCCGGGCAAAGCACTTTCACTCTCCCCTCTGGCCACAGCTTTTGTTATGCTCCTCAGCACAGTGGCACTCAGAATAGGGCCCTCAGATTATAAGCATCAGGGTGGAGCTTTTTTCTAAAGGGACAGGCAAAGTATGCAGGGCAGAAGGGATATTGATGAATGGTCCTGTGTGAGCAGAGTGAAATGCTCAACCTCTTTTGGTTGACCCAGCAGAGTCAATTTGGATGAAATTTAAGGACAATGAAAGTAATCCGTGGACTTTTGGATCCTATACATCGCTGTGGCAGTGATAGCAACTAGATTAGGATTTTTCACAGGTAAGGGAAACTCGTAGGAGAACAGAAAATAGTTTACGTAGGATTTTAATTACGCAGTTGTTGATTGGAATAAACAACCTTAAAATATTTATAGAGGTGAATCATGATTGTTTTTAACCCTCCACCCTCCAAAAACCCAAACCCTCTGTTTGAACAGCCTGAAGCTATTTTTGGCTTACATTTATGTCAACATGGTTATGTCGCTCTGGAGTTTGAAAAATCCACCTCCCTGAGCAAGATTGCTATGCTGACCTAATTCTCAGTATAGACACAGCCAGGTTGAAGGAAGAATGATTTCATTTCCTAACCCTTCTTTTGGTGTAGGCTGTGTCTATGTTATGGAATTATGCTGGCATAGTTCTCGTAGTGTAGACGTAACATGAATCTACAAGTGAAATTCCTTCTCATTGAGTCAAAAAAGGCAAAGCTAATGGAAATTAAGTAAAAGTAGGGATCTAAAGCATAGTTAGTAAGCAGAATGCTTTTAAATATTTAACCCATTTGATTAGGTTTGAGAGATGTATAAATAGTAAGATAAATAAATAGAAAGGTAATTGACATTTAATTACAATACAGTCAGAAAATACGGAGTGGGCAGATTGTACATAATATGCTATTGTACAACCTATTACAATGGTCAATGAATGACAGGAGATACGAGTAGAGAACAGGTCTTCTGTAAAGTATAATAGAATATCAGGGTTGGAAGGGACCTCAGGAGGTCATCTAGTCCAACCCCCTGCTCAAAGCAGGACCAATCTCCAACTAAATCATCCCAGCCAGGGCTTTGTCAAGCCTGTCATTAAAAACTTCTAAGGAAGGAGATTCCACCACCTCCCTAGGTAACGCCTTCCAGTGCTTCACCATCCTCCTAGTGAAAAAGTTTTTCCTAATATCCAACCTAAACCTCCCCCACTGCAACTTGAGACCATTACTCCTTGTTCTGTCATCCGCTACCACTGAGAACAGTCTAGATCCATCCTCTTTGGAACCCCCTTTCAGGTAGTTGAAAGCAGCTATCAAATCCCCCCTCATTCTTCTCTTCTGCAGACTAAACAATCCCAGTTCCCTCAACCTCTCCTCATAAGTCATGTGTTCCAGTCCCCTAATCATTTTTGTTGCCCTCCGGTGGACTCTTTCCAATTTTTCCACATCCTTCTTGTAGTGTGGGGCCCAAAACTGGACACAGCACTCCAGATGAGGCCTCACCAATGTCGAATAGAGGGGAACGATCACGTCCCTCGATCTGCTGGCAATGCCCCTACTTATACATCCCAAAATGCCATTGGCCTTCTTGGCAACAAGGGCACACTGCTGACTCATATCCAGCTTCTCATCCACTGTAACCCCTAGGTCCTTTTCTGCAGAACTGCTGCCAAGCCATTCGGTCCCTAGTCTGTAGCGGTGCTTGGGATTCTTCCGTCCTAAGTGCAGGACTCTGCACTTGTCCTTGTTGAACCTCATCAGATTTCTTTTGGCCCAATCCTCCAATTTGTCTAGGGCCCTCTGTATTCTATCCCTACCCTCCAGCGTATCTACCTCTCCTCCCAGTTTAGTGTCATCTGCAAACTTGCTGAGGGTGCAATCCACACCATCCTCCAGATCATTAATGAAGATATTGAACAAAACCGGCCCAAGGACTGACCCTTGGGGCACTCCGCTTGATACCAGCTGCCAACTAGACATGGAGCCATTGATCACTACCCGTTGAGCCCGACAATCTAACCAGCTTTCTATCCACCTTATAGTCCATTCATCCAGCCCATACTTCCTTAACTTGCTGGCAAGAATACAGTGGGAGACAGTGTCAAAAGCTTTGCTAAAGTCAAGGAACAACACGTCCACTGCTTTCCCCTCATCCACA
Organism: Eretmochelys imbricata; assembly: GCF_965152235.1. Lineage (NCBI taxonomy): Eukaryota > Metazoa > Chordata > Testudines > Cheloniidae > Eretmochelys > Eretmochelys imbricata. The sequence continues at coordinate 60,497,228 of NC_135581.1, forward strand.
GAGCCAGTTATCTTGTCATAGAAGGCAATTAGATTAGTCAGGCATGACTTGCCCTTGGTGAATCCATGCTGACTATTCCTGATCACTTCCCTCTCCTCTAAGTGCTTCAGAATTGATTCCTTGAGGACCTGCTCCATGATTTTTCCAGGGACTGAGGTGAGGCTGACGGGCCTGTAGTTCTCAGGATCCTCCTCCTTCCCTTTTTTAAAGATGGGGACTACATTAGCCTTTTTCCAGTTGTCTGGGACCTCCCCTGATCGCCATGAGTTTTCAAAGATAATGGCCAATGGCTCTGCAATCACATCTGCCAACTCCTTTAACACTCTTGGATGCAGCGCATCCGGCCCCATGGACTTGTGCTCATCCAGCTTTTCTAAATAGTCCCGAACCACTTCTTTCTTCACAGAGGGCTGGTCACCTCCTCCCCACGCTGATAGAAAGGAACTAGAAATATGCTGTAAAGAAATGCTGCTTGTGTTGAATATATTGCTTCTGCCTTAACAGGGCTCTGCTTCATGCTCCTTGTATAGACAGAACTTCCATTGACTTGATTGGGAGGCCTGCCTACATAAGAGGTGATCTGGCCCATTGAGAAGGGAAGAGGTTGGAGACAAGCATAATATCTTCTAGTCTGGCATGAGAGAGAATGTCAGTATAAAGTACATATAACAATGGAATAAGGTGTGATTAAATACTCTTTAGGAGCCTGATCTTGCAGGCCTATTCAGGTATAACTCCCAGTGAATTTAAGTGCTTCCCCTGGCAGTGGCATCAAGGGAGATTTGCCTGCATAACAGTGTGCAGATGAACTTTCAGGGAAGATTCTCAGCTGGTGAAAATAGTGTAGCTCTTTTGACTTCAGTGGAGCTACAATGATGTAAGCCAGCTGAGGATCTGGCCCAAAGATCCAGACAATGCCAATGTATGAATTTTAAAGGATACAAATGGCTTTTTTTAGTTCTGTCACGGATCAGAATTTTAAGGACTAGAGAGTAGGCAATATGATTAATATTCAGAAAAGGTAATGAGTAATGACAAGTGATTACCAGCGAGTTAGCCAAACATCAGCTGTTTATAACTATTGGATGGGATTCATCAAAAAATCTGAGTTTGATTGGGAACAAACCACTGGTTTGTGGGTGATGATGTGATGGTTGATAGACCTCATCTAGAGCAGAGTGGTTACCTTAACTTAGGAAAAGGATGGTATTCTTGCTAAAGAAAGTAAAACAGAAGGCACAACCAGGATAATATAAGGTGAGAGAGGGACATTTTTGTGAATGGGGAATTGAAGGTTACAGAATCTGCAGTTCTTCAGTTAAAGTCCTTAAGTCTTTGTACATGGAAGAGTGTTTTATTTTGACATACGTCTCTTAAAGTGAGTCTGATTATATAGCAGAATTTAAAGCGCTGTAATAAATTTAGGAAGACATTTGCATCTCTGCTACTGTGATCCAGCTGTGTTCAAAGTAAACACACCATCACACGCATTCAGTGAGGATCTGGAGCCGGTTCGCTGGAACCGGGTGTTTAAATTTAGAAGCCCTTTTAGAATCTGCAGTACAACTGGTTCTAAAAGAGCTTCTAAATTTAACAACCGGTCAAAAGTTGCACCTTAGGCGCTGACTCCGTGGGTGCAGAACACCCACCAGCAGCTCCCTGCCTGGCCCCAGCTCACCTCACCTCCGCTCCACCTCCTCTCTTGAACACACTGCCCCATCCTGCTTCTCCGCGCCAGCCCCCCAGCTTCCTGCGAATCAGCTGTTTGCACGGGAAGCCTGGGAGGGCTGAGAAGCCAGTGGCGGCTTCGCACTCAGGCCCAGGGAGGTGGAGGTGAGCTGGGGTGGGGAGCAGTTCCCCTGCGCCCCAGGTTACATGCTGCGGTGCAGGCGGCCCTCCTCGTGCCCCCCCCCGCCCCAACTCCCCTCCGCTCCGCCTCCGCCTCCCTGGGCCTGAGTGCGAAGCCGCCAATTACTTTTCCGCCCTCCGAGGCTTCCCACGTGAACAGCTGACTCGCGGGAAGCCGGGGGTTGGAGAAGCAGAGCGGGGTGGTGCGTTCAGAGGAGGAGATGGAGCAGAGGTGAGCTGGGGTTGGGCGCGGGGTGGGGCAGGGCGATGCTGGTGAGTGCTCTGCACCCACCAAATTCTCCCCATGGGGGCTCCAGCCCTGGAGCACCCACTGAGTCGATGCCAAGGTACCACCTTTGATGTGATTGGTGGGGGGAGCGACCGCTCCCCCTGCTCCCCCCTAGCTACGCTACCCTGCACCTAGGAGCTAGAGGGACCTGCCAGATGCTTCCTGGGAGCCGCCTAGGTAAGCACCACCAGGCAGGTCCCTCACTCCCTGGCAGATTCCTCTGGCTCTTAGGGATGGGCACCCACTATGGTGGCCCACGAGACCCTCCTGCTTGGTTCTGGGGGCAGACAGGGGAGGGGGTGGATGGGGCAGGGGTTCTGGGGGTGGGGCACGCTCAAGGAATGGGGGGGGGTTTGATGGGGCAGGAGTCCCAGAGGGTGGGGGCAGGCCACGACTCCCTTGTGCGGTGAGGAGGGAACAGGTTGCTAAGATTTTGGTAGCTCATCACTGCATGCATCTAGTGTGCTTTGCCATGGATTTGAATTAAGATAAATTACAGTGCAATTTCCTCATTGCTTTGATCCTGCTGCACTAACAAGATTCACAAAGTTAGTGTTGGGAGAAACCGAAAGCTTGGCCTTGATCCTGAGAGAACTTCTTTTCTTCACTCATGTTGTTTGGGACTGTAAAGGTGAGGCAAGTGAAATCTCCAGTGCAGTTCTGTGTCTGACTTCACAAATTGACTCGTGGGTACCCTCAGAGGAGGCATACTCTACTCCTGCACACAGACCCCCAGTGGAAATTAAAAGTACATTCTGTAGCTTATCTAGGCCATGCCCATGGAAGAAGAAAATGGGTAGCATGTCAATATTCCTTATGTAGCCTGCTACATAAACTCCTCCTTGCTCTTCCAATTCTTGGGTGCTGTTAGATCCAATACCAAATGGCTCCCATTGACTAGTGTGTCTTCCAACAGCCTGTTGATGGATCATGTGTATTGTATTACTGTTAGCACAACTAGTTTAGCAGTGCCATTAAAACCGATTGTGTCAGATCCTTGGCTAATATACTTTGGTTTTGAAGTAAAAGGAGCTGTACTGATTTATACCAGCTGAGGGTCTATCCCCTTAACACTAGCCTGGGAATGGTTTTGTTAGCTCCCAGATGACTTATGTTAATGGCAAGTGATTCGGAGGGAAAACTTTATCATACTTCTTGGAAATTTGTAGCTGTGTGGTGAAAATAGCAGCTTGTGCAGTTGAAATGGTTTTCACCATTTGCCATGTTAACCACAGATATTGGCAGCAGATTATGTACTACAATTCTTGCAGTATTTCTTAATCAAAATATCTGATTAGGCTGCAAACTTTTTTTCTCTCTCTGTTGATGTCCTCTCTTGCAATAGTGAAAGTTCCTGGTCTGGAATATTTTTTACTCTCGATCCTTTGCACTGTCTTTCCAGAGCTCTGATGGAGCAGGTATTCTACAGGAGAACAAAAAATGGCTCTTCTGCGTTGGCTGAATATGGTTCTTGGCAAAACAATACCTCTGCATCCTGAGTTCCCCTCTTTGTTGGAAGATTTCAGTACTAAACAGAGAGGGCTGATTTTAATTATCTGGACAGCTTGTTTAATTTTATTCATAGATATTTGTATGGCTCTCACCATTGTAGAGTCCATGTCTCTCTCAAACACCAATGAAGTAATCCTCTCAATACCCTGGTTTTACAGATGGAAAGTAAGGCCCAATGAATAAGTGACTTGCCAAGAAGTCAGTAGAAGAGCTGGGAATTGGGGTTTATTAAGTACCTAATTAATAACAGACATCAGGCTACCTACCAGTAATTTGGTAGTTAGGAGGCTAAAATTGCTCTAATTTCTGCTGACTACGCACTCTTGTTGTATAGCATGGAATTACTGAAGGGGATGTCTTCATTAGAAACTCTACAGTGGGACAGCGGTAGTGTAGACACCTACTACAGTGATTGAAGGGGTTCTTGCATTGCTGTAGTAAATCCACCTCTCTGAGAGACAGTGACTAAACTGAAGGAAGAATTATTCTGTTGACCTAGCAGTCACTGGGGTCAATGTAATTGGCAAGCGAATCAGTTTAGAATCCCAGATTCAAATAGTGGGGTTGGTCTGTGCCGCTCAACTTCGGTCTCTAGGCATTCAAGCTGTACAACTCCAGACCTTCATGTCACTCTCCTTCCCCCAATATAGTGCAAAAGCATGAAGTTGCACCTTCCTCGCAGTAGGTGCAGGATTATCAGAAAAGGTCCATTTGCATCCAGAGTAGGTTAGTTACAATATGATCATTTTCAAAATTGAGTTCCATTATGGAATAGTCCAGGAGAAGCAAAGTCTTATGGTCTGAGCACAGGACTGGGAGTTAGGCATGCCTGTGTTCTGGTCCTCCCTCCGTAGGCTAGAGCAAGTCACTTAAACTCTCTGCTAGTTTCTCCATGCAAATAATGAGGGTAAACATTTTGTCGTCTTCCTCGGAGGATGCTGTGAAGATTAATAATAAATATTTTGCACTTACTGCTTTTTTTCCAAAGGCTCAAAACATGGCACTGGAGTGAATAAACTTCACTGCCCATTACTGATGGACACCTGAGGCAGAGGGGTGTTAGCACTACTGTTAGTTTGTGATTTTTGGTCCTGGCAAGAACCAGTCTCTCAATAAGGCCAGAAGCTCCAGCAGGCCTAGGGAAATGCCCCTCTGATTGGCTGCCCTTTCCCAGAAGGCAGGGGGAATGGAAAGACAGCCAATCAGGGCTGCTGCAGGTGGGAGGCTGTCCTCCCTCCCCTTGGGGTTTTTTGGGTAGGAGAGTAAGCAGTTTTGAATATGCAGTCCCATATAAATTGACCACTACACTAGTTGATTTCAGTGGAAGAGGAAACCCATATGTGAAGCCTATATTTCTTTCAAACCAAGAGAAAGGGCTACAATTCTTTTACAACATATTTCCTTGCATGATCACAGCACTCCGACATTGTACATCTAATACCACAGTTGCTCAGAACTTCAGTCATTGCTGGGGACAGAATTTCTGCTTCAGAAAACTAGGCTTCGATCCCCTGAAAATGCCCTTTCTACAGTAGAACCTCAGAATTATGAACTGACCGGTCAACCCCACACCTCATTTGGAACCAGAAGTACACAATCGGGTAGCAGAGAGAGAGGAAAAAAAATAAATACAGTACAGTACTGTGTTAAACGTAAACTACTAAAAATAAAGGGAGTTTAAAATAAAAAGATTTGACAAAGTAAGGAAACTGTTTCTGTGCTTTTCATTTAAATTAAGATGGTTTAAAAACAGCATCTTTCTTCTACGTAGCAAATTTCAAAGGTATATTGAGACAATGTTCAGTTCTTTTCTTTTGAAAGAACAACCCTATCGTTTTGTTCAGAGTTACAAACAACCTCCGTTCTCCAGGGTGTTCGTAACTCTGAGGTTCTACTGTAGTTTAGGTTTTTACCCTTTGTAGGTCAGTTGCTAGGGGGTAGCAGTTTGTATAGTCTCTCCCTCTTATTAGTCAGTATTTTAAAGAGTTGCAATTTACCCCTTGTGCTATGGTCATTTACTGCCTTACTTTTCAAGGTTTGGGTTTCTGGCAATTCCCTTTCATTGATTGGCAAGATGTCTGGTTTTTTTTTTTTTTTGTTTTTTTAATTCAGACTCTCCATTTTGAAGGTTTACAATATTTAAACCTTCAAGCAAATAATAATAAAAAAAAGGGTTTGTTTTTCTAACTAGTTTGTTTTACAAGTTCAGATTCAGATCCAGATCTAGATATTCCCAGGAACTGAAATGTTTAGATCTGGATTTTCAGTTTGACTCCCCCATCTTTAAAGTTATTAAAGTTGCTGTGTTTTTGAGTGCCTATCTTTTTTTTTTTATATTTAGGAAAGAAAGTAAAATGTGTTTATAAGCCATTCAAATGGAGTGCGCTATGTTGCACCCAATACGCATTGCTGTTCAGATGATTCTGATCCATGTTAGCACCCTGTATAATGTGAGCTATTTGTTTAAATTTTAAAGCGCTATCCTCATTAAGACAGAATAATATGTTAATTGGTACACATCACACTGAGAACGGGAGGTATATGGAATGAAGTGTCATAAGCAGAGTATAAATTGCCTGTGACCTCCTGGGGGGAAGGCAGCCTAAGTTTCTGCTGTGTCTTAATGATCTTAGCGTTAAAAATAGATTTGCTTTTACTTTCAACTTTTTTTAATTTTTAATTAAAATTCCAGTAAGAAAACAGGATTTGGATTTTAGTTTAAACAAGGATCTAAGTGTGTGCGTGACTTAGAGAGAGAGCATAGTCTATAAATGTAGAAGTGGTTTGGTGCATATGTAAAAAAGGATTTTTAAATGTTATTGTATGCCACTGGATAGACCTATAATTTGAAGTGGGAAGCATAAACCCACACATGTAAATCAAACGTGCTCTTTGAAAGCCCCTCTTTTTAACCATAGTTACTATTAAAAGCTAGAAAATTCTACTTTAAGTATGAATTTTCTTCTTAGGCCTTGCTCACACCTTTCTCTGATTTAATTAAACCAGTGCGAACCCCTCTGTGGACATTCTTATTTTGATTTTAGCTTAAACCTGTTCCTAACTGACTTCAGCTAAACCTGAATTAAGCCTGGTTTAACTGAAGTCTACATATTCTTTTTCACTTTAGTTAAAGTGGTTGAAAATCACATTTTAAATTAAACTTGTGTAACTCTGTGTAGATTCTGAATGTGACTATTCAGCTGATGTGGCCTCTGTTAGCCAGTATACATAAATGGTATGTATTTGCTCTGGAGAAGAAAAGTTACTTTAAAGAAAATGTTGATGCACCAATATGCACTGCTGTTTGAGATGACTACTGGATTTGGTGACCTGCTCTTGGGTTTAATCAGAGGCTGAGCTGCTGCTGGCTGGGGCTTGATTTCAGAATCTGGGGAGTATCCTTGCAAAAAGCAAACAGTTTTGCTGTTTGTGCACAAGGCACTGCCAGGTTTGGCTGAAGGTTGCAAGACATCCTTTATGTTGGGCTTTCATGGATTTTTTTTTTTTTCTTTCAATGAGAAAAGACTTCATTTCAAAGAGAAAATGTTAGAATCAGCCTGTCTCCTTTGACTTATTGATAGGCAGAAATGTTATGAGTAATACTGATATGTGAGAATAGGAGCCAGGAATTCAGCTCTAAATAGCACTGAAATAGATAGCAGAGACAGTAGCAATGTGTCCTTTTTCTGTCCGCTTTTCTTAGCTGTTGCGACTTGCTTTCATACTTGGATGTCAGCTGTTGCCTGTTGCATCCTGATATGGTGGGAATGTCCGAGCTGGAGACCATTAAAATCTGAGCTCAGCTCACCCAACAACGTAACTTTCAAAGATCAGATCTGAATTACTGTCTCCACCTTGAAATTATTTGCACATCAGAATGCAGTGGGCAGACGCTCAGCAGCTAACCTCCAAGTAAGAAAACAAATGGCAAAAACTTGTCTTAAATTTGGACTGTGCTTGGGCTGAGAGAGACCAGGAAATAGAACCCAGTTCTCTGTCTTAGCAGAATAGGCCTTAAGACCGCTGGCCTGATACCATATTATAAATAGTAAAAACCAAACCAATGTTCAATAAAGTTTGTTTCCACTAGTGAAGAAACAGCTTGCATTTCCTTTGCTGCTCTGCTGCATATCCTTTTCTCTTTGCTGGTTTATAATAGCCATATGCAGCTTTTGTCTTACTGCTGTACTTACTAGGGAAAATAAATATCAAAGGTAGCTCGAATCACCATGTGAAACATATTCCCAGAAGCCTAAGTCCCCGAGTGAAATGCATTTCTCTAGTCCCCAGATCCAAATCTGTGCTTCTCTTCTGCTACTTTCATATTTCTTTTCATTTCCCTCATTCCCCAGTTATTACAACTCTCTGTCTCCAGCTACCTCTACCATCCCTATTTTGGGCATGTCCAGCTGTCTGCCCAGACCAGCTCTCCACATGTGTTCCCTTTCTGTCTGGTTGTTTCAATTCTACCGATTGGCTGGCCGCTTAATAGAATCCCTTTCAAAAAGTGAACTGTACGAGAATTTGAGTGATTCAGAGCAGTGCAATTCCCTGCATCTTCCTTGTTCTGGCCTCAGGTGTGGCTCCAGTTCAGTGGGGATTCCCCAAGTGCCAGAGCTGACATAGTGGCTCCACACACTTCCTGTAGCTCCCAGCATACGGGCATATTTGGAGTGTTTTATTCTCCAGTAGTGTCTGGCAACCCCAAGAACCAGTTTCCAGCCCTCCCAGCGTCAGGGCTCCGTTTGAGTGTCTTTAGCTACCTTTCAGAGTAGCAGCCGTGTTAGTCTGTATTCGCAAAAAGAAAAGGAGTACTAGTGGGACTAGTGGGGGAGGGGGGTGGAAGAAAATCTTTGCTATTCCAGCTGGTCTTGCTTCAAATGCAGTTCAGCTAGACTGCAAGATCCAGTGCAGTGGCTTACATTTTCAGGCCATTATGTGTCTGCCTTTTCCTTAAAGGGCTATATGTGAATGCTCTAAATGAAAAGCAACAATGCTTGGGGAAGTGTGGGGAAGCTCTATTGTGGCCGTCTGTGCTGTCTCTGCTCTGTGGATAGATAGGATTTCAGGCTCCAGGTCTCTGTCTGTGATCCTTTGTGAGACTAAATTGAGCTGGAAGGTGAAGCTGTGGCAGTCCTAGAAGATACCCTAGGCATAATCTATTCCTGTGTTGGAACAGAAAGAACATGTCTGCCCAGTGGGGGGGGGGGGGGGAAGGGAGGAGAGGGAAACGGGGGTAGGCAAGGAAGGATGTGGGGATTGTGAGGAGAGGCTAATGATTTTACATGACAACATAGAGCTGCAGCTTGGTTGCATACGCTGGGATGGATTTCATTCAGTGGAGTATGGGAATAATGAAAATTTCTGGTGCACCACACAGTTAGTTTCATTGTATGTCTGGGGTCAATCAATTTTTTTTGATTGGTGGATAAATCATTTTCCCCCCCTAACATTGTGAGGGGATAGTGGATTGATTTTTTTTGCCTGAAATGATACTGTTTTGCAAGGCTGTTTTTGGGACGAAAAGACTTGTTTAAAAAAAAAAATCAATTCAGTGGAGGGGACATTGTATCAAAGCTGCCCTGTTTCGGCATACCTGCCTATAATATCCAGCACTGTGATGTGGGCTGGGCTGGGCTCCCTTTGTGTTTAGGAAGCTCTAGTCATGCTGATGTAACATTTGCCTCAGTAAAAACATATTTGGAATTTTTTTAACCAGACTGGATTGTATTTTCCTCAGAGACTCTGTGACTTTGGACCTAGTCCAGGCAGCTATTCTCTTCCTGTAGAGATCTTGCCTTTTTCCAGTCCTCCTTTCCCTTTAGTGTGGCCTACTAGGCTGTGTCACTGCAGTAAACTTTCCAGACCTAAGGTCCCCTTTTTTTTGGCAGGCGCAATTGATGTGCGCTTTTTTTTTAGTTTCAATAGCGTGATCTCTTAATTATTTTAAAGTTAGCCTATTGTACATTATGGTACAAACCAAAACTGTATGGACCATTCTGCTGACCTGCTGCCTAGTATTTCATGGTGCCATGTGAGAGACTGAGGTCCAGTTCCCAGAGCCAGTCACTTCAGGGTTGGCATTGCACTCAGCCATTGTGCAGAGGAAGCATATTGCATTACTGTTGAGTAGTCTCTGTGATGGAATGAAGAGAGATGATGATGGGCTCTGGAACCTTCTAACCAAGGATAGTTGCTGGAACCCAGGTCTAGAAGAGTGGGGAGAGGGATGTTTTCTACTTATCACTGGGAGCAAGGTATGAAAGCCCCCCCAAATGAAAATAAAAACTGACTAAGAAAAGCACAAAGGAGTGTTTGATTAAAAATGGAAGGAACTGACACCAGTATAAAAACAGGTTTCAGAGTAGCAGCCGTGTTAGTCTGTATCCGCTAAAAGAAAAGGAGTACTTGTGGCACCATAGAGACTAACAAATTTTTTGAGCATAAGCTTTCGTGAGCTACAGCTCACTTCATCGGATGTGTAGCTTATGCTCAAATAAATTTGTTAGTCCTAAGGTGCCACAAGTACTCCTTTTCTTTTTGCAGTATAAAAACAGTGCAGGAGCAAATGGTAGAATTATAATTACAAGGAGAATATTGTAAACATCTTTATGGTGCCCCTCAGAGATGTAGTTTCACTTAAAATTAGAAGCAATGGTTTTAGAACCTTTTCATCTGAAAATCTCAAATTGTTTTACAAATGTTAGTTAATCCTCACAAGACCCTTGTGAGGCAAGTCGAGATCATTTCACTGCTACTGTAATTCATCCATCTCTGGTGGCAGCTGCTTCTAGTAGCCCAACTGCTACATTCCACAGCACATGGGTGTTCCTCATCGAAGTGCTGGCCCAGACCCACACTGCTTAGCTCATGAGAAGTGTCAGAACCACAGCATGAAGTGCAATTCTGAAAATAGTCTTTAAAATTGCAGTCTTTGAATTGTAGCTTCATGTGAACAGGTTGGAAGGAGACAATCTTTTTTTAAAATCTCACCTCCATGCATAGAATTGCCTCTTTCTCAGGAAAAAAAAGTCCTACTCCTTGTAGATTGCAAAAGTGTTCAGATTTCCATGCAGTTTCTTGTCGTCTTCTACCAGAAGATCATCTGTGCCTGCTTTGTCATATTTTTACTGTATGTCTGTTTGAGAAAAAGACTGTTATGTATTAGGAACAGCATGGACATACTTTCTTTTCTAATCTAACCTGGGTAAAGCAGGAAGAGGAAATTAGCTGCCTCTAAACAAAATGTGGATAATTAGGAATTGATGTTATGTATGTTACACCGTTTTTGAATTCTGTGGAGCTAATCTGGGTTTATACTGGTGTGAAAAAGAGGAGAATTGGGCCATCTGTTTTGTGTCTGGCAAAACTCCATGTTTAGTTTATTTTAAAAAGTGGTTTTTGTATGGTGTTACACTGTGTGTGTGTGTGTGTGTGTGATGGTTTTTTCTTTTGTTTTTTTGGGCCACAATCCAAGAGAGATGAGCCTGTGGAAAAGGGGAGAGTGTGAGGTGAAGATTCATTACTGCGCTGTCCTGGACTGAGTGCTGACTAATTTCAGTTTGTTTCTGCAAAAAGAAAAGGAGTACTTGTGGCACCTTAGAGACTAACCAATTTATTTGAGCATGAGCTTTCGTGAGCTACAGCTCACTTCATCGGATGCATACCGTGGAAACTGCAGCAGACTTTATATACACACAGAGAATATGAAACAATACCTCCTCCTACCCCACTGTCCTGCTGGTAATAGCTTATCTAAAGTGATCATCAAGTTGGGCCATTTCCAGCACAAATCCAGGTTTTCTCACCCTCCACCCCCCCACACAAATTCGCTCTCCTGCTGGTGATAGCCCATCCAAAGTGACAACTCTCTACACAATGTGCATGATAATCAAGTTGGGCCATTTCCTGCACAAATCCAGGTTCTCTCACCCCCCTCCCAAAAACCACACACACAAACTCACTATCCTGCTGGTAATAGCTCATCCAAAGTGACCACTCACAAATCTTGGGAGACAGGCCAGTCCTTGCCTACAGACAGCCCCGTAACCTGAAGCAAATACTCACCAACAACCACATACCACACAACAGAACCACTAACCCAGGAACTTATCCTTGCAACAAAGCCCGTTGCCAACTGTGCCCACATATCTATTCAGGGGACACCATCACAGGGCCTAATAACATCAGCCACACTATCAGAGGCTCGTTCACCTGCACATCCACCAATGTGATATATGCCATCATGTGCCAGCAATGCCCCTCTGCCATTTACATTGGTCAAACTGAACAGTCTCTACGTAAAAGAATAAATGGACACAAATCAGATGTCAAGAATTATAACATTCATAAACCAGTCGGAGAACACTTCAATCTCTCTGGTCACGTGATTACAGACATGAAGGTCGCTATCTTAAAACAAAAAAACTTCAAATCCAGACTCCAGCGAGAAACTGCTGAATTGGAATTCATTTGCAAATTGGATACTATTAATTTAGGCTTAAATAGAGACTGGGAGTGGCTAAGTCATTATGCAAGGTAGCCTATTTCCCCTTGTTTTTTCCTACCCCCCACCCCCAGATGTTCTGGTTTAACTTGGATTTAAACTTGGAGAGTGGTCACTTTGGATGAGCTATTACCAGCAGGATAGTGAGTTTGTGTGTGTGGTTTTTGGGAGCGGGGTGAGGGGGTGAGAGAACCTGGATTTGTGCAGGAAATGGCCCAACTTGATTATCATGCACATTGTGTAGAGAGTTGTCACTTTGGATGGGCTATCACCAGCAGGAGAGTGAATTTGTGTGGGGGGGTGGAGGGTGAGAAAACCTGGATTTGTGCTGGAAATGGCCCAACTTGATGATCACTTTAGATAAGCTATTACCAGCAGGACAGTGGGGTGGGAGGAGGTATTGTTTCATATTCTCTGTGTGTATATAAAGTCTGCTGCAGTTTCCACGGTATGCATCCGATGAAGTGAGCTGTAGCTCACGAAAGCTCATGCTCAAATAAATTGGTTAGTCTCTAAGGTGCCACAAGTACTCCTTTTCTTTTTGCGAATACAGACGAACACGGCTGTTACTCTGAAATCTGTCAGTTTGTTTCTGGGAGTTGTACTGTGTTATCTGTATCCAGTTGACTAATTTCCTTTCTTTTTGATGCAGATCTAGACAATACTACTTGTTGTTTAATGTAACTGCAATGAGGGTTTCTTTTGTCTTGCATAGGAAATTTGTTTTTTTTTTCTTTATATCTTACTTAGTTAATCCTCCTAAAGATATATTTCCCTTCAAGTCTGGGTTTTATGGTTTCTACTTCTGTTGAGTGAGGGCTTTAAATGGGGTAGTGATTTATCTAAGCAAGTGGTTTCTTTTTTATTTATCTGTCTTTGAAACACTCTGGATGTTCTCATAGTATTCCCCACAGAATAAATAAAACCTGTGGCAGAAATGAAGAGAGAAGCAAACTTTTGTGTGTGCACTGATCTCAAACTGAAAAGCTTATTCAGTTACTCAGTGAGATTTTGTGGAAAAAGAATGCATATGAGAGGGGCTCAAAGTTGACAAAAGTCCTTAACAAAATAAAATGTCTGCTTTGTAGTAAATCCTTCTGAATTTGGGTTTATAATGGAAATTCTAGGAGACCCATTTCATTTTAATCTGTGCTGCTAGCATCCTCTTGGATAACAGCCAAGAGGAATTTCTAGGAAAAAGCATATAGAACTGAAAGCTGAAGAATGCTACCAGGATATCAGACAAGACAAGCTGGCAGTAAGGCCAGGCTTTAGGTGGTGCTGCCCAGCTTCTAAACTACCCCAGCAAATATAGGCCACTGTACTGGCTAAAAGCAGTTTTAGGCTGTTTCTCCCCATCAGTGCACTCAGTATTGAGATTGAAAATTCAAGACAAACACCAGAGGGCAGCTGGGTGCTGAGACTGAGTTTGAATTATGTCAAATTGCACAAAGGCAAATAAAGAAGATTTTGTTGTTTACAGGACAATTGAGAGACTGAGTTTGATGCCTGATATGCTTTAGGTTTCTGAAATTATTTTGCATGGTACTGTACAAGGATAGTACAACTCTTTCACTTTTTTTCCTTCACATCCTCTTGTGCTATGGACGGAATCCTTGTCTGCTGAATAAATGTTTTTTGTGTGAATATCGTATTCATCCAATATTTTTTTTTTCTTTTCCACTCCTAGTGTTTCTGATGTAGTGGAGTGTCTGGAAATGGAAAATAGCTTTGATGGTTTAACTGTGAGACAAGTGAGTTGAAAATATTCTATAGCTAAATCCTCACAATAAAATTGGATGGTTTTAGGCTGATCATTTTGCTAAATCCTTTCACTGTTTCTGAAACTTATGCAGGAAAAAGAGTATCTGAAAAGTTTGTGTGAAGATTGGCCAGTTTCACTGTCAGGCCTGAAAATAGGCAAAACTTACGTAGATTTATTAATGAATGTCACATGCTTATCTACTCCAGAGGAGTTAGAAAAGGAGTACTTGTGGCACCTTAGAGACTAACCAATTTATTTGAGCATAAGCTTTCATGAGCTACAGCTCACTTCATCGGATGCATTCATTTTAGAAATTGGTTAGTCTCTAAGGTGCCACAAGTACTCCTTTTCTTTTTGTGAATACAGACTAACACGGCTGCTACTCTGAATCCAGAGCAGTTGGGATTCTTGGCTTCTTACATGGGAGTCCCTGGTGTATAATTGTATTACATGGCTACCTTTTCAAACACATTACTAACACAAGTTTTATTTTGTTCAAAAAATGACCATTGAGTGCAAAGGCTGTGATGTACTAGCACTGTAATTCAAGACTGCTGATTTCCCATGAATGTAGCTAACACACAAATGAAATTTTGTGCATACCCTCTTATGTCAATGTGCAGAGTAATTTGATTAGCTTACCACAGCCCTTTGCCAGGTCAGCTTACCTTGTTTATTGCTTTGTAGCAATAAACTTTCTGAAATTGATCTACCATACTCCATTACTATCAACATTTAACTCTTTTTCTGAAATTATTTGTTGTTCAGCACTGTGAGATTTGTAATAGCAATGTCACTGGTGCAGCTCGGTGCCAAGTGAAACCACTGAATACAAGCACAAACCTACTTGAAATATAAACTTGCTATCAACATTCCTAATTATCTCTCTCATGCAGCTGGGTCCTAGCGGGCCCAATTCATTTCCCACTGAAATCACTGGAATTTCTCCTTTTACTAAAATGGGAGTTGGGGCGGTAATCCTTTGGACAAATCCTAGAATATCAGGGTTGGAAGGGACCTCAGGAGGTCATCTAGTCCAAACCCCTGCTCAAAGCAGGACCAATCTCCAACTAAATAATCATTTAAATTAAATAATTAATTCTGGGCTCTTTTCTCTTTTGAAAAAGGAACAGATTTCATATGTTGGAAGGGAACATCTCTGCCACTGAATAATTAAAGAAACCCCCACTTTTCCACACCTGTATTTGGGGTGTCTGTTGCAAGTCTAACTGCAGTGGAGGACAGAGTTGTTTAAACTTCTCCATATCTAGTCTCTCATACTGCTGCCCATCATCAGAACATCTGATTACCTTCCAGATAAAATCAATAGCAATAATAAAGTCCTTAGTTGACCTCCTGGAATCTCTGGTTCTGACCTTTTGGGGGTAGAAACTCTGCTTATGCCATTTGGTGGGTTGATTGGTTTGGGCTTTTTAGAGGGGGGGAGACATTTGAGTATATGGTGTTAGAGAGCTTATTCCTTCACCCACTTACTTCCCTGGTCCTTCTCACATGAACAGAGAGCAACAATACCCGAAGTCCAAAGGTGCAAACAATTCGATGTTTATTGAGGTGAACTTCCAGCAAGCATGATTCCAGTTTCCTTCCTTAGTATCCTCCTTCCCAGCTCTGACACCACAGAGCCTTACACCTGTGTCCCTGTTCCCATTCCAACTTCCTTACTCCCATTCCCTGTTCCTATTTCCCCCTTTAGCCAAACATGATTCCAATTTTCTTACCCCTGTTCCCATCTCACATGCTCACTCCCACTCACTTCCTCATTGACTACAGATTATATAGTAAAACTTGAGTTCTGCTTAGCTATACCTTAACCAATCATTTTCCTGAAATTTAACTAACCAATCCTAACATATTGTAACATGATTATGTAACCAATTATATCCTACCACCTTAATTAGTTTACACCCAGCAAAATTAATTATACAGCAGACAGGAACAATCACAGAACCAGACAGAGATTATACAGACAAACAATAGCAAAGTGGGAACTATAATGACAAAACAATACAGAAGTGAGGATTTCACATCCCAGCTATTGATAAGTGAGTTCTTGCCAGCCAGGATGCTATCAAACTAAGTTTCCTTTTACATTTTCTAGGCACTTCCCTTTCTCTGGAGGTGATAGGAACTATCAGGACAGGATTGTATTCCTAACAGTCCAATAGCACCTTATTTCAGTGTGACTAGTTTGGAATGTGAGGATGTGACCGTTCGCTTCCCAGCTTATGGCTGCCTCTGCTGCTTAGCCAAAGGCCTGAGCCTAAGCACAGGGCCACAAACTGTCACAGTAAGAGAAGGCCCTTACACCAGCAGACAGTGATTTCTTTCTTTTATACCTTTAGAACTAGCCAAGTGATAAGAATACACCTAAATTCTTAGAGTATAGGCCTTTACAGACAGGCCTGAATATCTATGTCCTAACATATGGGGATGTCCGTGTTGAAAGAGCCATTCTTGGTATGGAGGGAACCGTCCTTGAGACAGACTTGACATCTGCTATATAATTATTTTACAGCTTTGCTTTCTGTATTTCTACATCACTGTGATGGAGTGTTTGCCCCACATTTGCCCAGAAAGGTTTAATACAGAGTGAGAAGAGGGCTAATTAACCCAACAAGCTACAGCTGAGGGGAATCAGGTGGCTAAGCAATCCCCTGATTGAATGAAGAAGCCTAGCTGAGGAGGAGTGAACTGGGCTGTGACTGTAAAGGCAGCAAATTGGCAGCAGAAGGGAGCTGTTGGGAAAGTCTACAGTCATTCCCTGGGAGAAGGGAGATGTGTTTGGGCTGGCAATCCCAGAGAAGGAAGGGAAGCCAGGAAGGTAGGGCAGGGCTCGGAGAAAGGCAGTAAGGTCTAGATGGGGTCAAGCAGACCTTGACTGCTGGCTAGAGGGTCCCTGAGCTGGAGGCCAGAGTACAGGGTGGGCCCAGGTTCCCCTGCCAGTCACTATGGGCGTGGCATACAAGTCAGTGAACAGCAAGACTGCCCAGGATCACTGAAGGAGGCTTTGGAACCCTGGAAGGGGAAGACCGGTATAGTGACCTGGCCAGAGAGACAAGTCCTGAAGAGGCAGCAGCAGCTCATGGGGTGAGAGAAGGGCTGCAGACCCAGAGAGAGAGGTGGTGAGAGGGCATGCAGCCATGGGAAGCAGTGTTGACCTGGGGAGCTATTCCTCAGAACGACCAGGAGGAGGTGCCATACTAGGGGTAAGTGGACCAACCCGTTTAATCACATTAAACTGCTTGAGATTAACTTTTGTAGTCAAAATAAAAATATGCTCGGGGTATTTCTTACAAATCTGATACCTCTCCTGTAGTCTTCTCAGTTGTCAAATGTACCCAGTGGTAGAGGCCTGTAGAAGCCCTTATCGAAGGATTACAAACTGGCCGCAGTCTTTTTCAGTTGGATCTGCATGGGACTCAGTCTGTGTTCAGTGTTTAAACTCCATCCAGATCTAATCGAAGGATCTGGGCCTATAATTCTGGATCAACTACAAAGCTCTATGCAATCTTGCCCAATCCTACACCTCTCCTTTGGTTTTGTTTGCCATAGTGTCATTCTGTAATTTTGTTGTGGTTTTTGAGGTATTTTTTAAAATCTCTCTCCTGTTACTGTGGGGGGGAAAACCCATGCAAACCGTAGGAACTCCCTAACTATTCAGGGCTAAGAACGAAACACGCTATACCTGAAATGCTCTCAAACGTACAAAGCAAACAAGGTGAAAAATTAGAAATATTTTGCCCTCTAATCTTTCAGTTGTAGGCTTTAGGTGTGTGTTTATAACATTAGGTATGTAATGTCAGGAAATGTTGAACTGAACAAATTGCCTGCATGATTGGCTATTGCACAATTAGGTTGAGTTATTAAGCCACTTAAGAGAATTCAAGCAGGTGATGACCCCTGAGGGTCTGCAGACTAAGATTTCCAAAGGTCAGCATATCCATTCAACACTTTTTTTAGGGGCTCACCAATGAGAAAAGGCTGAAAACCACTGTACTAGAGGAATAGCCAGGTAATTCATGCACTTGGGTTTTGGTGTGAATTTGGTAGAGTGAAAAAAGAGGATCAAAGGTGAGTGGAATGGAAAAGACTTGGGAAACGTGAGCAGTGGCCTGTGGGGGCAGAGAACAGAACTCTGGCAGTTTGAATGACACCCAGATTACATTGTAGACAATACTGTTTATCAGGTGTGTGGTGTATGAGAGTATCTGAATAAGCATTGTCTAGAGGATAGAGCAAGGGACTGCAAATAAAGTTTTCTGTATCCTCTTCATGACATACTGCCTTGCTGTATATGTGCTGTGAAGTGGGAAAAATCACTTAATTTCCTTTAGGCTTCAGTTTCCTCATCTGTAAAATGGGGAATAATACTTGCCTATCTCCTAGGGGTGTTACTCTCAGAAAATCCTTCAGTGAAATTTGCAGTTAATAGGGAAAAGTTTACAATGATAATCTGTTGCATGTAAATCCAGGTCATTGTTATAAGAGGCAAGACTTTGTATTTTTTGGCTATCAGGCTCTTCATTTTGCATTCTGTTATGTTTGCAGAAAGTGTTTTAATTTTATTTAAAATATTTTTGTGTGGAAAGGAGAGGAGGATGTAACAGTGATGCCAGTGTGAAGACCTGGACTGAAAGGATACTATGGAGGGTGGGGACAGGGCGGGGGGTGTCTCTCTATTATTATTTATTATTTTATTATTGTTATATTATATTATATTTTTGGGTAGGCTTGTTTTGGTAAGAGACCTTCCCAAATAGGTAAAGGAGACAGAATTGGTAATCAAATTTCCACTTAAAGGAGGTGGGTCAAGAAGAGGCACTTAAAAACCAGTACCATAGAAAGAATGGGCCAAATAATCATTAGGTCCATGCATGCAGTTGCCATTCAGTCTAAAGAGTCCTGCATTTTCATCCAAGTACAGAGATTGATCCATTGGTGACAGAATCTTCTTCCTTATGGGTGTTAATGCAGTGTGTTCAAGCTAAAGTTCCTCCCCCAGCACATGTGTGACAATGACACACACACGTGATTTGATCAAAACTATGTACACAAAAATAATATTCATTTGCAGTTCATTAGGAAATTAAGAATGTAAAATACACATTCTCACGTCCCTATTCCACTTGTTGATTTCTTTGTTTACAGTATTAATGGACAGTCTCTCCATTTTTCATTTTTTTCCCACTTAGATAATGCCTGATGAACTCCTGCCCTTGGATCCTTGACTATTCAGTTTTCTGCATTCTGGTAGCCTTTTTTGCAATTCTTTCTATAGCCAGGGACTTGGCTGGAGGTGTGAATCAGCAGCAATGGCGAAATCTACTTTAAGCAGCTCGCTTGGTAAATTGCATGCTGTGTTCCTAATTATACACACACAAACTTGTGGGAGCATAATCATATAGTTCCCCAGTGCGTAGCTGAGTTGCTGTGCCCAGATTTTGAAAGCTAGAGGAGAAGATGATTCTTTTTAATATTGACTTACAAAGTAAAAGCCAGGGACCTAGGGCCACTTGGCTCAGTCTTTGCTGTGCTAAGAAAAGATCACTTAGTCTGCTTTGAAGGAAAGCTTCCCTCTAAAAAGCAACCTGAAAACTAGAGCAGTTGTTTAAATCTTGATTCCTACTCTTGTAACAGGACAGGAATCCCTGGGGGACACCACTCCTGCAGCTGCCAGATTAATAAACTGCAATTGTAGGGAACAGATCCTACTTCTGAAATATACTAAAACTCTGTGGCCTGCACTGAACAGACACACAACTGTGTCAATGTTTCATTTATATACTGGCTAATCTCCTGCTTAATGAATATTTGAAGTCAAAATGTGTCACTGTACATTTGGATGAAACACTGCTGACTTTTCTACTTTTATGCCACATAGAAGAACAGTGCACTCGTCATCAATATTATCCCTGCATTGTGTCTTTACTCTAACCTGGGGTATATTTGGTGTTAGAGCTGAATACGTTATTTTTAGCCGTGCTTTAGGCATTCCAACTGAGACTTTATGCTGTGTGCTAATTTTGAAGAAGGTGGCCATATTTTCAGTGTATCTCAGTAGTTGATCCTCACTGCTAGGTGGATTAAGACCAACTGGGACCTTGCTCTACTAAAATTTGCACCCCATCCCAGACTCTTCCTGTATCTGTAATGCCCCTGGGCTATTTTGGATAGTTGGGGGCTAAAAAGGTTGGCTTTATCCATTCTTCCCTTCCCCCTTGTCTGAAAGCTTCTTTTTCTTTGTGCTGCTGGACTATTGGTACATTCTTCTCTTATTTGATTTCAGGGTGGGTGGTTCCCTCACTTGCTTTCCTGTGGCCCGTTGCATGAGCAGGGAAAGGCTTGATGCATTCAAAATGCTCATAGCTATCGATTGTCTGCTCTTTCCCCGAGAAACAAGCATCTCCCCCAGTGCTGGCAGGAAATCCTTGAAGCTGCATCTTGGGAGGCCAAAGCCATGTTCCCATTGCCCCCTGCAACAATGTTTTGGTCCCATGAGGTGTTGCAAGCCCTTCCAAAAACCTGTGTAGCTAGTTGCACTATGGGATCGCTACCCTCAGTGCACTGCTCTGTGCATCAAAGCAAGCGCTGCTAGTGAGGACACACTCCACTGGCAGAATGAGTGTGGTGTGGAGTTGCACAGCTGACTTAATTACTGCGGAGGCTGGATGTTGATTTACATTAAGTTGACTTAACTTTGTAGTGTAGACATGCCCTCGGTGATCCTGCATTCAAAGATCATCTTCCAAACTTGAGGTCCAGCTATCCTGAAGCACAGTCATTTAGCTGGTGAAGGAGTCTCAATGCTCAGAAGAACTAATGGGGCCCTGTTTGTGTTCAGATTATTTGTCTTTTGCCTGGATCATAAGTCTGAAAATTTGGCCATTTTAAATTTACCTGGCTTGTCCACCTATCATTTTAGCAACTCCAAAGAAAAGAAATTGTCATTGCTGGGGGTAATCCTCAAGTGACCCATCTCCTGTTGCCCATTCCCAGCTTCTGGCAAACGAGGCTAGGGACACCATCCCTGCCCATCCTGGCTAATAGTCATTGATGGACCTATCCTCCATGAACTTTTCTAATTCTTTTTTTAACCCTGTTATAGTCTTGGCCTTCACAACATCCTCTGGCAAAGAGTTCCACAGGTTGACTGTGGTGTTGTGTGAAGAAATACTTCTTTTTGTTTTTAAACTTGTTGCATATTAATTTCATTTGGTGACCTCTAGTTCTTGTGTTATGAGAGAGTAAATAACACTTCCTTATTTACTTTCTCTACACCAGTCATGATTTATAGACGTCTGTCATATCCCCCTTAGTCAATCTACACTGTATGTCTACACTACGAAATTAGGTTGATCTTATAGAAGTCGATTTTTAGAAATCGATTTTATACAGTTGATTGCGTATGTCCACACTAAGTGCTTTAAGTCAGTGGAGTGCATCCTCAGTACCGTGGCTAGCATCGACTTATGGAGTAGTGCACTGTGGGTAGCTATCCCACAGTTCCCGCAATCTCTGCCGCCCATTGGAATTCTGGGTTAAGTTCCCAAAGCCTGATGGGGCAAAAACATTGTTGCGGATGGTTTTGAGTACAGGTAGTCAGTCACCCCCCGCCCCCCCCCCCCCCCCGGGGAAGCAACGTCAGACAATCGTTTCGCGCCTTTTTCCCCTGCAGATGCCATACCACGGCAAGCATGGAGCCTGCTCAGCTTAGCTCACCATCACTGCTGCTGTTGTGTCCTGGGTGCTGCTGTCAGCAGACAGTGCAGTAGGACTGCTAACTGTCATCATCCACCACTTTCACTGCAACTCCGCTCTCCTCCTCCCCAACGATGAGCTCGGGGGATCCGTTCTGGTCCTCCTGGGTACTGTATGACTGCTAATCGTTGTCATCCACTGCTTCCGCTGCAACTCTGCTCTCCTGCAGACACCAGACCACAGCAAGCATGGAGCCCGCTCAGCTCACCATCACTGCTGCTGTTGTGAGCATTGTAAACACCTCGCGTATTCTCCTGGAGCATATCCAGAACCAGGCTAAGAGACGCCAGCACGAGGAGGATTTTGAGGAGGACATGGACATGGATGTTCCTGAAAGCACGGGCTGTGGCAATTGGGACATCATAGCCGCAGTGGGGCTGGTTGAGACAGTGGAACGCTGATTCTGGGCCCGGCGAACAAGCCACAGACTGGTGGGACCACATAGTGTTCCAGGTATGGGATGATTCCCAATGGCTGCGAAACTTTCGCATGTGTAAAGGCATTTTCCTGGAACTCTGTGAATTGCTTTTTCCCCCCACCCTGAAGCACAGGAATACCAAGATGAGAGCTGCCCTGACAATTGAGAAGTGAATGGCGATAGCCCTGTGGAAGCTTGCAATGCCTGACTGCTACCAATCAGTCAGGAATCAATTTGGAGTGGGCAAGTCTACTGTGGGAGCTGCTGTGATCCAAGTAGCCAATGCAATCATTGATGTTCTGTTATCAAGGGTAGTGACTCTGGGAAACGTGCAGGTCATACTGGATGGCTTTGCTGCAATGGGGTTCCCTGACTGTGGTGGGGTGATAGGCGGAACACACCTCCCCATCTTGTCACTGGACCACCTTGCCAACCAGTATGTAAACCGCAAGGGGTACTTCTCAGTGGTGCTGCAAGCACTAGTGCATCACAAGGGACATTTCACCGACATCAACGTGGGATGGCCGGGAAAGGTGCATGACTCTCCCATATTTAGAAACTCTGGGCTGTTTGAGCAGCTGCAAGAAGGGACTTACTTCCCAGACCAGAAAATTATTGTTAAAGATGTTGAAATGTCAATAGTTATCCTTGCGGACCCAGCCTACCCCTTGCTCCCATGGCTCATGAAGCCTTACACAGACAGCCTGGACAGTAGTAAGGATCTCTTTTAGCCAAGCGCAAACAGCCCAGCATGAATGGGGTCCTTTTACTGTTCCCTTACAAAAATTCCCCTAGTTCAACTAGGTGACCATGAACGCTATTGCTTTTAAACCCTGTACTGTAGTTACAAATGTGCACTCACCAGAGGTGCCTTCTCCAGCTTCAGGGTCGGGGATCCCGTCTTGGGAGGGTACTGGCTCCAGGGTGATGGAAAGGTCCTGGCTGCCAGGAGAATGGATTCACCGCTTGCCTGCTGTGCATCCTCCTCCTCTTCCTCATCCACAAAATCTTCCTCCCTGTTGCGTGAGACTCCCTCCTTGCAGGTGTCCACAGACAGTGGTCGGGGTAGTGGTAGGGGTCCCCGCCCCAGAATGGCATGCAGTTGTTCATAGAAGCGGCATGTATGGGGCTCTGACCAGGAGTGACCGTTTGCCTCCTTTGCCTTTTTGGTAGGCTTGCCCGAGCTCCTTAACTTTTACACGGCACTGCTGTGTGTCCCTGGTGTAGCCTCTGTCCAATATGCCCTGTGAGATTTTGGCAAATATATTTGCGTTTCTTCTTTTGAATCGGAGTTCTGCCTGCACAGATTCTTCTCCCCATACAGCAATCAGATCCAGTATTTCCCTTTCAGTCCATGCTGCAGCTCATTTGCGATTCTGGCACTGCATGGTCACCTGTGCCGCTGAGCTCGCCATGCTGACCAAACAGGAAATGAAATTCAAAATTTGCTGGGGCTTTTCCTGTGTAACTGGCTAGCGCATCGGAGTTTAAAGCGCTGTCCAGAGCGGTCACAATGGAGAACTCCCGGAGGCCAATACCGTCTATTTGCGTCCGCACTACCCCAAATTCAACCCAGCAAGGTTGATTTTTAGCGCTACTCCCCTCGTCGGGGAGGAGTACAGAAGTTGATTTTAAGAGCCCTTTAGGTCAACAGAACAGGGTTGGTTGTGTGGACGCGATCATTTTTAAATAGACCTAACGTGGCTAAATTTGACCTAACCCTATAGTGTAGACCAAGCCTTATTCATCTCTCCTCATATGGCAGCTGTTCCATAGCCCTAATTGTTTTTGTTGCCCTTTTCTGAACCTTTTAAAATTCCAGTATATCCTTTTTGAAATGGGGAGACCACATCTGCACACAGTATTCAAGATGTGGGCGTACCATGGATTTTATATAGAGACAATATGATATTTTCTGTCATCGTATCTATCCCTTTATTAATGATTCCCAACATTGTTAGCTTTTTTGACTGCTGCTGCTGCACAATGAGTGGATATTTTCAGGGAAATAGCCACAATGGCTCCAAGATCTTTCTTGAATGGTTGTATATATATAGTTAAGATTATGTTTTCCAATGTGCATTACTTTGCATTTATCAGCATTGAATTTTATCTGCCATCTTGTTGCCCAGTCACTCAGTTTTGTGAGATCCCTTTGTAGCTCTTTGCAGGCTTCTTTGGGCTTACTTGTCTTGAAAATTGTGTACTGTGGCAGATTATGAAATAAACACTCAAATGCAGAAAATTAAGATGCTGTTGTGTGTTGTTCTTAACCAGTAAAAACATGCTGCTATTCTGCACATCAGGTAAAAAGGATGCAGTCCTTGTACATTACAGTAAAATTCAACCATATGAATATTTTCAGCACTTTCAGGTGTGAGCTGTTCACAGCGTTCCAGCCATTTGCCCTCTCTTGGGGGGGAAAAAAGCTGGATGGCCAAAATGTCAGGGTTGTCTTGCTGTGGAAATGTTGAAATAGTCAAAAAGCTGCACATTTACTCCAAAGGTCTAAGTCTGTTTTACCTGGTCTGTGCGCACGCAGTATGATGTTCTCATGAGATACTGAAACATTATCCCCTGTGTTCATTGTAGCCGCATCCTTACTTGGAATATTGATTCCATTTTTCTGTATAGGTCATCAGAATTTTTCTGGCATGGTTATTTCTGATGAGCCAGCAGACCTTTGCTCTTTGGTTTGTTTTTCTCTTTGTCACTTTCTGTTTAGTATGGGTTGACACTAAGATGATTGGTATTAATTATATTACCATCCTTTAATTCTTTATTAATTGAATCCTGTTCCATTATCTTTCCTGGGATTGATGTCAGACTGACAGGCTTATAATTATCTAGGTCATCCTGTTTACCCTTTTTTAAAAATATTGGTACATATTTGTTTTCTTCCAGTCTTCTGGAACTTCCCCAGTGTTCCAAGTCTTATTGGGGAAAAAAAATCAACATTTACGGTCCAGCAAGCTCCTCATCAGCTCTTTCAAGTGATGCAATTTCCTCTTGTTTGCATTGTATTCACTACACCGAGCCACACTGAACAATGGAAGAAAAATCATAGTACAATTTACCCTTTTCTCTGCTTTGTTAAATAGAAGCATCTGTTTTCCTTGTTGGGTTTGAAATGTTCAGAAGAAAAGTAACACCTGGCAGAGGCATGATACTACTTGCTGGGGAGAGTTGTCTTCAGATGCATACCCGCAATTCTGGAAATATTTCAGTGGATTAGATGTGTAACTGAGCAGAATTCGATCTACTGCTGGTAAAAACCTTTATTAATTCAGCATAATATTTAACATTCTGTGAATACTTCCCTTTTCTTTGTATTGTGGCTAAATCCACGTTTTTTCTCTCTCTCTTCCATTGTATTGAGGAGAATGCAAAGGAAGGTGGTTTTAGTATTTTTAAAAAAAAAATCTAAACTAACATATGCTTTACTACCTCTGAATTTATGGTTGGTTCTCAAGTGCTTACTCCACGCCCTTCCAAATATTGCTGGAAGGAAAAGATAGGTACATGTGATTTAATTCTCCACTCTGTTTTTAAATGCTTGTAGTTCCATAATGGATTATGCTCTCCCTACAAATAATACAGCGTGTGTTTGTAACAATATTTAAACAAAGGGCCAGTGTTGTAAGAAAACTCTTCTAGTAAGAAATTTGGAAAGTATAGGTTCCTACTGTAGCAAATAATATTTGTATTATTGTAGTGCCAAGGAGTCCCAGTCATGGACCAGGGCCCCATTGTGCTAGGCGCTGTACATACACAGAACAAAAGACAGTCCCTGCCACAAAAGCTTTGATTCTACTCCATTGTCTAGCTAGGTAATGAATTATATGAAACTGTGTATAGTTAATTGTCTTTCATTTCAGTTATTTGAGACAAATGAACCTAAATATCACTTTAAAAACAGACAATTGTAATAATCTTTGGCATTGTTTGTGTGTCCGGATAACATGACTTCTTTACTTTGAGATATTGGAGTGCATGTTTAGTTTTTGCTTTCCACAGTTGGTTTTTATTGTTACTCCAAAGAGTAGCAAAATTGGAATTTTTACTTCGTTACTGTGAAGACATTTCAGTATACTTGAAAAGTACTGAGCTTTGCATCAGTGGGGAAGTAATATGACTGGAAAACCTGCAGAGGGCACTGTATTATCTCAGATGAGAGCTGCAGGACCCCAGAAGCATTCTGGATGCATGTTTACCCTGTGTTCTGAATTTCTGTAAAATTATAATGGAAAAATAAATGTTTTGTAAAGTTAATTGTGTTATAAAGATTCAGTAGATTTACTGGGTGTGCATTAAAATGGAAAATTGTAGCTATCCTATCTCTGGGGTGAAGGGACAGACTAGAAATCCTGTTCCACATTTCCTTCATTAGCTCTTTGTCAAGATCCCCAAGCAATAACTTAGTAAATATTTCAGTTTTGTAGGTACGTGGGGAAAAGCTGAGCAGTTTCTATTACTGAAGGGCAGCTATTTAAGTCTGTAGTTGAACAGGAGGCTTTAGTTTATCCTATGGCAATATAAGGTAAATTATACAGTTGTTAAATTTGGAGATTCTAAGCACCAAATGAAAGGATATTTGGACAGTATTGGATAGAGTGTGCAGACAGCTTGTTCCAATGCCCTGAAAAGAGATCCTGGTTTTCAGATATGAAATCAAGCTCTTGTACAGATGCAGTATTGAAATAAGAACTTCTGTATGCAAGGTAAATGATTTGTGATTGACAACTACAGTAAACTATGGTCCTCCAACCCTCCTAGACATTGAAAATTGCTCTGTCCCATCTACACCAGCAGCTAGACCATTTTTAACACTTTCAATAGAAAACATTCTAGACACTGCATTCTACTAGGTGTCTATGCTGCTCTGAGTGTATGTTGAAAATGGTTTTACCCTTGTCTAGATTAGAGCCCAAAGTTTCATCACTAGTTGAAGAGGCCTCTGTGGTTTATCCTAAATATGAATTTTTCCTTTCAGACATCATTGCATTGTTCTTGCCTTCTTTTGGGCTAACCCCACTAATCCTCAAAAGTGAACCTGCTAGTTCACTGATGTGGTTAGGAACTGGATGGTCTGCTTCCTGAAACTCAGCGTATTAGAAAGAAAGCTACTTTGCTTATTCATTTAATTAAAGGGAGTCCAAGACAAGCTAAAGAGCTCCCTATTTCATAGTATAGTTGACTTGTCTATGTATCAAGGAAACTTACTTGGCTGAGGATAGTTCTGTACCTGTGGTTCTAGGCCTTACTGGACTTGATACATAGCTACTTCCTAGATGAGAGAGAGATTCCCTTAATGAGATTTGCTGGCCGAAATCTGAAAATCAGTTGACATGTTTACTTACTGTTCTGGGGAAGATGTGGGGACATCCATGGATGTTTTATCCAACAGCTGGGCTCTGAGTGTAGTTCTCCAACTAGGTTCTCTTTTTCCATTTCCTATTGGTTTTGTGTCCCACTTGGTGTGGGTTTCCTTGGGTACTGCAGTGATAACCCATATTGCAGATTGTGGGACACTTGAGCAGAAAAGCAAATTTGTTTTTAATTGGGAAGCTGATCTCTGTGAAGACGCTGCCAACTTGTTGGATTTTAATTAGTTAGGTGGCCTGCCAAAGAATCTTTGACTGGTTAGAATGAGAGAGGCTGTGAGGAGAATGAAAAAATTCAGTGCTGGCAGAGCCCAAGTGTCCTTAGCCACAACAGGAGCAATGAGTACAACAGCAAGAAAATATAAAGATTCCCATCTTGTTTGTTAACTAATCCCTCTGGATCCCTGTCACAGCCCTGGTCAAGATTCCCCCCCCTCCCCCCAATGGACATTCACCAGGCTGCTGTGTTTGGGGCCCAACATGCTGGACCTGTGCTTTTAAGCTTCCTTTAAAGCTTTTAAGCTTCCCCCTTCTACCTGGGTCTTGGTAGGTTCCAGCCATCATTTCTAGATCCAGCTTTTATGGCATACTTACTTGGTATAGACTCTCTTTGCTACCACTTCACGGAAGTGAGACCTCCCAGTCCAGCTGCCCTTGGCCCCCAGGACCAGTGCTGTCCCTCTCAAGAATACCAGTAGTTTAAACACACCTTTTCCCAGAGCTTCAACCTTGTGGTTACTCTGTCTTGTAGTTCACCTCTTCAGGACATGTGATAGTTGGAACACAACATATGCAAGATAACATAGCAAATATACAGAGCTAGACAAAACAATAGCACACCTATATGCATTTCCCTGCCTCCGTTTTCCACTGTTGAACATTCTTTTGGCTTAGTCAGAGTCCTCTGAGGAGTCCCAGCTCCTTCCTCTCTCCCTGCTGCTGCTCAAGGCTTTTCCTCTGGAACATGGAGTCTCTTTTCACTCCTGAAGACAGTTTCCTGCTTCTGGTGTGTGTCTGTGTGTGTCTCTCTCTCTCATGGCTGATGAGAGACCCTTTGTCTTATAACCTCCACCTTTGGTAGGTGACTCCCTGATTTTCCCCCCCCATCTCCAAGTAATCAGTTGCTTGGTTACCTCACTACTGGAATTTTAGACTTCAAAAAATGGTTTGCCCTGGGCAGTTGCCAGCTGTTCATCCAAAGGGGCTTCCACTTTAATAGAGGACCATCAAGGTTTAATGACCCTCCGTTGTTACCACTGAATCACCATCCCTTGGCATTTCAATCCAAAATGGAGGTAAAAAGATACCAGAGAAAGCAGACAAGCTCTATGGTCAACATGGAGTTAGCAGTCTGACACACAGGCACACAGAGTCCCCAGTATCCAACAAAATTCATAAGCTGTGCATAGATATATTCCCCAGTGAGAACTGCAGGTTCTCAGCACCTCTGAGGATTTTAGCGGAGGTGGTTGTACATATTTCAGCTCAGCTAAGCGCACTAGTTTGCTACTAGCTTTACATTTTTTGTGTGGTGGTGGGGTCATCTGTATCTGTGCTACACAAACATTGTTTTTCCTTCTTCCACTGAAGCCCATGGGAGCAGAATGAGGCCCATCGAATATACTTTCCTAACTTTGTAATATCTATAAACGGCTGTGACAAAATGAAGTTAAAAGTATTTGAACCCATTAATGGAAAATTTTTCTGTCATTGTGGTGATAAAAATGAATCCTTTTGGAGTGAACATTTATGTTTAATCATTTTTCAGAAGTTACTATTAAATTCTTGATAGGAAACAATCAAATGAGAATTTTATTATTCATAACTCGGAAGGGATGAAACATTAAATACTGGATTCCAAATGAAACTATGCTGAATAGCTTAAATACAGACTGTGATAATAACTGAAGTGTGCTGTAAATCTTACTGGTTCATTTTTAAACAATAGATGTAAGCAGCAAAACCACAACAATGGTATTTTAAATTGTATTTACCTAGGTCAGTCTCTCAATAAAAAATAGAAAATCTTCCTTTCAGTATGAAGCAACAACGCAGTGTGTTTGTGGAGTTTAAACTTGGATGATTCTATTTCCAATCCTCTTATTCCAGGGACCAGTTATCATCTTGGGTAGGTCGTTTAGGTTAACAGAGACAGAGGTTATCTGTAAAATGCAGATAAGACCTTCCTATAAGAGGAATAACCTTCTAATGATTGTAAAGTGTTTTGAAATCCTCAAATGAAACTTTAGGTAAGTGCGAAATATTACCAAAAATGTTTAAGTGACTGGGTTGAGAATATAAAACTTGTACTGGCAATTAATCTGTGAATTATTCTCAATAACCTGCTACTAAATCACTGGCAGCACTTAAACAAGAGGCAAGATGATACTCTAGTTGATCTATATGTCATTAAAATAAATGTTCTTGTACTGTCCATTATAACAGCACTATTTCTGCTCCACTTATTTGGGGCCTGCTCTTGCTCCCATTGAAGTCGTGGTGATAATATCATTGTTAGACTTAGTTTCATTTAAAGAACAAAGCGACCTTCTGATCCTCAAAAAGCTCTTACAATGAAAATAGCCTTTTTCAATGTAAATCAATATCCCAATGTCACAGCAAGTCTGTACCTGGACAGACAAATTGTAGCACCAAGGGATGTCTGAATATCCAGAAGTCATTTTAATAGGTCATTACTGAAATGTTAAAGTTTTAACTGTTGCAAAACTAAACAAAATACTAGATGTATTCTCTAGTGTTGGATGTACCAGATATGTATTCCATTACCATTTGTTTGAATGGACTGTCAGAACACACGTTCTGTCTCTTCCACCTCCTACCCCCTGTAACAGGGTTCAGCATCCTATTCAGCTGAGGCCCAAAGCATGGTCTGCCTTAATCAAAAAATTTCTTCTCAGTAAAGAGACCATGGATGTTAAAGAGCTTTTATATTTAGAGCGGTTACTTAAACTGGTGCAGTTAACTCGGTTTGCATCAAATTACTAATATTTACATGTGGGATAACTGGCCTTTTAAATATCTCCTGGCAGATTGATTTCTTTCCCCCACAAATTAGTACTTCCCCTTAGTTGTGTGTAATGCTACAGGAATTCTAGTGCTGTTTGATGCTCACTAATATTCTTTGTTTCAAAGTGTTTCTTCAGCTAGATTTTAAATGGGGCTGGATAATGTTGACTCGCTTCTAGCTATGCATGCGAAGAGGAGGGTGTTTAAAACCTCAGGCTGTAGGGTTTGGTCTTCCAGGCTGCTGAAAGATGTGCAGGGAGCCCAAGTGTCAGCACACAGCACTCTGTGGTTGCTCACCAGTGCAGAGAGGCATCTGCATAGTGAAGGGAAGTGGGTAAAATCTCAGCGGTGTGGATAAACTTCTGTCTGCAACAAACTGAACATTGGGGATGATGGGGTTGGAGATGAGATGTGGCTAATAAATGAAGTTCAGCAAAACAATATGATATGCATAGCCTCTCTTAAAGGGTTTTCTGCTATTCCTGCTGCTAGCCAGGGATTAGCCGCATACTTAAGAGCGGCACTTAAAGAATGAGATGAGGTAGCCATGAAAGTCAGCTACTACAGCAAATGTATCAAAGGATCCCTGAAACAGTCTCTCAGCCAGCTGCCGATTCTCAAAGGGGTGTGGTAGGCACAGCAATGATGCTGGCCCACTAGCACCTGCTCCCTCCTTTATGCTTCACTTTACAGGACTGTTAATAAGTGAGGTAGAAGAACCTCGATATGTGGAAACACAGTCCTACACACACCCATGGGGTGGATAAAAACTGCTTTCTCACAACTCTAATCTGTATCCCTTTCAGATTGTGCCCTTAGTTAGCTGATCATTATAGTGATTAAGAAGGAATTTCTCCTCAAATATAGCATTACACAGTTAGAAAGAGTCATTATGGATCTTCTCATCTGAAGAAGTGATTCATGCAAAATGGTCTGAGTACGGATTTAGGAATTTTACTCACTCATTTTTGTCGTCCTCTCGTGCTTTGTCCCAGAATTGCATCTCACTAGGTTAGGTGTTTGCAAAAGGAATAAAGCAAAAGCAAATGTCTTCTGCTAATGTCAAAGGGCTGCTCTGAACTGTAGCAAATTAGCTATCCTTACCCTCAGATATGGTTGTTTCCAGGTAAGGGTGGAGGCGTATGAACAGGGCAGTTGGGGAAGTTTGCATTGCCCCAGCTGTGCTTTCTTTGTGTTCTGTGAATGAACACTGAGGAGCTGTCAGCCCAGCAACCTTTAACTAGCAGTAAATTCACTTGGAAATGTGTGGTGTGTTTAACACAATTTTACAGCAGAAAATGAGTCCACAAAATCAATTTTTGAATTCTGTGTCTGCTGTCTTTCCTGTTGCTGCACTGCATAGGGATTTCATATCCTCATAGGATGTGCAATACCAGCTTTCATTTCCCATGGCTAGAAGAAAACCCAAGATAAAGAAGGCTACATTTTGTGTGCGTATCCTATATTTAATAAACTGGGCCTAAACTCTACAAGAGCTACAGAATTTGGGATTCCTTAATGGGGAAAAAGCTTTTAATTTTTTTCCTCATATGGTTCAGTCTTACTCCTTTGTCAGCTCAGACTGGAAAAGGCAATCTTGCCAAGAAAGTGATTTGCCTTCTGTGCTGTGCTTAATATAAAACACTTTTAAATCAATATATGAAACATTAGCACCTGAAAACTTTTGCTGCTTTGTCCAACAGTAGCTAATGAAGATCTGACAGTAGCTGATAAAGTGGTAAACATTATTTCAGCAGGAACAGAAAACATAGGGTCATACTTGATGTGTCATGCCTATTTTCCTCTCCAGTTTAATTAGAGCAGTGGGCACTAAAGACCAGCACTGGTGCTCTGTAGTATAAGGGGCGTGATAGGTATGTCTTGCAAACTAGGAAATCATGAAACCAAGCCCCTTCCCCAGAAAACTGCCTAATACAAGAGCTGCTGCTCCATACTTCTTAGGAGTGTAGATGGCCCAGATGCTGGGGAGAAGTTCTGAACCTCATTCATATGCCTTTTGACTCCTGAGCCCTTAGCATTCATGTTTACAAGCTTTTTCTCCAAAACCATGAAGATTAGAATCTTTTATTAGTGAAAATTGAGATTCTCATGTAATCACAGGAATCTTGGAGCTGGGATGTTAAAAGCTGGAAATACCATAAGACTTCCAATAAAATTCCAAGAATTGGCAACACTCGTTGCATTGATTACTACTAAGGGTTTGCCTACATTTAAAAGGTTACAGCAGCGCAGCTGCACTGCTGCAGTGATTCAGTACAGACGTGACCTACACCAATGAGAGGGCTTCTCCTGTCAGCATAGGTAATACACCTCCACAGAGGTGGGAGCGAGGGTGACAGAAGAAGTCTTCTGTTGACTTAGTGCTGGTCTACACCTGGGTTTAGGTTGGTACAGCATGACACTCAGGAATGTGGATTTTTCTCTCTCTTGAAAGACTTAGATATACTGAAGTAAATTTCTAGTGTAAATCAGGCTTAAGGAGAAAAATGTACAAAAATGACCAATTTTTAAAAAATACTTGAAACCAAATATATTTTAAAACAATTCCCATGCTATTTTTTTCTTTAGTTGGAGGATTCAAAAAGGCGCACAGTTACTCTGTACACTTAATAGATAATAGAGAGCTACCTGCTGGTCACAAACAAACCACCAACAAAGTCAGCATTAAGGCCCAGTTGTCAAAGATGTGTGCCTGTGCAATTTAGATGCACAAATCCCAATATACACACACTTGGGTGAGTGTGTATGGGCAGTCTGGGATAGCACGTGTTCATTAGGGATTGGTGCACCGTGGCTGGGCATATGCAAAGTGCATGGGCACACATCTTTGGACAATGAGTTTATATCAGGGTGTAACTATTGCTCTATTTAAGGTTGAAATGCAGCTTGTCTTAGAATCTCCCTACCTCCTACTTTGTCTTGGCCAGAAGTTTATTTACCAAAATATTTTTGGGCTAAAATTTTCCATGCTTGGTC
Organism: Eretmochelys imbricata; assembly: GCF_965152235.1. Taxonomy (NCBI): domain Eukaryota; kingdom Metazoa; phylum Chordata; order Testudines; family Cheloniidae; genus Eretmochelys; species Eretmochelys imbricata. The sequence continues at coordinate 60,530,753 of NC_135581.1, forward strand.
TTTGGAAAGAGAAGAATACATCTTCTCTAAATGTATCTAAATTCAACTGTTTTGGTTGCCTACATCTGTTTAAAAAATGCTGTACTGATGTGTTCAGACACATTTTTTTTGCACAGGCATAATTCAACCATGACTAAATTGATTTTGTTAAAATCTGGCTTTTCAAATAAAAGACAAATTTGAAGATGGTTGGCCTGATTTTTCAGAAGTGACATCACTGTGAGTTGAGTACTCAGCACCTCTGAAAATCAAGCCATGTGTGCCCAGTGGTATAACCGATTGTATAAGAAATTCCAGATTGTTTACTAATTACAAGTGTATGATGATATAAGGGGAAACTATATCTTAAAGATGACCCGCAAAGGGAGTGGGAGGGAGAGAAGGGGGGGAAAAACGGGAAAGGGCATGTGACTTTGTTTTGCTTCTTTCTGATGTATAAAAAGGTTCAAACCAATAAAAAATAAACCCCTTTTTCTGCTTATTGGATGGAAGATGCTATGAAAACTGGAGATCTGGTGAAATGACTTGACAAGAGCCAAGAGTGAGAGTTGAGCAATTGAGAGCAAAGGATTTTTAGTCAGACTGTTTAGAACTTAATTTTGATTAAGAAAACCCCACATTTTATTTCAGTGAATAATAAAAAAATGTTTCGGATAAAAGGAAACACTTAAGGGTTCATTGAGAATTTACAGCAGATATTCTTGAGGTGACCTACAGGTTCTCCAGGAAAACATAGGAAAACCAAATGGAAATTCTTGTTGTTTCCAAGTTTAAAAAAAAAAAAACAAGCAGAAAAGATTTAACAAAACACATAGTAAATAACCTCTCAGGCTTTCTTTGTACCCTTTTTTTTTTTTTAAAAGGCACAAGCCTACTTAAAAATTTTTTTTGCCAGTCACCTTGATTGCATAAGCATGGGGGGAAAATTATGGTTGAACATTCAACCTTAACGCCCCACTTTTGAGCGTTTTGAGTTGGTATTTCTTAATTTGTTGCATGGGAATTTTAATGGTAATTAGACAGACTGCATAGACTGGAGGTATGGTGAATCCATGGGAGGCTGAAAACGTGAAGCCAGGGAATCTCACTGGGCACAGCTCAACATTTGGTATATTATGCCAAGAGGAAATGACCTTTTTTCTCTTTAATGTTGCTGCAGCCTTTGATCCCTTTTTACCTGGTAACTCTTCCTGTCAAAGATTAGCTTCCTGTCCTGTTTGTGACCTTCCGACCAAAAATATAGTTTTTGGAAGATGTGCACACCTTCCTGGTGAATAAGATTTGTCACCCTCCTTTTTGTTATCAAGTTAGTTTGTCCGGCTCTATTGAGCTCTAGCCTGAACCGCAACATCTACACAGCTATTTTTAGCACAGTAGTGTGAACCCGAGACTGTCGACTCAGCCTCAGAAGCACACTGCTGTGGGCAGTGTAGATGTATCCTTACAGATCCCAGATATGTTCTGAGACCAAAATGCAAAAACACGAGTATTGATGTAACATGCAGGTTATGAGACTGAGCTCTTAAAAGTCAGGAAATTCCAGAAGATAGTTACTCCAACACTAACTTGACCTTGGAGCCCTGTGCTGGGGTTTCTGCTGAATCTGCACCTGTTAATGTTAAATTTCCTTAAGAAGTTAGTACTATAGGTCCTATTGACGGAGTCAACAAGCAAGTGGACAAGGGTGATCCAGCTGATATAACATAGTTGGACTTCCAGAAAGCATTTGACAAGGTCATCACAGGCTCTTAAGCAAACTAAGGAGTCATGGGATAGGAGGGAAGGTCATCTCATGGTTTAGCTGGTTAAAAGATAGGAAACAAAGGGTAGGAATAAACTGTCAGTTTTCACAATGGAGAGAAGTAAATAGCAGGATCTCTTAGGATCTGGACTATAACCTATGCTGATAGTCATCATTCATAAACGATCTGGAAAAGGGATGAACAGTGAGGTGGCAATTTGCAGACAATACAAAAATTACTCAATGTTGATAAGGGGAAAGTAATTGGAAGGCATAATCCCAACTGTACATACAAAATGATGGTATCTAAATTAGCTGTTGCCACTCAAACAGATCTTGTATAGTTCTCTGAAAACATCTGGTCAATGTGCAGTGGCAGTCACTAACGCTAACAAAATGCCGGGAACCGTTAGGAAAGGAATAGCTAATAAAACAGAAAATATCAAAATGCCACTACATAAATCCATGGTATGCCCACATCTTGAATACTCTGTGCAGTTCTGTTCCCCTAATCTCAGAAAAGATATACTCAAATTGCAAAGGAGGACAACAAAATGATGAGGGCTATGGAACAGCTTCCTTATGAGGAGAGATTTATAGACTGGGACTGCTCAGTTTAGAAAAGAGACGAGTAAGGGAAGATATGAGAGAGGTCTGTACAATCATGAATGGTGTGGAGAAAGTGAACAGGGAAGTGTTTACCCCTTCACATAACACAAGAACTAGGGGTACCCAACGAAACTAATAGGCAGCAGGTTTAAAACAAGCATTTGGAAATACTACTTCATAAAAATGCACAGTCAACCTGGGGAACTCGTTGCCATGGGATGGTCTGAGGGCAAAAAATATAACTGGGTTCAAAAAAGACGCAGATAAGTTCATGGAGGATAGGTCCATCAATGGCTATTAGACAAGATGGTTAGTGATGTAACCCCACAGTCTGTGTCCCTAAACTGCTGATGGCCAGAAGCTGGGACTGAATGATAGGGGATGGATCACTTGAAATTGCCCTGTTCTCTGTTCCCTCTGAAGCATCTGGCGCTGGCCACAGTCCGAAGACCAGATACTGGGCTAGATGGAACATTGATCTGACCCAATATGGCCGTTCTTATTTCTATATATGTATAGTGTAGTAAATTCACCTTTTAAAAACAAGGACCAGTTCCTTGGACTGGGGAAAAACTAGACGTAAGGACATGGGGTATACATTCCTCTAACCATCAGTCACTTTTGGATTTATATCTAGAATTTATCCTGCAAGCGTATAGCTTGGTTCAGAGGTTCATGTGCCATCCATTCTCCTCCCACTTTATGTATCATAGGAAAAACTCAGAATTCATATTGTTGGTCCTGTGTAAATATGGGAGCAGTATTATAGGTTCCCCATAGTGTAACTGTGGTTTTGTTTTTGCACACTCTGACTGGTATGTAAAAGGTCTTTATACCCCAGTGTCTGCTGCAGGAGCAGGGAGGATGAGCTTTGAGGAAGTTTTTTGTTTTTTTTGGGGGTGGGGGTATATGTATGGAGAGAAGGTGGCTGAAGTTCTGGTGGATCTAGGCCCAATTTACACCTACACATGACCATGGACACCGAAACCTGTCAAAACACACACACACACATGCTACCTGTTGAAACACATGGGAAAGGTTTTGTGTGCTCTTGGAGGTTTAAAAAATTCTAGTATTTTTAATACTGGAAAAATTGAAATGCTTAGTTACATTTTTGAGATTTGCAAAATATATTGGAGAATGACTGTAGTTTGAGTGGTATGAGCATTAGTGACCCACCCCCTCCCTCCCCCAGCTGTAGGGTTTTTTAGTACCAAATAAAATTATGCTTTCTTTTGCAGATGTGTTCATATTGGACTATTTGAGATAGCAATACAATTCTAATTATTTCTGAATGATTACAGTTTGCTGGCAAGTGTCACAGGATAGTCCCCCTAGACTGGGCTGGGGAGAGAGAAGAGAATACATCTATATGGGATTTTTCACCTCTCAAAATTTGAGTCTGTCCATTATGTCTCATTATAATTAATAATAGTTACAGTATCTCACTGGATATAGTTCATTAGTCTCTGATGCTGAGTGATAAGGATGGTCTGTATGTCAAATTATATTACATCATGTCAATTGGGCTGAGACGGCAAGTAACATGCCCTAGGGGGAATAATATGAGTAGACTGATGAAAATGTAAAATACCTTCTGAAACTGAGAGCATGTGAATAGTGGGTAAATAGTCACTCTGGGACTGATCCAATGCCCATTGATATCAATGAGACTCTTTGCACTGACTTGAATGGGCATTGGACCATGTCCTTATTGGCTACCTCCCACCCACCTCTAGAAGATTGTGCAGGGCAAAGTGTGGGTTAACTATTTTGGGAGCAGCAGGTTTTCCATGAAGGGCTTGTCTCAGAGGGATGAAAAGTCAACACGAGGTTGCTGATCAGAGAATTTCTACTCCTGCCACTCATTCCATCTTCCATGTTTGCTGCTGGAGAGAAGGAGACCACATACTGAGACACAACATCCTCAGAAAATTCATTTTCAGGCAGCTGGAAAAAAAACTTGATTAAAGGGACATGGAAATTCAGTCTGTGACTCCCCCATCCAGTTTTGTTGCATGTGGGGTCAACTGATGGAGGGGAAAATGTTTAGTATGGGGGCTCCTTATGCAGAAGGTAGAGATGTGGGAGCTCCTCAGCTGGTGTCAGCTGTCATGACTGTTGAAGTCAGGGAGTTATGATAGTTGACACCAGCTGAGGATCTGTCTCTTGTCTGAATAAGGAGCAAGGGCCACCTTCTGCACTGAGAGTCCCGAGCAGCCTAGTTTGCGTTCCTAGAAATGGAAACAAAAAGGTGGAAGGAGTATGTATGAATGAAAAGTCTGAGGAAGAGTTTGGGGAAACATGGAAGGAAATTGAGCAGTTTTGTGCAGTGAACTCAGGACATTAATCTAAAGATCACAGTTGGGTAAACTGTTTCCCTGATTAATATTATTCTGCAACACTGTCGTTAAGGTTTTGGTTCATAATTTGTTCAAATTCTGATTGATTAGATTTAAAAAAAAACCAACCTAAAATATTTGCTTTCCTCTTTGATTTTGTTCCAGAAAGCATCCTTTCAGGGTCTGAGCCAAAAAGAAAGGGAAACCAGCTGACGTTAGCAGTAAAATGGGAAGCCTTTTGAGAGGACTTTACATATTGGCTCATAAAAATGACTAGTACATGATGAGACATTTGCTTCCTCCCAAATTTAATAAATTAAAAAAAAAAGTCAAATGAACAGTGATTGTCAATTGACTATTCCCTACTTCTAAATGATTTTTCTTCAGGAGGATTAAAGAACAAATCCAATATCTTAATACTAACAGCCTAAATAAAGCAAGGAAGGAACAATAAGCCTCTGAAAACTAAGTTGCAAGACTTTATTTCCTTTTTTTGTCAGGAATCAGAGAGACATGCAAACCAACACTGAAACAGCAGAAAATAAATGCTCTCAAAGAAAAATAAAAACCCAAAGGACGATGTTCTACCTGCCACTCAGAAAGTCAACATGCCATCCTCAATGGCTTCTGTGGGATTCCTTTGTAATAGGCACTCTCCAATACAATGAGAGAAATAAAAGAAGCATTAGTTGCAGTGCTACAAAAAGTCCCTTTTCTGAGTTATGCAAACATACATTATTTTATCAGCAAATACAATATAGATAGGAATAATAGAGCTCTTCTGTTGTGACTGAGATCTGAGACTGTACAGCTGTCCACCCAGCAAAGTCTCCATCCAGCCCAATTTAATTCTTGTGCACCACATAGCCTCAATAGCAAAGGAATTTGACCTCTATCCTTTGCAAGCAAGTGGGTAGATGCCTTGGGGCCCACACAAGTCTGGTCTCTTCCTGGCCCTGTGGGAATAATGTAGGGGCCCCAGTTAGTATGCTTAGCACTTTGACTGAGATTCTAATAAGGAGAGAGTCTTCATTGGCTAATTCAGAACTGTGGTGTTTTTAAAACAGCTGGGTAGCCAAAATCACTTTTCTGGGCTGACAGCTTGAGATAAAGCTGCTCTACATCCTAACAATTACCGCTCTTCACCCAGCAAATATCTTCTTTGGGGAGTAAATGAAGGGGAGAAAAGACCCCACTCTAGCAGCTCCAATTAGACAGCATCCAACACCCTTTTGATGGAGGAAGTTTGTATGTGACAGGATATCCGAATTTTAGGACCCTGAATGGAGAAGCAGGGCCTTCCTTACCCATATGCAAACTACGCAGCTGCATAGGGCACCAGGAAATTTGGGGCACACCAGGAAATTTGGGGCACCCAATTGCCCTAAATTTCCTGGTGCCCTAAGCAGCTGTGTGCTGGCCAGCCCGCTCTCTGGCTGGCTAAGCCAGCCAGGAAAGCTGCCCCCACCCCTGTTCCCACCCCCTTCCCCAGAGCTACATCCAGGGGGACTGCAGCAGGGGTCGGGCACGCCCTGCACTCACCGGGCAACGGGAAGTGGAGCAGCCCAGCCCCAGCCTGCTCCGCTCTACTGGCTCCCACCCACGCTGCTGGTGAGTGCTGGGGGGTGGTTTCCCCCTGCCCACCGAGTCCTAAGGCTGGGAGTCAGGGGAGCAGAGTGGAGTGGTCTGGGGCCAGGTCACTCCACTTCCCGCTGCCCCATGAGTGTGGGGTCGGGCCCACCCTGCAATCACCGGGTGGCAGGCAGTGGAGCAACCCGGCCCCACCTGCTCTGCCGGCTCATGCTGTGGGGTGGTTCCCCCTACTCCTCAAGCCTGCTCCTGTCCCCCACAAACCTTGGAGGCCTGGGGATGCCCCCTGTGGGGGGCGGGGCTCTGTAGGGCACCACAATGTCTAGGGATGGCCCTGAGCAGAGCTATTCTACTGACTCATTGCTTCTATCCTGCAGGATAAAAGATGGAGAGGGGTTAGGGAGTGAAACAGAAGGTCTTGGTGGGGGGGAAACAGCTAGAAACAGCCAGCTCTATATTGGCTTGTTTGCTATATTTAAGAAAGAAGGAAGTTTGATTTGCAACTTAACCAGCATACATGTATGCTGGGTTCAGAACATGATAAGGAACTAGGCCTGTTCTCATAAGGATTGTGAGGAGTGGAGAAAATTCCCCCCCCCTTCCATTTCTAGGGAAATTCAGGGAGCCAGTCATCTAATGTCCACAAGCTCTTTTCCTCCAGAAGTACCTCCATAATTCCCTGCTGTGGAGCTTCTTGGATAATGTGCATCATGGTACTAAATACTTGATTAAATGAATACAAATGGGACAATTCTTTACTTTACTCGTGTCCTGCCCCAAACGATTAACTATTTCACTTCTCTTATTCACATTCCATTGAGATGAGTTCATACGTCTCTTGGAAATATCATCATTTTATTCTTGCAGTCTCGTGTTGACACCACTGCATTGACTCACATTGCGAAAGTAACAAAAATTTATTTCAAATCTCAGTTAAGACTGAGGAGAAATTTACTTATTTCATATCCAAGCTACTTTGACTAGTCATGTTACTCTTGAACATATATTTCTTCGTGCTAAAGCACGATGTTAAGCACGCGAGGGACGCTTGTGTGTGCCTCCTTTATTTTGCTTGAATGTCTGCTATGACATTTTTGCTTTACAATTGAATAAATGTTTTAAAAATGGGAAGAATCTTGCTAGTTTTGAACATTAAATCTAAGGTTCCACACCCTAAATATGGCTAAAATCTAGACTCCTTAATGTCCTTTTCTTTGAAGGGAAAAACAAAAAACCCAATCCAGCCGTACAATAGCATTTTGCTATTTGTTTGCTTTAGTTATGCCCCTAAACATTGCCAGTCAGGGTGGGAGATTGACAAATTGATGTCCAGTTGCTCTATCTGAGGTACTTGGGTATAACCTTGGACAGAGACTTGACTTTTAAAACTTACCTGGAAAGGATGTGTGAAACGGTAAAAGCAAGGACTAGCGTAGTCCGAAAACTTGTGGGCAAAACAGGGGATGCTGATGTGCACACGCTTCAAACAGTGACTCTAGCACTGGCATACCAAATCTCTGCATTTGTAGCTCAATGCTGCAATGAGACTCCTAGCTGGAACATTAAAATCAATATCTGCTCAATGTTTGCCCACTCTGGCACTTATACCATCAAACTATGGCAAACTTGAACTTATGAATTCATGAGAATCTTCCAAAGACATGCTTGAAATCTCACAAGTCATTTTAGCATCTGGCAAAAGCTCTGAAAGTGTCCTCATTCAATCCTGAGGCACGCTGGAAAGAATTGTGGGATATTACTAACGTCCCAAACAAACACCGATTGCTGACACCACAAAAGAACTTTCAGGCTTTAACCCAGTGGCTCTCAGCCTTTCCAGACTACTGTACCTCTTTCAGGAGTCTGATTTGTCTTGCGTACCCCCAAGTTTCACCTCACTTAAAAACTACTTGCTTACAAAATCAGACATAAAGATACAAAAGTGTCACAGCACACTTACTGCAAAATTGCTTCCTTTCTCATTTATCCCATATAATTGTAAAATAAATCCATTGGAATATAAAAATATTGTATTTATAGTTCAGTGTATATAGAGCAGTACAAACAAGTCATTGTATGACATTTTAGTTTTTGTATTGACTTCGCTAGTGCTTTTTATGTAGATGAGTTGATGTACCCCCGGAAGACCTCTGAGTACCCCCAGGGGTACATGTACCCCTGTTTGAGAACCACTGCTTTAACCTACCCCAGAAATGGTGGTGCACATTGCCACATGATGTTCTGAAGTGGTTCAGATGCTGTCATTTCTTCCATCTCTGGAAGAAGAGACACCATGCGCAATATGACTGTGGACACTAGTTGCAAATTGTAGAGCACGTTGTCAGTCAGTGCCCACTTTGATCATTTGCATCTCAGACTTACCCTTCTGAAATTACTAACTGGATCACTAATTTGGACTTGGTTATTTGAATGTTGCTAATCACCTCTCTTGCCATGAGAAAGAAAAAGTGATGTCAACAGGAGTTCTGTGATGCCCCCCTGGGTGCGTAACTGAAATCATTAGTTTTAGTCTGTATTGTATTGTAGAAGCAGTGACTGAGAGACTTTTGGTGACCCATCACAATAGGTCATTCAGATATTCTCTTTACCATTATTTTTGAACTTCTGGAGTTCTGAGACCCTATAAGTTTGGGAAACACTGGTAGCCTCTGTGTTTTTCCTTCCCATGAGACCTGCAGTGTCAGTTGCTGTCCTAATTAACCGTCGCAAAGCTTTACATTTTACGTCTCCCTCCCAAAGATCTTCCCTCCTAAGTAGTGTGCAAAGTCTAAAGGATTTCCTTGTTGTACGTTTAAAAAGTTCTGATGTGACAAGCAGAGCTGAAAATCAAATAGTCGTTCCTCAAGTATGCAAGGCTTTTTGTACTCTAGTTGCTTTATATTATTGAGACATTTTGCTGACAGTAAAATTTTAGCATATTAACCAGTCTAATGAGAGAGGCTGTGGTGTGGTAAACATCAGGAGAAAAATGAATGTCTTTTGGACTGGATCTTAGGCCAGTCGTACAAGTGGGTAGCTCATCTGTGAAATGAGGATAATTATGCTTACTCATCTTTACAAAGTGCCTTGAGCTCTTTGGATGATGAGCGCAATATTAGTACAAAGTACTATTATTACCTCTACTGCCATGAGTAATGACTACTTCCAAGCAAAATGGATTTCAGGATCAAGCTTGGAAATCCACGTATCAGCCCATCTCATGGGCCTAATCGTACAATCGCTTATTCATTATGAGTAGGAACCATGCGAGTGAGAGGGGTTTTCAGGATCAGGCCTGATATTTTAAATATTAAAAACCCAAGGAACTTTGGGATCTGATTTTATATATTACACAGTACTTTTTGCAAACTAAGATCTATATGTGTCTGTTTAGATAAATCCTCTTTATTGGGTATGATATATGGAAAAATTAACATGTGATTTATACTTTGAGAATATTAAGTCTATTGAAAACCTGAAAGCTTTTTTTGTGGAGTTTATCCTCAATACAGCATAAACAAATAGCAAAACTTACAACTTGTCAAATAAATTTGGTCCAGGGCTGTTGGCCCATAAACTTGGAATACTCACAAGACTCTGAGTACTGTTGCAGTAAATGAAGTCCTTCAGAATAATAAATTTCAGTCATTTGTACATTTCTGTATTCTGATGTAATACAACTGGATTCCAGAGGGGGGAAAAGGTAAATTAGGTTTGCTTAGATAAAATCATCAAGAGCAGAATCTACTATGAGAAATTGAGAGTTCTTAAGAGAAGTGGTGAAACTCCTATCATGTATTTTTTTCTCCTAGAGCAACACTTCATGCAAACTAAAGAAAGTGGCAAATATTAAATGTGTATTTTATTGTTACTAGCAGCATTACTGTGCAATTTTAAATTACGAGTCATTGTAACATGATCCTTTTTTGTCTTTTGTTGCAACCAATTGAAAGTAATAACAAACCAAGTCCTTACAATAATGCCAAAATTCTATCAGAACTTAATTATTGGCAGGGGCCAGAAGGAAGAAAACAGACTGTCAGATGAATGACCCCCCCCCCCAAAGATTTTGTTTAATTACAGGTTAAAAAAGCCTTTGAAGAGTTCTTTAAGATCAGTATGAGGTACAGATCATTCATCAACACTGCAGTGCTCTAGTGGTGTGGATGTTAATATTTAAAAGAAAATGAAAGTAATAGGCAGTCCTTATTGTCTGAAGACAATTATTTCGAGTTATGTGAATGTTATATGCTGTGACGCGTTCCAGCCCATGTTATGTGTCCAAGTTATGGAATTTAAGAATATACTGAATTAATATGATGTAATATGTTGTGTATATTCATCATGACTGAATATTACCCAAAGTTTATTTTCTCTGTGTTTTTAACCAATGTGGTAACAAACTGCATTCTTACAGAAGGATGTTTTTGAATTGCAAAGTGTCTCCGTGACATGCCCAAGAATGTGGTTCACTGCAGTGAATGACTGTTGAACTTTTTTTAGAGTTACTGTAGGTATTTTGAGGTTTTCCTTTTATTATACTGAAAATTAGTTTATGAGATAATGACTTTTCTGCTTTGATTTGCTAAGTGACTTTTATAATATACCAGTCAACAAAACCTGCTGTTCCATGTGGACAAGTGAAATCAAATTGTTTTAATTTAACAGAGCCTTTTAATTCATTTAGTCTATTTCAGGGGTTCTCAAACTTCATTGCACCGTGACCCCTTTCTGACAAAATTACTACAGAACCCCAGGAGGGCAGACCAAAGCCTGAGCCCACCTGAGCCACTCTGCCCTGGTGTGTGTGTGTGTGTGTGGGGGGGGGTGGCAAAGCCTGAGCCCCACCGCCGCAGGCAGGGGGACCGAAGCCGAAGTTCAAGGGCTTCAGCCCCGTTCAGGGGGCCTGTAACCTGATCCCCGCTACCCAGGGCTGAAGCCCATGGACTTGGGCTCTGGCCCCAGGACCCAGCAAGTCTAACACCAGCCCTAGTGACCCCATTAAAATGGGATTGCAACCCACTTTGGGGTCCTGTCCCACAGTTTGAGAACCGCTGGTCTATCTGAGCATTGGAAAAGGTGTATTAATTTAAATTTCATATATAGGTGGTAGTAATGTTTCAGTTTTGTCTTAGCTGCTCTTATTTTGATCTACTGTAATAGTTTTGCTGAAAGTTTTCTGAGATGAATTGAAGTGAAGACTCAAAGGAAGACGAGATTGTGGATCCTGCTCTATAGATGCATGGTTGAATGGTCTAGCTCTTTGTGGGCCCTGCTCAGATAAAGAGAGCTCTTTGAAGTTTTGCTGTTTCTTCACTCTGTGCTGAAAACCAGGTGTGTGTGTTAAACTTCTGGTGATGCTGGGCTGGGGCAAGGAGGTTGTGTTTACCGTGCCTTAATGGGCTCGCATGTCCTGATCTAGGACTTTCTTGATGTTGCCCATCTGTGAAAACGTGTGAATCACACTTTGATCCTAAGCCTACCCCTGGATGCACATCCCCACCCCTCATTTAACACGGTGAGGATCTGAGTATCAGCCTTCTGGGTTTGGAAGACAGCCAGGACCAGATTATCATTCATACTTCAATAGTGCCCAGAGGGCCCAATCCTGGAGCTGAGCCCTGTTGTGCTAGATGCTGTACAAATGAGTAAAATGGAGTTTCTTTATCAGAGAGCTCACAGTCTAGAATTCTGATAAAATGTAACCTGGATAAACAGACAATGTCATAACAGTAAAGATGTGTGAATTTTGTATAAAGTAGTAGTTTTGGCAGGTTACAGTTGTCACAGGATTAGTACAGTTCAGAGTTTCTTCTTCTAGATGGGGCTTTTGGGGCATGTGTCAGAACCAGTGCCAGAATTAGGACTAAGGTGGGCATTTGAAATTATTTTATAGCATTTTTTTCCATGTCTTCTTTTGGATTATGCTTAATTGGGTGAAATGATCATTTCATTAAATTGGGGGTGGGGGAAGGAATAACATTAACTTCTGTTTCAGCATTTTCCATGTGTTATCAATGATGCTTTACTGTGCAGTTCAAGAGGGGAAAAAAATAGTGGATGCATCACATGACACTAACGATATCTGAGAGACTGCACCTTTTGTAGAGAGACATTATATAGGGTGAGCTTTTGTATCTGATTTAATGGTCTGACACACTTGATTTTGCAGTATATTCTCTACATATACATACTCCCACCCAGAAAAAGTTAGTATTTATTTTGTACCGTGGTGTTCCTTTTCCATTTTATCATTGATATTAGTATATTTGTTTTATCAGGGCCAAAGGAGAGTAAGATTGTACTGAAAGGATGAGGATTTCAAAGTGCAGAAGTTGGTTGTCTGGAAACGTGCAATGATAGTTGAGGGAGTTTTATTGAACCTGAACTTGAAGGTATCTAATGCAGAGCGTAGTGGTTGCATTGCAATAATATTTAAGGATCAGGTTAAACAAGAGTACCTTGAAGCCTTTTGAGGTTCACGCATCACTGTTCCAGTCAGATCTGAGTGCAACTATTCTTGTGTTTCTTAATGTTGATCTACAAAAAAGACCGCCCCACGATGAAGTCTGATATTGAGAAGTTATTGTGTAGTTGCCAAGTAAAACAGCAGGCCTGCCAGACTTTCTAGTAACCAATGACACTCCTCTCTTTTGGGCCTTCCTTTGTCCCTCCCAGTTCTGTCATTTAGGAAAGCAGTCCTACTTCACCTACTCTCTTTCACAAGCCCTGAAATTCTAATCCCATGTTACATAGAGTATATTCCCTAGGTGAGGGTGTGACGGGTTCCCTGGGGTGCAGCTTGGGACTGTGGGACCACTGTTCCCTCTAAACTCTCTCCAGCCAGGGCTGTCTCTCACAATGCCTTGAAGTGATGAGCAGTGCAAATTTATTAATTGGTTCACCACTTCATCAATGGAAAGTAGACATACACCAACCTTTGTAAAACCTGAGCATATTTACCATTCAGTTCAGGCAAACTCACTGGTAAAGATAAACAGCAAAACAAATTTATTGTCTAAAAAAGATAGATTTTAAGTGATTGTAAGTGACAGGCAAAAAGTCAGTTAGTTACTAAAATGAAATATAAGCATGCAGTTTGAACTTTCAACCCTATTAGACTAGGAAACATCTAGATTAAGCAGTTTTTCTCACCCCACTGGGTATTTCAGTTCACAGTACAGATTTCACCCTTGAAATCTGGGCCAGTCTCCTCTGTTTAAGTCTTCTCAGTGTCCTTGTTGCTTGCAGCATGGGTTGGGGCAGGAGAAAGGCCAAGCATGAGCCTGCTCTGCTCTGCTCTGTTTTATACCCTCCGTCCCATGTGCTTGGGGAACACCCAAGTCCAGGCATGTCTGCGGGGCATTCCTGTGTCTCCAGGCAAGGTTGAGCAATTCCCCTGGTGTGGCCTCATGCAGGTGAGTCATTGCATTGCAGCTCCCTTGACAGACAATGGCTGTTGATAGGGTGTTTGACCCCCATCTGGGTGTTGGTTACTTTCCTTGCTGTTGCCTCTGGGGAGCTAATATCTGGCCAATTCCCCAATTTACCAAATATTTTAGTGACAACCATAAAACACAATCTCATAACTTCATATGCACTAAAGATATACATATTTAGATAGAACAGTGACTTTCAGCCTATCATAACTTTTACCCTGATACATCACATGCTTTTATATGCAATATCACAATTATATACAGATGAGGAATATGGGGGTTACAAGACACTCCCCCAAGGTATAGTATGTCACAGAGGGTAATGATGTTTTCCTCAGTTTTTTTTTTTAAATTAAAAATACTGCAGAAGTATAACCTTCAGCTTTGTCTGGATTAATGTAATATCTAAGGCTGAAATGAGCTGATGAATAAGTCTGTCTCCATCTCCTTTTACATTCTGCTAAGTTCAAAATAATTATAGAAGCGCTTGCCAATCTAAATAAGGCCACAGTAGAAAGTAGCTTCTGGTGACAACGCTCCTCTGGTGAAATTCTCTTCACCTGCAGACAGCCTAAGTAATCAGGCTACTTTATTTAGCCACCATTACAGCCTGTTGGTTGGGGTAGCAACTGCAGCTCCTCTGTCACTTTTTATGCAGGTTCATTGGTCCCTTCCTGGCCTACTCTATCTATGCTTTCCTTACCAATCTGTGTAGGCCAACTCTGAGACCCCTGCCATGGTGTATGGTATCCCTCCTCCTCACCAACACCCCCACTTTTAAACCTTAAGCAAACTTTTTTTGGGAGCCTTGCTGTCTCTTCTGTAAATTCCATTCCTGTTTCTAGGGTTGACACAAGACTAGGTCCAATACTGTATTTGCCCAACCAAACAAAATAGAATAAATATACAATAGTGTTTTTTTTTTTTCAGTATATTTTGACATGGCAAAAGAAAGGCTAAGGTTTTTGGTTTTTAGTTGTTTTCCACATTCTGAAACACAAAACAATGTGGCAATGAGAATAGAACAGCACATCCTATCTTAGATGCATGTTAGCAATTAGTTACTTTTTGGAAAGAGTTTCAAAAATGTCTAAAGACATATTTTCATGATAGCCTTGGAGCTGTTAGTCCTTAGATAACTGAGCTACATTTTAAAAATATGTCCCTGACCATTTATATTTAGCCAATACTTTGTCTTTGTAAGAGTAATAATCTACTGTTAGCTTTGGAATATTTCCATGGAAATGCTTTTAAAATAAAGATATTACAGAAGGAGGAGGAAATGAAGACTTATTTTGAAATGTCATTTAGAATGTGAAATTAGCCAGTAAACCAAATCAGATTAACTGTTACTTCTTCCTACATGCGGGCAAGTGTTTGAATAAAAAAATAAAATGTTTGGGCTGCTTTTGTGCCCCTTGTGCATTTGCTTTCTGTGCATATTATAGCATATGAGTTTAGTGATATGAAGATTAAAGTGATTTAGATAATTGTAAAGAAATATTATGAATATTTACAGAAAGCAAATTTGGAACTTCAGAACAGAAGATTTTGCTATGCTTACCTAATCAGGAAACAGAAAGACCACATGTGGTCTATATGCCCAATGAAAAATTTTCTAGTTTTGGATAGTAAACAACTCAAGAACAATCAGTTGACCAAAAATTATTCCACTATTAAGGAAGAATTACTTTTTTCAAGAATAATCCTGAATAATAAATATGAGAAAACATTTCATTGAGGAGGGCAATTTGCAAAAAACTCTATCTTCTAATAGACAGACAATCCTGAATCACATACAATAAACACTATCCCTGTGGGTTTGTTCTTGGCTTTTGTGAGGGTTATACATATATAATGTAAGTGTTATAGATTTCAGTTCCTTTGATCAAATGAGCTTTTCAGAGTACAATGTTCTATGAATATAGCAATGATACAGTGCTGCTTTATAATTATAAATAGCTTTATTGCTCCCAACTCCAGTCTCCCATATAAATGGCTTCTTTCCGATGCCTGGCTTTAATACGCATTTTGTATGTGTTTCGTGAATAATATTATAGAAACCATTATCACTGTGTATTTTTATGGGTGTTCTTTAGTAGCCCAGAAATGAACGTACTGTGGCAATATTTTTAAAATGCTTCCAAAGCTTTACATGTAATAATGGGATGAAGCATAGTCTGGAGGTTAAAGTACAGGACTCAGCCAGGACAGTGGGGCTGTATTCTCCGCTCTGTCACAGACCCCTTGTGTGACATTGGCCAGTCACCTAGGGCCAGGTTCTGACTCAGATTGTTGTTCACTGTGGGCGTAGTCCTGTTGACTTAAAAATGGGACTATTCATCTTAAGTAATGGTGGCAGAATCTGGCCTTTAACCTCTCCGTACCCTAAGCTTGTGTGTAAAATAGGGACAGCACATTAGCTCACACAGGTGTTTTGGGACTTAATTAAAGCACCTTGTATTAATCAAAGAGAAGGGATGATAGAAGTGCATTGTGTTATTGGTACAACATGCTGAATACCCAAGGTCTCATCAGAATGGTTTCAAGTACCTCCAAGTGTCTGGCTACTTATGAATGTAACTGTAACAGGGTGGGCAGTCCTTTTAAATGGTCAAAGAGCCTAGGTAGGGTTGCCTACTTTCTAATCGCAAAAAACTGAACACCCTTGTCTTGCCCTGCCCTGCCCCACCCCGCCCCTTCTCCAAGGCCTTGCTCCTGCTCACTCCATTCCCCCTCCCTCTGTCACATGCTCTCCCTCACTCTCTCATTTTCACCAGACTGTGGCAGGGGTTAGGGTGCGGGAGGGAGTGAGAGCTCCAGCTGGGGGTGCGGGCTCCAGGTGGGGCCAGAAATGAGGGGTTTGGGTGCAGGAGGGGGCTCTGGGCTGGGGCTGAGGGGTTCGGAGTGTGGGTGGGGACTCTGGGCTGAGGCAGGGGATTGGGGTGCAGGAGGAGGTAAGGGCTCCAGCTGGGGGTACAGGCTGTGGGGTGAGGCTGGGAATTAGGGGTTTGAGGTGAGGGAGGGGGTTCTGAGCTAGGGCAGGGTGTTGGGGCATGGGAGGGGGGCTGGGGCAGGGGGTTGGGGTTCAGGCTCTGGGAAGGAGTTTGGGTGTGGGAGAAGGCTGAGGCAGGGAGTTGGGGTGTTAGCTCTGGGTGGTGCTTACCTCGGGGGGGCTCCCTGGAAGTGACTGCATGTCCCTCAGCTCCTAGGTGGAGGTGTGGCCAGGTGGCTCTGTGCACTGCCTCTGCCCGCAGGCGCCATTCCCGCAGCTCCCATTGGCCATAGTTCCCAGCCAATGGGAGCTGTCTCTCGGGGTGGGGGAAATCATGGAGCCACCCTGGCCACGCCTCTGCCTAGTGGCCACAGGGACATGCCTGTGCGGAGCTAGGTAGGGAGCCTGCCAGCCGCACACCAAGCCGGACTTTTAACGGTCCAGTCAGTGGTGCTGACCGGAGCCGACAGGGTCCCTTTTCAAGCGGGTGTTCCAGTTGAAAACTGGACACCTGGCAACTCTAGGCCTTGGACAGCCAGCCCTTTTTGACTATCAGACCTAGCTGGGAAAGGGTCAAGGTGTTCTGTGTAAAGTGCTGAGAGGGATCAGTTGAAGAGGGGGCTGAAAGAGAGGGCTCCTGTGACTAATCTTGGAGCATAAAGAGAGCGGGAGAGCAGAGTGAAAGATTCTGGGCCTCAGCAGCCTACTTTGCTGGTAAGTTTTTGTTTGAATTAATAAAACAGTGCTCTGGCAGAAGGGCCTGAAAGAGTCTGGCTGTGGCAATGAGTCCTTTATGGGCTGGGGAGACAGGCCAGCACCTCGCAGTGAGAAATGACATTTCCAGTTACACCCAATGCAAATTAAAATTTTTCAATCAATTCCAGAGGCACATGTGGATGATCTGTTATTAAAAATGAACTATTGTACTGTCTGAAGTCAGTATAGCTGGGATTTCACCCCGGGTGTTCCCGCACATGCTCAAGTGAAGTAATAGAGGAGAGGTGTTCCACCCGGGGTGCCACATGGAACTGGGGTACCACTGAGCCTTCCTGACCCACCAGCCTGGGATCCCTTTTACACTGTACTGCTGTGACAAGCTGCTAAGTCCTTTCCAGGCTCCAGCCTGCACTTTCACCAGAACACATACAGGTAGGTACATACCCAGCTGCAGTTACATGCAGATGCTCTGACCAGCTACTGCATGGGAAGGCTCCAGCTAGGGAAGTTCCCAGCTACTTAGGCACACACTCCCTCTGAGGTGTGAACCCAGAATTATACCGTCTTGTGCTGCACAGGGAACTGTACAGCATAAGCTCATGAAATTCACCGCCTCTCTCAATGTGGAGAGGACTATACAATAGCTTTCTGCCCCGAGTTATGACTCTCACACACTGGTTTTAGATAAAGCAAAAACAAGTTTATAATCTCTCTGTGGTAGTTAATAAAGGATAGCAAGCAGATCAAAGCCGATCACCTAGCAAATAAACAAAACTTGCAAACTAAGCTTAATATATGACACCGATCAGATATGAATAGCAAATTCTCACCCTAAGTGATGATGCAAGCAGGCTGCAGATTCCTAAGAGGCAAGCTGCACTTGCTTACAGCTTGGAATCTCCAGGTGTTCCATTCACAGGCTAAAAATCCCTTTAGCCTGGGTTCAGCACTTCCCCCAGTTCAGTCTTTGTTCCTCAGGTGTTTCCAGTAGTGTCTTGGGTGGGGGAGTCAGTGAAGAACCAAGATGATGTGTCTCCCCTGTCATATATAGCTTTTGCATATGGCAGGAACCCTTTGTTTCAAAGCTTGGTTCTCATGCCAGGCAGTGGAAAAATACTGACATCCCAAGTTTGAGTTCAGCATCCGGTGACCTGGTCACATGTCTCTGTAGTGTCACAGCAGCCATTACTTGGAGGCTGTCTCTAGCTTACCCAGGAAGGCTTCCCAGGTGGGAGATAAGCTTCTCCTAAGGCCTGTTGTTCTCTCTAATGGCTCATTAACTTGAATGGGCCCTTCCTAGCCAGCCATCTAGACCGAGAGCATTTTGCCGAGTGGGCATTGCCCAGGAATAGCAACATGTGAAATAGATACATAGTCAATATTCATAACTTTGGATACAAAAATGATACATGCATACAAATAGGATAATCATAATAAGCAAATCATAACCTTTCCTTCACATGGCTTATCTTGCATAAAATACATCATAACTATGTCCTAATCATATAATGATATCACTGTGAAAAATATGGGGTGCAGTGTCTCAAGGAGTTCTCTTATTTTGTATTGTTTTATACCAAGAACATTAAGTCTAACCATCTTCCTTTTTAGAGAGAGGCGGTCTGATCTAGACAGCAACTAGCAAAGTAAGATTTTTTTTTTCTGTTAAAGTAGATGCTTAGGAATAGAACTGACCAGTGCAATCTCCAAGATAGATTCTAAGAACGTTCAAGCGTCCATGCTCCAGTGCATAAACTGATTGACTAGAGTTGACCGGGATTGACTGGTTAGGCTAGGTATAGTATGAACAGTTGGCAAAGAGCTTTAGAGTGTCACTTTTTTCAGAATACTTATGTAAGTGGTTAGGCCATGAATTGGAGGCAGGCTGCTGGACTAAATGGACGATTCTCATAAGGCAGTTGTTTTTCTGTGTGTCTGATGCTTGTCAGGGAAACATAACCCCACAATTTGGGTTTTTCCAGGTAAGTAAATGTGGAATTGATTTTCAAATACTTTTCATTTGAAAACAAAAAAGTACAGTACCTTGCCATTTTTAATGCATATGTTCCATATACCCTGAAATAACAGAGGTTTACAATTTGCCTATAGTCTTGCTGAGTTTTGGAGAAAAAAAAGTTTTAAAAAGTTTTTCAGTTTACCTTTAAGCTACATTGATCATTATATCGGCCACCTGGGAAATAAAACCAAAGAGGAATAAACCTAAATTTCCCGGAGTCTTTTCCACAGATAATTTGATTTATAATATAATTGTAAAATGTGCATCAACCAAAAAACTGCATAGTATTGGGGGAAAAAATTGCTGCCGGTGGAGTGCTAAAAGGTCTTTAAAGGAGTTGGGAGTGGATTAGACAGACCTTCCAACTAAGTGAGGGACTTGGTGGGAAAATAAGTAACCGTTTTATAAAAAAGCAAAAACAACCCAAACACAGAACTTAGGACCAAATTATGCGCTCTGTTATGCAGATGCCAATTGTATTGCACTTGATGTAACCAAGAGGAGAATATGACTTTGAATTTTTAAATTTTTGTGTTATAGGGACTTTTCCTTTGTTTAAAACCAGGTCTTAAAAATTGAAGTGTGTTTACTGGGCAAATACAGTGATCATCAATGCAACCAGGGAATCACTAGGTAAGATGTCATCCAACTGTTGCAACCTAAAACCATTTCAGTTTCTCCACTTTACCTCACTTGGGTCCAATATAGCTACCTCCACAAAGGGCCATGACTATTTGGAGTGGTTAGAAACAGCTGTGTTCTGACATTCTGAATGTTGAATTGGCTCTATGTTGAAGTAGATGGTTAGTGTATATGGTGTAGATTCACCATATGATGGTGATGGTTATGTTTAACTGTGGTGTGTGGGATTATTGCTGTCATATACATTCTCAAACACCTTTACTCCTCACTTATTTTTTAGTTTGATTGCCCACAGTTACATTACTGATGAAAATGCACTGTATGTAAACTCCTTACTGCTTACCAAGTGCCTTTTCTGTAAACACATAATGCATTACTTCACCCACTTTCATGTACTTTTTTTTCCTGCCTTCAGCACAAATTAGTAAACCAATGAGATCCAATATTGAATCAGACTATAGCAATGTCATTCAAACATATTATTTTTTCAAAAAGGCAAAGGGAACTTTGAGGGCCAAATTTAGTTAATAAAATCTATCTGGCTTTGTTCTACAGAAGTCCCATCTACATCATGCTAAATCTCCCAAAACTGATTTTTAATGTGGCCGTTATTTCTCTTAAGTTGAAAAGAATACCCCATTGTTCCAAAACAAACAGCTTTCCTTCTTTGCAGCTTGACCCGAAGGCTTCCTGTGTATTGCCTTCCCTAAAAATCCAGGAAGTGGCTTGGTTCTGCCATTGCATACATCTGACTCCTTGGTCTGAGAACACCATACCGATTATGTAGCTATATAGTCACGCTCGTATATACCCAAGGAATGGGCTACAGTAAATCAGTTGTATGCTTCTAAATTAGGTGCTTGCACACTTCATAGCTTCAGTAGCCTGAGCTCACTGCAGCAAGGGGCTTCTTGCATCCCCAGTCTATTTTTGCCCCCCATCCCCACTTTACAAGCTCTCTGTCTGCTGTCTGACCCATCTCCTCTATTTTAAGGACTCCCAGCACCTCCCCCACCCTCTTCTTTCATACCAGCGGCTCTGTGTGCCCCTCACTCCCCCTGGTGATTGGCTGACACATGCTCAGGGTCTAACTGATTGCCGTATCTGGGGTTGGGAAGGAATTTTCTTCTAGGTCAGATTGGCAGTGACCATAGGTTTTTTTTCCCACCTTTCTCTGGCTCGGCAGCATGTGGGTGCAGGTCACTTGCTAGCATTATCTGGGTATATCTCATCTCATGTAATCGTTTCCCTGCCATTGCAGGGGCCCCATGGTCTCTCCTATTCTCTGCCTGTGACACATAGTACTCTAGTCTCCTGTGGGCTGTACTATTTAGTCTAATTTAGATTGTTGGGTTCGTGCGTGGGTGCTGGCTCTTGTTGGCCATCTGTGATGTACAGGATGTCAGACTTGATCATCTGGTGGTCCCTTCTAGCCTTAAACTCTCTAACTCTATCACTGTCCACCCCATGTTCCTCTCCTCCATTCCACTGTCCACTATTTCCCCCCTGTGTAAAAGTCTCTGTGTGTCCCCATGCCCCTTATCCCCTACACTAGGGTCCCCCATTCTCCCTTACCAGGAGTTCTGTAGCCCCCATTCCCCTTATCCTCATAACATTCTTATTTTCTTCCTTTCTGTTTGGGAGATAAGTCATGGCAGGATCAGCAGAGCTGAGATAGGGCCCGGGGATTGTTATGCTGTAATGTGTTAATGGCTGCCATCAGCTGGTTCTTTATAGACAATGACAGAGGTGGCTGAAACTGCCCAGTCTGCCAACCAGATGTCCTGGTCTTCAGGTGTCCCCTGTTTATCATTTCCAGTTTTTCAGATTTTCACCAAAAACCAATAGGGTTCTGCCCCTTCATACCTAGAACATTCTTTTAAATCTTCCCCCCTCCCCCCAAAAAAAGAAGGGTGTAAAACTACTGAGGGGAGGCCCCGGAGGGAGTGGAAGAAGCCCAGCATTCACCTTACAGCTGCTGCTCTTGTCCCACAGGGCAGGGCCTGGCTCCCTGCTTCAGGTGTTGAGACCTGGCACGTGGTGTCGCAGTGCCAAACCTGAGTGATGCTGTGATCCTGTACACCAGATCACGATGTCACTCACTCAGATTTGGCCTGGGTGCCCCTCTGTCATGGTGGTGGGGCGGCTGGGTTAAACCTGCGTGGTGCTGTGACCCTGTGGGCCGGGTCGCAACACCATTCAGTTTCGGGGGCTGGGGTAAACTGCCTGCCCCCCTAGTAGGTCAGATATGAATGAAAATGGCCCCTTTCATAATTTTGACCTTCTTTAAGACATCCAATGTGTAATGATACATGATCCTAGCAAGGGAACCGATATGATATATATAGCACATATGTTAACAAAAGTTCATTTTTTAATTATATATGAGTTGCATTACACTTCTCCTATGTATATCAGATATGCACATTTACTGAGCATATATTGTATATGTAGCACATATACTATCATAATTATCATCAAACGTGCATCATCTACTGAGGACCATTGTGCTGACCAGAGTGACTGTTTGGTGGCCATGTACTAGGCACCATAGAGTGAAGGTTACAGATCTGGCTCAATTGTAGGATGTGCTATCTAAATATATGTGTATCCTTTCCTTATGGGATATTATCCATTTTCTCAGCTTGCTTCCCATTGCAGAACCTGCACCAAGATCTGGAATGGTTGTGAATTTCTCTTTATATCCCTGTGCCAGGGTGGACTAGGTCCAAAGGCCCTCTGCCTGAGGCCTTGTGGCCTTGCATTACCCTTCCCCAGTATAGAGCAGCAAGAAGTCCTCCAAGCAGCCTAGAGTGGCTGCAGAGCAGCAGCCAATCAGAGGGGCTGATGGAGCAGCCAATAGAGCAGAAGGGCCCTATATGAAACAAGCAACAGAGCGGAGAAGTCAGTTGCTGTGTGGAGAGAAGACTGGCAGGCAGAGCAGCAGTACCATGGAGAGCTCACTGCAGGCAGGACTGAAGCCCAGGGAAGGCTGCTGAAGGCTGGTTGCCTGGCTGGTGGGAAGAGTACCAGGATCAGGGGAACATCGATGCAGGCAGGCTGAAGCCTAGGGGGACTAAGCATAGAACTTGGCCATACCAGCAAGGGTACCGAGATGGGCTCCACTGGTCTGGTTGAAGACTGAGCCCAGGGAGGCCTGCTGAAACACCACCAGCTGCAGCTACCGAAATGAACCCCTGCTGGGTGGTTGAAGAAGGCAGAGCCTCTGGGAGAAGCCTTAGAGCTATAGCCCCATACAAGGGACTAGATAAGAACTTGGACTTTATACCCCGGAAGATGGGACAATGTGTGGTGCTCAGCTAGAGGACTGAGCTGTTGAAGACCTGTGGAGAGAACCATCAGCCGGGGGTGTTCACGAGAGGTGGGTGCTACCCTGATGTATGACCAAAAAACAAAAGCAGGATGATATCCAACTGAGAAAAGGGAGCTGTCTATGAGAGTTGGGTGCTGCCCCATGAAAAAGAACTGTGTTTGAAGGCGCTATTGGCCAGAGAAAGGGGGCGCACGTGCGAGGTGGGTGCCGACCCCTTACAATCCCACACATCCCAACACCGTGCAACCAGTCCCGGGTTTACAATGGCGCTAGTGGTGCCATGGAGCCAGACCCATGCTCAGGCCCTGCTCCACTTGCACTGCACCCTAAGACCCCACCAGCCTGCTGGCTCCCCCTGCCCAGGCAAGGGCTCCTCTCTGCCCCCTGGCCTCACCTGCTGGCTCCTCTCTGCCCTGTGGCTGGACCCCGGTGCACCTCTGGCTCTGGGAAGTCTCTGCTTCCCACCATCCGTGGGGCCCTGTCTGTCTCCCTGGAGCTGAGCCGCCTGGGACTGGTGCAGAAGCCTGGCCAGTCTTGGCCAGTTGGGGTGGGGATGAGGGGCTTGGCTGGATCCCTCCAGGCAAGTGGGTCCTGAGGGAGCCTGGCCTGGCTGATTGTGCCACTCCCAAGGGGCTGGAGCAATTTTCCCCGCCCCAAGACCAGCCCTGGCAGATACAGTTGCCTCCCAAGAGGGCTGGTGAGTACGGCCAGGAGGCCGGGTGTGGAGGAGTGGGTCTCTGGGGGTTCTGGGGCGGTTGCTGGGCTGTGAGGGGGCGGGGAAGATCTGTGTGTGTTGGGGCACAAGGGAGTGGAGGTTCTGTGTGGGGCACTGGGCAGGGGTGGTGGTGTGCAGGGCGCTGTGCATTTTTCGGGAGGCCTGGGGGGGTCTCTGGGCATAGGGAGTCAGGCAAGAGTGTTGGGTGGGGGCGCTGTGTGACACAGCATGGGCCCACACCTGAGGGGAAGGGGCAAGCTGGCAGCACAGGGCCGGGTGGGCCACTGTGTGTCTGGCAACTACCAGTTTGTAAATAGTGCCTTTGGACTGGGTGGGGCGGAGCGGGGAGGCCCCTGGATGCCATACCATGCCCCATTGCCCCGGGCTGGCCCCTCACTCTGGGGACTGACCTCCGCACGCCATGCTCCATTGCCTCCATGGGGGCCCAAAAATGTGTTTGGAGCTGGGCCCACAAAAGGTTAATCTGTCCTTGTGTGCAACATAATTCTAACTTTTGGAGCTTTTTGTTATATATTAAAATCAAACAAACAAAAAAAACCCACCTAAATGGGGATCAGTTTAAACAGATCAATATGCTTTTCAACATAATTAAGGAAAAGTGAAATTGAATACTAGACTGGAGACAGGGTTGGAAAGAACATAAGAAATGAGAGGTGAAGTAGGAAGAAATAAGGGTAGAGATGAGGGACTAGCTAAGATTATGTACAGTAGGTGTAGGCTGTAATTTAGGATGCAGAATCTGAATATGGTGAGGTGGTATTTGGTTAACGAGACAAACTGGCTGGTATCTGACTTTGTCAGGATAGGTTACAGGGATTCACTGCCACAGGACAGGAGAAGAATATAAATGAGAAGAAATTGTCTGAAGAACCTAATAATTGTAATTTGGCTACCATGGTTGAGATAACAGGGATCATATTGAATAACAAAGAAAGCAATGGAAGAATTATTAAAAGCTGTTGTTTAGAAGTACCACTGCATACCTCCTAGATGTTTTAGTATATGAAAATACAGTATAAACGGGAGATGTTAGTGCAGGTGAAGGAGTAGGAAGATACTCATTATGGGGAATTTAATGAATGACATTGACTGAGACTTGGTGGAATTGTTGTTAAAAAAGAAAAAAAAATCCTTTTTACCAGTGGATCACAGTCGTGAGACAGCTGTGTATGGCACATACAGAAAAGGGTTGTTCTGACAAAGACACTATTGCTTAAAAAAAAAAAAAAGAGAGAAATCATCCTTAGTTAATATTTTGAAAAGTTTTGGAGATAAAACAGCCATAACAAAAAAAGGGTTGTAGGTCAATACAATACTACAGATCAGGATTTTCTGAAAGCATTCCCTGTGTTTCCCAACTAGAGGTTAATATCTGTGATGCAGAATTATAAAATAAGAATGATGCTGAAGAATCTAGGTTGAAAGTATGGCCAAGGGGCATGAAACAAATGGTGGTTATAAATGCAAGCTCCTCAGGCTGAAGTTAGTAGAGGTTACGTTAATGAGTGCAACAATCTAACTTTTTTGGTGGTTCTCAGAGGTCATAAAAATTGCCTTACAAATTGACATAGAGTTTGGAGTGAGAGGTTTAGACTGAGCAATGTGGCAACAGTCCCTCCTCTGTCAAGGTTGCTTCCTTTTTTGGGCTGTGCTGTCTATCTGTGGGCTCTGTGACAGAGCAGTACTTTGCAAAGGCGTGACTGTTGTCTGGATGAGTGTGTGTTCTGGGGTCACTAATACAGTCCTTGTGTGCAGAAGTCTGTGCAGATTCTAGATGAATCAAGCCTTCAGTTTCCATTATCACTGATTCTCCACCATTTAGGCTGTAGCTCAGAGTCCCTGAACCCTAAAATAGCATTGCTTTGCTCACTTCTCCCAACTATTCAGATTGTCTGTCTCCAGAATGTACCAAGACCCATTATTATTCATTGCAACAAAAAAATTTTTTTTTTAAAAAAAAGGCACAGAGATAATACGGAGCTCTTGACTACTCTAACCATAAACAGAATTAGTCTCCTCATGCTGAACCTTTTCTGTTACAGCTGTCAGTACAGCCAAACAATCACTAATGGCAGAGATTATTACTGTACCTATTTCTTGTGGACATATAATCTTCAAATTACCTACAAGCAATTTAGGTCAGGGACCTTATCATAAATATAAAGGGAAGGGTAAACACCTTTAAATCCCTCCTGGCCAGAGGAAAAACACTTTCACCTGTAAAGGGTTAAGAAGCTAAGATAACTTCGCTGGCACCTGACCAAAATGACCAATGAGGAGACAAGATACTTTCAAAAGCTGGGAGGAGGGAGAGAAACAAAGGGTCTGTGGGTCTGTCTTTATGCTGCCTTTGCCAGGGATAGACCAGGAATGGAGTCTTAGAACTTTTAGTAAGTAATCTAGCTAGGTACGTGTTTAAATGGCTGAGAAAAGAATTGTGCTGAATAGAATAACTATTTCTGTCTGTGTATCTTTTTTGTAACTTAAATTTTTGCCTAGAGGGATTCTCTATATTTTGAATCTAATTACCCTGTAAGGTATCTACTATCCTGATTTTACAGAGGGATATCTTTACTTCTATTTACTCCTATTTCTATTAAAAGTCTTCTTGTAAGAAAACTGAATGCTTTTTCATTGTTCTCAGATCCAAGGGTTTGGGTCTGTGGTCACCTATGCAAATTGGTGAGGCTTTTTATCCAACATTTCCCAGGAAATGTGGGGGGGGTGCAAGTGTTGGGAGGATTGTTCATTGTTCTTAAGATCCAAGGGTCTGGGTCTGTAGTCACCTAGGCAAATTGGTGAGGCTTTTTACCAAACCTTGTCCAGGAAGTGGGGTGCAAGGTTTTGGGAAGTATTTGGGGGGAAAGACGTTTCCAAACAGCTCTTCCCCAGTCACCAGTATTTGTTTGGTGGTGGTAGCGGCCAATCCAAGGACAAAGGGTGGAATATTTTGTACCTTGGGGAACTTTTTGATCTAAGCTAGTAAAGATAAGCTTAGGAGGTTTTCATGCAGGTCCCCACATCTGTACCCTAGCGTTCAGAGTGGGGGAGGAACCTTGACAGCGTTAGATTCTGTTTTGTTTAAATGGCTGATAAAATAAGTTGTGCTGAATGGGATGTATATTCCTGTTTTTGTGTCTTTTTGTAACTTAAGGTTTTGCCTAGAGGAATTCTCTGTTTTGAATCTGATTACCCTGTAAGGTATTTACCATCCTGATTTTACAGAGGGGATTCTTTTACTTTTAAGAACCTGATCGCTTTTTCATTGTTCTTAAGATCCAAGGGTTTGGGTCTGTGTTCACCTATGCAAATTGGTGAGGATTTTTATTAAGCCTTCCCCAGGAAAGGGAGTGTAGTGCTTGGGGGGGATATTTTTTGGGGAAGACGTTTCCAAGTGGGCATTTCCCCTGTTCTTTGTGTAACACTTTGGTGGTGGCAGCGTTTAACCTAAGCTGGTAAGAATAAGGTTAGGGGGTCTTTCATGCAGGTCTCCAATCTGTACCCTAGAGTTCAGAGTGGGGAAGGAACCTTGACAGACCCTGTGTTTGAATTTTTTTTTTAATTGCTCTCTCAGCAGGGTTTTAAAACACTAAGAGCTGAACTGGAAGATCTCAGTAGAATTTAGAAGTAACAGCTTAAGGCATTTTAACTTTTCATTTTCTTTAGTTAAGATTTCCATTTGTGTCCATATGATGTGACTGTGGAGCACATTAATAGAGGAAATGTTAAAAAGGAATAGAGAAGAGATGTGTTTTTAGATGGGAATTTTTTTTGGGTGTGGAATTTGGAGCCGCCAATAATGGGAAGTGTCTCCCCTGAAAAACTGTTTGCATGCCTTGTTCAGTTGATATTACAATGTAGATAGTGTGCGGTGAACAGAGTGGTACAAAATCTTTGTGGTGAAAATGGGAATTCTTGAAATGTGTCTTTTTATGAGTGTCAGCACTAAGTGGTAGCACTATTGCTGGCCGGGTCTTATACTTCCCTTTCTCCACGGTATGACTGGGCCTGCTGTAGGTTCCATCTGCCTGCATGTCAGCTCAGCTTTTCATGATACATTTTAAGGTTTCAGGCTGCCATATGTCAGTTGGGGTTTTATTCCTAGGGGAATAATAATCCTACCTTAGGGCTCCCACCCCTACCTCGGGGTGGGAGGGATAGCTCAGTGGTTTGAGCATTGGCCTGCTAAATCCAGGGTTGTGAGTGCAATCCTTGAGGGGTCCATTTAGGGATTTGGGGCAAAAATTGGGGATTGGCCCTGCTTTGAGCAGGGGGTTGGACTAGATGACCTCCTGAGGTCCCCTCCAACCCTGATATTCTCTTGTGTGTAAAAAAGAAAAAAAAAAGTCTTATGATATATTAAAGTTCATATCCATCTTGAGTATTATATTTCCAGTTAGATAATCAGATTTGTATATGCCTCCATGGGAGATGGACACTTGACTTGTGTTTAATACTTCCCAAGTTTTAATTTGTAATGCAGCCTGAACAATCACAAAACCAAGTGATCTCAGAGTTGTTATGCATGTACCACTCTTCATAGTTGATATCCCTATTATTCATAATTTCTCTTCACTGTTGATTTTACTTTTAGATTTTCTTCTGTCTCAGATATATTCCTGACCTTTTTGTTGTTCTTTCTCTGGCAGTACTTTGGGTTGGTCCCTTAAAACTATAACAGGGTTTCCATTTGGTTCCATAATTTACTTTCCAACCTTTATTTTGTTCAAATGGGTCACAGGTCTCATAAATAGGTACTTTTGTGTTGCACTTCCATCACGAAGTTTTGTGACTGCACATTATATTTTATGCACGGTTGCAAAATGGTTTGTTCTGTTTAAGTTTCTACAAACATTCCAATATGCAGGATACTTACTGTGGAAGGAGGTGGATTAGTACTGTACCTCTCACAACCCTGATTTTATCTTAGCTTGTTAGTTCTGTTAACTTTCTGAAATCCTCTTTTCTGAAGAGTGCGACCTAACCTGGAATACTGTGTGCAGTTCTGGTCTCCCATGTTTAAGAAGGATGAGTTCAAACTGGAACAGGTACAGAGAAGGGCTACTAGGATGATCTGAGGAATGGAAAACCTGTCTTATGAAAGGAGACTCAAGGAGCTTGGCTTGTTTTAACCTAACTAAAAGAAGGTTGAGGGGGGATATGATTGCTCTCTATAAATATATCAGAGGGATAAAAACAGGAGAGGAAGAGGAATTATTTTAGCTCAGTACCAATGTGGACACAAGAACAAAAGGATATAAACTGGCCATTGAGAAGTTTAGCCTAATTTCAAGTCTAAAAGTTTCTAACCATCAGAGGAGTGAAGTTTTGGAATAGCCTTCCAAGGGAAGCAGTGGGGGGCAAAAGACTTATCTGGCTTTAAGATTAGACTCAATAAGTTTATGGAGGAGATGGTATGATGGGATAACATGATTTTGGCAATTAACTGATCTTTAAATATTCATGATTCATGATTTGATAGCTGCTTTCAACTACCTGAAAGGGGGTTCCAAAGAGGATGGCTCTAGACTGTTCTCAATGGTAGCAGATGACAGAACGAGGAGTAATGGTCTCAAGTTGCAGTGGGGGAGGTTTAGATTGGATATTAGGAAAAACTTTTTCACTATGAGGGTGGTGAAACACTGGAATGCGTTACCTAGGGAGGTGGTAGAATCTCCTTCCTTAGAGGTTTTTAAGGTCAGGCTTGACAAAGCCCTGGCTGGGATCATTTAACTGGGAATTGGTCCTGCTTCGAGCAGGGGGTTGGACTAGATGACCTTCAGGGGTCCCTTCCAACCCTGATATTCTATGATAAATAGGCCCAATGGCCTGTGATAGGATGTTAGATGGGGTGGGATCTGAGTTACTACAGAGAATTCTTTCCTGGGTATCTGGCTGGTGAATCTTGCCCATATGCTCAGGGTTTAGCTGATTGCCATATATGGGGTCGGGAAGGAATTTTCCTCCAGGGCAGATTGGAAGAGGCCCTGGAGGTTTTTTGCCTTGCTCTGTAGCATGAGGCACGGGTCACTTGCTGGAGGATTCTCTGCTCCTTGAAGTCTTTAAACCATGATATGAGGACTTCAATAGCTCAGACATAGGGGTGAGGTTTTTCGCAGGAGTGGGTGGGTGAGATTCTGTGGCCTGCGTTGTGCAGGAGGTCAGACTAGATGATCATAATAGTCCCTTCTGACCTTAATATCTATGAAAACTTTTTTTTAATGACATCCACAGCAGCTGCCTCTTTATTTTCTTCCTTGTGGTTTCTGCAGCTGTGAGGATACTAACTTTTGCCTTAGTTATTGCGAGACTTGCATCTCTTAAACTGCATCTTCATGATAAGATGGATTATTAATACATAGAGTCTGGCCGAGTATTAGTCCTCCAAGTTTCCAGGCCCACATTTTCAGAAGTAGCTGTACAGTTTTATACATATACTTTTAAAAAAATTGGGCACCAGTTTTACTTTTGAGAACTGTCACAAATTTACTTATGGTTTCTGTTTGTTATGGCTAGGGTTGGCAATTTTGATTGGGTGTTTTCCTGGAGGTTTTATCACATGACATCATCTAATTCCTGGAAACTCCAGGACAATCCTGGAGGGTTGGCAACCCTAGTTATGGCAAATGAAGTAGTGATGTCTTTCACCGGTTTTTATCTTTCTTGGGTACTGTACTGATGAAACTAACATCAAGATTAATTTTAACCTCATTTTTTAGGTGAATGTGTTACAATCTTTCAGGGCTGCATCTCTCACCATATACAGAAATAAGTCTTTAAATGTGCAAGGCTTCTTTTCTGACTTTGTAGCCAATTTACAGAAATGAGTAGGTATTTCCTTTAATTTTCTAGCTGTGACATTTAACTCTGCAGTAATTAAAATTAAAATAATAAAATGGAAAATCTGAATCCCAATTTAATGCCAAAACTGTATTCAGGAGGCAGCCATGTTGGGTTATTTATTATGCATCATTTGAGTGCAGTAACAAGTAAAGTAACCTTGTGTCTAAAGATGGAGCTCTTGTACTAACATAATAAAAAAGATTATTTTATGTTGCTTATTAAAAACCTTTCCCCATCTCCCAAAGATCTCCAGATTTTTGGCTTTGTTTTTCCATCAGAGGAAACAGGTTCCAGACACAAGGGTCCCTTGTTGAGTAAACTGTCCTGTGGGTCCTGAAATCATTAGTTCTATAGCTGGTGGAAACCTGGCTGGTTTTTTTGTTTAAAAATTTTCTGTTAGGAAATTCCTGTTTTCCCACCGGAAATTTTGAAAATGTTGGAAAATGCGTGTCTTCCCCTTCCCCCAGCTTCTCCCCACTCTTTGGGTAGTCTACATAGCAGAAGCAGTACATTTTCTTACCAGCTGAGGTAGCTTGAATCTAGCTACTGTGAATATAATGCATTGTGGGCTTCAGTGCAGACTAGTGAATGGAGTATGTACCCAGGGCACCTGCCAAACTTGTGCCATCTATGCTGAAGCCCGCACTCTGCTATCTTCACTGCTGTTAGCCTGAATCCAAGCTAATATGGGTAAGCCGTGCACAGTTCTTGCTGTGTAGATGTATGCAGTGGTGAGCTGGAGCTGGTTGTTTTAGAACCGGTTGCTCCATGAGGGACAACCGGTTCTAAAAGGGCTTCTAAACTTAACCAGCCAAAAGTGGTGCCTTAGGCACAGACTCCATGGGTGCTCCAGCCCTGGAGCACCGAAGGGGAAAATTTGGTGGGTGCAGAGCACCCACCAGCAGCTCCCCGCCTGGCCCCAGCTCACCTCCACTCTGCCTCCACCTCCTCCCCTGAACATACCGCCCCGTTCTGCTTCTCCGCGCCCCCCTCCTCCCCCCCCCCGGCTTCCCGTGAATCCGCTGTTCGCGCGGGAAGCCGGGCGGGCTGAGAAGCAGGCAGTGGCTTCGCACTCAGGCCCAGGGAGGTGGAGGTGAGCTGGAGCAGGGGGCGCAAGGAGGGCCGCCCACACTGTAGCAGGTAACCCAGGGAGGGGGCGCAGGGGAACCACTCCCCGTCCCAGCTCACCTCCGCCACCCTCCGCCTGAGCAGGAAGCTGCCGCCTGCTTCTCAGCCCTCCCCGGCTTCCTGCCGAACAGCTGATTTACGGGAAGCTGGGGCGGGGAGGGATGTGCGGAGAAGCAGAGCGGGGCGGTGCATTCAGGGGTGGAGGCGGAGTGGAGGTGAGGTGAGCTGAGGCCGGGCGTGGGGCAGGGAGCTGCTGGTGGGTGCTCTGCACCCAGAGCACCCACGGAGTCAGCGCCCTAAGGTGCCACTTTTGATGTGATCAGTGGGGGGACTGGCTGCTCCCCTTGCTCCCCCCCCCCCCCAGCTACGCTAACCCACCCCTAGGGGCCATAGGGACCTGCCGGATGCTTTCTGGGAGCTGCCCCAGGTGAGCACCGCTGAGACTCCCCACCTCATCCCCCAGCAGGTCCCTCTGGCTCTTCGGGGTGGGGTGGGCACCCACTATGGTGGCCCATTTTTTTTCCAAACTAGCAAAAGTTGGAAGACAAAAGTGAGGAAAACCCTCAATTTGTAAACCAAAATTTCTGGAAAATGAATTTCTTTGAAACCCTATTTTCTGATGAAAAATATTCTCATTAGAAATTTTTGACTAGCTGTAGTCAGATGCACTGACTACTAGAATGCCCTTGCAGACCATATTATATTATTATTGTAATCTTTATATTACATCACACTTAACAAAAACTGGATTTTGCTCCTGTCCATTGCCTTTTGCCATTATGGAAGCTCAACAGTTCCTGTGTACATCAAAAGGGCCAAGTTCACCATATGTTTCTTTAATGTTGATATTTTTTTATGCAGGAAAATATTTTGCATCCTGCTGGTTGGTGAAGGTGCAGCTGCCCTAATACTCCCAGCACCTGCTAGCCAACTGCACTCACGTGGCACGAAGACCCCTGATAGTCTGCTCTGGAAACACTCCCTTTTCACTTTTGCTTTCAGTAGTTGTAGGGCTTGGATCTTCTTATAAGTCAGCAACTCAAGGGGATATGCTATTGAGGTCTGATATTTCATAAAGTAGAGAGCAGTGATTACACAAACTATACAGTACATACAACAAAGTACAATGCAATACGCTTAATAGGGAGTTAACTTTATAGAGAGAGCATTGGCCAGCATTGGAGTCAGAGGGAGGACCTGAGCTTCAGGGCCATCCCTACCCATATGCAAAGTATGCAGCTGCGTAGGGCACCAGGAAATTTTGGGGCACCACTGCACTGTGCAGCTGCGCACTGCTCCAGCCCCTGCTCTGCCTCTTTCCCAGGGCCCACGCCCTAGCCCTGCCTCTTCCCGCCCCTGCTCTGCCCCTTCCCCAAAGCCCCTGCCCTGCTCCGCCCTGTCCCGCCTCTTTCTGCCCCTGAGGACTGCGGCAGGGGTCGGGCCTGCACTCCCCGGCTGCACGAAGTGCAGCGACCCAGCCCCAGCTGCCCCCCCCGCCCCCCCCGCGGGGTGTGGGGGGGCTGTGTAGGACCCCAGAATAGCTACGGACAGCTCTGCTGAGGTTCATTCCTTTCTCTTTAAATGCTACCAGAACAGATGCTGGAAATGGACAGAAGAGGCATTGGCTCACTGGGCTTCCTACGGTATCTGTTTTAAGATCTCTTCTTTCCACGTGTGAGAGAAAAAAATGTAGATTTAGTAGCTTGTTGGGATTTTAACAATTGACTAATAGGGTCGGATTCACTCAATTTAATTGATTTGACTCAAAACTTTTGCATTTGTAGGCATAGGAAGTAATAAATATTTAACAGGATGAGCATGGGAGGGAGTGATAGGACATGTTTGTGACAGCAAATAAGAATATACACATACAGCATATCTGCTGGGTTCCTGAGCCCATGATTTCCCCCTTCCTTCAACTCCACTCATGTATCCATTTCTCAATTGGCCTTCTAAAAATCTCTTCAGAAACTTCTTGATCTGTTTTTTCTTTCCGTTTCCTATAATTTGCAAGGGAGTTCATCGGATTCTTAAAACTCCACTAACCTATCTATTTTTGGACAGGTCACAATGGTGAAACATTGCCAGAAACAATAAAGTAAAACAAATACAATGCTAACACACCAATATAATATCAAATAAACTTTCAAAAATGTGAAATGAGTTTTTGCAGCATCTAGACTGAAGCTAAAATCTACCTGAATTGTTTGTTAAAACAAACAACAAAAATAGATAATCAGCATTGTTATGATCTTATTTAATTTTATTTTTTTGCTGTATTGCAATTCAAGAAGCACTCTTCAGACTCTGAAATGCCTTGTGTGTTGTGCTGGAAGGTATTTTTTGTAAAGTTAGTAGGAGTTGGTGATTATTAATTCTGTGAATCCACATTATTTTGCTTGCATCAGCTTTTGGTCTGTTGCACATAAAAAATAAAATTAAAAGATATATGTCCACACAACTAGTGAAACAAACAGTGTTGCTAGCAGGCACTTCTTTCTATACTTCTCTGCAATATATTGTAGTTTCTGACTGCCATTGCCATTATATTGGCACCTCTCTTTCAAAATGGGCTTTGATTTATTGGGGAAAGACATGTCTGATATATTAATGCCTTGGTGGCTTTACTGGAGTTAGACAAACTAGGCAGATACCACTTTCACTGATGTGCTATCTTCCAGTATAGGAACTTTAGTGCTACTGCATGTCGTTATCTTCCAGTATTGGGAGCTTGCAACCAAACTAGCACATTATTGAAGGTGATATCTGCCAAATTTATCTTGAGCTTCCTTGATACCACTGGCCAGTTTTCCCACTTTCTTTTGTTCCAGGAATCTGAGCCCTATAAGTAAATAACTGGAATGTTCTACTCTATGCATTGTTACAATATGTTGACCCACCAGAGCTGATTCAATAACATTTTTTTTGTTTTTGCTGTGAATGGCAAATGTTGACATTGAGTTTTATCGGCATCTTGGTACTACTTATTTGACTGCAGCAGTTCCTATGTGGGAAGCCACAGGTAATCATACATAATAGTGATGCAAAGCATTTTATAATACATGTGAGAGAAATTCATGATGCATACACGTTTTGGACCATTGTCTTCGATAATAAAACTCTCTCACAGGAGCTAAGAGTTTTGACATAATGATGTATCTGAAATTTGGTACTTTTGAAGAGCTCAGAAAAGGGTACTGCAGTTCCAGCAGAATAGATCACATTTACATTCTCCTTAAAAAAACAAAACACTTGAGCTTTTTATTGGCAGGCTGTTGTGAGAAACCATTTTATCTCACTATTTTTCGCTTTCTGTAAAAGTTTCCTCCTCCCAATGCCATAGTGCCATATGGTGGAATTGGTAGAGTGTGTTTAAAAACAAAAACAAAGAAAACACCTCACTCAGGTAGGAATGATTTTATACGGTATACCCTTATATTAGTAAAAGCAAACTTACGTATTGGAGGTGGTCAGTAGGGTTACCAACTTCCTATTTGCAGAAAACCGAACACCCTTACCCCACCCCTTTTCTGAGGCCATGCCTCCTGCTCACTCCACCCCCCTCCCTCCATCTCTCATTTACACTGGGCTGGGGCTGGGGGCAGTAATGGTGAGGGCTCCGGTTGTAGGTATGGGCTCTGGGGTGGGTCTGGAGATGAAGAGTTTAGGGTGCAGGAGAGGGCTCTGGGCTGGGGCAGGGGATGGGGGTGTGGGCTCTGGGGTAGGGCTGCAGATGAGGGGTGTGTGTGTGTGTGTGTGTGTGTGTGACTCTGGGCTGGGGCAAGGAATTGGGGTGTGTGAGGGGTGTAGGAGGGGGTGTGGGCTCTGGGCAGTGCTTACCTCAGGTGGCTCCCAGGAAGCTGCTATCATCTCCCTTGGGCTCCTAAGTGGAGGCACCACTACCTGGCTCTCACTGTCTGTGCTGCCTGCGCCTGCAGGCACTGCCTTCTCAGCTCCCCTTGGCCATGGTTCCTGGCCAATGGGAGTTGCGTGGAGCTGGATAGGGAGCCTGCCTGTGCCCTCGACTGGACTTTTAACGGCCCAGTCAGCAGTGCTGACTGGAGCCGCCAGGGTCCCTTTTCAACTGGGTGTTTGATTGAAAACAGGACACCTGGCAACCCTAGTAGTGTTGGCTGAAACTTCCAGCACTGCAGGAGGACTGAGGCCCACATAGGAGTTATCAAGAGTAGCAGAGCACAGTAAGTTATTGGAAGGGTACAAGAGGAGGAAGGATACAAAGAATGTTGCACACGTTTTGTTTATATTTTTCATTTAAACCGATTGGGCTGTACGCAGCGCAGGCATCTTGGTAACTTCAGTCTAATTTCATTGAATATTTATGAAAATTGTCACAAACCTGACAGCGGTTTAAAGTTGATTGCAGAAAATGTCCCAGACTGAAGAACAGATGTTCCAGTTCTCTATAGCATTTCCAAAAGTATCTACCAGTCTTGTGAGCTTGATGAGTGGCTAGAAGGTGGTGACAGAGTGAGAAATTTCCCAGAACCCTTTTTTTATTGGTGAACTGTGAACTTCTTGATCTATACAATGTGAATATTGAAATGCATGCTGTGACAGGGTCGGGCCAGATGGCTACAGGAGAGTAATAGAAGGCAGATTAGCCCCAGGTTAAGTAGGTCCCTTTTCCCTGGGTAAGGTAACAGGGAAGGTTCCAGAACAATCAAGAACCTTCTGGAGATGATTAAGACAGACAGGCTGATTAGAACACCTGCAACCAATCAAGAAGCTGCTAGAATCAATTAAGGTAGGCTAATCAGGGCACCTGGGTTTAAAAAGGAGCTCACTTCAGTTTGGTGTGTGAGTGAGGAGCTGGGAGCACGAGGCACTGGAGCTGAGAGTGAGAACACAGACTGTTGGAGGACTGAGGAGTATAAGCATTATCAGACACCAGGAGTAAGGTCCTATGGTGAGGATAAAGAAGGTGTTGGGAGGAGGCCATGGGGAAGTAGCCCAGGGAGTTGTAGCTGTTGCACATCTGTTCCAGGAGGCACTCTAGACAGCTGCTTTCCACAGGGCCCTGGGCAGGAACCCGGAGTAGAGGGCAGGCCCGGGTTCCCCCCAAACCTCCCAACTCCTGGTCAGACACAGGAGTTGTCGACCTGGACTGAGGGTTCAGAAAAACAGCCAAGCTGAGGGCTGCCATGAAGCTCCACGGTGAGCAAATCCACCAATAAGCGCAAGACCCACCAAGGTAGAGCAGGAACTTTTTCACAATGCATATGGGCCAATGAATTGTACAGAAGATTTTTTTCATGTTCTGTTTTCCCTTCTGCACCATCATCAGGACACGGATCCAGTGCAGAACTGTATTATAGCTTTGAGGGATCCTGTAATTTTGTTCTCTACAACAGATAAATGATTGTAAAATATGCAACATGTATTATATCTTTGCGTATATGCTGGGTACAGCACTTTACACAGGAAGACTGAAGAATCTCATGCTTTCCTGTGAATTGGCTCATCAACTGTATTTTTATTTTGTTAATTTCCTCCTACCTTTCCTCCTTCCTTTTTTGTTATGGCAGTGCGATCCTTAGAATATTTGGCCAAAAGACCCTAAAGCCTATTGGAAATGAAAAATGCTAAATACATCTTTAATTCATTGTGTTGCATTCATGAAGGTGACAACAATTCAAGTACAGACACAAACATGACATCCAAACCTTTGTGAGTAGCAAGCCAAGCAGGCTAATAAAAAAAACCCTAGGTATTATTTCTGTACATATTGGTAAATGTAAGTGAAAGTTTAGTTCATATTGGAACACTTTCTATTTAACATCTACCATCCTTGCAACAGAAGGCTGCTAATTGTAAAATTGGCTAAGGAGTCATGAACAAGCTGTGTATTTGTCATTGTGCTGTCAACCTGCATAAACGGAAAAGGTTATCTGGAACCAACTGGAATGACCATGAAAAGATTTGGTGTGACTCTGAAATCTCTGATGGTCCATCTTTTATTGTGACCTAAAATTAGGCAGAGTTTCATCAGCTGAGTTATATTTACAGGATGGCATTAGTTGGGGGAAGCAATAATATGGTCTGAAGCTGCCAGTAACTGCCATAAGAACTAATCATTTTTTTGCAAGTGTAATGTTAATAAATAACTTATTTGCCAAGGTATTCAGGAAAATATTAATGTTCCCCAGTATATTTAAACTATTGAACAGAATTTGGACTTTTTCTATAAAAGAAACTGGTACAATCTGTATTCCATGTTGATTTTGCATACAGTACCATGTGCTATACAGTAATTAGAAGGTCTAATTACCGTGAAAGCTCAGAGCTGAATCTGAGGGCTTAAAGGTAGAAATTTAGCCACCGACTCCTTCACTGTTTCAACCTTTTTTGTTTTTCTTCTTTTTTACTCCTTGAGCCTGTTCCTGCATTACTTGTGTGTCACAAACTTCTCTGAAGGTTAAGGCACAAAGAATGTGGGATAGAGCCCTTGAGATAGCTTTTTCTTGTACTTATTAAGGCAAAAGGAAAACCTTTTAGCTGAATCAGTTTGGATTATTTCAAAAACATGCAACACTATATGTACAGAAAGAGCAGATCTGGCAATTCTTTGCACACATTGAGTGTAGTTTCTTTGTACAGAATGAGTGCAAAACTGATCAGGAAACAAAATCTACCTCTTTCTTCTCTGTACCCCCTCCTCTTGCAAGTTATTGCCTAAGTAGTTGTCAAAACTAACAATGTCTCCCTCTCTCAACTTCTGTGATGCAATTGTGTGTTGTCAATATACAAATCTTTGGCATAAACAGTACTGTACTTGCATTTGTCATCCAGGGGTTGGGTCTTGGGAGACCTGGGTTTTATTCCTGGCTCTGCTACTGATCTACTGCGTGACCTTAGGCATGCCACTTCACCTTGCTATGCCACTGTCTCCCGTTCCAGCTTTCATCAAGCTTGGAAGCTCTCTCTGGCAGGATTGTCTTTTTCTGTGTGTATGTACAGTGCCTAGCACCATGTGGCCCCAATTCTGGTTGGGGTCTAAGATGTTGCTGTAATACAAATAATAGTAATGTGTCCTATTTGAAAGAGAAATTTTGCTCTTTTTATCATGCTTTCCTGTGTGTGTGACTGAGGGACTGAATCTTTTCTGTCATAGAATTTTTTTTATCAGCCAAAGATTACAATTGTGTGGTGTGTGGCCCGTGGTGATTTACCTTAGCAAGAACAGCCAGAATGTGTGTTGGTTATTCAGAACTACTGTTATCACCATGAGAATCCAAGAGGAGCTCGCTGCTACGAGTTGCTCTGAAAATATGAGAGTTTTCAAAATACCTTGTGTGAGAATTGTAGCTGCCTGTCATAACAAAATAGCCTTTCATATTTAGTGTCCTATGGAGCACTGCAACTGTGAACGCTGTGCTCTAAGTGATTCCTTACTATGACTAAGAGTTTAGTTCTTGAGAGTGTCTTTTGTATTATAACCTCTCAATAAAATTACAAGTCTGTGACACTTTGGCCTTTGTTTCCAAGATTCATTTGCTCCATAATGCAAATAAGAACTGGAAATATGTTTCATGTCTATAACTAGGATATTATTGAGGCAAATAGCATAGGAAGCTTCAGTGAAGGATTAGACATGTATAGGGACAAGAACAGCAACTGAATTAATACTAGCTAGTATAAAATTATAAGGACATTCCATACTCATACTTCAGGATATATGCTTTCCATCTACCCTCCCCCATTAAGATCAGGGAGAAAAAAATCCATTGCATATTGCACAGTTAGATGGCTTAGTGGGGATTGCATGCTGACTTCTGGGATTGAACACCCTTCAAAGATCAGGTACTTCTATGGGTAACAGCCAGTCAGTTTCTCACATATGACAAGTGAGGAGTACTTCTAGAACAGACCAAATCATAGAAGAGACATAAATATACAAATTTCAGAGTAACAGCCATGTTAATCTGTATTCGCAAAAAGAAAAGGAGTACTTGTGGCACCTTAGAGACTAACCAATTTATTTGAACATAAGCTACAGCTCACTTCATCGGATGTATACTGTGAAAAGTACAGAAGATCTTTTTATACACACAAACCATGAAAAAATAGGTGTTTACCACTACAAAAGGCTTTCTCTCCCCCCACCCCACTCTCCTGCTGGCTGTAGACAGTGGATCGTGTGGTGTGGTCAGGGTGAAAGCTGGAGGCATGTAGGTAGGAATAGCGGTCAGTAGGTTTCCGATATAGGGTGGTGGTTATGTGACCATCGTTTATTAGCACTGTAGTGTCCAGGAAGTGGATCTCTTGTGTGGACTGGACCAGGCTGAGGTTGATGGTGGGATGGAAATTGTTGAAATCATGGTGGAATTCCTCAAGTGCTTCTTTTCCATGGGTCCAGATGATGATGTCCTCAATATGTGCAAGACAATGTATGTACGTTGTTCTAAGGGGATGCTATAAAATCACTGGATTGGAAAGTTTTATTTTGTATTAATTGAAGCAGGGCAGTGCTGAACTGTGTGTGCTGAATGTGCAATGGGGAGTGCAGATACAACCAAAGGGCAAGAAACTGGAATAACAAACATGACAGGGATTCCATGCTACTAGAGCAAGCAAAAAGATTGCAGAAGGCTCCGAGGATTAATCGAGTGTGTGTGTGTGTCTTTTGTGAAGAGCAGCAGCCCCAGAACCTGTTGCAATAACTGTGTAAGAGTCCAGGAGCAAGCAATTCAGCCTCTACATCCCCCTTATTGTGGTCTCGTTGTTTTATTTTAGTAGAGGAAATTGCTGCATGTAATTATGGCATACAGTGCTGGATTACTTACCCATGTATTACATAATTGAAATATTTCTCTAGCCTTTTATGAAATATATAAATTAAAAACAAATGACAACAGACCAAATTTTCTGCAGGGATGTGTGTGTATGTGTAATATTTGGGCTCTGTTAATATGGCAGGGAAATCCAACATGGTTTTCATTAGTTCTGGAAACCCAGAAAGCCTTCTATTGGATATATTGTAGTATTTAAAAATCAGCTTTACTTGATGAAATTGTAATAAATCCAAAGCCCAGTGACGCCAATGGGAATCTTTCCAGTGGGCTTGGATGCGGCCTGCAATGTGAAGACGTTATAAAAAGGTGTAAACCCTACTTCACGATAACCCCATAGGCAACAGCGACGTTTTGTTCTTGCATCTTGGTCAGTGTTCAAACTGAATAATTTTCAGATGGGGCATAAAAGCCTTGTAGGGGGTCAACGGGTTACCCTAGAAAATATTATCTACCCTTTTGGGTAGTCTAGTGCGTTCCAGAGAAGAAAGTTTTGCTCTTCAGCAGTATCTGGGCTGGGGTTGTCTCTGAGGAGAGAGGGAGGAATGCTATCAGGAGCATCGAAATCCCTGTCCCTCCTACCTCATTTCATCCCGATGATAAACGTTAACAGAAATGCATGAGAGTTATGTATGAAACAGAAGAGGATAAAGATGTAAAAAAATGTCTTTGTGGCCGCTTGAATGTTGTACTTTGCACATGTGAGTTATGAGGGGGACATTTTTTATGAGCTGGCAAAGTGAAGCCCAGATTAAAATGCTACTGATCTTAAGTTTACAGCCAAGTAACATGAGAGAAAGCTAAATCAAACAGCATGTGGAATTACAAGTGACAGTGTGAGGGAGTTTATTAAGGAGCCTGATGCAGCCATAGGAAAAGCTTTGGACATTTGTAGAGCAGCACAGAGAGAACATATTCTCAAATGCAGTCAGCACAGGGTGAATCTATTTTTTATTTTTTTAAAAAAAACAACAAATCAACAGTAACAAGGGGAAAATAAAAATTCACACTTGAGTGGTTGCTTCTTGTCATTCCCAGTCTGAACGTATTGTTGCGAGAGAGATGCAGAATCCACTACCAGCTAAGGTTACCTGTAATTGGCCAGAAATGCTTCCAGTGGTGGATGAGCTAAAAATAACCCAAAAGGCTAAGAAGCCTTCAAAAATGAAGTTCAGGTGACAAAATACACATGAACTTGTTGAAAAGGAGACAGAGAAGCAGAAACAACAAGGTCTAGAAAATGCCAGGGTATTATGAAACATTGCAACTCTTGTCAGAATCACTCTAGGAAATCAAGAAGATAACTGAGATAAGTGAACATTCTACATGGGCACCCACAGCACTACACAGAGGATGTACTGTTCACTTTGAAGCCAATATTTGAAGCCAGAGAGCTCTCTCAAGGTTACTGTTAACAGTCTACCCTGATGCAATGCTGAAATTGTTTAGCTAAGAAATTTTAAACTGGCGATTGGAGTAAAAGGCATGACTCTTCTAGGGCCTCTGTTTAGAAAGGTGCATTATGTAGTCCTGTGGTGTTATGCCATTGTGTCTCCCTGATGCATTCAGCTGACTAGGAGAAATCCTGTGGATACTAGCTGTATTCTAATGCATGTGATAGTTTTTAGTGTTCGGAAATATATACATGCTTATGAGAAGCAGTGCACTGTTGGCAGCAGCTGTACATGGGGAGAGGGTGAGAGAGGATTGAATTTTGTAAGGAACCAGACTATTTTATGTGTAAATTTCAGGTAAGCTTTAGGCCTGATTAGCTGGTTTTGTGGTGTGTGTGGTTGTGGGTTTTTTTTTTTGTTTTAAATGGCAGTTTATTAATGTCATGCGCCAAAAATGAGAGAACGCATTGTGGATTAGCAGATACAGATAACCATCGTCATCTGAGAGGAACAGGTAGTGCCTCTGGGACTATTGAAAATGGTACATTTCTTCTTGGCCACAGGTGCAAACAGGCAGACTAGGTGCAGTTAGGACTCTGAGTTTCATATTTATGCGGTGCTCAAGAGTTTGATGTCCTCTGTCAAGGTGAGGTCAGTGTTCCAGCAAGCTCTTGTCTTCCCCAAATTATGCCCTCCCCTTTTCCTTGCAATTTCACTTCTGCCTTTCTCATAGCCGTTCTGATCCAGCTGCTTATCATTCACTCACTTCCTCCTAGTTAGACTTCTTGAATTAAGCATCAAATGCAAACCCTACCCTTTCACAGGTAAATGTTCCTCATGGGATGTGAGCCTAATTGTATAGGTGATTCTCTCTTTCATTTGAGATTCCTATCTTGTAAGGATTTTATATGATGATAGTACATGATTTGAGCTTTCATCTGAGGCTGTCAAAGTGCTTTCAAATAATTAACAATCATAAATCTACTGAGA
This sequence comes from Eretmochelys imbricata, assembly GCF_965152235.1. Taxonomy (NCBI): domain Eukaryota; kingdom Metazoa; phylum Chordata; order Testudines; family Cheloniidae; genus Eretmochelys; species Eretmochelys imbricata. Next base: position 60,574,080 of record NC_135581.1, read on the forward strand.
AGTAGATAAGCAGTATTACACCCATTTCACAGCTGCATTAACTGAAGCTCTTAGTGGTTGTTACTTGTCCACTGGCATATAGCAAAGCAGTGGCAGGATTGGAAATAAAACCCAGGAGTCCTGACACCTTCAACTTAATATCTGTTTCTCAGGGCCAGGCTGTCTCAAACCATGAATTGCCGTATTCAAAAATTGAAAACCAAGAGTGGCAATCACTGTTTCTACACTTAATTTTGTGGGTGTTTGTGAATATAAATGCAGACCCTTAAATAGAACATGGGATGCACCTTGTTGCTTAGCGATACAAATGAGTACATGCTGAGAATGACAAATAGTCACCCAAGGTAACATTTGCATCTGCAGGAGAAAGAAATCCATTTAGGTGCTCAACATGTTAAAGTTGCATTAATGAAGACCATACAAAATCTTTGACGTGCAGCTTTTGGTTTCCAGAAGGAAAAATCTCCTGCAAGATAGGAACTAGCTATGTGATGTGAATTGCTTCTGCCCTCTTCAATAGAGAAGATGTTCAGTGTATTTTCACTCAATTACTCTAAACTCTCCTATTTTAACATCTGTTTTTGTGTGTATCTTTTCTTGCAGAACTATAATAGGCCATTACAAGATTATGTATACATATTTTATATCAATTTCTATGTGGTTTACTCTGTGGTGCAGAGGAGCTGGAAAGCTGCCCTAAGTGGGCAAGTGGGGAGTGAAATCCCTGGCTGGCACATAGCCAGTGAAGCCAGTTCTATACCATCTCTTTTCAGTCCCCCTCTGTAGGGAAACATTATTGGAAATATTGGGGAGCTCATCAAGGGTGGGATTAGATGTTGTCTAAGCATCTTATGTTCTGATGATCAAGGGCTAGCGGAATGGGCCAGCGGGTGAAGTAGAAGCTAGTGTAGGTAGGAGCAGCCTTGAGGGGGCAAACCATCCCTGGCTGTCCTCAGGATGAGGGAACATTAGAACAGCCATACTGGGTCAGACCAATGGTCCATCTAGCCTAGTATCCTGTCCGCTGACAGTAGTGAATGCCAGGTGTTTCAGGGGGAATGAACAGAACAGCAATCATTAAGTGAGCCATCCCCTGTCTCACTTTCTGGCAGTCAAAGGCTAGGGATACCCAGAACATGGGGTTGCATCCCTGAGCATCTTGGCTAATAGTGTGAAAATGGCTGTAAGGCACCTGTATCCCCTGCTGCCTTGGGTTAAATGCTAAGCTCAAATCAGCAGAACTGAAGATATGTCCTCTGACTTGAGGCTGCTGAAATCAATTCCATGTTACAGTACATTTAATGTTGTTTGCTCTTGTTAAACCAAATCTGACCCAAAACTGTAAGAAAACACTAATATTAAACACTTTGAAAATGAAGTGTGCTTTGTAAGTGCTCTGTAAACATACATGAATCAAAAAAAGTGAGGAACATATTAAATGACAATTTAAGTACAATTAAAAATATAATACATATACTTTGCTTTGACACTTTCCAGAATGTTGCTTTTAATTTATCATCCCTTTTTCTTTTCATATGAATGGGAATCGGCAGGGAGTCTGTGTGTTGCCATTTGTGCTATGGAAGTCATGGAATCATGGAAATGTAGGGCTGGAAGGGACCTCAAGATGTCATTTAGTCAAGCCCCCTGCACTGAGGCAGGTCCAAGTATACCTAGACAGTCCCTCACACAAGTTTTGTCTAATCTGTTTTTTAAAACCTCCACTGATGGGGATTCCAGAAACTCCCTTTTCAGATATTTGGAATAGGCTTCTAAGCCTAACTTCTCTATCAACTTGGCTAACTCCTTCAGATTTATTATAAACACGTATAAAACTGGTATTGGTATCAAGTTGAATTTATTCTAGTAGGTTCTAGAATGCATCAGAAACCCACGCATTGTGTAGGAGAAATATCTGGGATGGAATCCTGGCTCTGTTGAAGTAATTGGCAAACCAGACATCGACTTTAATAGGGTCAGGATTTTACCCCAATGGTAATGTGTATGTAGCCCAGAGCAAAGTTGAGCATTTTCTGTCCTTTCACTAACTGAAAACTAAATTGAACTGAAGACTAAACTACCTAACAATGGTGGTGCTTAACACCAGTATTTAATAATTTATGTAGTTTAAAGAGGTCTATGAGGGTTATAATATTTGCCCACTGGAACTGGGTTATGATGAACAAATTTAATCACTGGTGAAATCTTCTAAATGTTTCAACGGGTTTACAAAAAAGCAACCAATTTTTGACACTGATTGGAATAAAGGAAAAGCAGCTTCTTCAAGCAGGGTCAAAAAGGTGCTTTACCAGGAAAATGATGAATTCACACCTGAAACAAATTTATGCGGCAGGTATAGGAAGGGCATGGGCTCATCTCCCACGAGGGAGATTCTGGTAATTTCTTGACCCTCCCTTAGAAGACACTGGAGAATGAGAGGCAGGGGCTGTTACTTATCAGCTCGTGTTCTTGGGGAACTAGGGCACAGTATCCAGCCTGTCTGACTCATGAAAGACCTTCCCTCTGCAGCCTCTGCTTGAACCAAAGTCAATCAGAAGACAGACTTACGAAAAGCAATGAAAAGGCGGTGGAAGACCCACCTAAACCCCTCTGAACAAGGGTGACAAGATTAAGGAAACTCCCCTAACCTCATTTGCATCAAAGATGGGACAGGGAGGCATCTCCGTTAGCATACAGAATGGAGAACAGAGATTCCAAGGTGGTAACCACACTGAACTCTGGGACCAGAAAAGTAGGGAAGCACTGCATGATGGGGGAATCTCTGCTCCAGATGTTAATGAACCCGCACCTGCATACACCCAGCTCAGTAGTTATCAGACCTATTCTAGTAATAAATAAATAAAAAGTAATTCTAGTAATAAATCCTTTATTGGTATCCAAAATACTGAAGCTCCCCAATTGCATTATGAACTCCTTCGAAGGAACACTGCCCATAGCCAGGAATGATCAGTTCCTGTTGTCTAGCCTGAACAAAAAAACTCTGGTATACTCCCTTGGGCCATCAGTTTATCCATAAACAAATCTAGTGTTCTCCCTGGAACCACTGTTCTTTCCCTACAGAAACCCCTACCCATGTTCAAGTAAGTGTTCTGATGTCTGTATCCAACTTCTGCATCAGTTCCATTGGGACTTCATCTTCTCCTGACTGATCATGCTGTTGGCTATGCCTGTCCCCAGCACACCAGACCCTCAGCTACCACCACTACCTGGGAACCCCAATTGATTCAAGCTTCACGGAGTGGTGAGAACTCAGCGCACATTCTCTCTCACTTTCGGTATAGCCTTCTGACCCTGACTTGTGTGATCAGTTATAATTTTCTAAACCTGACTTTTATCATTAAATTCAAGTTAGATTTAATATCATAATTGCTTTGTTTGGTTCCCCTTGTATGGTTATTACCTTACAATAACTTTCATGGTTAAACTGGTTGGTGTTTTTTTCCTCTCTCTCGCAACACTCCTCGTACCGAAGCTAATGAACCCTGTAGCGCCCAAAAATCCTCTGCGGTTCGCTCATCAAGTGGGTTACTACCAGAACAATTGTAATGTGAAAGTGGGGATAGAGATGTGCTGAACCTGTGGCATAGGAGGGTGGCAGCTTGGAAGTGCTGCTCGACCCAGCTTGCTGAGTCCAGGGACATATAAGGGGTCAGCTTGGGAGTGCTGATGAATGTGGTCCACTCAGAGGCATGCTGTGTGTGTGTGAGAGAGAGAGAGAGATTCTGGGGCTGGAAGAACCCAGCCCTGGGGAACCCAGGTCCTGCAGGATAGCTCCACTGGGAGAGAACTTGCAGAAGAGAGAAGTAGAGCTCATTGATAGAATTACAGAACCCCCCCGAGAAATGTAACCCTAATAAATTTGTGTACCCCAAAGTAATGGGCAAATCTGGTAACAGGGCTGGACACTATCTGTGATTAGCAGATCCCACAATGAAAGGAGGACAGGTCAGCTGTTTGGCCCCAAACAACAGTATTGGGATTGAAGATGGGTTTTGAAGATGAGAGATGATCTGGACTACAGTGTTCAACAGCAAGTCCGGATTGTGTTTCTTTCTGTAGGAAGAAATTCTGTGCATTCTCCTTTAGGTTAATCACAGCTTTGCCCTTCATTCTGCATTGCATATTAATGTGAGCCTAATAATACATTGAAGTTCCAGCAGACTTCAATATGGAATAAGGAATTTGCCAGCATGATCTGCAAGACAGGACTGTTAATTAGCTGTACTCTCAAGAGGAATTTGTGCATCCTCATGCTGTGTAGTGTATCAGTCAATGTTTATACATATTCAAAAAATGTAAGAATGTTTGTTTTTTGAAAATGTATTTCTTGTGGTGTTTCATCTCATTTCAATAGTTTAAAGAAAAGTATTTGGATCCATAATATTTCAACTTGCAAGCTTATCTTTGCCATGTTAAATTTAATTTAGCTTAAAGCAATTTGTAACACTCTGCGCACCATCATTTTTCAAGATATGTTTTTAAATTGCAGCTAATTATATATTGGAGATGTCATGGCATAACAATAGTTTTTTTTTTTGTTTTTTCTCCTTGCAAAACTGAAAAAAATGCAAGGGATGCGAAAAAGAGACAAGGCTATAATGACACTAGTGCTCACTAGCTCTTTCATTTTGTCTTCCTTAGAAAATCTTCAAAAAGATGGAAGGTACCAAGCACATTGTGGGTGGTACTAGAAATAAATCAAGAATTTAATAATACTGTCAGGAAGCTTATTTTAATCACAGGTATGAGCCAACCCCCCTATCCCTCCTACCACATTGTATTCTTAAAAATAGTGGACTGATTAAAGATCATTTTTACACAGAAGAGCAAAGGTAGATTCAGAGATTAAACATCTTTCTTTTTAGTTACAACTGCCTGAGTAAGTACAGAGTACAGCAAATTAGGAGGAGGTGAAACAAAGAGTTGTTTCAAAGTCTGACAGTGCCTGTCATCTTAGAAATTGCCAAAATCGGAAAGGGGGAATTAATTGAGCTATTTAATGTAAGGGCCTCTTTCAAGTCAATTAAACAGGATTCCTTAATTCCTTATAGCCTTATAATATTTATGGGTTGGTATTATCAATGATATCTTAAACTTCAGTGACCTGTGCCAAGGGTTCCCACTCTCTAATGGCTACAGTATCAGAATTAGCAGGGTGAGTACCAATGTTAAAAATATCTTTAGGTTTGGAGACTCTAGGAGCACACCAGGAGCGATAGAAATAACTTTTGAATGATGTTGTTGTCATCAGTCAGCCTTTTATTAACAATTTCATTAAGCAGATGAACAAAACCACAACTACTGAGACACATGAAGAGACAGACAAACCATAGGACAGCAAGCATCAGTGATTTCATACTCTCATCCCCAAAGGTACCATAGAGATGGGTGTATTTTTTCAACAGGTGATAATTTGTGGAGGGTCTCCTGATGGACTCTTTCTTTCTTATTCATGCTGGGGGAATTCCTTTTATCCTATGGTACACTCACGCTCATTACCCTTATATTTATGTATTAGGGTTCAACCTCTTTTTCCTTATCGGAATTTCCACACCTCATAAATGTTGGGCTGCCCTGCTTTTCATAGGCTAGCGTCTTAGCTCCCCTTATCTTCAGTAACATTTACGTCAACGAGTCCCCATGTTAACTTGTGGTCATTGCAGAATTTCCCATGATGTTACAATCGGGCACTTTCCAGTAGTGACTGGCACATTGTGGTATATTTTCCTGAACACAACCCATTAACACATCTTTTACAATAATCCTGCAATTTTACTAGCTGACCCAGGGTTAACCCTGAACTAGTCATGTCAACTTCTTTCAGATTTAAGACTTGATATGGCTAAGCTGAACTGGACAGGCCTCAGGCCTGTGGGCCTTGATTTACAGACTTATCTGGTCTACACTACAGCCTGGTCTACACTACAACGTTAGATCCACATAAGGCAACTTACATTGACCTCATTATGTCAGTGTACATGCCACAGCCTTGCTCCCACTGATGTAAGTGCCCTAATACACAGACAGCATAATGCCATGAGAGGCGTAGGGCTTATGTCAGTATAGTTAGGGTGGCGCAGTGTCCCTGTAGACACTGCATGACTTACATCTATTGGCTGTCATTCTTGTCAATTTCATGGCTCCGCTGGAGCTGTGAAGTTGACAAAGCTGGCTCCCAGCTCCTCAGCTGGGCTGCTGCCTGGTCTCCGCCCCAAGCCAGGCTGCCACCAAGGTCCCCACTCCCAGCCAGGCTGCCATCTGGGTTCTCAGCTCCCTGCTGGGAGCATGGCTTTCCCACACAGACTCTTAGCTCCCACTGGGAGCAAGGCACCGAGAGCCTGAGTGGGCAGCCAGACTCCCAGCAGGAAGATCTGTACTCGGTTGCCAGCTGGCTTCCCTGTTCCCAGTGGGGAGCCAGGCTACTGGCAGGGAGCTGTGCGCAGAGCTGAGAGCCCTGGCTCTCAGCCCCCAACACTGCCCCTCTTAAGTTGGTGGAAGCACTCCTGGTGAGGAAGTGCACTACCGACAGAAGAAGGGCAGTGTGGACATGAACCACCACAGTAATTACAGTAAATATATTATTGTTAAGAGTGCATAAAGTGACAGCATGTCTACACCATAAACTTAAGACCTATGTTAGGTCAATTTTACAGCCACCACAGTAATTACTGTGGTGGCTGTAAAATTGACCTAACATAGGTCTTAAGTTTATGGTGTAGACATGCTGTCACTTTATGCATTCTTAACAATAATATATGCTTATCGATTCTGTACCCCTATAATACTATCCTAGGTAGTCCCACACTTTATACCTACAACTTAAATCTATTAATCACCCATTGATTACATGTAGAATAACCACAATAGATAACTCAATTAAATGATTATATAAGATGGTTAGCTACATCCTGAATTTTCTCTAGGATGTTTGAGACCTCTCTAACTGATGCTAAAACTTCATTTAGTGTTGGATGTAGTGTTGTGGTTAAATTAGAGAAAATGTGGCCAATATGATCATATTGACAGCTAAACTGAATGGGTTAGTTTTTGGAATGAAGTATTGAAGTGCAGTTACAATTAGAGTCCAGCAAATAGTGGAATTTCTGTTTAGAAACTTTATTTGAACTGGAAGCAAATTTAATTTGAATGTCTAACTTTTTTCTGTTCACTTCCACAAACATTCTAGTATTGAGTTTTTTTCTAGGGCAGATACTTGCAACAAGGACATTTTTACCGTGAATGTTTTAGTATTTGCTGAATGCTCATTTTGATTGATTATATTAAGTTGCAAAATTTGGATTTGCATTACATGCTAACTGCAATTTAAGAATTTTATAAAACTGGCTAGATTCCTGCTGTGTTGGTTAGTTACATAAGTCATCCAGTCAGGGAACATTATACCATATGACTTACGTAATTAATAGAGCTGGTCTGACAATCGTCTTAATAAATACTTCCAGTGAAAAAAGACATTTTTGGGTGCAAAATATTAGTGGAAAATGTCCTATTTTCTTCTACCTTTAATAACTAAAGGTATACAATACAAACTGAGTATCCAGTGGTAGAATTCACAATTAAAACAGTTTTCAGGTTAATTGTTTTCTTGGGAAAATCATGAGTAATTCTGAGGGTGAAGAAAATAGGATCTTTTTTGTTGAATATATTTCCCTTGTTCTGATTATGATTCACTCTGTGTATGTGGTGCAGGATATTCAGTTCCGCTAGGTCTCTTGTGCCAGATTTGAGAAATGAGTTTACATTTAAAGCATCTCCAAATAACTGAGGATTTACTGTGTGATAGCGACATTGTCCAGTTTGCCATTGCTGATGGCTGTTTCTGTGCTGGGTTGCTGAGAGCTGTTGCCTCAAACTATGCCCCTTCCTAAAAGTCTTTTAGGAATAAATAACAGAATTTGAATAAGATTATAAGCCCCACAGATGTAACCTTTATGCAGTAGGGACAGAAACATATTGTTTCTCTGAAAACAGCAATCCAGTAGCTCAAAGAAAGGGAATTTGAAGGCTGCAATGAGGAGTGTGCTGCATCTGAAAAACTAGAACATAAGGAATCCCATCTGCCCTGTACAAGTATGCCATTGAAACAAGTCGGGTAGATAAGGGAAGTAGTCCACATTCATTTAATGGTTCAGAGGATATATTGCCATCACTTTATAAGGGTGGCAGACCCTGAGAACCCTGCATCACAAGGGCTGCAAAATTCTACTACCTCACTTACGGCCTGCATTCACCATTTTAAGTAACTCCTGAGCTGAAACAAGTCCCTGTGGCAATTTCAAGTCTGTGTTCAGTGGGAAAGATTTATTTCATCACCACCTATGATGAAATGTGTATCTGCCATTGAAAATGGTAAAGCCTCCTACAGCTTTTGAATGATCTGTCCCTTCTGAGATAGCTGGGATTTCTCAGTGCGCTCACAGAATCCTGTGCTTATCCTCTGAGGTCCCAAAATGTTAAATGTGACCGCATTGTGTGGATTGCAAGGTGTGCAATGTGAGTTCAGGTCAAATTATCAGTATAGCCTTGTCCCTTATCTTCATGATCATTTTTCAAGAACTGGGACATGTTTGTATTTCAAGTGAGAACATGAAATAATGTAGTGGAGTTATTAGACAGTAACAGGGCAGACCTGGTAGCTTCTTATTCAGCCTGTTCAATGTGCATCTGCACTTGGTACGTCTTTCAGTAATAGCCACTAAGCTTTACTAAGCAAAACAAGCTGTTAGTATTACTGTTGCCCAGGCGCTGCGCTGGCAGGTATGGACCTAGATTCTACTCTGCCTCATGCACCACCAAAAAACCAATCAATTCAGCCGGCTCTGATTGGAGAATCTCTGGTTGTCACTTAGGAACTGTTCCGAGCTACAACACAAACTTGTTGATTTTTGGGGCAAATCACTGAGGCTCACATTTTCAAAAGTGGCCTCTAATTTTTGTTGTCTAATGTTGGTTACCCAACAGCCTTCCCCTCTCTCCCCCACCCCTTTAAAATTTTCTGATTTCAGGGGTGGTGAAAACCCTTATTACAATCACAATTAACCTCTGCAATCCCCATTGCTTCTGCCTAAAAATCAGACTGTAGGTTTCTAAAAATGGGTGTCCAAAAATTGAGGAAACCTAAATAAGACTGCTTTTGAAAATATGGCCCTTAACCTCCCAGTGTCTGTGTCCCCATCTGAAAATGGGGATACTAGTACTTACCAATCTCGCCTGATAATTGAGGCTCATTTGATTAGCTTAGACATACTTGGATGGAAGATGTTTCAGCAATGCAAAGTATTCTTCAGCTGCTCCCAGATTGCCCCCACCCACTATAAAACCCATGGGAGGGTGAGGAAAACTCCATGTAGATTTCCTCATGGAGCTGCTTCTGCATTGTTCAGTTGGGCCTGCGTGGTGGAGGCTGGGTTCCTTCCTTCCACAGACTACACCACAGGATCTGTCCCTAAATCCAACAGATGTTTGGGGCTCCATGCAGAGGCTCTGAGCCTCTCTCACAATTCTGTGCCCCTTGTGGCTCTGGCTCCTGTCCCAGACAGCACAGCTCTGATAGATCCTCATTGTCAGGGACTCCTCTGTCCATGACTGTCCCAGGGACACCTCAAGGCGGGTTCAGCAGGAATTGTATGTGTCCCCCTCTTCCTTGCACTCAAAAAATCCTTGTCTCTTCCCCAGGGCCCATTCCTAGACCATCAGAGTCCAGTGGAGATGAAGGAGCCTCCTCATGATGGTTCCACTCAATGCACATCGTGGGGGAAGGAGGTGAGTACTGCAGGATGGTTATGATGCCAGAGGCAGAAAAAGCACTGGTAATTGTGGAGACCCAGATGCAGTTTGTAATGCTGGCAATTAGAAAAAAGTTAATCTTTTTGATCTCTTTCACTGCTATGCACATTTATGCTCCTCCTCAGCTGTTAAGAGATTCCCCCTCCTCCATTGACCATTCCAGACTGCATCATGTAGCTCTGTTTAAGGGCTTTAAAATTACAAAGAGGCACATTTGTAAAGTAACTTTTTTGTAATATGAACAGATTTCTTTTAATATTAAACTCCTGGAGCCTTACTTGCCCCTGCAAGCAAGATCCGAGTAACTCCCATTGAAGTTAGTGAAGAATAAGGATGCTGAATTTCCCAGGGGTATTGCTTGGCGCCAGCACTGATTTCTCTGTTAAATGGAGTGACTCCTAGTTTTAAGTTTTACCTTTTTATGTGACGACAATTCAAATAATTTGTAGAATCTCAGACAGGGATTTAATTTCAAATGATTTTCTCTGTTGGCTGTAATACTGTATTGATCCTGCAGTAAAGTGCAGCTGTTGTTTAGCTGCCTCTGCTTGCCCAGCACAGATTTACAGTCTCTCCTACTTCTTCTCCCTCTTGTCCTCCTTAGTAGGCACACTTGGAAATCTTGGGTGACGGTGGAATAATGCTCCCTTTTGGGTCACCAATTCAAACCCAGCCCCAAAGTCTGGGCTGTTCTGGTAATCTGTATGTATGGGATCTTGTGTTCACATCACAAAAATGGCCATCCTTTTTTTAGCAATGTCAGCTATGGAGGCAGCCTGTTGGGAAATTTGCAGTGCCATTTCCTGTGCTCTACCTGTTCTGTAGCTAGTTGGGCACCCAAATTCTTTGCTAGTGTAACCCCCATTGATTTATATGGAATTACACCACGAAGAATTTGGCCTTCAGCCCCGCAGGTGTCAGTCTGATTTTTTTTTTTTTAAAAAAAAGTTATGGAAGAGGTGTGTTTTTTTTTCTTTTTTTTATGCTAGTTAGATCACTAATCACTTCTGAATGAAAGGGATTGAGTTTAGGTGGCTAGAATAATCTGAACAGCTTTGGCTTTCCGTGTGATGCCATGGAATGAATCTGTTAAAAGCAACACCACCACCCACAGCACACCACAACAAACAACCTGAAGTACCTTCCATTTCTAAAAAGAAGGTCCACATGTAAAAGACTAAAACAAACCTAAAACCAGCCTGGCCTTTATCTTGGTGCTGTGGATGATGTATTTGATCACCCTCTTACCCATTTTGTTTGAAAGAAAAATGTGCTACTTTGCTGTTCCCTTTAAATTCAGATGTTTTGTTGACCAATCTTATTTTTATAGCAGCTCTCCATGACTTTATTGCCTGGAAAGACACAGCAATAGCACAAAGATTGTAGAATATTTCAAGGGTAGCTTAATACCAGCTGACCCTCTTACATACAGTACGAAGTTTACTTATATATAGTATATCTTTCTATCTCACAAGATTACCCAAGATACAATAACCACTTTTTACAGGGGACTGAGATCAGTTCCTTCTAAAATCCAATGTTTAGTTATTACCAGTGATCATTATTCATGTCCTATAGAACTCTATACATGAGTTCACTGGAGTTTCACTACTGCTAAGAGATCCGAACCAGGTCCTTCACAATTTGGAGTAGGTCAAGGATGTCTTGTGTTTTAAGATCCATGTACCGTAACGGGGTCATGTGGGCTATTAGAGCAGAGGACTGGGGAAAACAGGATCCTGGTGCTGTGACTGGGACAAGTCCCTTGTCTTCCTTGTGTGCTTAATGTAGCCCATTAAAGCTTGTGTAGCCCATAAAAATTGGAGCTGGGCAAAATCTACAGGCTTAGACCAATGAGTTTGTGAAGTCAGTGAGATTTCTCCTGTGTAGGGCTGCACATTTGTCACAACATTCTTTTTTGGGGGTGGGGGGAGGACAGGGAGGTTGCGCAAAATTCACAAAGTCACTGGTTTAGGGGACAATGGTGTGTAAAGTCACGGGAACACTATTTAAAATGGGGGGAGGGTCCTGAAGTAGTTGGGTCCTGCCCTTGAAGGGTTGGAGGCCTGGGAGTTGGGGAGGGTAGCTGGAGAGCCTGCCCTGAACTTACCCCGCAGGCGTGGCAGCAGCTCCTGCCCATGGGGCTGGGACTGGCACCAGCTTGCAATGCCACTCACTCAAATTTGGCCTGGCCCCCACATCCCCTTCCCTCCCAGTCATGACACAGCAACAGCCAGGCCAAATCTGAGCTGCACTGTGACCCTATGTGCCAGGTTGAAAATGCCTGGAGCAGGTAGCTGGGCCCAGAGCTGCTGGAAGAGCAACTGCAGGAACGGTCACCTTGGGTTGAGTTCATTAAAATCACAGACACAAAAGGAAAGTCATGGACACAGAAAAATCACAAATTTATTTGGGCATAAGCTTTAGTGGATTAGAACCCACTTCATCAGATGCATCTGATGGAGTGGGTTCTAACCCACAAAAGCTTATGCCCAAATAAATTTGTTAGCCTCTAAGGTGCCACAAAGTCTCCTAGTTATTTTTGCTGATACAGATTAACACGGCTACCCCTCTAAAATCTGTTACTAAGGTTAAGTAGTATCTCCATTTTGCAGAGGAGGAAACGGAGAGGTTTAGTGACTTGCTGTAAGTTAGACAGCAAGTTGGTACCAAACCTGGGAGTCCTGGCAGTCCATTGCTCTAAGCATTATAAACATAGTATCCTTCAAAAGTTGGAGGGCTTTTTTGCTTTGGTTTTGTGCAGATTTTTCACTTAAAAGTGAGTCTCAAAATGGCATTTGAGGTCCATATTTATGGTCTTAATGACTTCCAGGCAAATCTGCTCATTTCACAAATGAAGAAATGATTTTCCAAATTGGTAGTCCAGCAAAATCAACCCAAGACCTGAAAATCCAAATTTTCTTTTCCCCCCCGAGTCATGCCTCATCACCATTACTAAAGATTCTGCAGGCCTAATTATGCCGCCACACTTCTTCAACCCCATTGTCTTCATACAATGGCCTCATCTTCAACTGTATAACCTCGTTGCCTCCAATTTGCCTTTAAAGCTTTAAGCAATGTTGGAGAGAACTTAGTGAATATTTCTGTTGCTACACAAACTGGGATAGAATCCAGCTCATGCTCAAAGGGCTTGTCTATATGGTGGGATAATGTGCTCTACAGAGGTGTGATTTTTAAAGTGCACTAGCTTGTTGTACGTTAACTTAGTCTGTGTAGCACCAAGCCAGTGTGAACTAAAGATTCTCTATTGTGTTTTAATGTAGTACTGTTTCAAACAGCGCATTGTTAAAGCACACTAGCAGGGTCTACATCAACCAATTAGTGCACAGCATGTTAGCGCACTTTAGCAATCTCATCCCTGTAGAATGGGGTAGACAAGCCCTTAGTTGTGTTACCTCTGCAGGGTAACAAGACTAAAAAGCACTTAATGCTTCGATCACTGAAGTCAGCAGATAGTTAGCATCAGTGCTCCTTGACATATGACCAGCCCTCTTGAGATGTATATAGATCTTAAGGAATCCTTGTGCTGAGTCCCTAAGTGTCCTTGTGGGGACAAATCCTGTTCCCTTGGCAGAAGAATTCCATGGAAACCCCACAACTGGAAGATTAAATTATTTCATGGAGATAATTTGTAATGGAAGATTCTTGGGACACAGACCTTGTCTTCTTTCTTGTCTGCAAAGCACAGTGCTCATCAATGGCATTGTATTAATAGTAGAACAGAGCTGGGGTGAAATTGTTTGGCCCAGAAGCAGGGTGGTACCCACAAATAATAGTGGCTTTAAATCTGTTGGCATTGCTATTGTTCGCTCCCTTCATGCTGTTTTCATACTCTAGGATCCATCTCTGCATACAAACTCAGAGGAGGTATAAGGCAGGAAGGTTAGGTCACTGACCGCCTGATGTGCATTTTTACTTTCAGCCTGATATCTGTGCATCACCACTGTCAGAAATGCCAAACTCTAAAGATGGTGCAGTGTATCCCAGGACTGTGACTGATATGCCATTATTCCTATAAATTCAGCCTTTTCAAGTAACTGCTGTTTCCCAGAATACTAAAATTACTAAATAAATAAATATAATTTTAATGGCATTAACTAGTGGTATGAAGGATAGTTGGGGGATGCATATGGGATACCCAGTCAGACTTGGTTCTCATTCATATTATGAGAGGGCAACTTCCTGCAGTATCTTTGTGAAATCATATTGTGTATAATTGTGGGCTAGGAATTATATGCACTCCATGGAGGGAGGGCTACCACAGCTCCTCCGGGAAGTGAAAGCAGTAAGGGATGATCAAAGCAAATCACTCAGGTTATAACACCTCCAGGGAGGCTCTCCTATTCTGGTTCTGAGTGGAGTCTTCAGAGACCAACAGACCAAGAAAGGATTTTTGGATAAATAGCCTGAGCTTAAACTGAGTAGGGGCTTTTGTTCTGGTTCCTGATCTAAAGACTGATGTGAATGTGTAACCACAGGGAAAACCCAGTAGTGAGGGTTGAAGGACTGACATTTACTAGAGCCCAATGTTGGAGCTGGGGGTGACCTCTAATAAGCTTAGCATGTGTATAGGTTCCTTTATTGTTTTGATAGTTTTCTCAGTAATCCTTTTACTTTAGGAATAACTGTGCTTGCTTAGAACCACATCTCCTTAGAAGGAGCTGTGTGGTGACTTGTAACTGTGGGAAATACACTGGTGGTAGCCCTTGGAGAGAAAGCAAAGCACAGACACTAGCTTGCTGGAGATATCACAGTGTAGATCAGGGAGCTTTGCAGCCTTAAACCCCAGTCAGAAGGGAGTGAGATGTGGGTCCCTGCCCCGCTGGAAGACACGAACCTTTAAGTGGGGGCCCTTGAAGGACCAGAGTGGGAAATATAGGCACATGTACCCAGAAACTGAGAGATACAGCTTTAATTTGGATGGGCTATTACCAGCAGGAGAGTGAGTTTGTGTGTGGGGGGGGGGGTGGAGGGTGAGAAAACCTGGATTTGTGCTGGAAATGGCCCAACGTGATGATCACTTTAGATAAGCTATTACCAGCAGGAGAGTGGGGTGGGAGGAGGTATTGTTTCATGGTCTCTGTGTATATAATGTCTCTGCAGTTTCCACAGTATGCATCCGATGAAGTGAGCTGTAGCTCACGAAAGCTCATGCTCAAATAAATTGGTTAGTCTCTAAGGTGCCACAAGTCCTCCTTTTCTTTTTGCGAATACAGACTAACACGGCTGTTACTCTGAAACCTATATACAAGTTGTAACTCTACAAAACTGCTTCATTTGGTGGAATCAATATTTGATTTTTTTCAACTTTGAGATTTGTACTGAACATGATAGATCAATTTCTAGCATCTGTCTGAAAGCAAAGGCCATAAATCATCTTCTGTAAACCTATGGGATTCCAGTGGCTGGTTTTAAAATTCAATTGGGCTAATTTTATACCAGGAGAGTATTTCCTTATTCTGCTTTAAAATGTTACCCCCCTTTGACCAAAGTGACTAGACAAAAATTTGGGGTCTAGTAAATTATTACAGTTAGGAGGAGAAATTTGAAAGTCACATATTCATTTGATGCAGTTCTGTATATTTACACAGAATGTACAGTCTTGCGTTTCTGAATGCAGAAGAAATGAAATAGCAGGAAGCCACTTCTTCTGCTCACAACACCAAGAACACACTTTTCAGCCTACATCCCTGACCCAAAAACCTCCCCTCCCCTGTTTCTTCTGGGGTAGTTAATAGGCTTTCAGTTTTTCCTTCAGGCTGTCTTGTTCTTTCCCAGTATTTTCTCCCTCCTTCCCATACTCACCTATCTGTAACCATGCTCAGCAACTCTGCCTGGGTGGGGTCACATTTCTATTGTCTTAAGTGGAGGTTTCTGCTTGCCCTTGAAAGAAAATGCCTCAGAAAAATACTAAGTATTAAACTGAATTTCTAACCAGTGCCAAGATCCATCAGTTCACTAACCCTGATTTCTAAAATCATCTAGGAAAAAATGGAAGTACCTGGGACATGTGTTAAGAGTAAAGATGCCATGGCAGGTGTGTTATTGGGCAGCTGGAAGAACATGTCGAAGGGGCCAACGGAAGGAATACATTTGAGACAGAAAACATACGGGACTTAACAAAAAAGAGGACATGCAAAGAATGGCTCAGGATAGACTGAATAGTGCAGCCTTGTTCATGCCCTAAGCGATGTTTAATTGGACAGGAAGGATTTAGATTGTAATAGAAGAGACCTTGATAATTGGTTTGACATGAGCTGTAAATATGGACATACTCTTTGTAAGTTGTCATATAAATTGACCTTCTCCTGCGATCCACGTGTTAATCACTCCATGGAGACAAAGTCAGTCACAGATTTTTGTAGCCCATCTGTAAATCTGGATGTCTCTTGGCCTTCCACTTTCTCAGAATTATGCATTTGGCTGCAATATAAGCCAGTATCAGCTGTTACCTACCGGGCCATGATGTACAGAGGGCTACTTAGATTTTTGTTTTGCCACCTAAATGCTCTTTTCCAATTTTAATCTTGCATACCAGTATTGCATATGACATGGGTTTCTGTATGCACCTGGCACCACAGTACAAAATATAAAGTGACAATTTGTATAAAATTGCATTGGCAGAATCTGATTGAGGATAATTACCCCACAGGAATGATTCTAAATCTGTTAATTATAGCATAACTCAACTTCAATTTTATGCTACTCCAAAATTCAGAGAAGTCACTATTTACATTTTCTCATTTAGTACATTTTCCCCATTTTTGTTTACTGTTGTTCATATCTTACATAGAATCGTAGAATATCAGGATTGGAAGGGACCTCAGGAGATCATCTAGTCCAACCCCCTGCTCAAAGCAGGACCAATCCCCAGTTTTTGGCCCAGATCCCTAAATGGCCCCCTCAAGGATTGAACTCACAACCCTGGATTTAGCAGGCCAATGCACATCAAGACAAACAACATCCTGGCAATTAAAACAGTCTTAAAATTAAAGACATAGCTAAGTCTGTTTGCTTGAACAATGTGCACCTTGCTGCAGCATTGCTCAGCAATGCTTGTTCAGTCATTGGGTGTTATGGGATCAAATTTTGACTCCATTCAAGTCAATGAGAGTTAGGATTTCACCCTGTGTGTTCTGAGGACACATATGATCCAAATGTTCAGTTTCATCTATCTTTCCCATAGGGAGAAAAGTGCATAAAGAAGTTGAAAATAATCCATAAAAAGTATATTTGTTAAAATTCAAAGAGCTTTGAACTTTCCAGCATAAGCCCTGTGAAGGGTTGTAAATTGGTCAACATCCCATCAGTCTACATTATAGAGCAACAGTATGTGTTTAGATCCACACACTAATATTATTTTTTATATATATATATGTGTGTGTGTGTGTGTGTGTGTGTGTATGTATATATATATATATATATATATATATATATGTATATATATATATATATATATATATATATATATATATATATATATATATATATATATAAAGTTGGGTGAATAATGCAAACAAATTACAAATATCAGTGGTAATTTTTGTATGAATTCATGCTCCTTTTGTATTTACTTTCTGCAAACATGTTTAAATTTTTACAGCACACAATTTTCAGAATAATATTTCAAGTTACATGTGTGAGTAATCACAGAAACCAAATTTTAAAATTGCATAGGTAAGCATTTTCAGTGGACAAACTTGCATGCTCATGCAATCCAAGGATAAGTCATATGGTATTTGTTTCTGTGCGCCCAAAAACTAATAAGCATACCTCTTATTCAAGAAATTCATTTGAAAATTAATTTATTGAATAAATTAATCTGAAGTGTATATTTGGGGAATTTGCTATCTGCTTGCAGAGAGGGGCTGAATTAGTTGAGTGAGTAGTTATGAATTCATTCAGCTCTAATGCAGGTTCAGCTATATGATAAGGGTCTAATCTTTATTGATTTTAATGGGAGTTGTGAGGATCTTAAATTTTTCAAGACAAATACACTGACAATTAAAACAGTTTAGAATTTAAGACACAACTAAGTCTGAAAGATTCCCTCAGAATCAGATCCTAAGTTACTGCAATGGCTATGTATTATCTTAAAAATCCAGTTCATTCATTTTACATCTTAAAAACTACATTAATCCCACTGGACTCTTGTAAAATATACTTTCATTGAGCAGAGTTTTTTACCTGTCACTTTGATTTGAAAAGTTATTAATTGAAAACAAGTGTTCTTGAGTACTATTTTTTTCCATATCCTCAGAATTTGTGCTGTGAGAGACTTCTATTTTCAGAGTGGTGCATTTATTTTTCTCCTATACATATAAATCTTTCTCTTCTTCCGAAATAGGACCAGTACAGTGTAGAGCATAGTGTTAGACTTAAAACTTCAGTATCTGAGCATCTCAGTGTTTTCACTCAACCTCCTTCTGAAGTAGGGTTATACTGTTCTGCCTCCACCATTTTAAAGATAGGGAACTGAAGCACAGAGACAGTGACTTACACAGGGTCACACAGAATTGAACCTGGTATCCTGAGTCCCACTCTGGGTCTCTAACCACTGGAGCCTGCTCCTGTTTGTGTTCACAAGTTGTTTAAAGGAGAGTGTGTGTGTGTGTGCGCAAATGCAAGTGCCCTCACTCTTTCTGGAGACTCTTGAATGGATTGAGGCTTCTGTTCACCAGCTAATTTCTAATTAAAATCACATATGCTGGGAAAAGTGACGTTTCCTCTGTCCAGTGTTGTCCTGTCCAATTTTACATTAATTTAGACTAGCTCTTGGTATGACAGCATTGCTTTCACAATTGCCAGACAAGCTGCACCTTAGACACTTCTTTGATATCCTTGAGTATACTCTCTGGTGGCAGGCCTGGCTTCCTACACTCCACTCTGGTTTGGAACCAACTCTTTGAGTGGATCTCTGGGCTGCAGTCTCTCTCTTTCCCAATCATGTTTACCCAACAGGCCCAGCTGACTTTGGTACCTGTAAGCCCCTTTTCTCTAAGAGTCTGTGGCAGTGGTTGATTAATGACTCAATACCAGCTTCTGCCTTCTTCAAAACAAAGCATTATTTATTCATTCACCCCGAGGCACATACCGTGCTGAGCAAAGAGTAAACAATAATGGGGTATCCATATATTTCCTTTCCTGACCCCTAATTTTAATTTGAAAGCTTTTCTAAGTGTCCATCACCCAGCTATCTCTAGGCCTGGCTGGGAAAAGCAGACTGTCCTGTTTGCAGCCTGCTCTCTATCTCTGTATATCTCCTTGTATACATGTCAGTCAGCTCTCATTGACACTCCTCCCTGAGCAGTCCCCCTCATTCTTTAGGCAAGCATTTTAAAGGGTTTGGTATTCCCTTTCATCAGGGGGTTTTGGTCTGGGAAAAATACATCTCACTAGATTAGCTGCAGCCAGGAAAGAGGTAATCCCACAATGGATGGCTTCCCCACTTTCTCCTCAAGGACTCTTGGTATACCTTATTGTAGTCCCTTATCTCTGCCATTGTTCTGTTTCCTGTTGGTTTCTGCCATACAACCTCCTTTGGTTTAACTCCATGAATTCAGACAGGATATCATCACACAGATAACCCAAGAGGCATGAAATATTTCTAGAAAATACTATATACAACTCCCTCATTCTCCATGTATGCAGCCCTATTGTATTCAGTGGGTTGTGTCATTTTAACTGGAAACACAACTTGAACCTTATTTTTCAAAGACAAACTGCATACCGAGTGAATCCTAGATTTATGTTCTGAATGTTCTCACTAACCAGACTACAGTGCTGAAATACATTTTAGCTTGCTTTTTAACTAAAACCTCTTCCTCCTCTGTGAAATTCTGGGCCATGGTGTTTGCAGAAGGTACGCCATCATTCTGTGACGTCACAGGCACCAGAAGCTCAGTGCTTGTTATTAGACACAGTTATACTAGTTCAAATATCGTAGCAGCTTCCTGCTACCTGAATCCTGCTTCTAACAGAAACAGCCCCACTACATTGTTCTTGTAGGACCAGATAAATGTAGCTGAAATTAATGTGCTTATACTTCTTGTATCAAGTAGGGCTGTCAAGCAATTAAATCAATCACAATTATCACACGATTAATTGCGCTCTTAAACAATAGAATACCATTTACTTAAATATTTTTGGATGTTTTCTACATTTTAAAATATATTTTCAATTACAACACAGAATACAAAGTGTACAGTGCTCACTTTATAGTTATTTTTGATTACAAATATTCACAGTAAAAAATAGTAATTTAAATTCACTTAATACGTACTGTAGTGCAATCTCTTTATCATGAAAGTTGAACTTACAAATGTAGAATTATGTACAAAAGAAACTGTTTTATTTTTGAATGCAATATAAAACTGTAGAGCCTACAAGTCCTCCCGGTCCTACTTCAGCCAATCACTCAGACAAACAAGTGTGGTTACAATTTGCCTGCTTCTTGTTTACAATGTCACCTGAAAGTGAGAACAGGAGTTCACATGGTGCTGTTGTAGCCAGCATTTAATTAACTCACTATTTTTTTTAACGAGCATTATCAGTATGGAAGCATGTCCTCTGGAATGGTGGCCGAAGCATGAAGGGGCATACAAATGTTTAGCATATCTGGCACATAAATACCTTGCAATGCTGGCTAGAAAAGTGCCATGTGAACACCTGTTCTTATTTATAATCTCATCTGAAAGTGAGAAGCAGGCAGCATTGTCTCCCATATATGTAAACAAACTTGTTTGTCTTAGTGATTGGCTGAACAAGAAGTAGGACTAAGTGAACTTGTAGGCTCTAAAGTTTTACATTGCTACATAACTGCACTCTAAAAACAAAACAAAAAAAATCTGCATTTGTAAGTTACACTTTTACAATAAAGAGATTGCACTACAGTACCAGTATGAGGTGAATTGAAAAATACTATTTCTTTTATCATTTTTACAATGCAAATATTTGTAATAAAAAATATAAAGTGAGTACTATGCACTTTGTATTCTGTATTATAGAAATCAATATATTTGAAAATGTAGACATATCAAACATATTTAATAAGTTTCAATTGGTATTCTATTGTTTAACAGTGTAATCAGAATTTTTTTTAATCGCAATCAATTTGAGTTAATTGCATGAGTTAACTGACTAATCACCAGCCCTAGTATCAAGCAAATTATTCAATTCCTTGTTGACCAAATGGGCCCCATGCAATGCCCTGAATTAGGATATTTAGCTGTACAGACAACAGCCAGGCAGACAAAATTTAATTTGTAAACTCAGGTGCTTTAAAGGTTAGTCACTTAATGCCATATTTAGGTACCTAAATAAAAGTTGTTTAGTTTTCTGAATGTTGAAGATCCAAGATGATCATGAGCGTCCTTTCTGGCCTTAAAGTCTAAGTAACTGGATCTCCGGATCTCTGGATCTAGCACATCTGAAAATCAAACCACTTTTGCTTAGGTACCTTCAATATAGAGAAAAGTGTCGAACTTTGCTCACCTATGTTTGATCTCAGTCGAAAATTTTGGCAAAATTTTCAGTGCACCAGACCTGTGGCTATTGAAAAATCTTAAGCTTGGCTGAATTCAGTTGGAAGGGTTGCGGAAGAGAAAGTTCAGCCATATTGAGGAGGGGAAGAGAGAAAGTGGGGAGAAGAGAAAAAGTAGTAAAACTTCAAAAAGGTTTTAGTTCAAGTGATTGATATTTCAGCCAGGTATTTTCTGAAGCGCAGAAGCTATAATTTCAATACCATATGACAACTGCCATTGGACTGTGATGTCCAAATAGATATAGGCATGTTGATTTCAGCTACAGTTACTTAGTCTTACAAGAGCAGTGTAGTATGGCCTGTTTCTGCTAAGACCAGAATTTATCTTTAGATAGCATACGTATAACTTAAAATCAAATATCTGCCCAAAGAATGCAGCATTTGAAACTTCAATTTTCATTATAAAATAGGGAAAATAAGAATAATTTGCAGTGATGAAATTCCATGTAAAGTTATTTGAATGCCTCTTTCACCTTGAACTATACCATGTTTTGTGAGTGGAAAAAAGACTTCGTGTCTGAGCTTCAGAAAAGAGTCCGCTTTTAATTTCCTGAAGTCACACCAGAATACAACACAGCCTGTTTGAACCAATTTTCAGCTTCTCGCTTTCTTCAGTTCCCTGTACTTCTCCCTCTGCCCCAACCAAGGGCTAGTTCATAGCTTCTGAATGCAAATAAAAGCATTTCCACTGCTGACTCTGACTAGTTTCTGAACAGTTTCTTCTTCTTCCCTTTACTGGTTTCCTGCTGTGATTCTTCTGCCTTCAAAATTACATAGGAAGTGGTGTTTTCCCTTTAAATATAAGTTATCCAAACTTTTAAACAGACACAGCCAACCCAGTAACTCAAGCTACATTAGGTTAAAAACGTATAACTTGTGTGTAAGCAGAACCTTAAATGTTATCCAATATTACTTTTTACTGATTCAGAAGTGAGCTATAGCCATATAAAACCCGACAGATTTAGAGCCAAGCTCCGAGAGCTTCCATGTTTAACATGGTTACAAATAGCCTTTTGTTGTAACTATGTTTATTAAAAAATGAATGCTCAACATCTGGTGAAATGAGGGAGTATTGTAAGAAGAATCTGTCTAACAAATTAGTGCATTTGTTATTTTCCATTTGTGAATCTTATTAAAAAAAAATAGAACAAATCAAATTTTACCCTACAGTGGCGATCCTGCAGCTCCTGTCCCATAGGGCTGGGCCTGGCTTCCCTCTCCGGGCATTGGGACCTAGTGCACAGGGTTGCAGTGTGGTTCAAGTTTGGCCCAGCCCCCATTGTCATGAGACGGGTGCAGCCAGGCTAAATTTGAGTGGCGTTGTGACCTGGTGCACGGGACTGTGATACCAGTCAAACCTGAGTGGCACAGCAAATCCATGACCCAGGATGCAACATCCAGAGCAGGGAGCCAGGCCCAGCCCTATAGGTTAGGAGCTGCTGCTTTGCAGTCCGTGCAAGAGCCAGCCTTTTCTGCACCTCCCTTCCACCCTCAGGACCTCACAGCCCCCCTTGGGGCAGGACCTAACATCCCAAATCAAGACCTTCCACTGCCCTGGGGTCAGGGCCTGACTCCTGACTCCAGGACCTTCCACGCCTGTCCCCTGGGGGGCAGGATCTGAACCCCCCCACCACCTCCCTTTCCATGTTAAAATGAAATAAAATTGTCACTAAGCTCTAGCCATTGAACATGGTATCATTTTGCTCTGATCACAAGGTAACCTTGTACCTAAGACAGGGTGTCATTGTTTTTTTATAAACAAAAAATCAATGAGTGGTGTATATTGAATATTTTCTTAACATTTGAACCTATTTTTTCTTGATCCAAACCTGAATATGAGTGGGGAAAACAAAAATTATCAACCCCTCCCGTCCCCAGAAGCTATAATAGCTTTTGAGCGCTTAAAAAAAAGTTTCAGAGTAACAGCTGTGTTAGTCTGTATTCGCAAAAAGAAAAGGAGTACTTGTGGCACCTTAGAGACTAACCAATTTATTTGAGCATGAGCTTTCGTGAGCTACAGCTCACTTCATCGGATGCATACCGATGAAGTGAGCTGTAGCTCACGAAAGCTCATGCTCAAATAAATTGGTTAGTCTCTAAGGTGCCACAAGTACTCCTTTTCTTTTTTTAAAAAAAAGTTAGCAGTGTCAGTGACTGGAACCCATACACTAGGTAATTTCCCCTTGGAGTTATTAAAATAATTCACTTAAAGATATTCCAGAAACTGTCCAATCATTTTACAAGGTATTTCATAATATATAGGGCACCATGAGATTTACTCTAATCCAATATATTGAATGTTTCACCCAGTTGAAAACTGTTTTTGAACTCATCGGGGAATAGTTTGAATGATGGAAGAAACATTAAATGGTTTCTCAATTCTAGATTATTTTAACTATGCAAAAAAAGAGGAAATGGGAAAGTAAGACAATATTTTTTGTGGGAGAAAAAGGTAATCTTTGCTCTTATTCAAAATCAAGTAAAAAGCAAATTGTATTTATAGTTAGATAGCATGGGATGTTAGTACTGGTTTATACTGAGTTCGTATATCAGAAGATACCATATAGTTTTACTGTGTGCTGTAAAACTTATGGACAAGAATCTCCTATTGCTATTGTGGTTATTAAAGGTTTTATGGCCCTACCTCTTCAACCAAACTGAGAATGTATTGTCCCTAATTGTGATACACTGTGGTATCTTTTAATAAAATCCCCAAATTTAAAAAAAAAAGAACTAAAAGATAAAGGAAGAAATAAAGCTTGACATCTGAAAACTGCCTTCACAAGCTTCTAAAGCTATTGGCCAGGTCATTCTTGACAAAGGCTTCATTATAGATGGGCCAGCCACCTTGAAAGGAAAGGTGGTGCACGCAGCACCGCTGACATGCAGTGGCATTGTTGGAGCATCCAGCAGAGTAGCCTTTAACTGCATTAGAATCCTTTTTTTTTATGATGAGTCCTCTGTTACACAGGCCTGGATAGAGAAGTTTATTGTAATAGGATTGATTCTTTCACTTACTACAGCAAGTCAGATAAAGTACTCTTTCTAGGCGTAGACTGAATCCGAATATGTAATTGCATCCTCCCTTGCAGGATGAGTACACAGCTCTGTATTTCATAAAGCACTGAAGTCCTTTCTTAAGCACTTAAATGCTTTGGATTATATGATAGGAATTCAGTCTCAGGCATATTCAGTGAGAACATCTCCACTCTTCATGTAGAAATTGAAGCTGGAAAACACTGAATAGGTCTCCTACTCCCAACCTCTGCCAGTGAAAAATTGTTCCCTGCCATGTGTTTTCCAGTGCTTAGTCCACCGTGAAATGATTTAAGTGATGGTATCTCCACTACTTCCCTTTGGAGACTATGCCATTGTCGAAGAAGCTTCATGATCAAAAAGCCTTAACCATTCAGCCTATATTTTCCTTCTCTTAGTACATGCTAATATAGTTAGGGCTATCATCTCTTCACCTGCTAACTTGCCATGTGCACACGTCATATACTTATAGATGGCTGTTAACTTCCACTCCTAGTTATTTTAGTCAAACTATATAGCACATTTGATAAATTTATCACAAATTAATCTTTTCAGGCTCTTCATCAGCCTATTCATATATATTAAATTAAATGATTAATGTGTGCATTTGTTACAAAGAAAGGGTAGAATAAAATTATGCAGCTGTTTAGGCTGGTAATTAAAATATAGCTGCTTGAATTTAGTCCAAAATACTACATGGAAAACTTTTGTCTTCCAGTTTTCCACTAGCAGCTTGCTTGGCCATCATCAAGGGATAAATCAATTTGCAGAAACTGTGAATAACTATTTGCATCCAAGCCCAAAGTTACTTACTTGGGAAAGTGCTGTTAAAAAACCCAAAAAAACCCCAAAGGGGGCTGGAGTCATATTTGGTACTTTAGGTTTTGTTTAGGAGAAAAACCGATACTGCTGCCACCCAAGACTGTCTTGGTCTTCATGGGTGAATTAAATATTTTTCATCTCCTCCAGTTGCACACAAGTTACAAAGTTACTTTGTTCAATACTAGGACTTAGTTGTGTGCAGCAAAAATGATTGTGCAAATAGAATGTTCAACAGTCATGAGGTGCAGATGGAAATTCAGAACATTCTCATTGTACGAAATATAAAACAGGCTGGTGTCAGCTACCAAGGCTTCTGGTATGGTCCTAAAAGCCAGAAATGGATTAGTTCCTGCAACTGTAAGGAGTATTGGGTTGAACTTCATGGCATGATGATTCTTTAAATTCTCTCACAAAAAGTTTGACTTCTGGAAGAAGTCAGTGAATCAGCAGAGGGCGAGTTGAGAAGAATAAATTTGAAGATAATGGAAGTTCCAAGATATCTGATGGGCCTCTAACGCAGCTATTTGAATGGCTGGGATATTTTTAGTCCCGCCTAATATAGTATGTTCTGAGGATTAATAATGAGGACAGTAAACACCAATTCATTTTGTACACCTTTTCTGTTTTTTGGAAAACCTCCCTGAACCACAAAGCTACTTCCTAGATCTAGTGGGTGACGATACTCTAGTTACTCCTGCTGAATCCCATTTACTTCTCTGGGTATGTAAAGGTATATCTTGATAGCAGAAGTTGACTCAGGGGCTTTGATTCTGCTGCTGTAGGAAATGGAGTAATGTAAATCCAGACCACTATTCTGCTTAGAAACTAAAAATATCTTTTCAGCTAGTCTTAACTGCCAGATGGTATAAGGTGAGGGGTGAGTACCTGTTAACTAGGTCCTGTTTCATTGCAGTTACTATTGTGTGGCAAATATTGACTTTCTAATGGTGACCACAGTGTGTGTGCTCAAAACTGTTCACTTTGCTCAAGAGACATGTATCTGCATTCAGAATGGATAGAGTATTTACATGTAGACTTTTAGTTGAGTTCATTTTATTGATTTTTTTATGTGCCATTTACTATGGCATATGTACATATATTGAGCAGGGACCATAAGTATCTGCCCATGTTAGACAGCATAACAGTCTCCTTCCATCCCACATACATACAATCCCACTCTACCATAAGAAATACCTTCTTGCTAATGATCAGTAGGCAGATATCTGACCAAAATATATTTATTGCACTATGCTGTGAAGGTCAGTAAGACTGGGCTCTGACCGATACAGCAGTGATGGCTGCTACAGAAAAATCTAAGATAGCAACTTATGAGGAGTTTCACAGTTAGGGGTCCCAAATGACTCATTTGCACTTACAAAGAGTTAGGTTGTGTCATAAATATAAAGGGAAGGGTAACCACCTTTCTGTATACAGTGCTATAAAATCCCTCCTGGCCAGAGGCAACATCCTGTTACCTGTAAAGGGTTAAGAAGCTCAGCTAACCTGGCTGGCACCTGACCCAAAGGACCAATAAGGGGACAAAATACTTTCAAATCTTGGGGGAGGGGGAAAGACAGGGCTTTTGTTTGTTTACATGGTGGTTCTCTCTTGGGACTGAGAGAGGCCAGACAGAAATCCATCTTCTCCAACCCATCCTAATCCAAGTCTCCAATATTGCAACCAGTAGAGGTAAGCCAGGCAAGGCAGATTAGTTTCTCTCTTGTTTTTTGTGACTTTTCCCTGTGTTAAGCGGGAGGTTTATTCCTGTTTTCTGTAACTTTAAGGTTTTGCCCAGAGGGGGATACTCTGTGTTTTGAATCTGAATACCCTGTAAAGTATTTTCCATCCTGATTTTACAGAGATGATTTTTACCTTTTTTTTTTTTTTTTTTTTAAATAAAACCCTTCTATTAAGAACCGGACTGATTTTTCCATTGTTCCAAGATCCAGGGGTTTGGGTCTTTGATGATTTTGTAACAAATTGGCTCGGATATTATTCTCAGGCTTCCCCAGGAAAGGGGGTGTGTAGGGCTTGGGGGGATATTTTGGGGGAAGACGTCTCGAAGTGGTCTCTTTCCCTGTTCTTTGTTTAAAACGCTTGGTGGTGGCAGCAAGGACAATGCAAAGTTTGTACCTTGGGGAAGTTTTTAACCTAAGCTGGTTAGAATAAGCTTAGGGGGTCTTTCATACAGGTCCCCACATCTGTACCCTAGAGTTCAGAATGGGGAAGGAACCCTGACAGGGTGTGTGAGTGAAAAATGAGGGCATGTACACTCAGTTTCATGCGCAAGGAAAGAAATCCAAAAATGGAGATGGGGACTGGAAAAAGAGCCTTAAACAACCAGAACAAAGATCACCTGCTGCAAAAACTACTTAATTGTCATGGTGTCAATCCGCCATTCATAACCTAGCTTTCATAAATCAAGAGCGATCATGCAAACAATCATTCTTGTAAGCAACTTAAATTCCAATTTCTTTCAAATGATAGCAATAGGAAGATTTGCAATAGTTATTCTGCCTGAAGGTATAAATAACCATCATTTTCTTAATTGTCACCATGGAATTCAGAATTCTGTGTATTGTTATATCTAAGCAACCTCTTTCATTTGGGCTCCCATGTTTAAGTGATGCATCACAAAAGATAACTGCAGCAGAAGCACTTCCTTGTGCTTTGTCTACTGTGGTTGTTGCCATAGTGGCCACTGTCTCTAGGGTCATTGTTTGGGTTTTTGAAAGTTGAGGAACGGAAGATGCTCTGAATCTTAAATTGAGGTGACAGTTTGAAAAGAGCTCTCTATTCATTTCCTCTCTGAATTACTTGAGCCGCTCTAGAATGCTTCATGAGCCTAAGAATTACAACCCTGAGGCAATTCCAATCTTTTATCAATTCTTTGCGTCTGTAGAGTAGAACAGAAACATTTAAAAGGCAACATTTGCCTTGCAGACTTAAGATTTTCTGTAAGTTTTTTGAGAACTCCAAGGCTTACAATTAAATGAGGAGCTTTTATTGCTTGGGTATCTGTGATTTTCTGTCTTTTGTAGATTTATGTGCAGTGTAAACTTATCCCTGATGAAATGCGAAGCTAAGGAGAAAAGGCTTTTGTTCTGACCGCTTTAATAGAATAGCTGTGGAGAGTAACAGTTTAGTGGGCACAATAATTCAACAGGTGAAATTTACATGCTCAGTTTTGTTCTCAGACCAGAGGAACCACAGTAAGGCCAGGTAAAAGATTCTGGTGCACTACGAATACATAGCTAATTATATTAAAAAACATTTGGAAACTGCCCTTACAAGTTCCTGATTAAGTTTAACCCCACAGTTTAGGAGGAAATGAAATCTCGAAGCTGTAATTTAATTTCCATGAGCTCTTATGCTCAAATGAAGTGAGTTTTTTCCTATCTATATTGCCTAAAACATTTTAAATGGGGAAACCTATTCTCCCTATGTGCTATGAGTTCTGCATGCAGAGAGGAGGATGGATCCTTAGCTGATGTGGCACGCCAAAGAATGAAGATTGACACTCTAGTATAGTTAAGTCATAATTTCATTTAAACTGCAAACTTAATAGAAGCTTGGGCAGCAATGGGAATTCTTTACTAGTTTTCATGCCTGGTGGTTTGCAGGGCTCTGACAAATAGGCTCAGTTCATGGCTCACGTTTTGCTAGGGCTGATTTCCTGGCTAACTGTCAGACCGTTGGTTTGTTTCACTATCCAGAGGGGGCCAGCAAGTGGTGCATGCCCTATCACCATTTGGACAATCCTTACAGTAAAGTTCATTCTTTACCAGTAGGACTGAATGCAGTACAAGTTTGGTGGTGGTTAGTTGAATTACCTATTTTTGGGAAAGGTTACTGTCACAGGGGCTGCTTACCCCAAGTGCGCCTCCTCCTGATCACTCTGGGGATTAGCTGATTCCAGGTCTTACATCTCCTTTCTGCCTCTCACTGCACACTCTGTCTTCCCTTCCTCTCAAGGAGGCAGGATGCTGTGTTAGTGGCTTAGCTCTCCAGCCAAGTCACACATCCTCCCCTTCCAGGGTATCAAAGTCTTTCAGGATGAACTGTCTCAGGCAGTCTGCTCTCCACTGCCGGATCTGTGCCACTTCCCCGGTGGCTGGTAGGGGAACCCAAGCCTATCCTCTACTCCAGGTTTCAGCTCAAGGACCCTCTAATCAGCAGCCAAGGTCTGGTTCATCCTGGACCTTTCTGCTTTTCCCCTGAACCTTTTCTAACCTTCTGGCTAATTTTCTCTGGGTTTGCCAGCCCCAAAACTCCCTTCTGCGAGGAAGTGATTGTAGATCACTTCCCTGCAGTTGCCTTTCTGCTCTCAGCTCCTGGGCTTTATACAGGCCCATCCTGTTCAGCTGAGCCTCATCTCTAATTAATCCATACTCCCTGGCTCCTCCTCTAGGTGCAACTTGGGCAGTTAATTAGCACACTTCGTCACCTTAATCCTTTCAGGCCTTGTGTGGGGTGGACTCCCCATCACAGTTACTCACCACAGCACAGATTCAGTTCCTAGGTTGTTGCAATCCCAGTTGCTAATCAAAAGACATTCAAAGTATTCACTAATGTAGTAGAAGTGTCCAAGTTAAATTGATCCAAGCCTAGATGTGACAGATTGCCCCTGTAATAAAGGTGAGACCACACACAAGTGCTGGTAAGAGACTTTGATCTTTATTTCCTGACCCCCGTCACCTTGTATGGGCCACGGAAACATAGGGAAAACCAAACAAAAAAGAGAACTTCCCAAAGAACCTTTTATGATTTTCTCACCAGATATTATATACTGTTGCCTGATTCTTAAGTGGTTATTGATTATTACTGATTTCCAGTTAATTCGGGTACAAAGAGCTGGGAGATTGTAAGTAAGGCTCTAGACCCAGAATCAGCCACAACAGAATCCAGGTTATTAAGTTCAATATCTGGTTGGAAACCCTGATGTGCACAACAGAGACACTCATGCTGAGGCCAAAGCAAAACTTTAACCACTTTTATTAGCACAATTAGGAAAGACAAAGTGCTGAGCCACATAAAAAGACAGCAAAAATACAGAGTTAAGGTGATATCTTGCTTATATACTCCCACCTATCCTTCAGGATCTGGTGGCAAGAGACAAAGGTTCCAGCCCTGTCTCTGGCATGCCAAATGGTTCCGATGGTCCAGATCTCCCTCTTACATGATGGTCTGGCTTATTATAGAACATAGGGGCTGTCCTGAATATTCATTCAAATGACCAGCCTTCCTTGTCCATGTCTAACTTCCTCACCCTAATAATGTTGGGGTATCTTTATCCTATAGGTTAGTATATTCATGATTTCAACTAATCATCATATACGTCAATTCGTTGTCCAGGCAAATTTGTAGTTAAACGTTTGCCAACATTTTATCCTAAAATATTCAAGCCTTGTATCAGTTCAGTGTCAATGCAGTTATCTGGTATAAACTTCCCCCCTAAACACACCTTTCCCAGTTCCCCAAAACACAGGGTGACTGTCAGGCCATTTATCTGTGCCAAAATTCACAATTCTCAAAGCCTTATGCTAACTGCTTACCTTATGTCTTTCAGGATATATGCCTTTGGATTTCTTTGCATTACGGCCGAGTAAAATAAAATGCTAATGCTAGCTCCGTAGGCTACAATGCCTAACTGCTTCAAAATAGCCATGCCTGAGTGATAACTTATGTATGAACAGACTTCACTCTTGTTGCTTTATTGTATTCATTATAGTAAGGCTCAGCAGCAGTGATGTGGGACTGTAATCCATAGAGTACAGCTGTAGTGGAGTAGACAGCACAGAACAGTGTTGTAAACTTAGGGGGTTGCCTTGTATTTTTCATTTGGAATTTCACATTGATGGGTTTGATCCTGTGAATATTCAGCACCTTGCAAGAGAAGCTCATTTCTTTGTGAAACTGAACCAACCTCAATTAAAGTCCTTTGGGCCAAATGTTGTGTGTACATGTCTTTTACTGCATATTCACATACAGGGATAATCCCCAAACAACTGGATTTTTTCTCTTTATGACACAGTAAAATGAATTTTAATTTTATCTTAGCATTTCCTTCTGGAAGGACAAAAGACTTTAAAGAGAGCCATTTTCAGAATCCCAAGGTTTGAAGTATCTTTCCTTTAAAAACAAAACACTTGATTATTCTTTTGTGGAACTGTTCCACAAAGAGAAAAGAGAGACCTCTTGCCTTCCATCTGCAAAAACTTTTATTCAGTAAAAGAAAGTGAACTAGCAGCCTATTAAGAAAAATTAAGAATATCTTTGTCTGAGAAGGCTGGGATTAAAAGCAGAGCAAAAAAGAAAATTCACCTGTTCAAAGCCATAGGCCAGAACACCAAAGTTTATAAATCAGAAGGGAACCTTTAATCATTGATTTTCATGGGTGCCAGAAGCAGCTTGACAAATGCATTTCTTACTGAAGTTACTGTAGGGTGTGTGTGTGTGTGTATTTGTGTATAAAAAGCATGCATTAATCAGGAGATGGATGGAACACATTTTACACAGTGTGTTACATTTTCTTTGATTTTGCTTTGGCATTTGCTGCTTTTTTTTGTTGTAGTCACTGTTTCCTACAAGTTGTGAAATAAATATGGTAAGGATTGAATTCATCATAAGAAGCCAAGAATCGAATATTAAGAGAATAGGGTTTATTCTATTATTGTTACAGACCAGCCATGTGGTTATATAGCATGGTCATCACTTAAGGCACTGATTCTTCTTTGAGACTCAGTAATAAAATTTGTGCAGCTGGACTCTGTCATGTGTTCAGAATAGGATTTACATCTTTGACATTTATGCAACCTTGCATGCTAGTTGTGTCGTAGCTGAAGCTGCTCTCTGTTTTTATAGTTTATCTGGGGAAGATTAAAAACCTGTAGTTCCTATCCCAACAATTTTTGTTGTATTTTTTTCATGTATGGCTTAAAGAAAAAAAAAAGTTGGTCCCAGAGTTAGTTTTTGTCAGCAGTAACATTAGGGCAACCCCACTAAGTTTCAGGGATAACATGGTTGTAGCTCAGAGCAGAATTTGTATAAAGTAACTGAAGCCAAGTGGTCTCCAGGAAAATGGTAGCATGTGTGTATTCTTTGCAAATAAAATGGGCTCTGGCAGGTATACACCATGGGGAACGTGGAGTAAATCTTTTATTTCTCTTAGAAAATTTCTGCCAGAGCCCATTTTAAGAGATTATTCTCTTAAATTCTAAGAGATTATTCTCCACCTCTGTGCCTTGTTCTTCCCAGCTGCTACTTGGTAACTGCTTTGGCACTTGGTAATTGCATAGAAGCAGGTATTAATTCATTTTAATGATGGCCAGCCTCTTTTGCCTGTGGACAGGCATGTATTTCTGTTGGTTGCTATAGCACTTGCCATGCTAAAAAGCTGCTTGGAATAAATGCTTGCGGAGGGTAGCCTGAGTGTTGTGCAGCTGTGTGAAACAAGGTCAGAAATCCCTCTTGAGCTGCCAGTGCAGTAAAGAGTCTGTACTAGCAGACACAGCAATATCCATGAACCATCTGTGTCAGCCCAGCATCAGCAGAGTTCTCCAGCAGCTCGGGCATTGCTGATGAGCCCTAAGCTCTGAAGGCTATCCGACAGGGAGCTCTTTTATTGCCGTGCTTCTGTGCATCTCTGTGAGCAGCATGATTCTGCCTTGTGCTTCAGTAAAGGCCCCGTGGAATGCGCTCAGCCACCATGTCAATTGGTCTTTGTGTTTGTGTGTTTCTCTTCCTCAAGGAGGAGGAAAGAAGCCATCATGTTTTAAATCTGAGCACCATGTACTTGGACATGGTGACATTGCTTGCCAGAATGTGCAGTGTTTTTTTTTTTTTTCCTGCCAGTGCGCTATGCTTTTGTTGTTGTTTCTCTTGTAGCACCACTCGAACCAGTGAGGGTTTCCCTTTCCAGTAACAAAATCAATGGAATGATTTGGCTGATGACAGGAATCCTCACTGAAGAGGTTGAGGGCATTGCTGATGGATGCTGCACAGACCCTTTGTGGCCACAGCAAGTACAGGCAGCTCTCTCTTTGGGCCTGAGTGGAGCCATATGAAATTCTGAATTGTTGTATGCTGTTCATAGAGATGTTCATGTGGGGTTTTACCACCACCTTCTTCATCTGGTGACAGGGAGTTGCTTATTCAGCAAGAACGCCAGCTAATTTTACGTCTTTCACAACCCTTCTTTAAACTCCCTTTTTTTGGTGATCCCCACAAAAAAATTGATGAAGGTTAAGAGGCTGGTGTGCCATGACCACTCCCTGTCATGTTGACCAACATTGTCTCATTGTTCCCTTGTATACCTCTGTCTGGAATCCATTTGTAGTCTCTTATTTTGTACACAGTAAGCTGTTTGGGACAGAGACTGTCCTTTTGGTGTCTCTTAGGGCTCTTAGGACTACAGTAATACAAATAATAAAAATAATACTTTTGAATCTAGAGTACACGTAATGCTCTTTCTTGTGCAAAAGAGGGAGATCATTTTAAATGCTGTAAAATTGTCTCCTGCAAGTTCTGTCTTTTGAAAGTGCTTCCTTCCCCAAGTTCATTTTCTCCTGGAGAGAATCCAGGCCCCTAGTGATTTCTTCAGGTACTTCTGCTCATAAAGATGAGGTTATCTAATTGGAATAGAAATAATACAGTGTGACTTAGGTGACTGGTCGAATAACAAATCACAAAACCAAGTGGTGACCAGTTCTCAAAAAACTCGTAAGACTGTAATTTGTTAGCAAAAATGATTCACAGAACATTTATGAATAGTGAGCAAATGTAACGAAATTCATGGCCTGTTTGCAGATAATTCACAAATGTAAAAAAGGGGCTAAACTCGCCAGATGAACTATGAATTGTGTGCCTAGCTCTCTGTATGAACAAGAGTTTTGAGGGCAGATAAACTACAGGGTAACAGTGTGCTCAGGAGATAACTTTTAATGTGGAGGAATGAACACTCACAAGAAGCAAAGATGTCAGATAATGTTAAAGCTAAATGGATACATTTGGCTCTGTGTGAAAAAAACTCTGGATTTCAGAACTTTGATTACGGAGAATGTTTTTAGCGTTACAAGAGAAATATTCTTCAGGACACTAATCTTCCACCACCAGCAGAGCAGGACAGATGTCAAATGATGGATAAATACTTGTAAGCTGCAAAACAACATTAATATTCCAGGTTATTGCTGATTCAGCATTGCCAAAGCTTCCACTGCTTTGATAACTGACATGTTGTTCATATTAAACTGACAGTGTAATCAATCTAAAAAATTATCACTGCTGGCAGAAATGGGTGGATTTTGCTGTTTTCACTCTTGCCATGGTGGTGATGCAAAATACAGTGTGTGTGAGTAAGCATGTACAGTGGACACACTTCAGAGTAGCAGCCATGTTAGTCTGTATTCGCAAAAAGAAAAGGAGTACTTGTGGCACCTTAGAGACTAACCAATTTATTTGAACATAAGCTTATCCGATGAAGTGAGCTGTAGCTCACGAAAGCTTATGCTCAAATAAATTGGTTAGTCTCTAAGGTGCCACAAGTACTCCTTTTCTTTTTAATGGACACACTGAAAACATCGTTCTGTTTCCAGAGCAAACATGGTGGCTTCTCACTGTATGCAATTGATTCTCTGAATGAGGCTTTGTCTACACTGGCAAGTGAAAGACAAAACTTTTGTCATTCAGAGGTGTTAAAAAAAACAAAACAAAAACCACACACACACACACACACACACACACACACACACACACACACACACACACACACACCCCCCCCCCCCCCCCCCCCGAAAGACAGAAGTTTTGTTGACAACAAGCACTGGCGTGAACAGCTCTTTGTAGGCAGGAGCGCTCTCCTGCTGACAACGCTAACGCCGCTCATTGGGAGTGGCAGTTTTTTTTGTTGGTGGGAGAGCTCTCTCCTGCCGACAAACAGCGGCTTCACTGCGCACCTTTCAGCAGCATGGGTGTAAGTTGCGTAGTGTAGACATACCATTAGTAACCATATCCTCGTTCAGCATAGAGCAGCTGATATCTTTCAGGAGATGCTCTGTAGGAAGTAGAGGAAGCATGATCACCAACTACACTTCATAGAAAGATTAGAAGAATAAAGGGATGTATTGAATAGACTTGGATCATGAAGTGGTCCTTTTGGCTTCTGTTAGAAATATCTCCACTGCAGTCTCTCTCATCTGTAAAATTCAAATATGGGAAAATTCTAGGTTGTTGCCAGTGTAAGTTAATGCAGTAATTATTGTAAACCACCTTGAATGCCTTGGTTGGAAGGTACTATATAAATGTATTTATTTATTTCACCATTTCTGCTTGTGGCCCAAACCTGTAAATGAGAGAAACAGAAAATGAATATGACAGTGCATAGTTGTCTTATATTATGATAATCATTAAAAATAATGAAGGGAAAATATTAAACCAAACTTTAAAAATAAATAAATCTTCGTTTGTTGTGAAGGGAGAATTCTTATTTTACGCAGACTAGTTTTCCCATTCCCAGAAAGAGATATTTTATTCTGAATCTTGATAAATCTCTTTAATTAAACACATACCTAGGCTACTTCTCCATGGAATTTATTTAATTTATGGACCTTGCTGGAAATTACCCAATGTTCTGATATGCTGAATGCACCTTGTAAGAATTCTGTAATGAACCATAGCAATATTATATTAGTACAAACATTAAAGATTAAAAATATCTCTTCACAGATAGGAAAAAATGCGCTACTCTGGGCCTCCTGTAGGCAAAATGCCGAGCATCTCACAGAATCTGGCCTTTAGGTATTTTTTTCTTCAATGATTTTAAGAATCACTTGAATGAAAGCACTTTACAATGTAAATTGTTGACGTGCAGGTATTACCCTTATTAGCAGCTGTCCCAGTTTTATTAAAATTACATAAATACTGTACTAAAGTTTAAAGTAATCTGAGATGTGCGTCTCCATTGCATGTAATACAGCACAGTCAGGCTTATTTTGACGTTTTCTAATGTGTGTATTAGTTATGGAAGTGGTCCCCAATGGATAGCTTTGGAGGAGTTAATTGATAGCTCAGTTATCAGAAACGGTTGCCTTGAGCACAGCAGCTAGCTCTGCCTTGTGTATGCCATTAGAAATATTTGTGAAAGACCCCTTGTGTGACCATGGACAAGTCACTTTGTTCTCTGTGCCTCAGTTCTCCATCTGTTTAATGGGGACAGTAGCACTTCCCTACCTTACAGTCATAGGGATGTTGTGGATAAATATATTAAAGATCATGAGATGCTCCATATAACACAGTGATGGGGCCATGTAAGTAGCTAAGATAGAGAGATAAGAGCACATGAAAGGGAAACCCTTTAATGTGTTTTGCTTGGGGCATATCTCTTAGAGGTTCATTATTGAATCCTATAGATACACGGAAGATATTTTTTGCCTGACTACTCACATTATAAAAAAAAATGTCCAGAAATTACAATTCTGGAGGAGCTATATCTGCAAAAAATCTATAAGGATCTTGAATTTATTACAGGAAACCACCCAAGACATCTCTGAAACTAAGGAAAATAAGAAAGCTCTATGATTTTTGTTGTAGCCATCTGTTTCAGAAAGATATGTCTTAAAGGGCCAGTAAAAATCTTGAAATCAGTTTCTAGTATGGATGAATCTCTGCTAGTGATTTGACCTACTTTCTGACAACTGGCAAGTAATCATTATGCCAGACATAAATTTAGGGATAATTAACATAGAAATTGTAATACCTGTATCTGTAAATCTCTGGAGAAATGGTACACAAAGAAGTAATTGATGTTGAGGTTATTTCTAGACTGACTGGATATATTTTGAACTCCAAAACTATGTTAACCTTTTCTTGCTGTCATTTTGAGACAAAACTAGAGAAAAGAAAAAATGAAGAGAATAGCACAGACTTTTATTCCTTTTTATCTCCCAATCCAGCAGACAATGGGAAGGAAGAAACAGAATCACACATCCAAATGAAGAATTATTGAACAAAATAGTCTGTTTGAAAAACGGTAGCATAATGCAAATACACTGTATGGCCACTTAAAAATATTACTGACCTTTCAACGTTTGTCTTTGAGCCAGATCCTCCGCTGGTGAAAACCTTGATGTCAATGCAATTACGCTGATTTATCTGACTAGATTACAGATTAGAACAAATACTTCTCCCATCCCAGCCCTGAAGTGCTTTGAATTCATTGATGTTTGGATCCAGGATTTTTATTTAGCCCATAGAGATAGGAGGTGAGATGCAAAATTCCAAACCAGATTAGAACTGCCCAGAGTTTGAGGGTGTTTGGATCCAGGGTTTTGGTTGGGTCCTATCTCCAGTTTTAAAAGTCATCTGATTGACTTGCACTAAAGAGTGGACAGTAAGCAAACCAAATTTCTGTTCCCACCTGAAAATGATGGTTCTTGTGTCACCTTTTTGGGAAAAGCAGTTTAGATTTTGGAAATGCAGTCTGGGATTTGCTAGGACAACTGTCTCTCTAACTCGGCTTGTCTACGCTTAAAATGCTACAGTGGCATAGCTGCAGTGCTAAAGTGTTGACACTACCTATGCCGACAGGAGAGATTGTCTCGTTGGTGTATGTAATCCATCTCCCTGAGAAGGGGTAGCTAGGTCGACAGAAGAAGTCTTCCGTCAGCCTGGTGCTGTCTACATACAGATTTAGGTTGGTTTAACTATGCCATGCAGGAGTGTGGGATTTTTCCTACCCCGATTGGTGTAGTTAAATCAACTTAATTTTCTACTGTGGACCAGGCCTTTGATTTTCAAGTCTCAGCAATAGCATTTCCTCAAAGTGCATTAGGATTTCCTATTGGGAGGGAGAAGAGGTAAAGTCTCCAGGTGTAGATTAATGACAGATACAGACTAAAAGAGCTAAAGTATTCCTGAACAGGATAAAATTCAATGACGCTCCAGAAAACAGAAAAAAGGTACCAATGAAGCAGGGCAGATGTTTGGGTTTTATGGCTGAGTGAGATGTATTTTACAAAGGAAAAATGGAAAATAAATTGGAAAGGGAAAGTAAAGCACAAGAGTAAATTAGAAAACAGAAGAGAGTCTAGAATTTTGTATTGAATCTGAATGTTTGGTGTGATAAAGAAAGAAGAAGGGCACTGCAGCAGGATCAGGGTCCAAAGACAGAGGCCCAGATCCAAAGGGACTTAAGCACCTAAACCCTGGATTTATGTTTAAATCCCAGTGTAAATACCTAGATTCATTGGGCGCACGTGTGCGAGAGAGTGACCCTGTAGCATGGTGGGCAGGGCATCCACCTGTGAGATGGGAGACCCGGAGTCCAGTCCCCCTGCTCCAATGACTCTTTATTTATACAGCTTCAATAGGAGAGTCTGAGGGAGCACAACATCAGAATATCACAAGCTCACTGATGGGAGCACTCTCCTGAGAGGTGGGAGACCCTGTTCAAATCCTTTCTCCTCCTCTGCTGATGAGGAAGTTGAGCCTGGGCTAAAAGTTATAAGGTTATCATCACCACCATCTCATACTCCTGCTGTTTTGTGTCGAGTAAGGCAAGTGCCTAATTCACTCTCTCAAAAAACATCTTAGGTGGCTAAGCCACTTGACTCCAGGAGAGAGTTTCCATCTGTGCATCATTAGCAGAAATAGGTGCCTCCCTGCAGCCTGGACTTAGTCACCAATATCTGTGAGAAGGGTGATGCTTAGGACACACCCCTCTGGTCAGCATCTGGCTAGCTTTGGCAGTACATGGCCTCGGGTGCTGGGCTTTAAGGATCCCATTCTAAGGTGCTTATCTTTGCCCATTTCTTGTTTTGGGAGCCTAGGCGCCTAACTTAGGCTTTGTGGGTTGCAGTGGTGTTCCTGTGATTTTACTAGGTGTCTAAATCTTTTTGGGAACCAGGGCAGAGATACTAAAGAGAGGAGATAAGAGATGGGGCAATGCAGATAAACTCTGATGGAATTCCGACAAATGTACACGTTCCTTAATCTAATGGAGACAGTCTTTCAGGGAAGTGCATTGATACAGGCCCTTGCTTTTAGGACCATATTG
The DNA here is from genome assembly GCF_965152235.1 of Eretmochelys imbricata. Taxonomy (NCBI): domain Eukaryota; kingdom Metazoa; phylum Chordata; order Testudines; family Cheloniidae; genus Eretmochelys; species Eretmochelys imbricata. The sequence goes on from NC_135581.1 coordinate 60,613,376, forward strand.
TGTGTATAATTGCACACCCAGAGAGAATGAAGTAAGCTGGAAGGGCTTAAAACAAGATTTTATGCAATATAGTTCATAGGTAGCAGGACATGGAGAACCTGTTCTGCAGTACTCTGTTAATTACCTCGTCTCAGCAATTAGTAGTAATTAACAATCCTTTTGATGCACCTTTACCAGTTCATTAATTGCCCATTCACAACAGCCACCGTGAATATCCAATATACTGATCTAGGAAATCTTTAGATTAAAGCCCTAACTACTTTCAGAGTTGCAGATGCTTTGGAGGATAGGATTAAAATTCAAAATGTTCTGGAGAAATGGTCTGAAGGAAACAGGATGAAATTCAGTAAGCACAAATGCAAAGAACTCCGCTTAGGAAGGAAAAATCAGTTGCACACGTACAAAATGGGAAATGACTTTCTAGGAAGGAGTACTGCGGAAAGGGATCTGGGGGTCATAGTGGATCACAAGTTAAATATGGGTCAACAGTGTAATGCTGTTGCAAAAAACCAAACAACATTCTGGGATGTGTTAGCAGGAGTGTTGTAAGCAAGACACGAGAAGTAATTCTTGCGCTCTACTCCGTGCTGATTTGGCCTCAATTGGAGTATTGTGTCACATTTCAGGAAAGATGTGGACAAATTGGAGAAAGTCCAGAGAAGAGCAACAAAAATGATTAAAGGTCTAGAAAACAACATAACTTCTGAGGGATGACTGAAAAAATTTGGGTTTGTTTAGTCTGGAGAAGAGAAGACTGAGAAGGGACATAAGTTTTCAAGTACATAAAAGGTTGTTACAAGGAGGAGGGAGAAAAAATGTTCTCCTTAACCTCTGAGGAGACCAGAAGCAATGGGCTTAAATTGCAGCCAGGGCAGTTTAGGTTGGACATTAGAAAAGACTTCCTAATGGTCAAGGCGCTTAAGCACTGGAATAAATTGCTCAGGGAGGTAGTGGACTCTCCATCATTGGAGATTCTTAAGAGCAGGCTAGACGAACACCTGTCAGGGATGGTCTAGGTAATACTTAGTCCTGTCATGAGTGCAGGAGACTGGACTAATTGACCTCTTGAGGTCCCTTCCAGTCCTATGATTCTATGATACTTTTCCAAAAGGTATTAAGTTACTTAAAAAAAAAAATAAAAACAGTTAACAGCTCACTTATAGGTATTCTTCCAAATCATGAAATTTTTGGGGGACGGGAGGGGGGGGAGAGGAAGGGACATGTGGGGAAGGAGGACAAAGATAAAAATCTGTTGTTGCTACATATTTAGGGTTTCTGGTTTTTGAAGTTTGTTTTTAGCAATTTTTTTACTTTTATGTGGATGTCCTAAAATAGGGGATTACTCATTACAGTACACATTACAATACATACAAAGAGAAAGCCCTGAAAATGTATATATTGTACCTTACTCATTACAGTAGTTTATACTGTAATGAGTAAATCTGTGTGTAACGTTCCGTTGTGCACGTTACAGTAGTACTGTTTCAAACAGCACTATGTTAAAGTGCACTAGGGAATCTTTAGCGTGCACCATCAGGGTCTACACGGACCAATTAATGCACCACAACTTCGTGTGCTTTAAAAATCATGCCCCTGTAGTCCACGTTACTGCTCAGTGTAGACTTGTCCTTAGATACAAGTAACCATTTACAGGGTGGTTCTGGTGTTAATTGGATAAACACCAATAAAACACGGGTGGTTAAAAAAAATATGAAATCAGTGTTTACTCGTCAAAACCAAAAATCAGAAGTCATATACATATTCAATGACTAATATTTCCTATTTAATTTTAAAGTTTAGTTACTAGCTTTTTATTAGAAGTTAAATAAGAGGGTGCGACATCGAAGGCAATGGGTTGTCCTAGCTTTGCTCGTTCATCAGATCTGTTTTGTTTAACTTGATAGCACAATGATGATCTATTTAAGATACCAGTGGACCCTGTTCCATGGAATAAAAAGCAAGCAACAGCATAGCTGGAAGTCCTTTTCATTCTTTTGCTTTCTGTTCTGTCTGGTCCTAATTTGCTTCTCTTTGGACTGTGGGCTAAGTTCAGCTCAAAGTTTATGTTACCTTTTCCCCAAGTTTTCCCAGTGGAGGAGAATGAAATGGTGAAAAGAAGCAACCTTCATGCTGGTTTGGGGTTGACAGTAGGGGACAGTCTTAGTCCAAAAAATAGGCCGTGCTAAATGGTGAGGCGTATGCTTAGGGTAACCAGGGAATGCACTGAATCTACGCATCCCCTCAGCAACCTCCACAAATGAGGCTTGTAGGTAGTCCTGGCTATAATCTAAATATGCAAGCCTCTAGTAGAAATCCTTGTGGCAGGAAAGAGATAGTAAAGCCACCTGCTTTCCCTTAATGTGAATACAGAATTGAGGGAAATTATCTGGTTGGCACAATGACAATGATAGCTGTATATTTTTTTCTTCCAGTGCCTCTTAGATAAATATTGTCAATTCTGTAAGAGTATCTCTTCCCTTGGCACAACAGAAAAATGATAAAATACAAATGGACTATTCACAAGCCACTAAGTAGCTAATAACCTCTGATACTACTTCCCATCACTCCACTATTGTAACAGGATACATTACAATTGAGTAAGAGTGTCTCCCTAATGTAATATAAAAAACTTCCAGAAAGCACAACTATTTTCTGCTTTGTGTTAAGTGGTAGAAATCAAAATGTTGGGAAGGATCCTGTCAATGCATCTTTTAAAAAGCTTTCATCAATTCTCTGTGGAAAACCAAAAATAAGCCATCAACATACTGTTTGAGAGCACATAATTTTGTATGACGCTCTATTAACTCCTTAAAGCAATCTTAAAACATACATAAATACAAGTTCTACATTTTAGCTTATCTGCTCCTTTTTTCTCATACTGGATTTTAATGCTGTTATTGCAAAGTAGGTGATGAGAAGTATTTTTATTTACCTAATTTCATTTCCATTTTGTTTTGGGATATCTGTGAAATCTTCATTCTTTATTGTTGTTATTTATATTGTGATAGCACATAGAGGCGCCAACCAGGAATCAGGATACCATCCTACTAGGCACTATATTGTGTTTGTCCCATTTCCTTTAGAATTAAAGTAAAAGATTTAGGAACATTACAGGGTTACAATTATTATAATGATATATTCTATCAGTGAATCTAGAGATAACAGTTAAAGGTGGTGCAACTATTGCTATGTCTCTGGAAATGGCTTTAGGCTAATTGGATATCTTGTGATAATTGTAGCATGCTAGTAGATTGTCACAATACACTTGACACGGAGGTAATGCTCTGTTCTGCGGAGGAGTTGTACAGATGCTCCAGTGTAAAGAGATATGCAAATGTATCGCTGTGTGGACATTTGTTGCATTAGGAGGCACGTAGTGATCAATTTTACTGTGTAGTGCAAAGTAACAATCCAAATGTTCAGTAGCTCTCTCAAAATTACATTTTAAAAATTTTAGTTCAAAATTTTCCCCAGTTGAACTCCATAGATTGTTCCTCATCTGTGAATAGGGCAGAAAAAAGGACAGTGCACTCCACTATGGGCTGAGGAGGTGGATGTGATGTGTAAAGCTGCTGAAAATGTGGACAGAAAACTTACAGGATCCCTTGGATTTTGCTGGAATTTAACCCTATGCTTTCTCAAGTGTTTAATTTTAAAACTGCCAACATTTTCCTAGTTAAGAGTAGTTTGTGCTAGGTATTAGGGTAGAAATAAATCCTTCAGCAGCTAGCACAAGTGGGAACCCTGCAAACTGTACAGGATGAATGCTTCCCCCCACCTTCCTAATCAGACTATTTTTCTCCTTTTCTGCTGCTTGTTTCATAAACTAGTTTTTTTTCTCTCAGGCCTGTATTTTACTTAGTGAGTTCACGCTCTGTATCTGGCTTTGGGTGACCAACTGCTTGAGTTATGCATGCATATTAGCATTATATATTGAAAATATTTATATGAGAAGCTCTCCCGCCAACATAGTGCTGTGCACACGAGAGCTTATGTCAGTGTAACTTATGACACTCGGGGGTTGGTTTATTCACATCCCTGAGCGACATAAGTTATGCCAACATAGGCTGTAGTGTAGACATAGCCTTATTTTAACTCAGACCTAAGTTGTACTCTCCTACAGGAAAACTCTCCTCAAGGAGATTCCCTCCAAGTTCTTCTCTTAGGGGACTTTGCCCACTCACAGCTACTTAGGAGCCAGAACTCCCTGCTTCTGAAATCCATAATTCTTGGAGCATCTGCAGTTTCTTCTCTTGCACAATTCATACTGGGAAACATTTCTCTCCAGAATAAGTGGGAAAACTGTAAGCAGTAGTGGGTGAACCACAGAAAGTTTGGTGGTAGTTTCAGATAACCTTGACTCTTTTGTTCAAAGTGATAGCTCCAATTGCACAATGGTTAATTCAAGCTATTGCCCATTTAGTGCATTAGCTGCTGATTTAGCAGCAGCTGATTCAAGCTTCATCATGAGTTGTCTACAACAATTTTTTCCTTGTTAGTGGATGAAATTAATTTCCAGACATTTTCTAGTAATTTTGCATTCCAGTGGGGTCAGAAATAGTATGAGAATTGTCTGTCTTCTGGTATTTTGGTACTTTTGCCCAAAGGTGCACAAAATGGAGAAGGGGGGCGGGGGCGGAAGAGAAAGTTGAGTTTGATTCATGTCTTGTTTTGGGTGGAAGTTCAGCTTGTCTAGTCCCTGAGCATAAGAGGTAGAAAAGGCAGGTACTTGGGATGGAGAATGAGAAGAGTATGTTTCATTAGGTTAGCCTGTTCCCTCCCACCCAAATGAAGAAATATTTAGTAAAGTTGTGGAAATGAAAAGTCTTTGTGAGGCAACTTGCTTTATGAATTCCATTGGAATAAAGTTTTTTCAGCAGAAACCATAAAGACCATAATCTGACAGGCAAGTAAGTAAAAAAAACCCTTCACATTTTATTCTGTTCCTTAATTTGTATTTATCTTGTTTAGAGAGGATGGCATATCGGACTGATGCTTTATTTGGTTAAAGCCACTTTCCTTCATGTCTGGGGGAATGCCTGAAGGTGGTCAAATTCTGGCAGTATATCTTGGACTTAGTCTGAGTTCATTGGGTCTTGATATCCTGTTGCCTCTGATACCTTTGGGTCTCCTTTTGATAAGGGCCTGCCTGCTGAAAAACTCTAGGCCAAGAAGTATCCCACTGGCAGAAAATATTGCTTGGCTGAATATCCCTCGGGTAGTCCATGGTTCAGAAGGATTTTTGTTACATTTCTTAGGAAAATGAGTTTCATATTAAAAGCTCATGCTTAATAAAACAATATTGCTTGGCTGTCCAATGTAATTATATGAAATTAAAGTAGTAAGTAGTATTACCAACCCCAAACTTGCCAAAATCGTAAATCAGGCACTCCAAAATCATGAGATTTTAAAATAAAATTTGGATTCTTTTAATTTGGTTTCTGGTGTTGGTGGTTTAGGGTATACATTTTTGAGATTTTTCTCCCCATCCATGAGACCAGAAACTTACATTTATTTTAAAATGAAAGATGAGATTCTCAGGCAATAAACTTAATTCCAGCACCTGAGGATTTAAGAAAAACACCAAATATCATGAGACTCAAGAAAATTCAGAGAATTGGCAGCACTGGAAAAACTTCTGCTCTTTGGATCTGAACCACCAGGCTTAGTTTCTTTTCTAGAATTTACTTCTGTTTTAAGTAGGGCTGTCAAGCTATTAAAAAAATGAATTGCGATTAATCGTGCTGTTAAACAATAAAACAATACAATTTATTTAAATATTTTTGGATGTTTTCTACATTTTCAAATGTATTGATTCGGGCTGTCGATTAATCACAGTTAACTCACACGACTAACAAAGAAATTAATCGCATTTAAAAAAATTAATCGCAATTAATTGCACTTTTAAACAATAGAACCCCAATTGAAATTTATTAAATATTTTTGGATGTTTTTCTACATTTTCAAATATATTAATATCAATTACACCACAGAATACAGTGTACAGTGCTCACATTATATTTTTATTACAAATATTTTCACTGTAAAAATGATAAAAGAAGTAGTATTTTTAATTCACCTCATACAAGTACTGTAGTGCGGTCTCTTTATTGTGAAAGTGTGACTTACAAAGATAGATTTTTTTTTTTGTTACATAACTACACTCAAAACCCAAAACAATGTAAAAGTTTAGAGCCTACAAGTTCACTCAGTCCTACTTCTTGTTCAGCCAATTGCTAAGTCAAACAAGTTTGTTTACGTAATGCTGCCCACTTCTTATTTACAATGTCACCTGATACTGAGAACAGGCATTTGCATGGCACTTTTGTAGCCAGCATTGCAAGGTATTTATGTTCCAGATGTGATAAAGATTCATTTCAGAGTAGCAGCCGTGTTAGTCTGTATCCGCAAAAAGAAAAGGAGTACTTGTGGCACCTTATAGTTCACAAAAGCTTACGCTCAAATAAATTTGTTAGTCTCTAAGGTGCCACAAGTTCTCCTTTTCTTTTTTCTAAAGAGTCATATGTCCCTTCAAACTTGTTTGTCTTAGCGATTGGCTGAACAAGAAGTAGGACTGAGTGGACTTGTAGGCTCTAAGGGTTTACATTTTTTTTTTGTTTTTTGAGTGCAGTTAATATAACAAAAATATATATACATTTGTACATTACACTTTCATGATAAAGAGATTGCAGTACAGTACTTGTATGAGGTGAACTGAAAAATACTATCTTTTGTTTTTCATTTTTACAGTACAAATATTTGTAATAAAAATAAAATAAAATGATCACTGTACACTTTGTATTCTGTGTTATAATTAAAATCAATATGTTTGAAAATGTAGAAGAACGTCAAAAATATTTAATACATTTCAATTAGCATTCTATTGTTTAACAGTGCAATTAATTGTGACTAATTTTTTCAATTGTGATTAATTTTTTTGAGTTAATCACATGAGTCAACTGTGATTAATCAACAGCCCTAGTTTTAACATAATTACAGAATGACTCGCTTGTTGCAGGTCAGTTTCATATGTTGGGGCAGATCCCCACCAACTCCAATGCAGTTCTTAGAACACCTTGGGAGGTCAAGGGTCATAGGTTGCTTTCTTGCCTGATCCATGATGTTACTAGGTACCAAACTAGCTTTCAGCACAAGTTAGAGCAGCTTCAGGGCTGCTCTGATTTTTGCCAATGGAGAGCAACTCCAGTGGAGCTTCTCTACTGGAGTACACTGTGTTCCCCATGCTTCTGACTTGTCCAGAAACATCCCCTAGTCTCGTGGGAGACATAGCAGATGGCGTAGCACTTCCCAGCAGGTGAATCTTCAGTTGCTGTCTTATAACACAGCAGCAGCAGTGAAAAGGGACCTTACCAGAGCCCGAGAATCTGGCCTATTTTATTTAACACATTGTATCTGCATACACAGAAAATCACCAGAGCAAAGGATGTGCATTGGTAGTAGGATATCTAGTTGGTTCACTGATTCATATTAAGGAAGTCCTTATTATGACACTTTCTAGGCAGCCAAATCTATGGTATGTTTCAATGTGACTGAAAATATTATTTGTACTGTGGTTTTAATAACAATGAACTTGCAAGTGCTTTATAAACATAAGAGAAGTCAAAATTTTGTAGGTTCTTGAAATCAGCTTTCAGTGCAATTTTAAGTAAAGATGAAATGTGGCTGGAGCCCAAGGCCCTTTAAATTGCCTCCAGAGCCCCGCTGCTGGAGCCCTGGGGTGGCGGCTGCAGGGCTCCGGTGGCTATTTAAAGGGCCTGGGGCTCCCCTGCTTCTACCGCCCCAGCCCTTTAAATAGCCGCCGGAGCCACACCGCCGCTACTCAGGGCTCCGGGGGCTATTTAAAGGGCTGGGGCGGTAGAAGCAGGGGAGCCCCGGGCCCTTTAAATAGCCCCCAGGGCCCCGGGCTGCTGCTGCTGCCCTGTGTTGCTGCTGCTACCCCGGTGTGGGGGCACTTACCTTACAGGGTGGGCTGGGGCTGGCTCTGACCCCCTCAACCCGACCCCTTCCGGGGGCCAGAGCTGGCCCCAGCGTACCAGTAAGTTACTCAACTTACTTTCACCCCTGTGTGACAGGCAATTTCAAAATGCCAGCCCTATCTGCCTGTCTGACAGACATGGTGTTATTTGTTAAAGTTCTTTTTATTAGTTTTTGCCTATCAGTGCAGTCAGGCAGACAGCATGACAGCTATACAGAGTATGTTTACAAATGGATCAGGTCCGTCAGGTTCAAAAGAGCGGGGAGACCATCAAGTCTTGACCAGGATAAAGATGCACTGTCATGCAGGTACTGATATCATTTGTATATTCCCTTGACATTATACAATGCACTCCATTCTTAGAGGGTAAAATGTATAACACTCAAGCAAAGAAGGGGGTGACCCCACAGCAGTTCGGCTGTGCTGAGGGGGTGAATAATGCAACATATTATGATGGATCTGTAAATAGGATTTGGGAAAAGTTTAAAGTTAATTGGACATGACACTTTGTAGATACAAGGATTTTTTAAAAATTGTTTTTTCACCTTAGGAGCCAAATTTTTAAAAGAGAAGTACTGGGGAGAGGGGAGGGAAGGAGAAGGAAGCTTTACTATGGGTTCAAGTTCCATCTGCAAAATTTGTATTATACCTGCAGTAAAACTGTGAATACAAATCTTAGTACTTGGGTTATTATAGCCACAATGTGGCCATAATCAACTGGTTAGAGGCACAAATATTCAGATTTGCGCACACAGTTCATTTGTGCAGGTGCATATTATGCTCCTAAAAGGGAAGACTGGACCTTGTGCCTTTTGAAAAGAGTCTTTTTTGCTTCTGCCATTTACACCAGACTCTAAAAGGGAGCAGAAATGGATGGAATGCTGCAACTGGAAACTTGAATCTAGTACAGTTTGTTATTTAATATAAAAAATTACAAGCATATTTAATTACTCAAATATTTGATTTCTGTCTTTAAGTAAAAAAGGCAAGACAAAACACTTACTATCTTTTAGCGTTGCAAAGTATATTTCTTTATATTCCTGTACTTTGCTTCTTCTACTTATATAATGCATCTATCTAACAAGGACTAGTTTTAATTACCCCATCATCAGGAATATAAACTGGGAGAGGAATTATTGGCTGCTTTTCAATCAAACTTTTCAATTCTTTTTCTGTGTCTGTTCTTCTGAGCTGTCTTTTTTTCTCACTTTTTTGGGCTTGGTAATTTAAAGCCCTGAAGAGGCAGAGTAACTTTGTAACATCCAATTTTAAAATAGTGCTATATCTTTATTGCTGTGGGCTAGCAGGAAAACATGATATTCCCCTAGAGACAATATCAAACAATTCAGTGAGAAAAGACACACACAATGTTTCAGAAAACTGATTATCCCTGACAAATACATACAGCCGTCTAGCAGTGCAGCCTCCTCAGTCATCCCTGTCCATGTTATGGGATTTTTATGGTCTGTTTAATCTTCTTACTTTTAGAAAACCCAGTTTTGTATTCCATTAGTATGCATGTGTACATTTGAATAGACTATAAAACTGCTACATGACCTACTTATCAAGAACCCAGTTTTATATCCTATTAGTATGCATGTATTTTCCCGATAATACTCTTAAAAACACCATATGACCCATTTGTTCAATGTCACCAGTAAACTCTCTGTTGTGGGTGTTTCTGTTCATTTTATTTGTATGCATAGTTTTGGGTGGTTTTCTTATAGCTTCCCAACTCATACCAGACTTCATAGGTGAGTGTTTGGACTTTCAGACATTATTTCTTATATTTAATCTGTTCAAAATTATCTGTAATATTTGATGGCCTTTTCAATGCAAGAAAACAGAATGAAGATAAAGCATCCTGTTCCATGATGAGGTTTAATATTACAATGTAGTCTGACCTATTACTTTTTTTAAAGGAATACTTTTACACACTTATGTTATATCTGATTGTTCCACTGCTGTACAATTAACATGTACAGTAAATCTCATAAATGAGCATAGATGGAATATATCATAATTAAAGCTTTTCTAGGGTAATGTTTTGAAAACTGGCAATTGTCGCACACAATCCTGCACCTGCTGAACATTGTTACATAACTGCACACTTCTAAACAGTCATGCCTTACCGCTTTAGAGACTGATAGTTAGACCTTTAACTCCTATTAATTTCAACAGCAATTGAGGGGACTCAGCACTTATCAATTTAGGACCATTAGTTATCTGTGGAGCTCCAGGTGATGGTGTTTCTCTTGTTGCACAATCCTCTCTGAAGGACCCCAGCTGCAGTATGGCTGTGGACCATGTGCAAGACAGGCCTGTCCCTTTCAAATAGAATGTGGCCCTTTATGTTTTTCATCCTTAACTGAAAACATATGAGATAATTTATAATAGCAGTGTTTGTCACACCAATGCATTGGAATCAGACTGCTGCATCTGCTGGAGGAGAGTGCTTTGAGCACCATTGCATCTCTGAGATTCTGGGCTCATTGGGGCATGGTACAGCTGTATGGGCGGCTCCAAAACTCAGATTGGCTCAGGATTGTCCTGCCTTTCCCCCCCACATGCTGGCACATCCCCTGTGCCAGAGGATGTGAAGGGGGCAAGCCTACGGCAGTTTATATCTGTGCCATGGAAGAATTCTCCTCTGGCCTGCTATGGAGGTTTGGCCCCTCAATTCAGTGTAGAGAGGTGGTAGTGGGAGGGAGAATCCCTCTTTTGATTGATTTGATGTATTGATTGGTACCTTTTATTTTCCAAAAACAATTTTAATCTATCGTCTTAGAACAACTGTTTCGCTGTTGGATAATTCTGATTCATAGAATTTTTTTTATTTTTATTTTTTTTTATAACCTGGAACGTCAGAATGAATGAAGATTTTTTTCATGCTTTTAGCCTCCATAAATTTATTTAGAATTTTATATTTTGTCTTAGTTATATTTTGAAAATGGATAGTTGGTAAGTACTGTATATACAGATACAAAGGAAGGTTAATAGATGATTTCTGAGTATGTCTATAAAAGTAATTTATAGTATTGTAGCTGTTAACAGTTTTTAATCAATTAACATGTATGATTCTCCCAGCACCTCTCTCTGTTCTTTCAAAAAGGTTTTTCTTTGGAAGAACTGGGAATGGCTGTTCATGTCAATGCTTATAATTTGAATGTAAACAGTTATTTTGTGCACAAAATAGTGTTCTTGATTAATCTTTTACAATTTGTTCCTTATTTTTCTTCTTTTAACTGGAAGCCTCAATTATCCAGTCAGGAAACTGAAATTTATAACATGTGACTTAAGTGGCCAATCACATACCATAGTCAACAAACACTCAAGATGAATAGTTAATGAATAGAGCCCTATCAAATTCATGGTCCATTTTGGTCAATTTCATGGACATTGGATTTTAAAAATAGTCAATTTCATAGTTTCAGATGTTTACATCTGAAATTTAATGGTGCTGACCCAAAAGTGGATTGTGGGGAGTCATGGGGTTGGCACCCTCACTTCTGTGCTGCCTTTGGAGCTGGTCCCTGAAGGCAGTGGCCAGGGGAGATTCATGGTGGTGGGTCTGATCTCCTTCCGCCCCCAAGAGTGGCCATGCAGGGGAAGAGGAAGTCCTGTCCCTCCCCAGCCCCACCTTGACTAGCAGTTGGGGCCTGGTGCATGGTAGGAGCCCCTGGCTGGGATGCTCCCAGCCCTGCCCTTCCCCAACCCCTACAATAGCTAGATTTCACAGGGAAAATCTGATTTCATGGTCTGTGATGCGTTTTTTGTGGCCATCAGTTTGGCCTATTCATGAATGACCCATATTTGTTTTTTAGTAGCAGGTATAGTTGTTTTTAGTCCAGACATCTAATGTACTGTAGTCTAGTGGGTTCTCTGTCTTTAGATCTTCCAAAGTTCCTTTTCTCCCAAATATATCGTGGTAGTTCATTTGACATTTGATCTACTTTTGCTTCTAGCAGAATAGCCAATCGGTTATCCATGGTACAATATCATCAAGTGCTTCTCAGTTATTTCAGCTTGATTCACAAGACTTACAGATCAGAAGAAAATGGGGAGAGGAGTTAGTGGATGCTTTTACTGAGACTTGAAGGAACGTTCTGTTGGACTTAGTACAACGGCGCAAATTGCTAGTCCAGGAAAAATACAAACTCTTTCAAGGCTAAAAAATTTAAAAAAAACAAAATTCCTGTAAGGCAGCTTTGAAAACAACAATAACCCAAAATGATACAAACAGCAGCAGCAGGAAGAAAGGAGTAGGAGCAGCTGGGGCGTGACAGGGTGCGCTCACCACTCTAGCTTCTCCTGCCGGCTGTCCTGGGAATTAGCTTTGCGTGTTAGAGCGCTCTCTTCGGGTGGTGCCTTGCTGCCATCACTCCTGCTCTAGGACCCATGTCTCTCCCTGGACCTCGGCGTCCTCTTCAGTGACACTGTCCTCTGGCTGTGCCACACTGTGTTCCTCCCTTCCGGGGGACCTGCAATATCTGTCCAGCCACTTCCCTCAGTGGCAGCTGCAGTCCATTATCCCAGGGCTGCTTCCCATGCAGCTCCAGCACCCTCTTCTGCCCTTACCTCAGGGCCCTGGCCTGCAGGCCCTAGCAGCCAGCTAGGAGCTCTCTCTCTCTAGTTTCCCTGGTCTCTGCTTGCAGCACTGCTCTGTCCAGTGTGCTGGCAGTTCTCTCAGCCCTCTTGAGACACAGTCCTTCTTCCCTGGGCTCCCAGCAGAGAACTGACTTCCTCGGCCCTGCAGCTCCCATTTTATATGGGCCTGCTTGGCTCTGATTGGCTGCTCCCTTCAGCCCTTCTCTGTTTGCCTGCCTCCTGCACAGTCTCCCTAGCGCTGCTTTTAACCCCTTTTCTGCCATTGAGAGGAAGCCACCCCATCATATGGGGTCACAGGTGGGCAGGTTTTTCAGCTATAATTGATTAAATGTGAGAACAGAGGCACTGAATAGCCTCAAAGTGAATATGCGGTACAAATGCATTATCCAGGAAAAGGTGGTGTAAATTTCATACTTCCCAAAAGACTCCTACAAAAGCAAACATTTTATAATGAACTGGCATGAATTCATATAGCCTTCATTTAACAAAACCAAGTACCTCTGGGATATCATGGTGGCAATACAGGCAGTCCTTGACTTTATGACGTTCGAGTTACAACTAATAGCACTTACGTTGCTTCTACATTGGCAACCTGATTTGACTTACGACTATAAGTTTTGAGTTTACAATGCTCGGTCTCGCAATGGAGTAAATTGCGGTTCTGAGTTACAATGTTACAACTTACGGCGGAACTGTAAGGAACCATTTGTGTTGTAAGTCTGAGGACTGCTTGTATTGTGTTGATGTTCTGTTTTCCCAACAAACATCTTCACTTTCTCATCTTATGAAGTGATAACAGGATCTGAGAATTAGAACTGGTGATCAAGGCAAGATGGATGGGTGATATATGTTTCTTGAACAATTCTGGTGCCCCGAGTACCTCTAGCAGCAGCAGCAGACTGAATTCATAAATGTTTTGTAGACTCAGTCCTTAAATCAAAAAGGAAGTAAGTTCTTGACCAGAAGCATAGTATTTTCACCCAGGTCCTTTATTTTTGGCCTCCTAAAAGTAAGTCAAATGCAGATCTTTCAGAGATAAAATAAGGAATTCTGCTCCCATTCAGGTCAATGGGAGTTTTGCTGTTAATTTCAAAGGAAGCATGATCTCGGTTGTTTTAAATTCCTGCAGCACCTCAAGAGAAGCAGTTGTGGAGGGGGTACTTGTAACATCCTCTGTCTCACGTGCTGGTTGCAAGCAGCTAAGAGAGACCACCTGTGCAGAAGACTGGAGATAGGGAATGCTAGCAATATCCTGACTTTTCAGAAAACAGCTGGTGAGTCTCTTCACATCTCAGCCCACAGGTTGAAAACTGCTCTTTGTAGCACAATTAAAGAGGATGGCGTTTTGGAACATATGTGTAATACAAATGATGACCTAGTCTCCGGAGGTCTGATCCTGGAAAATTGCACTAAACAGTTTAAATGCATAAAAATCTGCCAACTCTAAAGGGTTGTCATTCTGTATCAGTCAAAAAAAAGACCAGCTCTACTCAGATTGGAAAGGGAATGAAGTGACTCCCTATGGTACAAGTAAAGGTAAAAAGATGTGATTCAAGTATAAATCAACAGTTGCTAAAGGGTGATTTCCAGGGTAAAAACTAGAAAGGAGACAAAACATTAATTACTGAAAATACATATTAGTAGCATAAACGCAATCAGGACATAACCAGTCTCCCTGTTCCTCTTTCATTTTGGATCATATGCTTTTGCTACCACATCTTTAGTAGATTTCAAAAGCACCAGCAACATTCTTAATCTGTGCACTCTTTATGGACTCATTTGGGAAACGTCAAGACATATCAGATGCATAAACCAGGGTCTTTCCAATCCGGTCACACCTACAGATGATGAAAATCGATTTAAATTAATCTCCCATTTTAGTTTTAAATCAGATGAAATTAAAACTTTGTGCAGAAAAATAAATTCATATGCAACTCTTATTTTTACTGACTATTCATAAAGTGGTTTACTTTATTTAAAAAAAAAAGGGGGGGGAGCAAAATGAAACCAGCATTTAATCTTGTTAGAAATGTTATATTATACCTCTACAGAATAAACACTGAAAAACAAAGGTTTCATGCAGCATCTGGCAGGTCTAAAACTGTTTTGCTCAGCATGCATCTGACTCTGATGCCGCTTGACATTAATGTAAATTAGGAGTAACTTCACTGATGTCAATGGAATTACACTGTTTTGAGAGAGATGAGAATCTGGTCCAATGAACCAACTCTCCTTTTATATATACCAGTAGTTCTCAACCTTTCCAGACTACTGTACCCCTTTCAGGAGTCAGATTGTCTTGCGTACCTCAAGTTTCATCTTACTTAAAAACTACTTGCTTACAAAAATCAGACATAAAAATTCAAAAGTCACAGCACACTATTACTGAAAAATTGCTTACTTTCTCATTTTTACCTTATAATTATAAAATAAACCAATTGGAATGTATATGTGCGTATGTATATATACTTACATTTATAAGTGTGTGTATATATATGTATACACTTACATTTCAGTGTATAGTATACAGAGCAGTTTAAACAAGTCATTGTCTGTATGAAATTTTAGTTTGCACTGACTTCGCTAGTGCTTTTTATGTAGCCTGTTGTAAAACAAGGCACATATCTAGATGAGTTGATATATTCCCTAGAAGACCTCTGCATACCACCAGAGGTACGCATACCGCTAGTTGAGAACTACTGATTTATACTGTACTTAGCAGTGACTTTTGTGTGTTGCAATGGAATGTGCTATAGTTTCCTTTCAGAATTCTAGAGAGCAGCTCTTTTGATAGGAGTTCTGCAAACTAATGTATGTGTCAAGGCACTTTTTGGCCAAAAAGGAGAAATGAAGAACTTTTTAGGCACTCATGAGAGTTTGTTTCCCTTTGGTTGATGTTAGAAAACATAGTGAGCCAAATTCATCCCTGGCATAATTTCATCCATTTAAGTGGCAGTACACTGGAGATTCATTTGGCCTCGTGTGGTGATGCAGCCCTTAGTTAAAATTCCACTACCGCATTGAAGGGAAGATTTGTGATTTTCTGGTTTCTGACAGAGCTCTCAGGATACAGTTAAATCACATCTGCTGGAGCTGACATATACATGGGGCTCATAAAAATACTTTTGCAAAGCAGAAACATTCCTTTGTAATGTACCAGATTGTGGTGAATGGCAAGGATGTTAAATCAATATACATGTGTATTTATCTAGTTTCTGTGTCTGTCTGTCCATCCCAATGGAGGATTCTTCCTTTAAGGTGTTCATCCTGTTTCAGTCAAGTTGACTGAAACATAGAACTGTACTTTCACTAAGCATCTTTTTTCATGAACAAACACTTCCAGCAAAATGTAGCTTAATATGTTTGTTCTATGGCCTTATTTAAACACACAATCTGTACCAATGTAACTAAAATCCAATTTTTAAATTGATCTAGTACAGTGGTTCTCAAACTGGGGTCTGCAGACCCCTGGGGGTCCACAAGGGTACTCTAGGGGCTCTGTGAGTCATGTCCAACTCTAGGAGGTCCATGAATCATGTCTGGGGCCACCGGCCCCACTGATCTACTCTTCCCTCTCCCTCCCAGTGCCTCCTGCATGCCATGGAACAGCTGTTTAGCAGCATGGAGGAGGCACTGGGACAGAGGGGGAGGAGTGGGGACAGGGTGTACTCAGGGGAGGGGTGGAAAGAGGCAGGGAAGAGGAGGGGCGGCGTACAGCTGGGGCGGGAAGAGGTGGGGTCCTTAGATAAAGGGGTGATGTGGGGGTGGGGCCTGGGGCTGAGCTGGGGTTGAGCACCCCTGGGGAAAATTAGAAGCTGGCTTGGGGTCCACAAAAATTTTTAAATCAAAATGGGGGTCCTCGGGTTGCTGAAGTTTGAGAACCGCTGATCTAGTATGAACCCCAGTGTGGACACACTTACATCAGTATACAGCTGCTTACATCAATTTAGCTCTCTAAATTAAGAGGCAAGGTTAACAATTGCTAATGCTTTATTTTTTTATATTTTCTCTGGAGTCTGGACCTTGACAATAAATAATTGTCTGTCTCTTCTATAGAGACTAATGGATGAACTATAGGTGACTGGACAGTCAGTTGGCAAGTTTAGAAGGATGAAAGGAAGTGTGAAGAGGGCCTGGTAATGGATATTCTAACATTGTATTGTGAGAACCGGAAACTGTGTGATCCTCAAACATCTGCAGAAATAACATGGGGACAAGCAGCAGAGCTGCTGATGACAAAGTTAGAGATTTGTGTGCTGTCAGTCATTTTAAAACAGCTGATTCTTTGATGTGATGACACAGTTGCAGGAAATGTAATTGTTATGATCAACATAAGGAAGAACATAGTAGTATATTTGAAAGCAGAAAAAACAGGCATAATACAAGATGGGAGGACAGAGCAATCTAGTTCAGAGTGAAGACTGAAGATACAGAGGACTGTCTATTATTATAAGACACGGTCTGAACACTAATGACACAGGGTACCGTATTTCCCTGGAGATCCTGATATCTAATTGGAGTCAAATTCACCAACAAACAGTTATTTGTGTTTTAATACTGATATATTGTATCATTGCTGCTGTTGAGGAGCAACTAGTAGCATAGGGAATATGCCAGCTGTTTATAGACTTAGGAACAGGTTGTTGTATCATATGCCTTATTATCACTATATGAATGGTTTCCCTTCCATTACATTGTAAGATGTCTCTAACCTTATGTTGTGCTTAGGCTGTACTAACTTCTTTATTGGGGATGATGTCTGAGGATTCTAAGTTTAGCAAGGAAAAGCTGTCACTACATCCATCGCATGATCCATCAAGTAGCCTTAAAAAACAGAGAAGGAGGCAGTTTTGCTGTGTAGTTAGCTAATGCTTGATCTGCCTTTAATTGTTATTGGATAGTGGGAGAGAACACTAGTTTGAATTGTTTCTCTACCAACTAGGAGTGATCTGAAAAAGAGATTAAAGCCAACATCCTCCCCCCTTGAAAAACCCTTCTGAAAACTGTCCTTTGTCATGAAGTCTACAAAAAACATGGCAACAGTTAGGCTGCTGGTGTGCTGAGATTACGGCCTATCGTGCTGACCAATATTGTCTCATTGTATCCTTTGTGACAGGGTCAGGTCAGATAGCTACCAGAGAGTGGTTGAAGGTAGATACGTTAGTCCCAGATTAAGCAGGTCCCTTTTCTCTGGGTAAAATAACAGGGAGTATTCCAGAACACTCAGGAACTTGCTAGAACCAATTAAGGAAGGCAGGCTAATTAGGATACCTGAAGTCAATTGGGAAGCTGCTAGAATCAGTTAAGGCTAATCGGGGCACCTGGTTTAAAAAGGACCTCACTTCAGTCAGTGAGGCGTGCATGTGAGGAGCTGGGAGCAAGAGGCACTAGGAGCTGAGAGTGGGAAGGCATACTGCTGGAGGACTGAGGAGTACGAGCGTTATCGGACACCAGGAGGAAGGTCCTGTGGTGAGGATAAAGCAGGTGTTTGGAGGAGGCCATGGGGAAGTAGCCCAGGGAGTTGTAGCTGTCACACAGCTGTTACAGGAGACACTCTAGACAGCTGCAATCCACTCCCAGAAACCCAAACCTCCCAACTCCTGATCAGACACAGGAGGTGTTGACCTGGACTGTGGGTTCCACCAGAGGGGAAGGTCTCTGGTCTGTTCCCCGACCCACTTGGTGGATCAGCAGAGACTGTGGGGATTGTTCTTCCTTTCCCCCATGCTGCCAGTGATGAGGTTAGCTGAGTGACTGGCAGATTTGAGCCACAAAAGTGGCCAAACTGAGGGCTGCCATGAATCTCTGAGGCGAGCAAATCTGCCAATAAGCGCAGGACCCTCCAAGGCAGAGGAGGAATTTTGTCACACCTTGTACTCCCCAGTTGGTGTGTCAACTTTCATCTGTTGTCTCGCATTTAGGCCATATCTATGCTACAAAGTTAAGTTGACTTAAATTAAGTTTGATGTTCATCCACCGCTGTAATTAAACCGCTGTTGCTCCTTGTGTCAGCGGAGCACATCCACAATAGATGCTTTGCACTGACAGAGAGTACCCCATGGATAGCTATCCCACTGTGCAACTCGTCATCCTCTACTGCTGGGAGTTCTGGGAAGGAATCACAGTGCCTCGGGCTCACCGTCCCATGGTGCAATTTTCTCTGTCCTATCATTCTGTGGGCTTCCAACTACGTTTTGTGCCACTTTCAACACAACCCTGTAAACTGTGCATCTGCCATCTCTGAAAGCATGGATCCTGAACTGCTAAACAGTCTTGTTATGAGCATTATGAACACAACACGGCTGATCCTACAGTATTTTATGAGCTGTGACTCTGATAATGACACCGTAGTGTCTGCCCTGCTGTATGCCATGGAAAGAAACAATTCAAGGTTGCTTTTGGCAATCACAGAGCAGCTGCACATGGTGGACCATTGGTTCTGGGCTTGGGAAACAAGCATTAAGTGCTGGGATTGCGTTGTGATGCAGGTATGGGATGATGAGTAGTGGCTGAAGAACTTTCAGATGTGCAAAGCCACCTTCCTGGAACTGGGTGTAGAGTTCACACCCACCCCCCAGCGCAGGGACACCAAATTGAGAGCTGTCCTCATGGCAGAGAAGTGAGTGGCGGGCACTGTGTGGAAGCTTGCAACTACAGACTGCTACCACTCAGTCACAAATCAGTTTGGAATTGGGAATTCCACCGTGGGGCTTGCAATCCTGCAACTGTGCAGGGCCATTAATTGCCACCTGCTATAAGGACTGTGAGTCTGGGCAATGTGCAGGAAATAGTGGATGGCTTTGCGGCAATGGATTCTCTGGCTGTGGCAGGGCGATAGATAGCACACACATCCCCATTTAGGCCTCAGATCACTTTGTGACACAGCACATCGACAGAAGGGGCTACTTTTCAACGGTATTGCAAATGCTAGTGGATCACTGGGGTCGTTTCACAGACATCAATGCAGGGTGGTCAGGGAAGGTGCGTGACACACGCATCTCCAGGAACACTGGCCTGTATAGAAAGCTGCAAGCAGGGACTTTGTTTCCAGACCAGAAGTTTACAATTGGGAATGTTGAAATGCCAATTGTAATCCTGGGAGACTCTGCCTACCCCTTGCTCCCATGGCTCATGAAGCTGTACACCAGAAACCTTAAGAGCAGCAAGGAGCACTTCAACAACGGGTTCAGCAGGTGCAGGAGGACTGTTGAATATGCCATTGGCAGATTAAAGAGTCACTATTGCTGCCTTTTTGGCAGGTTAGACCTCAGTGAGGAAAATATTCCCATGGTCATAGCAGCCTGTTGTGCTTTGCATAACATTTGCATAATATTTGTGAAGCTAGGGGGAAAAGTTTCCCCGGGGGCATGGAGCGTTGAGGTGGATCAGCTAGTGGCTGCTTTTGAGCAGCCAGATACCAGGACTGTTAGAGGGGCACAGTGGGGAGCTATTTGAATCTGGGAGGCTTTGAAGGAGCGTTTTGACAGTGAGCTCCAGTAATGTGTGTTTCAGAGTAACAGCCGTGTTAGTCTGTATTCGCAAAAAGAAAAGGAGTACTTGTGGCACCTTAGAGACTAACCAATTTATTTGAGCATAAGCTTTCGTGAGCTACAGCTCGCTTCATAGGATGCATGCTGTGGAAAGTACAGAAGATCTTTTTATACACACAAACCATGAATAAATGGGTGTTTACCACTACAAAAAGTTTTCTCTCCCCCCACCCCACTCTCCTGCTGGTAATAGCTTATCTAAAGTGATCACTCTCCTTACAATGTGTATGATAATCAAGATGGGCCATTTCCAGCACAAATCCAGGTCCCCCCCCCCAACCCACTCTCCTGTTGGTAATAGCTTATGTAAAGTGATGACTCTCTTTACAATGTGTATGATAATCAAGGTGGGCCATTTCCAGCACAAATCCAGGTTTTCTCCCCCCCACTTTCTTTCCCCCCCTACAAACCGCCCCCACAAAAAAGTGGGGGGGGGGAGAAAACCTGGATTTGTGCTGGAAATGGCCCACCTTGATTATCATACACATTGTAAGGAGAGTGATCACTTTAGATAAGCTATTACCAGCAGGAGAGTGGGGTGGGGGGAGAGAGAACCTTTTGTAGTGGTAAACCACCCATTTCTTCATGGTTTGTGTGTATAAAAAGATCTTTTGTACTTTCCACAGTATGCATCCGATGAAGTGAGTTGTAGCTCACGAAAGCTTATGCTCAAATTGGTTAGTCTCTAAGGTGCCACAAGTACTCCTTTTCTTTTTTAATAATGTGTGTTTCAGTAATGCTTTGAGACAGGTATTGCTTTCTTGCACCAGAGCCTGACTTTGTAATGATTGCTGTGTATTTCATTCACTGTACTCTGCAAATGCACTGATTACCACGGTGTATGAATTTCAGCAGCAACCACCGTGATTTTTAGACAAATAAAAATTCATTTTTTCCATAAGTACGTTTTTATTAATCAGCAATACAAATGTTTCGGTTTTCTAAAAGGACATGACAGTTAAGAGCACATTTTGAAATGAGGCTCTCAGTTGGGTATATGTCCAGCTGTCCTTCTGAAACATGTCCCTAGCGGTGGAGTGCATGGGTTACTGGGACAGCCCTGGAACATGCAAGGACTGGGGGTGGGGGTGGGTTGGGGAGGACATGTAAGCCAGTTATGTATGGGCTGCAGGGGGATGTGAGCATGGATGTATTCTGCTTTCAGTGCAATCAGGGACCTCAGAATGTCTGTTTGGCCTTTCAGAAGCTGTATCATCCGCTCTTGCCCCTGTATCACCCCTGTTTTCTCTCCTGGCTATCCATTCTCATTTATAGTCTCTCTCCATGCTTTCTGTTGTTGTCAGCTGCATCAGACGAATGTAACGCCTCCCTGAACATGTCTTCCTTATTCCTGCTGGTTTTTCTCCTTATCAATTGGAGCCGCTCATCCGGTATGCAGGAGCAAACCCTCAAGGGCTCATCTGCAGAAGCTAAAGAAACAGTAGACAAAGACACTATTTGGAGTGCAGTCTCAGCCTTGGTTCAAACAAGTTTGATACACCACTTTCTAACTTTCCCTTTGCGCGCACACAGCATTATGAGAGCCCTAACCATGGTGAGTTCGGCCTGGGGTGGGGAGGGCAAGATGGGAGAAAGGATTGGGGGGGTTTCACAGGGGTTTCAATACAAGTGCCCAGGGGCCACTAGTCTGAATACTGACACCGTTTTCCATAGGCGCGGGTGATAGCAGCTGATATCGTGCTCCTGAGGGTAACCAAGGATGCAAGGAGGCAGCTTCTGCATGTGTGTGGCTACAGACTGGGTCTGTATACTGCTCGCCTACGTGCTGCTATGGTGCCTGCAGATGTAATTGCTGATTGGTACGGCAAACTTTGCTACCATAGGGGGAAGGAACGAGGCAGCCCTCCCAAGGAACCTTCAGCAAAGAATTGCAGCATACCTCCAGGAAAGTTTCTTAGAGATCTCTATGAAGGATTCCCTGCACATCCTGGTTTGCATCAACAATGTTTTCCGCAGTGTTGCCTCTGCATAGCTGCACAGAGGAATGAGACGCTGGTGCAATCAAGGGTTGTGTGCGTTATTTCTATTCCTCTCCTACCCTGGAACAAAAGAAAAAGCAGAGTTCTACCTCTTGTCTTCCTGCAGTATTAAAGCATGAAAACTTACTGGAGCGCCCCTCTCATGCATCAGGCGTGCCAGGGCTGGAGTGCTGGGACTGGTTAGACCCCTCCATTGTTAAAAAGAGGTCCTGACTTGCCACCGGACATCCCTGTCACCTGTCCCCCATCCTCCTCCAGTTCCACTTCCTTGTCCCTGGGGTTCACTCTGCTGGCCGCTTCCTCCAGCCCCCTCCCCCAAATGTCCATGGGGCTCTTGTGGTGGAGGTGGGGTTGCAGCTCTTTGTAGAAGCAGTACGTCTTTGGCAATGCACAGAGTGACAATTGGCCTCCCTTGCCTTCTGGTACACCTGCCTCAGCTCCTTGATCTTGGCACAGCACTGCTGTGTGTCCCTTTCATGGCCTTTCTCCACTATGCCATGACCAGTCAGCCTAGAGGTATCAAAGTTCGTATGGCTGGAGAAGAGCTGCAACTGCATGGCCTCCTCTCTCCACAGACCCAGCAGATCCAACAACTCCAGTGTACTCCAGGCAGGAGCGCGTTTGCTGCGGGGAGCTTCCATGGTCAGCTAGGAAGATGCAATGTGAGTTGTACATGCCAAGTAAACAGGAAGTGGAATTTCAAAAATTCTTGGGCCTTTAAAGGAATGATGGACATTGTGAGACACCTCCTGGAGGTCTTTTAGGGCAAAATAAGTAACACAAGTGTTTACACTGGCACTGTGTCACTCTAATTTTGTTGCAAAAATTTCTGTGCCTCTCGTCCAGGTGGTTTTATTATGTCCGTGTAGCAGGAGAATTTAATCGGCGGAAGGAGCATTGCACATCTACTTGTTTTGTCAACGAAAGCTGACTTTGGTCGACAAAACTCTGCAGTATAGACATGCTCTTAGATTATAAGCTCTTTGGGGGCAGAGACTGGCTTTTTGTTCCATGTTTGTACAGTGCCTAGTACAATGGGATCCTGGTCTAGACTACAAAAAGAAAAGGAGTACTTGTGGCACCATAGAGACTAACACATTTATTTGAGCATAAGCTTTCGTGAGCTGCAGCTCACTTCATCAGATGCATGCAGTGGAAAAGACGTCTCCAAGTGGTCTGTTTCCCTGTTCTTTGTTTAAAACGCTTGGTGGTGGCAGCATACTGTTCAAGGACAAGGCAAAGTTTGTACCTTGGAGAAGTTTTTAACCTAAGCTGGTAAGAATAAGCTGAGGGGGTCTTTCATGCGGTTCCGCACATCTGTACCCTAGCTCACCAAAGCTTATGATCATATAAATTTGTTAGTCTCTAAGGTGCCACAAGTACTCCTTTTCTTTTTGCGGATACAGACTAACACGGCTGCTATTCTGAAACTGGTCTAGACTGGGGCTCAAAGGTGCTCTGATAATACAAATAGTAATAACATTTTCAAAAGTGGTTACAGGGTTTGGGTCCATCCAGTTAGGTACCCAGAATCTGAGACTCCCACAATCATTGATCTTTTTTTGAAATTTAAGTTTAAAAGGACTTGGTAAAGGCTGCACAGTGAGTCAACAGCACAGCTAGGAAAGAACTCAAGACAGCTTGCTTTCCCTTCCCATGCTCAGTCCAGCAGACCATGTTGCCGCTTCCAATGTGCTACTTATATTGCTGCCTCCTTCTCAAAATGATTCATGCTCCTCCTATAAAGCTGATGTGAGAGTTGGATCAGAGACCGGGTCAGTTGATCAGGACACGCAGGTGAATGAGGACAGACACAGAGATGGATTTAAGCGGGAGGCCATAACTTAACTTAGGGCAGATAACACTGTGAAGGGGTGCTATCTCCCTGTACTAGGCATTTAAGTAGGCCCATTGCAGGGTTCCCATCATATAGCCCATAACTCAGGGTTGACTCTCCTCAGCTTACCACTGGATTCAGCTCACTTTGCGGAATCCTCTCATCCTGCCACCTGTGAAGGGAACAGAACGTACCAAAGCGGGACCTTGGTCTGGGAAGACTTCAGATTTCCCGTTTCCGGAGGCTTGAGGTCCACCAATGAAATCCCAAGTCTCTTATTTCTGTACACTGGCCCTTTTGGCCTTGTATCCGCGCTGGACACCAGCCACAAGATGCAGCAAAAGAAACATTCATATAAATTACTAATATTAAATTCTTCAGTTCTATTCCTGTTTAGCTTAACTCTGCCTTCATGATATTGTAAGGAAGGTGAAAATGTGTATGTACAAATATTGCTTTAAGGGATCTACTGGCATTAATTCTTGGCAGCTCTTAGCCTCCGGACAATATATCATTACAGTTACTATTTGAATATATTCTCATTTGCGTGCAACCTACAACTGAAATGAATTAATTAGTAATGGCTTCGTTACATAAATGTGAAATATATTTATTGTTTATTTTGGGGCTATCAACCATTTTGGCAACTCTTTCTGGTATACTGAACATTCTCCAACACAAGCCCAGTTTATGCAGAGCATGTGAAGTCTGAAGACATTTAAAAAGGGAGAGTGGGAAGCTGAGAATAGCGATAAGTATATAAAATATGAGATTTAACAATAAAATTACTTGATATGATAGATTATTTCTGCATTTAAATGCCCTAATTGTCACCCAGAGGAGGTAGCTGTCTAGAGTGATTAGAAATTAGAGACCTGGTATCAAAGGAAGCTTAGTGTTAGTAATAGGATAACATGTCTCTGTGTTGACTGTATCCATCTACCTTTATACAAAAATATATTAGGAGATTCTCTGGTCAGACTTAGGTTTTATTTCCCCTGAATGTGCTTTCCTCCTCCCAGTCTCACTAATCTTCTTTTGTTCAAAAATAGTTGGGAGAAACTAATCCTACCACTGGAGACTCTGGGCACACTCCTGTACACAAACTAGGTATGAAGCCTCCAGTCCCATAGCATTTGTTGTTGCAAAACTCCCACCATATACCTTTAGGATTAGATACACAGTAATGAAATAAACCAACTAAATGTATTAACTAACCTTCCCGCTTCATATACTCACTTGTTCTGCTGTCTGATGATAACACAGCAGGGCCTGTCTTATGCTCTCAGAATAAATATTTCTATAGGGCTCAGTGTTTGGCCAGAGTAAGGACTACACGGGTGAGCCCTCCAATAGTAATTGCCACTAAATTCTTCCGACAGTTTTTGCTCTCATAAAGCAAAATTATGGAGGGAAACCACCAGTGGACAGATTCTCCCCTCCTTCAACTCTCTTACAATTCCTGATTCCCTCCTATCTGGCCTCGCGTCCTTCTGCAGCATAGGCACTGGAGCGGGGGGGCAAAGGGCCATTGCCCTACCCCTCTTTTTATATATGGGAGGCCACTTTTTAAAACCTGGCTGGGATGGAGCGTGCCATGGCCTGGTCTGGCTGGCTGCCACTCACTCTGCATTGTGCCAGCAGCTGGGCCTTTACCTGCTTGCTTCTGAAAACATGGTGGTAGCTCCTCTCAGTGCCAGGGACTGGCCGGGTCTAGGAAGCAGGATGGACCCGCTACCCAAGGGCCCCAGGCTTACCAGCAGGGAGGGTAAAGTAAAGAGTGTGTTTGGGGGCTGGTGGGGCGGGGAGGCTCTTTTGAGGCCTGAGGGGGTGACGAGGGTAGGAGTTGGGCTGGTGTTGGTGGTGGGGCGGCAGGGGCTCTGGGAGGATTGGGTTGTTGGTAGGGCACTCCCTCAAGGGCTTTGGGAGGATGGGGCTGGTGATGGGGGCTTGCCCCTCTCCCCCACTTTTGCAGTCCTTCCGATGTCCATCTTTAGAGCCCTTACAAATGTGTATCCGCGTCCGATCCATCCGCAAAAATCATCTGCGGATATCCGGAGATTTGCAGGGCTCTACGCTGGGGGCTGGGCTGAGGCTCCGCGGCACCCCCGCGTCCAGAGCTTGGTCAGGTAGAGACATGCTGGCAGATGTGGGGAGCCATGGTGGACCCTCTACCTGCCCTGGGCATGGGGCACGAGCAGCCCCTGTCCCTGCCTCCCAGGCCCTCTGCCTGAAGCAGGTGGAGGATCTGAGCCATGGTTCCTCACAGCTGCCCACCTGCTCTTACTGTCAGAGCCCTGCGCAGATACAAAATTTGTATCTGCATCCGTGCTGGTATCTGCAGAAATGGTCCACGGATATAAAGCAGATACCTGCAGATTTGCAGGATTCTGCACATCTTCTGCAGCATGAGAGAGATTTCCCTACATCATCAGAAGTAAACACTGTTATGAATTGAACTGTATCAAGGATCCTCCCCCACTCTGAATGCTAGGGTACAGATGTGGGGACCTGCATGAAAACCTCCTAAGCTTATCTTTACCAGCTTAGGTCAAAACTTCCCCAAGGTACAAAATATTCCACCCTTTGTCCTTGGATTGGCCGCTACCATCACCAAACAAATACTGGTTACTGGGGAAGAGTTGTTTGGAAACATCTTTCCCCCCAAATACTTCCCAAAACCTTGCACCCCACTTCCTGGACAAGGTTTGGTAAAAAGCCTCACCAATTTGCATAGGTGACCACAGACCCAAACCCTTGGATCTGAGAACAATGAAAAAGCATTCAGTTTTCTTACAAGAAGACTTTTAATAGAAAAAGGAGTAAATAGAAGTAAAGAAATCCCCTCTGTAAAATCAGGATGGTAGATACCTTACAGGGTAATTAGATTCCAAACATAGAGAATCCCTCTAGGCAAAACCTTAAGTTACAAAAAAGAGACAGACAGAAATAGTTATTCTATTCAGCACAGTTCTTTTCTCAGCCATTTAAAGAAATCATAATCTAACACGTACCTAGCTAGATTACTTACTAAAAGTTCTAAGACTCCATTCCTGGTCTATCCCCGGCCAAGACAGCATATAGACAGACACACAGACCCTTTGTTTCTCTCCCTCCTCCCAGCTTTTGAAAGTATCTTGTCTCCCCATTGGTCATTTTGGTCAGGTGCCAGCGAGGTTACCTTTAGCTTCTTAACCCTTTACAGGTGAGAGGAGTTTTCCTCTGGCCAGGAGGAATTTCAAAGGGGTTTACCCTTCCCTTTATATTTATGACAAACTGATTGACTTAAAATCATCTTATATAACAGTATATGGATGATGATCTGTTCACTTTTCACTTTCAACTGTCATGCATTTAAAAATGCTTGAAAGTTTTTCATGCTTTCTTTGGAGGGAATTGTTCTTTTACAGAGGGCAGATGACCTCTAATGTGGGGAATGGTCTCTTTGTCGGACATGAGGGAATATTATTGCTGAGAGTCCGAGAAAGACCCAGTTGTGTTATTGCTCAGCAGAATCAATTGGGATATAATGCAGGACAGTTGGTTAATGTATTTTGTCTCTTGTATTAACTACTGTATATCTAAACCCAAGGCTGTTAATTTTTCCCTGCACTAGGCAGACTCTGAAGTAGTCTGAATCTGCTGAGTTCATTTCGTACTCGAACAAAGGTGTTGCTAATATGCCTGCTGTTTAGTTATAATTGCTAAAACTTCTGCTTATGGTAATAATTTCAGAAATGGTTCCTTTCCTGATGTGAAAACAGACCAAATGAAATGTCCTTTCTCACCTGCCAAAATATTAGACACTGACTAACGATAGTTTATGATGCTCAAGACGAAACAGCCAAATTCCATTGCTGAAAAAATGATTATAGAACTTTAAAAGCTGTGAAACATGCATGGGCATCAATGACAGATTGCTTTATGGGAAAGATGGACCATTTAATGGTGAAAGTAAAAGGGCAAGTTTCAGCAAAAGCAATTAGTAACGAATTCATGGGACCGAGTTCCTAACTTAGATCATTAATCTTTTAAAATTTGTATTAGCCATACTGTAGTGATTTGTTGGTCCAAAATCATCCTTGGTATAAATCCACTGGCTGTAAGAAAATTACATACAACACTCTTAATGAAATCAGGAAATTTCAGTGTCCTTAATTTAAAAATAGAGAGCAGTCTTTAAAGACCCTTTAGTTAAATATAAAAATCTGACTCCAAAGAATTTGTCACAAGCTTAAGTCTTGCACTTGTATTGGTAGTTAAATAAAGAAATGCAGATCTGATTAACTGTTGCCTGGAATTCTTTTGAGCTTATATGTCTTTAGTCAGAAGTAAAAAAATGAACTGCATTATAGCGATTTAAATTTATAATTGGAGGACAACCCACAGCTGTAAATAAAAGTCTGTTTGTAGAGAGAGAGAATTAGCAGGTGGCTGAGGAAAAACTTATGTTTCACAGAAGGGGGTTGGTAGTGATTAAAAACATTATATGGGTTTGAACTAAATGGCAAAACAATAGCTGTGTTGTTGTAGTTGGATTGGTCCCAGGATGTTAAAAAGACCAGGCGGGTGAGGTAATATCTTTTATTGGACCAACTTTTGTTGGTGAGAGAGACAAGCCTTCAAGCTTATACAGAGCTCTTCTTCAGAGCTTTTGAAATAATAGCATGTTTGTCTGACCATTTGTGTTAATATCTCCAGTTGGTGTAGGCTGTTGATTTGCTACTGCTCAGCCAGCTTGTAATAAACTGAACCCAACAGCTAAAATTGGAAAGGCAGATCATTTCCCACCATCCTGCAGCCACCCCTGTGCAGAGTGCAGAGATGGGCGAGTGAAGTCTTGGTGGTTTTTCATTCAGAAGAATAATAGGCACTTGGTCTCTCTGCAGAAGCATCCCCAGGAAGGGGCATGTGTTCACTTTCAGTGGTGTTCTGCTCTAAGCTACGGTGCATTCCAACATTTCACTGACAATGTGTGTCTTTCAGGCACATTAGCCAGGTGCTGTTTAAGCCTGTTAGGAGCCCATATAAATTGTCATCAGTGATACAACAGATACCTGGGAGAAGCACAGTATGTGGCATTGTTATTGGCAATCTGCCCTATGATGCCTGGTGGCCATCTCCATTAGTGAGGCCACCAGAGCCCTAGTTAAATAAAGCTGTGCTATTAACTGCACTTGCCAGGGTCTCCGGTGTCTGATGTAATTCACTGGCATGGGGGAGTGAAGAGCAGAGCAGCAGCAGCTCAGGGATTACTGACTGCAGATTGCTTCACTAGCTGTGTTGTCGGGAAGTTCAACATATCATCTTATTTGTGCTAACTTTCTTAAGTCCTCCTTCTGCTCTTGCACGATGTCACACCACCTGCCTCCCGGTTGCTGAGCAGGATGATCTCATATGGACTCCTCTTTTCTGCACACACTTCTGTGTGAAGTTCAGTAGGAAGTTTCATTCAATAGGATTGCTTGCATGAGGAAAGTGAACAGGATTTGACTTTATTCTTGGGAGAGACAAGTGTTTATTGGAGTCCTAGGTATGTCTGGTCATCATCACAGCTTTGTTGGTGTCATTTTTTTTATATGAGAGATCATTGGCAAAGAGTTTTGGGATTTAACTTCCTTTAAACTGCTTCTGTAGAAAGTGCTCTCTTGTTGTTTATTACCATGACTTTTTCAAAGCATTTAGTTCAGAAGACAACCTGTCATCTGATGATGGACATGCTCCTGCTCCTATTAAAGCCAGTAGGAGAGTTGTCATTGACTTTACTGGGAACATGACTAGACCCCCCAATAGGGACCATGCCAATTTACAGGAAAATAACTGCAAGGAGGCTATGGTTGGTGCTCCTTATATGTTTCGTACAGTCACATAAATCTTGGGCTGGAATTACTCCATGTAACTCAGTGCAGCTCAAAACCGCTAAAAAAAAAAGCTGTAATATTACATTGTTACCCGCTCAATTTAAGGTACCCTGCCTATACCCTACTGAGGGCTTTTGAGCGTGACCCAGTCAATGTAGGGCACCCCCACCCTTTCCCTTCCAAGGGCTCAGCGTGTAAGGCACCTATCCTTACCCAGGGGACTCAGAAAGAAACTTGGTCAATTTAAGTACCTGCCCTTTCCCTCGCAATTCAGGGCTCTATGCGTCTGTGGAACCTTTTTCCAGTGAAGGAGCCTTACACAGTTGTGCTCTAAACATCTATTTATTAGCAGCCCACAGAGAATACGTATACCGAGCAAATCTCTTATGCACACCACTCCCAATATACAGACAAATTTCACCTGATAGCCAGTCAGGGTTAATTCATCTGGGGGTTCCCGGTGATGCCTCTGCAAGTCACGATCATGCAGAGGGGTCAGAGTTCCAGCAGCTTAATGGTGAACTGCAGTCCGGAAGTGGTTCCCAAAGATCACTGTTTTTCATTTACATTATATAGGTAAAACTAGCTCCCTCCTTCAAATTTACTAAACCTATCACATTATCCCACACTCCTAAATAACAAAAAGTTGAACCAATTACGCACTGGCACCTATGTGTCCTCCTTGCTGCCCTAGTTCCTTACATTTTATCTTTCATGCCCAAATTGTAACTTAATTGTGACCTTCTCTATTTGTGCAGATGGTCAGGATAAAATGCTGGTCAGAGCTTATTTTACCATTTGTTGAGTCTCTTTCTGTATCCTCCCTAATTTTCCAGCGTCTTTACAACCTTGGTGGTTATGACTCTCGTGAGGGACATTCCTGAGGTGGGGGGGTGCTTTATCATCAGCAGAAAATTCCTTTTTTCAATTTTAGTGATGAACTCCCTGAGTTTCACCCAAGGCTGGTTTAATAGCTGGTGGGGTGGGGGTTATGAGGTCTCAGGCCTACAACATGGTCACAGTGTCAGATTATTATTTGCTTTAGTTTATATTTACATAAAAAATCACACTTGTGCCAGGTTCCTAGCACCTTTAGCATATCGCTACCACGTGGCCCTTGCATAGAATATAGTTTTCTATGTCATTATTTAATTACAAGGAGACCATAATGCAAAAAATGTACAAACGTGTCAGTAAGAACATTGTACTCTACACTAGCATCCTTTTTAGCAGGTCTTGAGAACATGCCAACGTACTACTCAAAGGAGGCAATGTTGGAAAGAGTAAAATATAATTTGATGTTGTACTAATAGGGTAAGATCTGTAGAGATGTGCCTTAAGGGAAAGCAAAATGTCAAGTATAGCACCTTTAAATAAGAAAAGCACGTTGAACTGTGATTCTGTCAGATCTTAGGTTCAGTCCCGTCAGCTTGGATCTTGTACAGGTAATATGTATCTAATGGTGGAATGGAGGCTTCAAAGAAAATTTGGGTACTGCAGAAAAAAGGGGTTTCTGGCATTCTTTACTCAGTTGGTATTGAACCAATGTCACAAGGTTGCATTAATGGCACTGTGCTGCTGGAGACACTGTCTTAGATGAGACTCTAACTAATACCTTGGCTGGCCACTTGTCATTAGGGCTCCTTGGCACTTTTTGTAAGTTAATGTGTGGTGGCTGGCCAAATTCCAATTTGGGTATTTAGGGCCAGATTCTGGGCAGTACAGGCTGGAAGGGAGCAGGAGGAATAAGGGTGGCTTTAGGCCACCTTTGTGTCCTCCAAATTATGGGTCTGCCATGTGGTCTACCTAGCTCCCAGTGCAATTTAGAGCATCCTTAAGGATTGCTCTAAGTTACGGCATCCTTATGTGGGAATCAATGGGCAGTTCGATCATATATGCAGAATTTGGGTCAGACCTGCAGTCAATGTAATGAAGAGTTCATGGGATCCAGCAGCTTTTGTTTTTTTTGGTAGGAGCTGGATCCTTGGTAAAGACCCATATAACTATTTAAAAACTGGCATTCAATGATGGATAAAGAATAATGTAATCAAGGCACAGGAGGATAACATTTAGAGTAAAAGAGTCAGTGACAGTTGGAATTGCAGAAAACTCCAGAAGAGGAGAGGTAATATTGCTTCTAGGGAATAAATTAACCCTAGTCCTCTGCTCTGAGAAGCACCAACAAACTAGCCTGTGCTGTGGGGGAAATTAGACAGTCCCAAGGTCATTACCATTTTGTGCTGAAGTGTTTTTATTAAAAAGAAAAAAGCTACCACAAATCAAACAAATAGGACACCTTTTAAAGTCCTCTAAATGATTGTATCATAAATATGCTATTTTATTAGGGGAAAAAGCCTCTAGGGAATTAATGCCTGAGTAGGCAAAACTCCTGCTGGAATATGCTTTTGGGAAATACCTCTCTAGGCAAAATCCTGCTATCTCTGTCCTCTGAGCTTCCTGGGGAGGCCTTTATGTGTGCAGAGATCAAACAGACCACAGGCAAGGTATTCTTATTATTCTAGCACAGTAATGACAGCTAGATCCCATGTAAAAGTGGACGCAGCTGTCTTCTCAGTTCCTCTGGCACATAACTGACTACTTTGTCACAAAGCTGTTTCATTTAGGAAGGATATAGGTTTTCATATGTATAGTTGGTAGAGTTTTTTTTGTTCCTGTATTCGAGAGATGAAAAAACATTGAGAGCCATCAGATTTTCACACAATATTGATTTGTATCCTGTACATACAGCACATTTGTTATTAAGCTGAGCAACAACATTATTTTTACACTGGTTTAGGATAAATCTGTTACATATACTAAACTGTTTACATAATGAAATTTAATTCTCCTTAGAACATGTTTCCAATATTACATATTTTTAGTCGTTAAAAGCCAATGCATACCCTTCCTTACAGCTAAGAGATTGAGGCTTTGAACATGTAGATGAACTCTCTAATTTACAGTGATATTATGTTTAGTGTTTAGAATATCAATGACAATCCCTAGAAAAGAATACTATTTAACTGTGGACAATGAAGGTATCTGCAGAATTTTGAGCGGTCATAGAACATGCTACTACAGTTAAATGAGAAACATAGTGAATGTAAAAAACTAGCATGCTGAATTTTATTAACAAGTGAATTGTATTCTTAGAAATTAAGGGCAAAAAGGATCATTATGGTTATCTAATCTGATCTCCTGCATAACACCGGATTTTACCCACTAACTTTTGCTGCAAGCCTATTACCATGACCAATATGTATTTTGAAGGTTACTGTATAATTATAATGTAATTTACATGTTTATTTTTGAAGACTATTGCTATAGCCTATTTAGATTTTTTTCACAACTCACAAACTAATACGAATTGTTTGTATTGTGGTAAGGTCCAGAGACCTGGGTTATAATCAGGGTCAATTGTTCTAAGTATTGTACAAATCAGAAAGAAAGAAATCCCGAGAAGTTTACAATGTAATTTAAAACAAGTCACAACAAGTGGGTGTAACAACAAACAGAGGGTGCAGCGAGAGAATGAGAATAACAATATTAAGAATAGGTAGCTAATCAAGCTCTGCAAGGTGAACTGATGGCTTCAAGACTTTGCTGCTTAGGTACGTGGAACATTACCTAGCACAATGGAGTGCTAGTCCAGGACTGCGGCTTTTACGTGCTACCACAATACAAATAATAATTAATCATCAGTTTTTTAAGAAACATAATTAAATAAGTAAACATCAGCACCTAGCAGTTCTGATTGAAATAGTCAGAAAAAGATAGCTGGGCCTATAATTGTAGGTTATAGACAGATACATAATTGGCTGCGAAAGATACGGACGATGCAAAACGTGTTTGGTGAGTAGAAGGGAGTCTAAGGTGGAATAACATATATGCTGAGCAGTTGGAAGAGAGAAGTAACATCTTACTAGAATATGGAAGTAGGTGTAAATTCAAGTAGGCCTCTGTCTACTTAACCTTGTACCTCTTTATACCTTCTTCCTGCTAATTGGCATGTCTCTAACACCAGTTCAGACTCCTGCACACTTCAATTCATACTATGACTGGGGCATCTTAATGTCAATTAGCTGAACACAGGTTATGTGTATGATGGTTCAAGTTACCCTTTGGTAAATGTGTAACTTAAGCCATCTTACTTATCACCTATGACTTTGGTTCATTAATACTGAGGACCCTGTGCTCCCCTGTGTGGGTTTGTATTTGCAGTTTCCTCCAAATTCCTCCATCACCAGGATGGGTCATGGAAGTCACAATGAGTTTCACCCCTAAAGCCTGTGGATCATTCATTCGCTTTAAAATGCCTTATTTAAATAGCGATAGTATACAACCTGGATACAGAGCTCTTTATACTGTGATCTTATCAAGAGCTCAGACAAAGCAAGGATGGGCCTGACTAGGAATCACATGATTCCTTTGGGATGAATGAATGAAAAAAGGAACCAAGGCTGATGAAAAGGCTGCTGTGTCAAGAGAAAATTCACTTCCGGTGAATGCTGGGGGACACTTGAACTGCCACTTCCCCTGGGGGCTCTGCCTGGGGAAGACAGCTGGAACTTGTAGATAAGACTTTGTAAGCCGGCCCGTTGATGGAGACACTTGTGAAGATACACTGAAACGTGTATCTGTGGCTGCAATGGACATCAATACTCCCTGGTCTCTTTTGGGTTCACTCTAGGTGGCTTCTGGTCCTCAGAAGAGTTTGGGTTATTGAATGCATTCACATAAAGTATTAGTTACTGCTTTCTCTCCATGATGATTTTGTCATGCACAATATTAGGATTTGCTTTATATATATTTCTTTTCCTTTTTGATTTGCAACATTCTCCACTAATTTCCGTTGGTAGGCTCTGACAATGCCACATAGTATAAGAAGTAGCTTCAGACCATGGAACTGGGGCTGCATCAGTATTTTGGCCATTGATCTGCTTGGTGTCTGAACTAACCCCATTCCTTACTCTTCATTCATCCCACAGGGATCAAGTGACCACCTTACCCAGACTCGGAAAATCTTTGTTTATATGACTTTTGTGAATTTCCATCCAATAATCAGGTAAGTACTGTCAACACCCCTGATTTGATGGGAGCAGTTAGATTAAAGAAATCACTGAACTCATGTTGTGGTTATAGTTGTCGACTCAGATGCCATCACTAGCAATGAAACAGAAAAGTTTTGAACACAGCAACACTACTCTGAATACTGACACATTACTTCTACTCTCCAGTTTGAAGGGATTAGGGGAAATTCGGCATTTTGTCATTAAAATCATTTTAAGGTGAAGTGTTTTTACTAAAACATAAATTTTAGTTGGTATAGTTCTGTGAACCACAACTGGCTCTTTCAGCAGATAAGAGCAATAATCTTTGAATGTCTCTTGTTTCTTGATGGACTGGAAAATATAGAATATTGTGAAAATCTCAGTGTATCATGTTTAAAAATCCTCCCCATCTGTGAGTGAACTGAATCATTCTTAAGTTTCCCATCTGTCCCTTGTTTACATCTGAATCAGCTGTGAGCAAGTGAAACCTACAGTTGCTCAGTTCTTCCCTTTGGAAGAATTCCAAACAATAACAAAGTGAACACAATTAGGAACATTTTTTAATAAATGTATTGCACTTATTTTTATAACCAGATTTCTAATTTTAGAACCGGGGACTAAGTAGCTAATAGTTCTGTGTCTGATCCTTAAATATGAAGTAGGTTTTTCAAGACTTGTTTGTCTCTTGTGACAAGATTGACAGTAGGCCATGTTGTATTTATGTATTCAATACAAAGCAGCTGGGGGGATACTTTGGATTTCAATTAATCATTCTAACTGCTGTAAGAGGTGGTGTATTTTTTAGTCAGTTGGAGCATGGAAAAATAGTGCAGTGGAAGACAAAAATAATTCAGTTTTTTACCTCCGTGTATATTACAGACCATTTCTTTAAATAATTGGTCTTAATGAGAGTGTTTTGCTTCCAAATCCCTCATCTGATATACTCCTGCTAAGGGGATTCGCTTAAAGTAGAGATGCTCCTAAAACCAAACTGCCAAAACTGGGGGTTCAGCTACTTATAGTAATGAAGTGAGCTGTAGCTCACGAAAGCTTCTGCTCAAATAAATTTGTTAGTCTCTAAGGTGCCATAAGTACTCCTTTTCTATAGTAATTTAGTTTTTTTCACACGAGAGCCACTCCTTTCCCTTGCATTCTTCTTTGTATTCTTGTTTCACGTTTATGCAGTTACTCTGAAATATGTGGTCATTGAATTTTCAGATAAATCCTATGAATGAGAGAGGGAATTCTGAGTTTCCTCTCATGCGGTGTGATGTAAAACTAGTACCTAAATTCAGTGGAGTCACTCCTGAATTACACTGACTAGGGTAACTGGGAGGAGAATTAGTCCAGTTGCCCATTTGTTGTGTAATTTGTCTATATAAAAATCAGCCTTCTTTCTGGGACATTTCTTTGGGCTTAGCACCTTTGAAT
Organism: Eretmochelys imbricata; assembly: GCF_965152235.1. Classification (NCBI taxonomy): domain Eukaryota; kingdom Metazoa; phylum Chordata; order Testudines; family Cheloniidae; genus Eretmochelys; species Eretmochelys imbricata. The sequence goes on from NC_135581.1 coordinate 60,649,710, forward strand.
TTGTTTTTGAGTCAGCTTACTTCCCTAATGGCTGCATAATTATACTTTGACATTGCTCATCACTAATCTGTTTTAGCAGCTGAAGTACCATAATTATGGGGTAATGGAAAATTCCAATTCAGTAATTAAAAAAAATTATTTGAATCAACGCTCCGGGAATTGTTCATGGACCACATTTGGTCTATGAAGTTAATTTTTGGGGGTACTACATACAGGTGAATAATAAGAACACACATTGCATGTAGAACCTGGAATTCAACATGTGAAGATATCAGCAGAAGCCAGTGGGATGGATGTCTCTCACAGATTTTCCGTGGCTTCTTGGAGACGTGTTCAATTTGTAAATGTTTAATCACAACTTTTGGAGGAATTGGCATACCAGTAGTCACTCAACAGAAAATTGTTTTTGGTGACTTTAGGAGTTTTGAAACACTTGTTACATATTATTATAGAAAAGAACTATCCTTTATTATTAACAAATAAGCAGGTTCTGGAAGCTTTGATTTTTGTTGTCTTTTGAGCAAACCTTTGAGTGTTTGAGAGTTGCATGGTAGCAGTTGCAGTTTGGTATTGTAACACTCCTACCTATCTGGCCTTTCTGATTATTTCCCAGCCACCTGACATTAAACCATCATATGCATATAAAAATTCCAATAATCCAGTATAGCCATACAGTAACTATTCCAATAACCAGGTCACATACAGAATTCATAAATTATTACAGGTCAACCCCACATTGTTTACATGCCTCGCAAACTGCCAGGTGCTTCCAGAAGTATGGACAAATGGATTCAAACGGTATCTCATGGGGGATTATGCCTCTGACCTACATTCAATTCAGAATAATCAATTAAACAAGTAACTCTAGGCCAAATTCAGCGGTGAGTCTACAGGGAGTCTTAGTTGGTGTAATGTAAATTTTCTGCCAAACCTGCCCCCCCCAATATATTCGCCACACAAACTTTGTCTATTTTAGACTTAGTTATGCTTATCTACTTACTTCATCCTGCACCAATTTAGCAGTGTGTAACATACAATTCCAGTCCATTTCTGAATTCAATCTTCAGATTCTAATGGAGGCTAAGTTGGAGTAACTACATGTTGAAGAGGAAACAGGAACTTTTAACAGGAGTGCGTACAAAGGTGTGAAGTTTAATAAAAAAAAAAAAAAAAGAAGCCAAGATCTAAGTCAGCTTGAGCCTTCCTCCAGCTTCTCAGTTTAGAAAGTTTACAACAGTGCAAGATCTTTCTCTAACTCACATATTGGTAACTGTGGTTCCCTTAAACTACTCACATGCACTTACGCCATATTACACACCTCTGAATTTGACTGTGTTACATGAAAATTAACTTACGTTTTACCTTTTTCCTATCTGGATGACATTATGAGAAAGGCTAAAAGAGAATGCAGCATTTGTCCTACTGGTAGGAGAACTATCCAAATTGAGACTGATTGTTGCTAATGCTGTACTGAATGTTAGGGATTGTGGCTAGGAGATATTTGCTTTGTTGTAGTTGAGTCAAATATATATGGAACTTAACAGCTACAGATGTATTAAGTTAAAAGAATTCTTGGTAGCAATATGCTTTTTTACCTGAGTAGCCTGATTATTGTTCTTGTCAGTTTTTCTTGCATTTTATAAGTACTATGAATCTATCGTAAGCAACAGCACTGGACAGATGTTACTTCATAGAATCACCACACAAGTCTCATAAAACGTGTATATGTGGTGAGTGGGAAAGGTGACCGTACTATAGGTATTGTTTTTCCAGGTATATTGTTGGCATACTCAGTGTTAACCCCCACTAAAAACAAAACAAAAGAAGCTTAGTTGGTCATGTTATCTTACAGTTTATTAGTAATTACATAAGAGAGATATTCTGATAAACTGATTTCCAGCTATTGGCTCTAAGTCTATTTGTCTCTTTATCAAATGCTGTCAACAATCATGATCAGCAAAACTTTCATTTCCATATTTTTACTTAAGGGTGTTTTCAGCTATGTGGAAAGCTCTAAACTGTGCTGATAAATCATAGAAATGTAGGGTAGAAAGGGATCTTGAGAAGTCATCAAGTCCAGTCTCCTGCACTGTGGCAGAACCAAGTAAACCAAAACCATCACTGTCAGGTGTTTGTCCAATGTGTTTTTAAAAGCTTCCAATGATGGGAACTCTATGACCTCCCTTGGAAGCCTATTCCAGTTCTTAACTACCCTTATAATTAGAAAGTTTTTCCTAACTCTAATCTAAATTTCTCTTGCTGCAGATTAAGCCCATTACTTCTTGTCCTACCTTCAGTGGACATGGAAAACAATTGATCACGGTCCTCTTTATAACCACCCTTAACATATTGGAAGACTGTTAGCAGGTCACCACTTCTTCTTTTCTGAAGACTAAATATGCCCAGATTTTTTTCAACCTTTCCTCATATTTCAGGTTTTCTAAACCTTTTATCATTTTCGTTGCTCTTCTCTGGACTCTCTCCAATATGTCCCTATCCTTCCTAAATTGTAGCGCCCAGAACTGGATGTAGTACTCCTGCTGGGGCCTCATCGGTATTGAGTAGAGCAGGGGTTTTCAACCTTTTTCTTCCTGAGGCCCCACCCCAACATGCTATGTAAACTCCCTGGCCCCCCAGCTGTGACAACTGTTTTTCTGCATATAAAAGCCAGGGCCAGGGTTAGGAGTTAGCAAGCAGGGCAGTTGCCCAGGGCCCCACACCACAGGGAGCCCCACAAAACGAAAGGCACGTCTTCACTGGCAATGTTAAAGTGCTGCGTGGCGCTCGGAGAGAGCTCTCCCAGCACTCTAAAAAACCCACCTCCGCCAGGGAAATAGCGACCAGTGCTGGGAACACAGCTGCCAGCCCTGGTGCACTGTCTACACTGGCACTTTACAGCGCTGAAACTTGCATCGCTCAGGGGTGTGTTTTTTTTCACACCCCTGAGTGAGAAAGTTGCAGCGCTGTAAAGTGCCAGTGTAGACAAGCCCTAAGTTGTTCAGGATTTGGCTTCAGCCCTGCATGGTGGGGCTTTGGCTTTCTGCCCTGGGCCCCAGTGAATCTAATACTGGCCCTGCTTGGCGGCCCCCTAAAACCTGCTCATGGCGCCCCCCAGGGGGACCCAGACCCCTGGTTGAGAACTACTGGAGTGGAGCAGGATAATTACCTCCTGTATCTTACCCACAACATTTTTTATTAATACTCCCCAGAATCATATCAGCCTTTTCTTGCAGCTGCATCACATTGACGACTCATTCTTTTTGTGGCCCACTGTATCCCCCAGATCCTTTCTGTCAGTACTACCACCAAGACAGTTATTCCCCATTTTGTAGTTGAGCATTGGATTTTTTTCCTTCCTAAGTGAAGTACTTTACACTTGTCTATATTGAATTTCATCTTGCTAAATTCAGACCAATTCTCCAATTTGTCAAGGTCATTTTGAATTTTAAACCTGCCCTCTAAAATGCTTGCAATCCCTCCCAGCTTGTTGTCAAATTTTATAAGCATGCTCTTTACTCCATTATCCAAGTCTTGAATGAAAATATTGAACAGTACCAAAGCAAGACTGACCCCCTGCAGGATCCCACTAGATACTCTCCCAATTTGACATAAACCCATAGATATGTATTCCCTGAGTACAGTCTTTCAAACCAGTACCTAAATTTATCCCGGTGGCGACTGAAAGCCAACCAAAGGTTGGTGATGAGGCTGTGATGTTGCTCCCTGATTTTTATAATACCTATCGCAAAATTGAACTTACATTTATAGTTTGTCTTGAAATAAACCTCAGTTCATCTTCTTTATATGGGTGAATAATTGCATGAGGTTACTAAACAAATCAGCTACATTTTGAAACCAGTTAATTGATTGGAAGAATTAAATATTATTGGAGTCCATCCTATTATAGTATTCATTTTTAAAATATTATTAATGGTGCAAGTTATATTGATTAAAACACTTATAACACGCTTATAAGGTGTTGCAGAATGCAACTTATGTTAGGAATTTGGCAACTGAAACAGAGAGTAACATAGTCGCAAAACTATATAACTCAACTCCCTAAACCAGTGTTTCGCAGACTTGGGACGCTGCTTGTGCAGGGAAAGCCCCTGGCGGGCTGGGCCGGTTTGTTTACCTGCCGCGTCTGCAGGTTCAGCCGATTGCAGCTCCGACTGGCTGTGGTTCGCTGCTGCAGGCCAATGGGGGCTGCGGGAAGTGGCGCAGGCTGAGGGACATACCGGCCACTGCTTCCCGCAGTGGCTGAACCTGCGGACGCGGGAGGTAAACAAACCAGCCCAGCCCACCAGGGGCTTTCTCTGCACAAGTGGCTTCCCAAGTTTGGGAACACCGAACTAATGGATTGAAACCCTCAATAAATCAAAAAGTCCAAGGGGAGAGTATTGGTAATTGACATAAGGGTCATTTTTAAATGAATGAGTTTGGATCATATTTATATTGACGTGGCTGGCTTCAGCCCAGTTTTGACATGATTGTTGCCTTAGTGACCTTGTTTTTAAATGAATTTGCTTATGGTTGCTGCTGCATAGGACAAAGGTGATATTTTGACCACAGAATGTACTTAAATTAGAGGAGAATGAATACACAAAATGTCCTGCCCAAAGCCAGTTAAAGGAAAAACAGGTCCCTAATATTGGGAAAAGGGTAAAAGTGGCCTGGTGAAAATTGCATCATCAGTGCATAATCAGTAGTAATAAACCAGTTAGAAAAGAAAAATATTACTCATGGAGTAAGGAATTAGTCATGGCATGGCTGGCTCAGGCGCTAGGTGATTTCCACTAGTTGGGAGGAGAAACATCCAAATGACTGAAGGCCAAATCATATCCTCCCATGGAAAACCCATGTGTGGAAAAGATGGAAGAGGTGTGGAAAAGAGGAAGAAAATGATTTGAGATTTCCTGTCACTCTTTAGTTCAGTTAATCCTCTGGACATCAGGTAGCATCCCTCTTATGGAAGCAGCCAGGATTTTAGTCACTGTACTCATGAGGGGTTTGCAGGGTTTAAGACTGTCTTCAGAGACACTTGCTCCAGGAATGATGTGTACAACTTTTCTCAGCTCCCTGACTGCATGGTTGCAGTAGGGTTGCCCTGGCCCCACTCTCTCCCTCTAGGGCGTGTTTCCCAGAGCCAGGGGCCTCTGAGGAAAAGTTAATATTGCCTGAGGTGCTCTCTCTGCAGGATGCCAGGGGCAATACATGACCCCTGCCTGGCTCCCCATTTGGCTCGCCCATTGATCCTCTCATGATGCCATGGCTAACCCTTCCCCAGGGCCGCCCGGGTGGGGGGTGTGTGTGCAAGAGGAGCAATTTGTCCCGGACCCTGCAGGAGCCCCCACGAGCGTTTTTGGCGGCACTTTGGTGGCAGGTCCTTCAATGCCGCCGAACACACCTGGAGTGAAGGACCCGCTGCCGCTTCTTCTGCTCCGGGTCTTCGGACGCAATTTGGCAAAGTGCCTCGAAGACCCGGAGCAGAAGGACCCCCGCTGCTGAAGACCCCAGGCCCCCTGAATCCTCTGGCAGCCCTGCCCTTCCCCACCATTTTCTGCTTGGTTGGGGACAAATCTGTTCAGAGTGCCTCTCCATATGTGGATTTTCTAGGTCATGATCCGTCTTGGAGTGTTCATTAGGCCTTGTTGGTCTAAAAATATAGCTGGAGATCTTTATACAATGCTGATGAAATTGTCAACTTAGTCTGTGCAGAGCCGGCAGATATCCATAATGGTCTTTCTGGGTTCTTCCAGAACTTAATTGTTTTGTTCATCAAAATCTTCTGTTTTTCTGGTTTTTGTATTCTCTTTTCAAAAAGAGAGGCCCATCAAGGATTTAATATAGCATGAATAAAGATGAATTTAAATAATTTTGGATTAAAAAAAGAGACTTTTCACAAAAAAAGTCCATGTTTTTTCAACTGGCTCCAGAGCTTACAGTAATGGAATAGCAATTTTTTAATAGCCATGGCACTGTCTTAATCATCTGAAAAGATTTTTCCAAACACCTTGATGTTCAGATGTTTTTTATGCCCCCTTAAACAACAGCTGTATTCCTACTCTTTTTAAGCTGTGATGTTATAACATAAAACATCAGATCAAGTTTTGTCCATCATGTTATGTGATGTGACATCAGTTTCAAAAGGACATCCCAAGCCAAAAACTTCTCATGGGTCATTAATGCCATCAATGATATGATTGATTCTGCCTGAAGTGACACACATGAAAACGTGACACAACAGCTGCAAAAACACTTAAATAGATGATTCCTTCAAAATATGAAAGTAATTGGAACGGGGTGGCACCCACCTCTTGTGAGTGCCCCTGTCCAAGTTTATATGCTGTAAATAAGCTTCTTCTAAATATTGTGAAATCAATCACTTCTCTTGGTATAGTGTTTAAAATGTTACATATTTCATAAGGTGTCATGAAACACAGTGTACATTGTGTGACAGACCCAGATGAGTGGGTACAGGAGTCTGGCAGAAGACAAACATACTGGCCACTGGATGAATAGTTTTCTGTTCCCTGAGTGACCAGAGCAGGGGCTGTCCTAGAGCAATCAGGAACCTGCTAGAACCAATTAAGTCAGGCAAGTTAATCAAGCCACCTGGAGCCAATTAATAACTTTCTAGAATCAATTATGGCAGGCAGGCTAATCAGGACACCTGGTTTAAAAAGGACCTCCCATCAGTTAGTAGGGGGGTGTGTAAGGAGCTGGGAGTGAGAGGACGTGCTGCTGGAGGACTGAGGAGCACAAGCGTTATCAGACACCAGGAGGAAGGACCTGTGGTGAGGATAAAGAAGGTGCTGGGAGGAGGCCATGGGGAAGTAGTCCAGGGAGTTGTAGGCTGTCATGTAGCTATTAAAGGAGGCACTCTAGACAGCTGCAGTCCACAGGCCCTGGGTTAGAACCCAAAGTAGAGGGCGGGCCTGGGTTCCCCCCAAACCTCCCAACTCCTGATCAGACGCAGGAGGGGTTGACTTGGACTGTGGGTTCCACCAGAGGGGAGGTATCTGGGCTGTTTCCCGCCCTACATGGTGGATCAGCAGAGACTGCAGGGGTTGTTCTTCTCTTTTTCTCCATGCTGGCCAGTGATGAGGTTATCTGAGTGACCGGCAGATTTGAGCCAGGCCAAACTGAGGGCTGCCATGAATCTCTGAGGGAAGGAAATCTTCCAATAAGCACAGGACCCACCAAGATAGAGGAGGAACTTTGTCACAATTGGTTACCCCCAAAAGTTGACAACAGTTACCATATGGCTACCAAGAGTTATTTCCTTTCTTACGTCTAAGGAAAATCTGAGCTTTCTTTAGACACCATTGTGTGTGGTAACTTGGCAAACTCTGACATTTTCAGCCACAGTCTCTAATTTTGTGTCTTAAATAATATTTCACCGGAGTCACTTCTGATTAACAGCAGAGTAAATGACAGGAGATTCAGGGCCTTTATTTTTCTCTATGAAAAGCAGTAGAGCGTCTTTTCCTGTTATGTCATTTGCACTCACCATGTGAGAACTGTAGCCTAAATGCCAATGAACCCCTCCCACCTTTTCTTGTACATTAAGAATCAATCAGTCAATAATATTGATGAAATTACTTATAGAGCTGAGCTGAAATGGTTTTTTTTTGCTCTGTGACAAATTCTTAGAATTTGAAAAAAAAATTCTGTAGAGTAATGAAAAAACCCCTCAATTTCTGCAGAACAGCTGCCTGGCTACCTTGTGATTCCTGGACCTATGGCTCCTGGGGAGTCCCAGCTCCCACCTGTTGGGTTGTCTGGGAGCCTGGATTGCCAAGGAGCCAGGAGCTTGGGAGTGGGGGCTCCCTGGGCTGCTAGGTCAAGCTCCCCAGTAACCCACCAAATGGGTTACCAAGGAGATGGTCAGATGAGTTACAGGCAGATTTCGATACCTGAGTGGCAGGCATGGTTCTGTTGGAAACCTGCCAAGTCAGATGGATTTCTGCTGAAATTGACATGGAACATTTTGATTTTGATAACTAAGTAGAGCTGATCAGAAAATGCTGAAAGTATCATGCTTTCCAGAGATACTGTCACAGGCTGGCAGGCCTTTGAGTCAACCTGAGCTGATTTAACAGCTATCCCTCAGCCTGATGGATGAGCTGGCAACATAACTGCTAGTTAGTGACCCCAGCTTGGTATACTGGGGCTTAATTAGAAAATGACCCCAGCTGTTGTGATGAACAGGGCTGGTGTTACAGGTAGCAAGCACGGCAATTGCCCAGGGCGCCATGCCACAGGGAGCCCCAAATGGCGGGGCTCAAACATAGGTGCTGGAACTAGCGGTGCTGGGGGTGCTGCTGCACCCCTTGGCTTGAAGTGTCTACAGTTTTACAGGGTTTACAGTTTGGTTCAATGGCTCTCAGCACCCCCACCATACAAGTTGTTCTAGAACCCTTGGGCTTGAGCGTTGGCTTCAGAAACATTGCAGAAATCCAATGTGTGAGTAGGTAAGGGAGGCGGACTGGGAGCCCCCTCCTTAATTTCTGCCCTGATCCCTAGTGTGTCTAATGCCAGCCCTCATGTAAAACAGGGAGAGTACTACTTAAATAGAGCTGGTAACTTGATGAGGGGAGGTCCAGGGGAGAGGAGCTAGGGAGAGTTCCCTCTCCCTGGGAAGGGCCTAGAGTAAGGTCTGGTTGTTTGGAACTGCCTGTGTTCAGAAAGCCAAGTTAAAGGAGCAGGGCTAACTCCTGTGGTAGAGCCCTAGGATGGAGAGAAGCCCCAGCCTAGGGTCTGTGAACCAAGGAATGAGAGAGAAGCTCATGAGGAGTGAAACACCACTTAAAGTGGTACTTACCCTCCCCAACAGGGAAAAGCTTTTTTTTGGGGGGGGGGGTCAGTACCCCAACAAGGGGGAAGAATTGAAGTCGAGCCCCAGGAGGGGGACCTTTGGTACGGCTGAATCTTGGAAGGGAACTGAACTGTTGTGTGACTTGCACGGAGGTCTGAGCCACAGAAGAGCCAGTGAGAGAATCTTAAGATAAGATCAGCTGGGATGGCGGAGAAAGTGACTACTAGAGGCAAAATCTCCTGCAATGCTGCATCCGGGCAGGAGGGGGAACCTTTAGAGGTAAAGATGTGCCCTTGGAGATACAGAAGCAGATTGCTTAGAATAAAGTAATTGGAAAAGGGGAGAACCCCTTAGCATCCATGAACTTTAGGGTATGTCTACACTACAGAATAAGTTCGAATTTATAGAAGTCGTTTTTTTAGAAATCAGTTTTATATATTCGAGTGTGTGTGTCCTCACAGAAAATGCTCTAAGTGCATTAAGTGCATTAACTTGGCGGAGTGCTTCCACAGTACCGAGGCTAGAGTCGACTTCCGGAGTGTTGCACTGTGGGTAGCTATCCCACAGTTCCCGCAGTCTCCGCTGCCCATTGGAATTCTGGGTTGAGATCCCAATGCCTGATGGGGCTAAAACATTTTCACGGGTGGTTCTGGGTACGTATCGTCAGGCCCCCATTCCCTCCCTCCCTCCGTGAAAGCAAGGGCAGACAATCGTTTCGCGCCTTTCTTCCTGAGTTACCTGTGCAGACGCTGTCAAGGTTCCTCCCCAACTCTGAACTCTAGGGTACAGATGTGGGGACCTGCATGAAAAACCTCCTAAGCTTATCTTTACCAGCTTAGGTCAAAACTTCCCCAAGGTACAAAATATTCCACCCTTTGTCCTTGGATTGGCCACTACCACCACCAAACTAATACTGGTTACTGGGGAAGAGCTGTTTGGAAATGTCTTTTCCCCCCAAAATACTTCCCAAAACCTTGCACCCCACTTCCTGGACAAGGTTTGGTAAAAAGCCTCACCAATTTGCCTAGGTGACTACAGACCCAGACCCTTGGATCTTAAGAACAATGAACAATCCTCCCAACACTTGCACCCCCCCTTTCCTGGGAAATGTTGGATAAAAAGCCTCACCAATTTGCATAGGTGACCACAGACCCAAACCCTTGGATCTGAGAACAATGAAAAAGCATTCAGTTTTCTTACAAGAAGACTTTTAATAAAAATAGAAGTAAACAGAAATAAAGAAATCCCCCCTGTAAAATCAGGATGGTAGATACCTTACAGAGTAATTAGTTTCAAAACATAGAGAACCCCTCTAGGCAAAACCTTAAGTTACAAAAAAGATACACAGACAGAAATAGTTATTCTATTCAGCACAGTTCTTTTCTCAGCCATTTAAAGAAATCATAATCTAACACGTACCTAGCTAGATTACTTACTAAAAGTTCTAAGACTCCATTCCTGGTCTATCCCCGGCCAAGACCCAGCATACAGACAGACACAGACCCTTTGTTTCTCTCCCTCCTCCCAGCTTTTGAAAGTATCTTGTCTCCTCATTGGTCATTTTGGTCAGGTGCCAGCGAGGTTACCTTTAGCTTCTTAACCCTTTACAGGTGAGAGGAGCTTTCCCCTGGCCAGGAGGGATTTCAAAGGGGTTTACCCTTCCCTTTATATTTATGACAGACGCCATACCACGGCAAGCATGGAGCCCGCTCAGGTAATAGTCACCGTATGTCTCCTGGGTGCTGGCAGATGCGGTACGGCATTGCTACACAGTAGCAGCAACCCATTGCCTTCTGGCAGCAGACGGTGCAATATGACTGGTAGCCGTCATTCCTCTAGGTCGCACTGCAGTCACTCACAGAGAACGTGCAGCAAGGTAAATCTAGCCATGTATCAATCAGAGGCCAGACTAACCTCATTGTTCCAATAAGAACAATAACTTAGGTGCACCATTTCTTATTGGAACCCTCCGTGAAGTCCTGCCTGAAATACTCCTTGATGTAAAGCCACCCCCTTTGTTGATTTTAGCTCCCTGAAGCCAACCCTGTAAGCCATGTCATCAGTTGCCCCTTCCTCCGTCAGAGCAACGGCAGACAATCGTTCTGCGCCTTTTTTCTGTGCGGACGCCATACCAAGGCAAGCATGGAGGCCGCTCAGCTCACTTTGGCAGTTAGGAGCACATTAAACACCACACGCATTATCCAGCAGTATATGCAGCACCGGAACCTGGCAAAGCGATACCGGTCGAGGAGGCGACGTCAGCGCGGTCACGTGAGTGATTAGGACATGGACACAGATTTCTCTGAAAGCATGGGCCCTGCCAATGCATGCATCATGGTGCTAATGGGGCAGGTTCATGCTGTGGAACGCCGATTCTGGGCTCGGGAAACAAGCACAGACTGGTGGGACCGCATAGTGTTGCGGGTCTGGGACGATTCCCAGTGGCTGCGAAACTTTCGCATGCGTAGGGGCACTTTCATGGAACTTTGTGACTTGCTTTCCCCTGCCCTGAAGCGCATGAATACCAAGATGAGAGCAGCCCTCACAGTTGAGAAGCGAGTGGCGATAGCCCTGTGGAAGCTTGCAACGCCAGACAGCTACCCGTCAGTTGGGAATCAATTTGGAGTGGGCAAATCTACTGGGGGGGCTGCTGTGATGCAAGTAGCCCATGCAATCAAAGATCTGCTGATATCAAGGGTAGTGACCCTGGGAAATGTGCAGGTCATAGTAGATGGCTTTGCTGCAATGGGATTCCCTAACTGTGGTGGGGCCATAGATGGAACCCATATCCCTATCTTGGCACCGGAGCACCAAGCCGGCGAGTACATAAACTGCAAGGGGTACTTTTCAATAGTGCTGCAAGCTCTGGTGGATCACAAGGGACGTTTCACCAACATCAACGTGGGATGGCCGGGAAAGGTACATGACGCTCGCATCTTCAGGAACTTTGATCTGTTTCAAAAGCTGCAGGAAGGGACTTTATTCCCAGACCAGAAAATAACTGTTGGTGATGTTGAAATGCCTATATGTATGCTTGGGGACCCAGCCTACCCCTTAATGTCATGGCTCATGAAGCCGTACACAGGCAGCCTGGACAGTAGTCAGGAGCTGTTCAACTACAGGCTGAGCAAGTGCAGAATGGTGGTAGAATGTGCATTTGGACATTTAAAGGCGCTCTGGCGCAGTTTACTGACTCGCTTAGACCTCAGCGAAACCAATATTCCCACTGTTATTACTGCTTGCTGTGTGCAATATCTGTGAGAGTAAGGGGGAGACGTTTATGGCAGGGAGAGCAATATCTCAATATCTGTGAGAGTAAGGGGGAGATGTTTATGGCAGGGTGGGAGGTTGAGGCAAATTGCCTGGCTGCTGGTTACGCGCAGCCAGACACCAGGGCGGTTAGAAGAGCACAGGAGGGCGCGTTACGCATCAGAGAAGCTTTGAAAACCAGTTTCATGACTGGCCAGGTTATGGTGTGAAAGTTCTCTTTGTTTCTCCTTGATGAAACCCCCCCGCCCCTTGGTTCACTCTACTTCCCTGCAAGCTAACCACCCTCCCGTCGTCCCTTTAATCATTGCTTGCAGAGGCAATAAAGTCATTGTTGCTACACATTCATGCTTTCTTTATTCATTCATCACACAAATAGGGGGATGACTATCAAGGTAGCCCAGGAGGGGTGGTGGAGGAGGGAAGGAAAATGCCACACAGCACTTTAAAAGTTTACAACTTTAAAATTTATTGAATGACAGCCTTCTTATTTTTGGGCAATCCTCTGTGGCAGAGTGGCTGGTTGGCCGGTGGCCCCCCCACCGCGTTCTCGGGCGTCTGGGTGTGGAGGCTATGGAACTTGGGGAGGAGGGCGGTTGGTTACACAGGGGCTGTAGTGGCAGTCTGTGCTCCAGCTGCCTTTGCTGCAGCTCAACCATACACTGGAGCATACTGGTTTGGTCCTCCAGCAGCCTCAGCATTGAATCCTGCCTCCTCTCATCACGCTGCCGCCACATTTGAGCTTCAGCCCTGTCTTCAGCCCGCCACTTACTCTCTTCAGCCCGCCACCTCTCCTCCCGGTCATTTTGTGCTTTCCTGCACTCTGACATTATTCGCCTCCACGCATTCGTCTGTGCTCTGTCAGTGTGGGAGGACAGCATGAGCTCAGAGAACATTTCATCACGAATGCGTTTTTTTTTCTTTCTAATCTTCACTAGCCTCTGGGAAGGAGAAGATCCTGTGATCATTGAAACACATGCAGCTGGTGGAGAAAAAAAAAGGGACAGCGGTATTTAAAAAGACACATTTTATAAAACAGTGGCTACACTCTTTCAGGGTAAACCTTGCTGTTAATATTACATACATAGCACATGTGCTTTCGTTACAAGGTTGCATTTTGCCTTCCACTACCGCGTGGCTACCCCCTCAACCCTCCCCCCTTCCCGTGGCTAACAGTGGGGAACATTTCTGTTCAGCCCCAGGTAAACAGCCCAGCAGGAACGGGCTCCTCTGAGTGTCCCCTGAAGAAAAGCACCCTATTTCAACCAGGTGATCATGAATGATATCTCACTCTCCTGAGGATAACACAGAGAGATAAAGAACGGATGTTGTTTGAATGCCAGCAAACATACACTGCAATGCTTTGTTGTACAATGATTCCCGAGTACGTGTTACTGGCCTGGAGTGGTAAAGTGTCCTACCATGGAGGACGCAATAAGGCTGCCCTCCCCAGAAACCTTTTGCAAAGGCTTTGGGAGTACATCCAGGAGAGCCGCGAATGCCAGGGCAAAGTAATCCTTTCACATGCTTGCTTTTAAACCATGTATAGTATTTTAAAAGGTACACTCACCGGAGGTCCCTTCTCAGCCTGCTGGGTCCAGGAAGCAGCCTTGGGTGGGTTCGGGGGGTACTGGCTCCAGGTCCAGGGTGAAAAACAGTTCCTGGCTGTCAGGAAAAGCGGTTTCTCCGCTTGCTTGCTGTGAGCTATCTACAACCTCCTCCTCCTCCTCCTCATCATCTTCTTCGTCCCCAAAACCTGCTTCTGTGTTGCCTCCAGCTCCATTGAAGGAGTCAAACAACACGGCTGGGGTAGTGGTGGCTGAACCCCCTAAAATGGCATGCAGCTCATCATAGAAGCGGCATGTTTGGGGCTCTGACCCGGAGAGGCCGTTCGCCTCTCTGGTTTTCTGGTAGGCTTGCTTCAGCTCCTTAAGTTTCACGCGGCACTGCTTCGGGTCCCTGTTATGGCCTCTGTCCTTTATGCCCTGGGAGATTTTGACAAAGGTTTTGGCATTTCGAAAACTGGAATGGAGTTCTGATAGCACGGATTCCTCTCCCCATACAGCGATCAGATCCCGTACCTCCCGTTCAGTCCATGCTGGAGCTCTTTTGCGATTCTGGGACTCCATCATGGTCACCTCTGCTGATGAGCTCTGCATGGTCACCTGCAGCTTGCCACGCTGGCCAAACAGGAAATGAGATTCAAAAGTTGGCAGTTCTTTTCCTGTCTACCTGGCCAGTGCATCTGAGTTGAGAGTGCTGTCCAGAGCGGTCACAATGGAGCACTCTGGGATAGCTCCCGGAGGCCAATACCGTTGAATTGTGTCCACAGTACCCCAAATTCGACCCAGCAAGGCCGATTTAAGCGCTAATCCACTTGTCAGGGGTGGAGTAAGGAAACTGATTTTAAGAGCCCTTTAAGTCGAAATAAAGGGCTTCATCGTGTGGACGGGTGCAGGTTTACATCGATTTAACGCTGCTAACTTCGACCTAAAGTCCTAGTGTAGACCAGGGCTTAGACTCTTTTCCCATGGAAGTCTTTGAAATTGCTTATTGCAAAATGTGTATGACACAGATAAAAGTCAGCTGAATGGTTTTAGATTCAAGTTTACTTTGAAGGCCATAAGCTTCTCAAAGGACTTTTGGAGAAGCAAACAGTGACAGCCGAGACAAGTCCCAAGATTGATATGAAAAAGGCATTGGACATAGAACATAAGAATTTAGTGTCTGATTTCAGGGTCCAATACCTCTTACTGGATGATTAAAAGGAGGCAAAGATTTCAGAGTTTGTTGTCTGGATCTTTCTTAGAGGTGATATAGAAACTGTCATATTGGAAGCCAAAGATAGAGGACTGTATCCTCGTACTTGTCAATATTAGCACTGTTCTGCATTTTGACTGAGTTATACAGTAGAATTTGGAGATGAATCTTATGTAAATCCAGCATGTGTTCAATATTTGTTAGGTTGTGTGCTTGTTTAAGATGGATAATAGCTTTTTCTACAGCACAAACTTTTGTTAAAAAAATTGGTTTTGGTGAGAGCAGTTTCTACTACTGATAATCCAATATCTGTGAGAAACATGAACTTCACCTTTAAAAACATATTTAAAGGTAGTTCAATTTTGAGTTACATTTTTCTAGAGTGCATGTGTTATATGCACTACAGGATACCAATAGAATATTAATAACACCTTCTGGGTTTTTTTCAGTATGGGACGGTAATGCAGATGTGCCATATATTTGGTATGAGTTTAAATTTGTGGGCAGAATAAATTATGTTGTGAATGTCTATTATGTATTAATGGAGAGTTAATATTCTTTTCTGACCTTTAAGCTGTGGTCTTAGTGCATCTTTACTCAATATTTTTTATTAATGAGACCTAATATAACCGTTGGCATACAGAGAATTCAAAACAGTGTAATTGCATGTAGAAGTTGCCTAGCTAATAGAAAACTACAAAGTAATGAGTCAGATGCTCTCAGAAGATCAACATTCTGTGGATTACTTTTAGTACAATTGGAGCTATTGTCCAAAAGAAGCATGAGAAAATTGGAATTTTGAAATATTTTGATAGAATGTTCATTTTGGTACAAAAGAGAAAGTGAAAGGGGTATTATGAGGTGGCTTTCAGAGAAAGCGATAGCGAGAGTTGAAGAAAGACCGGCAAACTATTGGAATAGTTAGTTATCCTCCCTGTCAAAAATGTATGCCTTATTTCCAGTCCAAATTTGTCTGGCTTCAACTTCCAGTCATTGGATTATATAATATTTTTCTCTGCTAGACTGAAGAGCCCATTATTAAGTATTTCTTCCCCATGGAGGTACTGTAATCACGTCACCCCTAACCTTCTCTTTGTTAAGCTAAATAGATTGAGCTCTTTTTCTCAAACGCTATAAGGCTTGTTTTCTAGTCCTTTTAGTCATTCTCATGGCTCTTCTCTGAATCTTCTCCAGTTTGTCATCATCCTTCTTGAATTGTATACATCAGAACTTCACACAGTATTCCACCATCAGTCGTATTAGTGCCAAATACAGAGGTAAAATAGCCTCGCTACTCCTACTTGAGATTCCCGTTTATGCATCCCAGGATCACATTAACTCTTTTGGCTACAGCATAACATCAGAAGCTCATGTTCAGCTGATTATCCACCATGAACCCCAACTCTCTTGCAGAGTCACTGCTTCCCAGGATAAAGCCCCCCACATTCTTTGGACTACATTCTTTGCTTCTAGATGTATACATTTTACATTGTTTGCTTGTGCTGAATTTACCAAAGTGATCTGGATCTCTCTGTATCACTGACCTGTCCTTTTCATTATTTACCATTTTCTAATAGGGTGTTACATTGTAAGTTTAGAGCTTCAGATTCATGGACTGACAGAACTCTTATCCTGGGAACTTAAGAGCATTATTCTTTTGGTTTACACAACCCTATTTCTGAAATAATTGAATGACTTTGTGCAATCTGCAGTATCACTGAAGTGAAAGTATTTTGAAATGGGAATGACAACTTTATCTAATTTTATTTCTTCAAAAGACAGGAGCAGTTATCTAACATATCTCCTGGATAAGCTTCATCAGCAGGAGTAGCATAAACAGTTCTCTTTTGCTTGAAAATTGGTTGAATTAATTGCCTCCTGCCAATAACCAAAAAGCACAGTAGTCAATTCAAATACCCTGTAGCTGAATGTTCTGGTCATTGTGAAGTCTACTTTGCCTATCTCTGATTAAAGATAGTAATTATTCTGAATATGTTGTAGACAATGAAAGATCAAATGTTATTCTGAGGTTTGGTATTTTTAGTATTTTTTAACATTATTCAGGGTACAGTATCTACTGAGTTTATTGTAATCAAGATTTTTATTCAAGATGAATCAAATAGCTTTTGGGGAAGGTATCTGGGTGGTTCAAATGAGTTGAACAGGTATTTTGTGTCCTTAGTTTTCCTCTGCTTTGACCTGTTTTACTCTTCTTCATTTTTGTATTTCCAAGGAGTATGTTTTTGAAAGAAATTCTTTGGGGAATATCATTTGTGTCAGAAAATGGTAATGGTGATAGAGGGGCCTAGATGAGGCCTGCAAAATGTTTATGCCTGGTTTTATTTAGCATCCTCCCTGATGATTTGTGAAATTCACTGAAGGTACTAAATTGGGAGGTATTGAAAACACTGTGGAGTTCAGGAAAAAATAGTAAAACGAGCATAGGGAAGCTTAGAATAGGTCTGGGAAATACAAAATGAGATGTAGCTTGGAACAATTCAGCTAAAAAATCTAGTGAAAAAGCAATATAAATACAGATCTACACTGGGAGAGAGACACCTGAATATCAATAATGCCAGAAGAGACCTAAGAGTGATGAAGAATTACACTTTAAGTAGATATTTGCAGTGTACAAAAAAATTGCAACAACAAAAAAGCCATTGTGATTTTTGCATGGACTGTGCAGAGGCATCCTGTCTGGGATCTAATCTCTTCCTCTGACTGGTAAAACTGTACCTGGCATATTGCATTAATCGCTGGTCATCTCGTTACCCAAATATAGAGAGGAATTGGGAGAGTTCTTGGAGAAGTCATAAAAATGACAAGGAATCAGAGCTGACATGTGAGGAAATATTAAAGGAACTTAACACAGGTTTCAGAGTAGCAGTGTTCGTCTGTATTCACAAAAAGAAAAGGAGTACTTGTGGCACCTTAGAGACTAACAAATTTATTTGAGCATAAGCTTTCGTGAGCTACAGCTCACTTCATCGGATGCATGCAGTGGAAAATACAGTGGGGAGATTTATATACACAGAGAACAGGAAACAATGGGTGTTACCCATTCTCTTTACAGTGTGTATGGTAACACCCATTGTTTCCTGTTCTCTGTGTATATAAATCTCCCCACTGTATTTTCCACTGCATGCATCCGATGAAGTGAGCTGTAGCTCACGAAAGCTTATGCTCAAATAAATTTGTTAGTCTCTAAGGTGCCACAAGTACTCCTTTTCTTTTAACACTTACAGTTTGCCTGAGTGACAATATGTGGGGACATAATGGTGTACAAATTTCTGAAGGGTAATGATATAGAAGAAGAAAACTGAGTTCTATAATGAAATCAAGGGAAGAAAAATTTAGCCTGAGTATCAAGAACACTTAGTCAAAAGTGAGTTATGGAAGACTGAAGAGTTTTCTTATGGAAGTTTCATCACCTGGGACATTTTAAAAACTACAGACTAGATACATTTAAGGACTAGCTCTAGAATATAGAGTAGGAAACAACATCCATGGATAGATGGCTGGACTCGATGGCTTACTGCAATAGTTCCTGTCCATCTCTCATTTCTGTGAATATATAGTTGATGGGATTCTGAAGACCCCTTTTCTTGATCTGCTACTTAGGTAAGTGAAGCTCGCTTTAAAAAAAGTCTTGTTTAAAATGAGAAACAGCTAATGTCTAATCTAAAGTGATTGGGATCCTTTCCATCAGTTGTGGTGGGCTTTGGAAGACGCCCCTAATGTATAGTATATACACAATAACTTGGTATTAATCATTTTGCAAAACAATGTTGTTACGGTAAATGGTTAGGGGGGAGGGATAGCTCAGTGGTTTGAGCATTGGCCTGCTAAATCCAGGGTTGTGAGTTCAATCCTTGAGGGGGCCATTTAGGGATCTGGGGCAAAAATTGGGGATTGGTCCTGTTTCAAGCAGGGGGGTTGGACTAGATGACCTCCTGAGGTCCCTTCCAACCCTAACCTTCTATGATTCTATGTTAATAACCTGCAATGGTAAAACGGAACAGATTCCATTAAGCGTTTATCAAGTGATTGAATGTAACTCTATGGGCATGCTCATCCAAACAGCAAACTTCAGAAGATTGACTATCAAAATGATACACCGTAACACAACTCTGACTTGAAAACAAACCCGCCTTAACATTTCTGGATGGTTGTATCCATGGAAACTACGCCAATCTAAATAAGCTTTTTTTCAAATGAACATGCCTTTGCTCACAGTGTTCTTTAAATTCTGGGTGAGATCCTATACAACGTATTATGGTGGTTTTTGGCAGATATGTTATCAGCTAATTAGTGCAACATTAGTATTTATGTTTACTTGTTGACTTCTTCTCATGTTGCAAAAATACATGAACCATGCATTTGCTATTAGTTTTTATCACATTCCTGATTGGTTTTAATAAAGTCTGCCTCACTTTAAATTTGGAAGGTAATCACACTAAAAATATTAACTACAAAACTGTGGTTTGCATTTTAAGAACATGATTCTGTTGATAGAGTAAATTGTTACATAGCATTTACAGAGTGCCATGAAGGCATGCAGTGCTTTTCAGAATATAAGCATTTCAAAACAATGAAAGATCTCAATTGTTTTCTCAAGTTTATATAGTATGTATCTTGCATAATGTTCTCTTCTCTCCAGGGTAAATCTGTAACATGTTTTTTTGAAGGACAAGGGAAAATTGTATCTAGTGTAATTATGGAAGGATAATTGAGCAAATGTTGTTTTAGAAATTGTGTGTGTCCATAAGGGAATCTTAATGAGCTGTTATAAATCTGCCAATCCAGCAATAGAATTAAAAGCCGTGGTGGAAAACAGTGCATCAGAATTCAAAAAATCAAATTAAAAAAATGTTTTACTGATGTTGGTGCACTGGCATAACTAAAAGCACTTACTGTAATATAGCACATATATGTACCAACAGCTAGGGCACAAGGACCTGATCCAAAGCCTGTTGAAGTTATTGATTGAAAAATCATGACAACATTGAAGTCATAAGAATGGCCATACTGGGTAAGACCAATAGTCCATGTAGCCCAGTATCCTGTCTTCCGACAGTGGCCCATACCAGATGCTTCAGCATGAATGACAGAACAGGGCAATTATCGAGTGGTCCAGTCCCAGCTTCTGGCAGTCAGAGGTTTAGGGTTACACGGAGAATGGGGTTGCGTCCCTGACCATCTTGGCTAATAACCTCATGGACGTATCCTCCATGAACTTATCTAATTTGTTGGCAAAATTCCTATTGACTTCAGTTGGGCCAGGACTTCATCCCATGGAAAGACTCCCATTGACTTCATTGGGCTTTGGATCATATGAGGATTATGGAAGTTTATGAATTATTTTCTTATTAATCTACTGCTAACATAATTAATATTCTTTGACTGGTAAACAGTCCTCACCATCTCAAATTTATGTGACTTTTTCTCCCCAATGTGAAAAAGTTTACAGTCCAAGTCAAATATGATACATGGAACAGTTCAAACACAAGAAGGTAGGTCAACATTAATGTGCTGATTAGTGAATGAATGCTATACAAAGACTTTTTAAAAAACTTCCTTCTGTGCTTTTTTTAAAAATGACACATAACAGAGGCCTTATGTTTATTTTTTTCTTTCTAAGTATCAAAAATGAGAGGTCCAGTCTTCCCTGGTTTGCTGGTGGACTTCTTGGAGGTTTCTGAGAATGTGCATTTTGAGATCTCTCACCTTAACTGAAGGAGTGGCTTGCTGAACCCTTAGCAGAGATTTCCATAGGACTGGAAGGGACCTTAAGAGGTCATCTAGTCCAGTCCCCAGCACTCATTGCAGGACTAAGTATTATCTAGACCTGCCCTGACAGGTGTTTGTCCAACCTGCTCTTAAAAATCTCTAATGATGTAGATTCCACAACCTCCCTGAGGCATTTATTCCAGTGCTTAAGCCTATTGCTTCTTGTCCTATCCTCAGAGGTTAAGAACAACAATTTTTCTCCCTCCTCCTTGTAACAACCTTTTACATACTTAAAACTGTTATCATGTCCCCTCTGTCTTCTCTTTTCCAGACTAAACAATCCCAGTCTTTTCAATCTTCTCCAATTTGTCCACATCTTTCCTGAAATGTGGCATCTAGAACTGGACACAATACTCCAGTTGAGGGCTGACCAGCATGGAGTAGAGTGGAAGAATTACTTCTCGTGTCTTGCTTACAACACTCCTGCTAATACATCCCAGAATGATGCTTACTTTCTTTGCCACAGTGTTATACTGTTGACTCATATTTAGCTTGTGGTCCACTATGACCCCCAGATCCCTTTCCGCAGTACTCCTTCTGAGGCAGTCATTTCCCATTTTGTATGTGTGCAAGTGATTGTTCCTTCCTAAGTGGAGTACTTTGCATTTGTCCTTATTGAATTTCATCCTGTTTACGTCAGACTATTTCTCCAGTTTGTCCAGATCATTTTGAATTTTAATCCTATCCTCCAAAGCACTTGCAACCCCTCCTAACTTGGTATTGTCTGCAAACTTTATAAGGTGTACTCTCTATGCCAGTGGTTCCCAAACTTGTTCTGCCACTTGTGCAGGGAAAGCCCCTGGCAGGCCGGGCTGGTTTGTTTACCTGCTGCGTCCTCAGGTTTGGCCAATTGCGGCTCCCAGTGGTCGTGGTTCGCTGCTCCAGGCCAACAGGAGTTGCTGGAAGCGGCGTGGGCCTGGAGCAGCGAACTGTGGCCACTGGGAGCTGCGATCGGCCGAACCTGTGGACACAGCAGGTAAACAAACCGGCCCGGCCCCCCGGGGCTTTCCCCGCACAAGCGGCAGAACAATTTTGGGAACCACTGCTCTATGCCATTATCTAAATCATTAATGAAGATATTGAACAGAACCAGATCCAGAACAGATCCCTGTGGGACCCCACTCGTTATGTCCTTCCAGCATGACTGTGAACCACTGATAACTACTCTCTGGGAATGGCTTTCCCACCAGTTATGTACCCCCCTTATAATAGCTCCATGTAGATTGCATTTGCCTAGTTTGGTTAGCCCAAGTGTTTGGTAGGCATTGGAGTTACATGAGTGCTGACAAAAACGGTTGTAAATAGTCTGACTAAAAATTCCTTCCCCATGCCATTGCTTAGCTTAAAGTCTCTTGCAACACCATAACTTCCATAGTTTTCCAGGTGCTATAGTGTCTTCAGGGTAGACGAGAGCTGAATTTTTAATGTTTTCAGGATCTTTTTATACTTGTTAAATAAGCAAGTAAAAACACATCTATTTTTTCACATGTTCAGGTTTTCCTTAATGGGGATTTGAAAGAGTAGAGGGGGGAGGGTGTTTTGTATTCAGGAAGTTGGACAATGTGATGTATCACAGGTACCATCTTAGTTATTTTATTACTTACTGTGTGCTACTTACAAATGATACAATATGAACAAATGGCTTGAGAGGCATTATATTCTGTATTTAAAACTAGCACCTTGAAAGCCCTTTAATGTATTCACATTTCACTAAAAATTCAAAGCCATATATAATTAACAAGAAACACTGTAACTAAAAAGATTGCTATAAATTATGGATAGTGGGGACGGGGGGAAGGATATATGGTTGTGTCTAAAAATAGATACTTGCTTCTGACCAGTTTTACTAGTGTGGCTATCTTCTGAATTTTAGCATTTGTTGTGGATAGGGTAAACTATTTTTGATATTCTAGCAGATGAGAGTGTGGAAGAAAAGAATTACTGCTACTGCTGTGCGACAAATCTGACAAGAATTTTGTGACAAGAAATGTGGATTCAACTATTAGAAGATAAAGCTAATATGGTGGAAAAATACATTGAGTTCAGTGTTAATACTGACAGACCCAGTCACTGAAATTGGAACAGACTTGTAACATTTTTGAAGTTATATTAATCACTGGATTGCAGTAGACTGTAAAATACATTCACTGCAGTTTCGTCAGATGAGCATAGACAGCAAATCCTTTCTCACCAAACACATAAATAAATTAGAGTTTTGTCCTCATATTTTTAAAATGGCATTGTCTATAACATTATCTGTGACCTTTCCCCTTTATCTTTAGTGCTTGATAATTGTACTGTAGATTTTTATGGTTCAAAGTGTGAAAGCTCAATATGATGCTCTGAACTGAGCTGAACGTAATGAACATAGTGAACATAATGAAGATAGTCTCTGTCTCGAGAGGACTACTCACCAAGATATTATGAGTGCTAAAGAAGAAAAGGCACAGAATGCTGTTGATGGGACCCTGCCTCTCCTTATACACCTGAGGACCAACCCACACTCAGGTCCTCCTGAGAACTCATTCCATCCACTAAGCCTTTCAGCAGTAATATTCCAAAAAGAGGGAGTATGGTAATGATTAGAGCAGGGTGGATTGATCTAAATCACCACGTGGAAAGTGTCAGTTTAAATAATCAATTTTAATCAACTTTTCCATTTGTACTTAGGTGCATTCTCACTGGTTGATATAACCATTAAAACGTCTTGATTTACAACTAAACAGAGCCATTACACTAGATTTGGTACATTTTTTTGCTGTAACTATGTACATTTATTTAAGCAGCAACAATGTTTAATATTTTCAGATTCTCATTAATTGTACATTTTTAGTATGTTAGAAAATGGTGAATGATCTATTGCTTATTTGCTAAATAATTAACTTTTTGGGTCATGACTTGTATCAAGCTGCATTATGATGGTAAATGGAATTTAATTGAACACACAACACCATATATATTTTATTTTTTATTAAACTAAACAAGCTCTTAATACAGTACCTGATCTATTGTGCTATATTTATAAAGCTTGACTTCAAAAGTTATATGTTTTTTCTCCTGATTATTTCTTTATATAAAAACCAGCCTTTACCTCAGTCACCAATAGAAGCTCATGGATTTGGCATATTTATTTTTATTGAAATGTTTTAAGAGATTATAATAAATGTAGGCTTTAACATATTTTGTATTAAATTCAGATCTCATTTTAAGCAGGTTTATTTTAAAAAAGAAAAATATTGTAATTTAAATAAAATAAAATCCAATTTAAATGAAAAAAATCCAACTTTTTTTATCTCACCCCCATCCCCAAACAAACAACAAAATAATCAATTTTTATCCACTGTGGATTAGAGCTGGTCGAATAATGATTGTTTGGTTCAGTGACATAATTGAAAAATCCAGAAAAAAATTGTTTTGAGTCAACCTGAAATAACCTATTTGTTTGTTTGTTTTTTGTTTTTCAGGCCTTAGCAAAAAACTGGGGAAAAAATCCTGTTTTTGGTGTATTTTGCCCTTTTAAACAGTTAAATCTGGCTAAATTTCTAATTGAGACATTGTTTTAAAAATTTTATTTTGGAAATCTTGAAACAAAACATTTCATCTCTTTCAGATACCTCTCTCATTTTTATTTTGCTGAAACTATTTGATGAATTTGTGAACAGTTTTGGTTGACCTGAAATGGCGTTTTTTGTCACACAAAAATTCAACCAGCTCTAATCTGATGACATTAACACAGAATGAGGGCACAGTTCTGAAGTGCAATTTTAAGCAAAAGTCGTATTGCAATTAGTGGGAATTTTGACAGAATAAAGACTTTCAAGATTGTGTTTCCTACACTAAGTGATTGGTTCTTCAATCTGTCTATCATATCGCCTATATCACAGAAAAGTGTTTGGTGCCATATTTTACTTTCTGTTTGAATAGGACCAGGCACTCTTTAAATGGCTAAAAAATAACAGTGATGGCAGTTTTTATGTTGTTAAATGACTATGGAATGCTTTACATTATAGACGGGCTGTAGCAGGGTCGTCACCTGCTCCTGCCTGGAAGGGCTTGAAACAGCCCTGGGAGAGGGCTGGGGCAGGGGACGAACTGGGCTGATTGGGAGGCAGTCTCAGCTGTGCCCACGACCTAGCCAGACCCAGATGGCCCTATAAAAGCCAGTGAAGCCGGGAGCAGAGAGACTCTCTCTAACCTGTTGAGAGGGAGGGACCTGGCTGCTGGGAGCATACCAAGGTACCTCAGGTGGAGCAGGGCTGGGGGAAGGCCAGAGGAGCTGGGGAGCTCTGGCCTAGAAACCCCCAGGCTGCAGGCCTAGTGGAAGGCCAAATAGGTACTGGGGTTGCAGAGGGCCGCCTAAGGGGTAGGCAGAGGCGGCAGGGCCAAACCCCGTTTGCCTATGATGAGTGGCGCTTATACTGCAGTTGGCCCTGGGGAATGGGGGCTAGGTGATGACTGGCAGTGGCCATAGACTGAGGCGAGGTGGTGGTAGAGGGTTGGGGGTTCCCCGGGGAGGGGAGACCCAGATCTGTGGGGCTACTGCAGGTGGCAGCACCCCAGTGTGAAAAGGGGCACCGGGGTCCAGGAGGGACTCGGGGCCCAGCGGCAAGTGGGACACTGGCCTGCAGAGGGTGCTCCAGAGGCTGGAACGTTAATTCCCTGGACGACCAGCAGGAGGCGCTGCAGAGGTGAGTCCCACACCACCACACAGGCCAAACAGAAAGTGTTGGAAGGACTGCAGCTAGGTTATGAGAGAGACAAGGTCGGTGAGGTAATGTTTTACTAGACCAAATGCTGTTGGTAAAAGAGACAAGCTTTTGAGCTACACAGAGCTGCTCAGATCTGGGAAAGGCAGTGTCACAGCTAAATACACAAGGTTTACACCTCTGCAGTTGTTGGACAAAGAAGAGTTAGTGGGTTACAGATTGCTATAATCTGTAATATGCCATAACAGAGGCAAAACCTGCAGACATATAACACCGCTGCTGCAATGATCAATATCCCCCCGTAAGGCACCTTTCAAGATCCGCAGGTCCTACACATGCATGTCACAACATGTAGTGTACCTCATCCAGTGCAGAAAATGCCCCAGCTCCTTACTGTGTAGGTGAAACCCAGACAATCGTTATCTCTCAAATGAATTTACACAGAAAAATAAGACAAAACAGACTCTTACCTGTGTGCGAACACTTTTCACAAAATGATGACTCCGTTTCTGACCTCTCAGTCCTCATCCTCAAAGGAAATATGCACATCATCTTCAGAAGAGGAGCCTGGGAACTTAAATTCATAACTTCATTCATAACTCTGTTAGATCCAAAAATGATGTACACATTACAACAATCTGTAATTCACTTTGTTCTATAACCACAGAAGTATTAATTGCCCACTTCATTTTGAATGTTTTCTTGCAACATAAGTTAACTCTTACGCTTAATCTGTTCCACCTTTGTATTTCGTTGTGACATGCTAATTACCTTTCACAGACCTGAAGAATGGCTCTGTGGAGCTTGAAATCTTGTTCTTTCACCAACAGAAGTTGGTCCAATAAAAGATATTATCTGACCCACCCATCTCTCTCATATCCTGAGACCAACCAGCTGCAACATCTCTGCAGCAAGGTTAGGTGATGGCTCCCTGCCTATCTTTGAAATGTCTGACATTTGCTTGCCATAACATTTGGTCATCTATAATTTCTGGTTTAGGACTCCTTCTGTGCTAGACATGGTTATAATGTTATTTAATTGGCCAGCGTGGATATGGTATTTTTAGCATTGTAACATAACATTCACGATCCCCAGTAACTCGGCAAAGGAATGGTCATTGCTGCTGCTCTCTGCTTTATTTACACTTGTATTGCCATTAAGAAATTGACATTTGCTATACTGAGGTATTTATCTTTACAACACTGTTTGTGGTATTCTCTGATTTTAGAATGGAAAACAAACACCTCAAATATGGTATGGTGCCCATGGTGGCACACTTCATGCACTTGCACGTTGTGCTGTAGTTGAATGTATTCACTGGGTGCCCATCAGTTGCCTTACATAAAAGTATAGTTGTACTCCACCATTATTATAAGGTTTCTGTTAAATAGTGTCACTGTGTTAGGGGCACAGCCATCACTTGCATTGCACTATATGATAGCTTAGTGGCCTGTGCCTAAAGTTTACAATATCTAAACTTCCTGGAACCTGCAAGGGATGATACACCCTCTATCAATCTGAAGTAGATACATTGAGTACCAAGAAGTTTAATGTGTAGGTTTCTGTCATCTGAGATCTTCAGAGCTGAAGTCTTGTTTGTTCTGCATAGGTACTAAAATTCCCAAGGAACTTTTCTGAAGATAAAGTTTCTCTCTACTGTCCTTTTTCCTTCCCCTCTCTGTTTGTTTGTAAATATGCCCCCTATATTGGTTTTTAAAGTGCCACCATTTGTGGGGAGGGGAGCAGAAAGGAGCAGTGTGTGTAAATGTTAAATTGTGATAATTGTTAGTCTCTAAGGTGCCACAAGTACTCCTTTTCTTTTTACGGATACAGACTAACACGGCTACTACTCTGAAATCTATAATATCAATATCCCTTCATAGCACTCAGGTCTTCTTGGAATTATGTTTGTATGATGAACCTGCAGCTTATTCATCTTGTCATGTAGCTGAGGCATATGACTAGATTAAGCTAACTGCTTTGTGCACACCAGTTTGCACAAAGGTATGCATCCAACAGTGATTTATTCTGTCTTTGCTAAATTGCTACAGAGAGCATTGTAAGGGTTTTATGAAGAGTTCAATGGCAAACCACAAAGCAAGTGGGAGAGGAGAGAGAATAAAGAGAGAGATGAACAAAGAAATACAGAAATGAAAGCATGGAGAAGTACAGAAATGAAAGCATGGAGAGAAAAAAGAGACAACTACCTTCTGTGATGGAGAACGAGAAAGCGATAATCACAGAATTACATAGTTGACAGCTTATCTCTCAGGGCCAACTTGTAGGTTATCATGAAGGTAGCATTGTAAATCAGACCCTTGCAAATCATGTGGTGAGAGAGATAAATTCAATGAAGTAAACAGGCAGAATGCCCTTTGACCTTGGATTTGTAGATCTAATGGACAATGACAGCTGAGCAGTGTGTTCGATGCCAGCTCAGACCTGAGCAATCTACACACTCAACAATCTGCTGAGAAGCCGCAGATGTACTTGTGTAATTCCTTTTTAAGAATAACCACTGTAATATCTGCATTGAGCATTAAATATATTCACAGCAAGAAAAGGCTTTAGTTTTATTAACCATGAAGAAATCCTCAAGAAGCTGCCGTTAATAATGTACAAATGCCATGATGCATCACATCATTCTGTGTTAACTTTCCTTCCAGAATAGCATCTGAAATGGAGAATGGGCCCAAGAGTGTCACAGTAGTGTAGGAGCCTGCACTACGTGCAGAGATTTTTTTTTTTTTTTTTTTAGGAGTTTGTGGTTAAGATGAATATTTTGTTCTTAGCACCATCATTTTTTCTCCATTACCATTGCAGCCTGCCAGCATAAAATCCATTGTTTGCAGTTGTGCTGGTAGCGGTATTGGTCCCAGGATATTAGAGAGACAAGATGAGTGAGGTGGTAATTTTTTTTTATTGGGCCGACTTCTATAGGTGAAAGAGAAAAGCTTTCTAGCTACACAGAGCTCTTCTTCAGGTCTGGAAAAGGTATTCAGAGTGTCACAGCTAAATACAAGGTGGAATAGATTATGCAGCATAGGTCATTACACAAATAGCCTATATGGCAGACGAGGTTAAACAATCTCTTCCACCTTGTATTAGTAGCTCAAAAGTATGTCTCTTTCACCAATGGGAGTTGGTCCAATAAAAGAGATTACCTCACTCGACTTGTCTTTCTAATATAAAAACCTGCCTTTTGCAAGCTTAACTCAAAATCCGCACAGGTATACACATGCGCACACACATGAAGTGCTGCATGGAAATGAGATTTTTGATCCAATACAAACTGTCGTGGTGACTCTAGCACACGTATGAAAAATTGTTCATAATTGACTTCCCAAAGAAAATGGATGTAGATGGAACTAACTGGTAAACCCCTCAAAATAAACATTTGACACTTCTCCCTTAACCTGATTTATGTAGCATCAGTTTATTGTGGATCAGATTAGTGCAGCATATTTACAAACCATCTTTTACCCTGTAGTAATGCTGTTGACTTCCGTAGAATTACTCCTTATTTATACCAGGGTTAGTCAGAGAAGAATTAGGTCCTGTACTGTACATAAAATATATGGACACAATAAGAGATGACTATTGGCCTCAGATTTGTATTTCCTGGCTTCAGTAAAGTGTTGCAACTTTGTTGTGTAAATGTATTTTGTGTGTGTTAACACAGCACACAGAACATATGCCCAGCAGTGAGGAGGCAGCGCTCCCCCTGGCAGTGGCACACTCCATGTGTTCGTGCAGGGTGGGGAGGGAGGAAGCAGCAAGGCAGCTGGCTGCCCCCTGAGCTGCTGCTCCTCACCCACATGGGGCTGCTTTGCCTTCCTTGCTGCTGGAGTCCCACGCATTGCCTCTGCCTCCACCATGACTCACCTTGGTGGATGGTCTGCAAAGCAGACAGCAACGCTGGGACTCCAGCAGCAGGGAAGGAGAAACGGAAGCTGTAGGGCTTGGGGGGAGGAGCTCAGCTGGCAGCCAGCTGCCCTGCGGCTTCCTCCCTCCCCAGGCTGCAGGGACACAGGTAGAGTGTGGCTGCCAGGGGGAGCACTGCTTCTTTGCTGCTGAATGTCCCAGACAGAGATGTCCAGAGAAATCTGGGGTGTGTGTGTGTGTGTGTGTGTGTGGGGGGGGGGCACATGACCCCGCATGCTCCACATGCCTCTCCTCTGCTTCTAGCCCTACATTTCCATTATTCTGTTTATCTAGGTGTCCAAACATTTTGAGAGAGAACCATTTTTTAGTATGAATAGATCAATGATTTACTAATCTCACAAGTATGGGTGCTAATTGGGTGTGGGGCCAATGATTCTCAAATTTCCCATGACAGTTTAATGGGAGCCCCTGTGTTAGACCACATAACCATACTGTTACATGTGTCATGCTTACCTGGTGTTATGTTCATTGATCACATATTTTGCTTATGACCAAACTCTTTGGAATCTTCCAGCAAAATATGTTCGAAATCAGTTTGTGCTCCGAGCCTCATGTTTTGAATGCACAAATGGTGAAGTAAGCATTTCCTTGGGCTGATGTGGGCTTTAGCATGGGCGAACAAATATGCTCACACTTATCGGGCCCACTGGAAATTTGGTCTCTTAATGTTAACTTTGTTTATTTAACAAAATTAGAGAAGAAATGGAAGTTTACAAAGTGGTTTGGATTGTGAAGTGCTATCTGTACTGAATGAACTCGTTGCTTCTAAAAGTCTCCTTTCCATGTAGAAAACTGTGAAAAGATAACACGATTTAATAATAAATGTTTACTAGGCTGGTCATATCAATATATTGGGTTGCACCACATTTTAAACTTTTTACCACCCAGTCCATAAGAGAAGCTAAACTATTCAACTCACATATTGCCCACGGGCCAAATAATTAAGACAAATGGCATGTGAAATTGTGTGATTTGATTATAGAAGAGCAGCTTTTTATGATGTTGACAGTTTCAATGAGCCTTCTGCAGAAACCTACACACCAATCATCTGATTAAGTATGCAGAATAAGATTAGGAAAATGGGGAAAAAATAGCATGTCTATTGAGATCTCTCTTCAGCAGGTGTGGATAACCTGGTGCCAAAAATCTATCACGCTCTTTGTGTACACATTTGTAGTGTGAAAGCCATACATAATAAGATATTTCAGACTGCATGTAAAATTCTCAAATTGCAGTGAGTCTCAGTTGTCATCTCCTAATTTTAAATTGTTTCTCGTATCGTGTGTCTCCAGGAACACCTAATGCATTTAACAGTTGCAAACATTTGCAAGGAATATACAATGAAGGAAAAGTAAAGCAAATCCAATCAGATTGGGTGAACTTCCAGACAGATCATAAATTAAGCAAAGATAAGGTCAAGCAACAGGGTTATTAATTAGATTATTATGGTCATTTTAGATTGTGAGGTGACAATGCTTGAATAATTTTAATGTGTATCACTTTTGTACAAATGATTAGATTTAACACAGATTATATCACTACTGTTCATGAAGCCTTTTCTTCACAGGGGTAGGTGGCTAGTGCACATTGAGCTGATTAACTTTGTTTAGGAGGGAAATGAATGCCCTGGTCACTAGATACAGGATTATTTTTGTTTTTGGAAGTACAATTCCTACAGTTAGGCCCTGGATTTTAAAAGTTAAAGCTTTGTATGTAGACCCAGCCAAGATTGTGTCCTCCGTTAGATGGCGTCTTTCTTCCCAATAGAACCTGAGCTCATCTCTATTTGTAATTGGCAGCTCCCAGCTCAGAGACTTCTACCTGCCCAAAATACTTCTGGCCTGATTCTGATCTCCCTTACATTGGTATAAAACAGGAGAAGTTCCACTGAACTTCATAATTACACCAGTATAAAATTGGTATAAATCACACATTGATGGAGTATTTTCCCCACCTTAGAGCATATGTTTTGAGATGGCCTGAAACTGCTGGGCTCTCTTGAGTCACTGGGCAGAACAGTTCTCTTCCTGAGTTGGACCCAGCGCTCCCTGGACTTGAAGTCAATTGTAAAGTAGGACAAAATTTGGCCTGTGGTGATTGGGGCCAACTTGCCAACCCAAAACGTAAGTCTGCCTGTTGTTCATTGTCTTCCTTAACTTCCTCATTACTGGCAAAAAGACCCATACTGTTAAAGACTATTGAACTTCTAATTTCGTAAACATACATATGCAATTTAAGTCAAACTAGTTGATGACTGTTGCTGGAATTACATTGTTTTCTAGTAGAAACTGACTTGGGAGAGAATAGTTTTCAACCTTACCAAAAGTGTCTTCCATTCTCTTGTGAAAAAAAAATAGTGGTCTGTGGTCTAGATTTACGTTGAGGCAGCATAAACCAGATTCTGCCCCACCTTTTGTGGGGGTTTTTTCTTTACTGTTTTGGAATATTTTTCTCTCTCTCGTTGAACATAGAATCTCTGTTTTTAGGGTTAAGTTGCCTATAATACTTTATTTTCCTGTGTGCATTTTATTGCATATCTTCAAGGGTTAGGCAAGCTATTTAGCCTTAATTCATACCACCAAGTGTGGCAAAGAATTGGACCAGTATAGTAGTAGTCATACCTAGCTCATATGTAGCACTTCTTCCTCTGTAGATTTCAAAGTGCTTTACAAAGGAGGTCAGTATCATTAGCCTCATTTTACAGATGGGGAAACTGAGGCACAGAGAGGCTCAAATTCACCCAGCAGGCCAGTGCAGAGCTGGGAATTGAAATGAAGTCTCCTGAGTCCCAATCCAATGCTCTATTCACTTGGCCAGTCAGCCTCCCACTAGCATGAAATGAAGGTGGATCTGTCAATGTTTATTTAAAATGCTTGTACGGTTCTTCCATCTATTTAAAGTCATTGTTTAAAGGTAAAATATGTTAGAATGATACCTAATATGTTGCATTACTGGGAGGCTCTCATATACTATGTTGATGAGGGCGGTATAAGAACCTATATAGACTAGCATAATATATGATGAATTTTTTACTATTATAAATCAAACCTCTGTCTTCTCATAGTAGAAACTGCTAGGAAGATAATTACATTGCTAGTATGGGCTGAGCTCACAGGTATTTTTAACTGCTAGTTTTTCGTATTACTACTATCCCTTTTTACAAAATCGCTAAGAATAACAACCCCTTCCATGTGCTTCTTACCAGGGTCATGGGGTGAGGTTGGAGGCTCAAGCGGCTCACGGTCAGCTTTCTAGGCCAAGGTCAGTACCAGAGGTCAGAACTTGTGTTGGGGTTCCATGTTCAGAGCCAAAGTCAATGCTGGGAGTTCAGGAGGAAAGAAGCAGAGTTGGTCGTGGTGCTGCTGTGTGGACACTTCCTGGTATGTCCTCTAGCCTTATACAGATTCAAGGGGCCAGTCAGGAGCCTCCAAGGTGGCTGCCAGTTGGGTGTCTCAGGCGGGATTTCCCGTAGTGTATGCTGGCTGTGGGTTTCAGGGAGCAGCTGGATTACAGTTGCTGTGGCGGCGCAGAGGTGTCCACTCTCTGGCCACTTTGCTGATCGGGGTTTGAGTCCCATCGCTCCTGATGTATTCCTGCAGCTACCAGGGCACTGGCTTTCCCAGTCAGTGGTTGCTTCATTTACAGACTTCACTTCGTTTACATACTTTGAATGAGAAGTCAGCGCCGTTATATTAAAGAGTATCTATTTTCTGGCTTCTCATCTTTACCCTGTTTGAGTTCTGCACACCCATGCAGAAGAGGGTATCTTTCTCCTGGCCCTCCTGTGCCTCACAACTTTTTCTTTCTGCTTCCTCATTTACCTCTGCTCCTCCAAACTCTGTCTGTCCTGGTTCTCTGTCCCTTCCCTCTCCCCAACAAACAACAGGTTTGTGTGGGAGGTGCCATGGTTATAAGGGCCCCAGAGGCTAGGGTCGTAGTTGCCACCATTCTGGTCTGTGAGCGCAGGCAACAGTGATGAACTGACTATTTTCACTCCCTGTGAACCAGGCAAGTCCAACAGGATGCAATCAGTCACTTCTCATTCCCAGAGCAGTGGGGAGTGATTCATTGCTCAGACTCCTATAGCCTTTGTCTGATAGATGCTCAAGCTCCCTGTTGGGCATGGGAAACAAATTCCCTACAGACAGCTTTCATCCAGGTCCCTAGATCCAACCATGCCCAACACTTAGAGATGTTTGGATTCAGGCCTGTCTCTGATCCAGTCAAAATCAGGGAGAATTATATGTCTCACTAGTCATGGGAGTGGTTAGCCGACATAGATAGGTATGCATCTCGCATTAATAGGTACTAATGTGCTAATGATATTAATACGGTATATAGGTGTTGGGAAGTTATGTTAACTGAGTGCATTATGCTCTTCTCACAATTCTGTTTACCCATGTCAAGTATCCCACAATAATTCGCTTAACTAAATCAGCTTGGCAAGATACATGAATATTCTACCTGTGTACAAACTTAGGAGGTGCCTTCATGCCTGTTGGTATCTGGAATGTAGGGTCCACAACGAGAGAGAAGGAAAGATACAGAACTGGTACGAACTGGTCAGTTAGAACTCAGTGATTTATGGAAAGCTCTCTAACTTGTAAACAGTCTGGTATAAACAGAGGTAGTTTGCGGGGCCGTATTTTAGAAGCACACCTTCTGTGTTAAGGGGAACTGCACGCTATGAGAAACAAGCTTCCCAGAAGCAAAGGTATGGTATTAACTCTTTCTTTTCTGTATTCTACTGTTTTGTCTTTAGACAATAAATTTGGCAAAGCTTGATTATTTGGTCTCAAACATTTTTAATATCAAACAGCAAGTGTAGTCAAGCATTGGCCATACCTTTAACAAGAGTGTTTTCTCAGGAGATTTTCAGATCAGTGCAGTTCAGAAGGTGCTTTGCTGAAATGAACATTTCCTCATCATAATGCATGGGGAAGAGCAGGATCACAACAAGTGACGAGATGTTTTTCTGGAACAACAATCAATCAGAGCTGTCTGTGCAGAGTACAAAATAAGGTTCTATCTTGCACAAATCAATGGAAAGCTGAGAGTCAGGTGGTCTGAGGATAGTTCCCCCTTTCATCTACACTCAAAATTTCTATGAACATCAGGGAGCTTATATCCCAGTGCACTTTATGAAAGCTTGAATGCATCATCATGCAATGCCACAAAAGCCCAAATCAAATGACAAGATGTATTTGTTTGGCATTTATCTGCCAGAGGATCGCATTGTTTTCCAATATCTTTTTGTGACAAGGCAAAGAAATATTTTCTGGGTACTATTTTTGTCATTAGTACTGCTGCCGATCTGGCCTCCTCACTTGTGTCCCAATTCATCAGCTCTGTGCTATTCCTCTGCATGTAACAGCAAAAGGCTCATGTGTTTCCTGTGCTGTGCAGAAGGAGAAGATGTAACTCTGCAGACCTGAAGCCTTTTCTGGGGCCAGAGAGGCTCATGGGCCACATCTTAATTGTTTTTTATTTGCATCAGCCAGGGTTCAGCCCCTCCCCCCCGCATTGTGTTTGGTGCAGTGCAAATGTGTAGTAAAAAGACAGGTCTTGTCTTGAAGGTCTTATAGCCTACATAAAGGGGAAATGTAGCCACAGAAGAGGTTTTCTACCAGCCCCCATCCACGTAACCTTGACTGTCTCCTTTGTGATCAGGGAATATAGAAAAAGACAGAGGCCCTCTAGCAGCCATTTTAATTGGATGTTCCTCTTCCTACACAACTGCTGCCCATGTAATAAAATAAAATCAGTAGTTGATGATGATAAGAGTAGGAAGGTGGGAAAGAATCCAGCTGGCAGCTGCAGGGGATTTTGGTTGTTTCTATATATACCATTATATTAGGGTAAGGGGGGAGGAGGAGGTGTGGAACGGCACGCAAAGTAGTTTGAAGCTGACAATTGTGCACTCTGCGTATTTGCTTAAGTGTAAGGATGTGGTTTAGTCCCATTCGAATCAGTAGGACTGTGATAGGGCCTCCAGTGGCCGGGCAGCCTAGTGGCTAGATCGTTGGGTAGGGAAGCCATAGGGAGACCTGACCCCTCCTTTTCCCTCAGTTACTGGCCCAGGGTCCTGTGCTGCTCACATCTAAGAAGTGGAGCTGGATCTTTCTCCCAGCAGTGAGGGAGGGTTCAGGATGCTTTCCTGGGCTGCCCCCTATGCAAGTCCTTAAATTTGGGGTGTGGCCCTAATAGTCCAGTTTCCCTGCAGTTGGGGTTTAGCTGTAGGTTCCCCTTAGCAGGGAAAGACTTACTCATTCCCACGGCTGCATGGCTGGCAGGGTGCTGGTCTGCGCCTTCAGACAGGCAAACAGAGAGCCCCTGACTGAGCCAGGCTCCCTTCTTTTTTCCCTCATCCAGGCCTGGCATTGGCTGCATGTATAATGGGATGGGGCTAGCTGAGCCCACAGGTTTTCTTTAACCCCTGTTGTGCCAGGCAGCAGTCTCTCTGCTCCTTCAAACATGACCCCATTTGGGGTCTGATCCCCCCCTCCCCCCGCAACTGCCCTCCACCATCCTGGGAGAATAAGTCTACATTTAGATGGGCTCTCCCGGTCCGGTGCTGGATGTGGAAGGAGAAGGGTTGGAGGGAAAGGTGCCACCTCATGATTCTGGGGTTTGTGTCCTTCATAGCATGCAGCTAGTGGAGGGGGCATAGTCAGTGACTAGGGTAAAGTGTGTAACTAGAAGATAACAGAGCGAGTCTGCAGCCCATTTTACCACCAAGGCTTCCTTCTCGATTATGAGTAGGCCTTCTCCCTCGGGAACAGCTTTCTACTAATGTAGAAGATGGGGTGTTCATCGCCTCCCACTACCTGGGATAGAACGGCTCCTAGTCCAACGTCCGAGGCATCGGTCTGTAATAAGAACTCCTTAGTGAAGTCAGGGCTGTACAAGATGGGTTCCTGATAGAGCTGGGATTTCAGAGTTTGAAATGCCTCCTCACAGGCTCTGGTTCACTGGATCCTCTTAGGACTCTCATTCTTGAGGAGATTGGTAAGCAGGGCTGCAATGGAGTAGAACCCTGGAATAAAGCGGTGGTAGTAACCGGACAGTCCTAGAAACCGGTGTACTTCCTTTTTTGAGGAAGGAGGGGGGGCACAGCTGAAAGACTCCTCAATCACCCCCAACGCTAGCATTGACTGGAGTTCCTGTTTCATGGTCTGTCAGTTTCTGGGGAAGGGGCTGAGGGTTGGGTTGAAAAGACGGAAGAGAAGGCAGTGATCAGTTACTGCGCCAGACTTCTCTGCTCTGGGGTGAGATTGTCTCCAATCTTGACCCCTCCCAGAGTTGAAGCTTCGGCAACCTGGGGCCCTAGTTCAGGCTCTAGTGGGTAGGGAGCTATTAGTAAGCCTTCCTGGGCTTTCCACGGTTTTAAAAGGTTCACATGGTAGATTTGTTGTACCTTATGTTTGTCGGGTTGCTTGATCTCAAACTTCACCTGTCCTACATGCCGGATCACCACACCAGGGTCCTTGCCAGCGGGTGAGGAGCTTCAACTATGAGCTGGACAGCAACAAGAGTACATGATTACCAGGTTGAAACTCCCGGACACATGCCCGTTTATTGTAGGCTGCCTCTTGGGTTTCTTGGGCATGGAGGAGGTTCTCCCTGGCCTTCGAGTCTCTCCCGCAGGTTCAAGACATATTGTACCACAATGTTGGGCTTGGGATTGTTGTTCCTCCTACATTTCTCAAATTAGGTCCAAAAAACCCCAGGATTGCCTCCCATATAAAAGCTCCAACAGTGGAAGACTGGGGAACCTCCCGGACCGCGAACAAAAGAGGAGGGAGTAGCTGGTCCCAATGTCGAACATCTGTTAGGATGAATCTTCGGAGAATCGCTTTTAGGGTTCTGTTAAAGTGCTCTACCAGGCTGTCTATTTGGGGGTGGTATACGGATGTTCTTAGAGTCTTGATTTTTAGTAGCCAGCACAGTTGCTGGATTGTCTGGGATTTGTTAAGATTTCCCGGAGCGCCCCGACTCGGAAAAAGATATTCATAAGCTCCATTGCCACCCTTTTGGCATTCATAGAACATAGTGGCACGGCTTCAGGGAACCTGGTCACATAGTCTAGCATGACGAGAATGCCTTCTCCAGAGGGATGACTGTCAGCTCCAATCTGCTCAAAGGGTACACTCGTAAGCGGAAGGAGGATCAAAGGGGCTTTCTCAGCTGGCTGAGGTGTGGTGAGATGGCACTCTGGGCAGGAGGCACAGAAATCCACCACCTCTCTATAGAATCCTGGCCAAAAGAACTGGGCCAGAATCTGAACCAGTGTCTTTTCTTTCCCGAGATGCCCAGTGGTGGGTGTGGCATGGGAGAGTTGCATGAGCTCTTTCCAGCAGAGCCGAGGCACCAAGAATTGGTGTCGAACCTCTCTGGTCTGTTGGTCCTTCTCTAAACGGTTGAGATGGTTGTCCTGAATCTCAAAATGGGGGAACCATCCCGTTTGATGGAGTTCAACAGTCTCCCCCTTCACCGCCGCCACCTGGGCATCTGCTTGAGTCAATGTGTTGTCCACCTGTTGTTCTCCCACAGTCAGAGAGGCGACTCAGAATCTCTGATTCAGGTAGTGGGGATGGCTCCCCTTCCGGCTGGCAGGGGGCCTGGTCTTGCTGGTCTGGTGCTGAAGACTGGGATGTCCCTTTACCAGGGTCTGCAACTTCCCCCACACCTGCGAGGGTTGGTGCTTCAGGTCGGTCTGTGTTTGGAGGTAGGGGCCATCACCCATCGGAAGGGTGTCCCATGAGCTTGGTTATCAATTCTCCAAAATAGCTCCAGTTCCTGCCTAAAAAAGCAGAGTAGGCAAATATCGGGGTCAGCCCAAACATCAGGGGCTCTTCATGTCTCCCCACCATTAGTCACTTCCGTGCGAGGGTAGGATCTCATGTCCCCATGCATGCACTCTAACATGATGGTGCCTGGAGTTGGGCCGGGATTAGGCACCACTGTACATCATACCAGGGTCTAGGCACACTCTAAGTCAACTAGCCCCACTACTTCTCTCCCATTCACCCACAGTGGGATGGTCAGCTTTGCAGGGTCCCCAAGGTGTGCTCATGCTCACGGAGTCCAGATCTTCCCAAAGCTACATTCCATGTATGGACAGTCTCTGGAGCAGTGTCCAAAATGGCCACACGTGAAACACCGGTCCTGATCTTGGGTGATGTATGGGGTTTCCTGCCTGGGTATCCAGGTGGCCTGCTCATGACGGGTCTCCCCAAGTTCTGGGCTGAACGAGGGCCCTGCCTGGGCCTCCAGTGGTCTCCCAAACGGGGGTGCAGGTAAACGGCTCTGGGCCTCTGAATTGGGGCAGCCTGGTACCCCTCTGGAGCCCAGGTAGTGGGGGAGGATGCTGACATTCCTCATGATCCTGGGGCCCATGGGTAGCTCTGTCCTTTAGGGGCACAGGGCTCTTAGTTCCAGTTGACCCGGAAGGGGGTATCATCACAGGGGACTTGGTGGCTAGGCAGTTCTTCATTAGTTGAGTGGCATCCATCATGGTGTCAGGGTGATGCTGCACCACCCATTCTCTTCCCTTAGGGGGTAGAATCTGGACAAACTTCTCTAGCAGGACCCACTCAGTGACCTGCAACCCCATCTTTGCCTCTGGATTGAGCCACCTCCACCATGAGTCACGCAGCCTCTGGACAACCTGGCGGGGTTGGGCCCCCGACAGGTACCACTCCTCCCCACCCCCCAAACATTGCCAGAACGTTTCCTCCAAAATATCTAGGGCATCAAGGATTATTGCCTTGACCTGCGCATAGTCCTGAGCTGCCGTTGGGTCTGTTAGAGAGCTTATTCCTTCACTCTCCCACTTCCCTGGTCCTTCTCGCATGAACAGAGAGCAACAATACCTGAAGTCCAAAGGTGCAAACAATTCAATGTTTATTGGGGTGAACTTCCAGCAAGATTAAATCCAAGTTCCTTTTTCCTTATTGTCGAATCCCAACTTACTTCCTGTTTGCCCCTAATTTGTATAGTAATATTCTTAGCTGTACCTTAACCAATCATTCTACTGAAATTTAACTAACCAATCCTAACAGATAACATGATTAGCTAACCAATTATATCCCACCACCTTAATTAGTTTACACCCAGCAAAATTAATTATGCAGCAGACAGAAACAATCACAGAACCAGACCGAGACCATGCAATAATAGCAAAGTGGGAACTATAATGACAAAACAATACAGAAGTAAGGATTTTACAACTACATCTATAAAGACATAAGGGTTTCCCAGCTGTGTCTATTGATAAGTGAGTTCTTACCAGACAGAAAACTATCAACCTAAATTTCCTTTTACATCTTCTAGGCTCTTCCCTTTCTCTGGAGGTGATAGTTCAGATCACCTTCCTAACAGCCCCATATTGACTAGTTTGGAATGTGAGGATGTGACCGCACGTTTCCCAGCTTATGGCTGCCTCTGCTGCTTAGCCAAAGGCACTGGCCTAAGAACAGGGCCTCAGACTGTCACAGTGAGAGAAGGCCCTTACACAGATTCTTTCTTGTATACCTCTATTACTAGCTAAATGATAAACATAGACCTACATTCTTAGAGTATAGGCCTTTACAGACAGGCCTGAATATCTATATCCTAACAGGGTCTAGAGCACGATATGTGGTCTGTGCTACCCTCGTTAGGTACAGGGCCAGCACTGCCGCCCATTGTTCTTGGGGTCACTGGGCTACTGTGGCTACCCACTCAAGTCTCTAAAAAAGCCTCCAGATCATCATCAGGCCCCACTTTGGGGAGACTGATAGGGGAGGGGCTAGGCAGCTCTGCTGGAGCAGCGAGTTGCAAAATGGAGGCCACCTGTTGGAGCAGCTGTTGCTGCTGCTGTTGGGTTGCCAATTTGCAAATTAGCTGTTGCTGCTGCCTGGCCATCTGCTGCAAGAGTTGCTGCTGTTGTTTTTGATGGTGGGTGTTTTGCTCAGTCATCCATTTCAGCAGCGGTTCCATCTTCATTCAAGGGTTTGCTCTCAGGGTTTTTGTTTTTTGTTTGTAATTCCCTTCAGCAGGGACTAGGGCTCATGCCTGCATTCTCCACCATTTGTGATAGGGCCTTCAGATAGATCGTTGGGTAGGGGGGCTATAGGGTGACCTGGCTCCTCCTTTTCCCTCAGTTCCTGGCCCAGGGTCCTGTGCCGCTCACATCTCTAAGTAGTGGAGCTGGATCTTTCTCCCAGCCGTGGGGGAGGGGGGAGGGTTCAGGACACTTTCCTGGGCTGCTCCCTGTGACAGGTTCAGTCACAGAGGCCCCCTTGGGATTGTCACCTCATGTGCTGAAGTTACCTCTGAGCCCATTTCCCCTGCCAGCTTGGGACTCCAGAACTTTGCCTTGTTAAGCCAGACATGCTAGCCTGCTGCAACACAAACTCAGGGTCTGGGCCACACCCCCAAAGCTACAGAATTTAACCAAAAACAGCTCAGCAGGTCACCTCTCTCCAGCACCCAGACACCCAATGGGATCCAAACCCCAAATAAATCAGTTTTATTCTGTATACAGCGTAAACTCATAAATTGTCCGCCCTCTGACACTGATAGAGAGATATGCACAGCTGTTTGCTCACCCAGGTATTAATCACTTATTCTGGGTTCATTGATAAACAAAAGTAATTTTATTAAGTATAAAAAGTAGGATTTAAGTGGTTTTAAGTGATAACAGACAGAACAAAGTAAGTCACCAAGCAAAAACAGGCAAGTCTCAGCCTAATACACTAAGAACTGATTACAGGTAATCTCTCACCCTTAGACATGTTCCAAAAAGCTTCTTTCACAGACTAGACTCCTTCCTAGTCTGGGCCCAATCCTTTCCCCTGGTACAGTCCTTGTTAGTTCCAGCAGACATCTAGGTGGTAACTAGGGGTTTTCTCATGACTGGCAGCCTCCTTTGTCCTGTTTCAGCCCCTTTTATGGCTTTGGCACAAGGCAGGAAACTTTTTTTCTCTGGGTCCCCACCCCTCCTTCTAAATGGAAAAGTACCAGATTTAAGATGGATTCCAGTATCATGTGACATGGTCATGTGTCCTTTGAGACTCCAGCCTCCAGTCTTCCTGGGCTGGCCCACAGGTACACAGGAAGGTTTGCAAGTAAACAGAGCCATTTGCAGGTAAACAGAGCCATTGATTCTGAAGCACCCTTAATGGCTTCCACTTTAGATGTTTACATCAGCAATACAAGTGTATATCTTATTCTCCTAACTCCAGACATAGAAATAATACATGCAAACAAATAGCATGAACACACTCAGTAGGTAAGCTTTGTAATGATACCTTACAAGAGAACTTTTGCATAAAGCATATTCCAGTTACATCATATTCACATTCATAAGCATATTTTCATAAAGCACATGGAGTGCAACGTCACACTCCATATGCAAGTCCTTAAATGTGGGCGTGGCCCCAATGGTTTAGTTTCCGCACAGTTGGGGATTATCTGTAGGTTTCCCTTAGCAGGGAAAGACTTACTCGTTGCCCATGGCTGGCAGGGTGCTGGTCTGTGCCTTCAGGCAGGCAAACAGAGAGCTCCTGCCTCTTTGCCAGTCAGCCCCTGGCTGAGCCAGGTTCCCTTCTTTTCTCCCTCCTCCAGGCCTGGCATTGGCTGCAGGTATAAGGGGGTGGGGTAGCTGAACCCACAGGTTTTCTTTAGCCCCTGATGTGCCAGGCAGCAGTCTCTCTCTGTTCCTTCACAAGGACATAAGCATGTGTTTAAGTGCATTGCTGAATCTGGGGCATGAATTGCATGAAACATTTAGAGAGGGTTGTTGTACAGGTGCTTCTATATATAGGAATGTCTACAATTTACTTTGTCAGGCTATTAGAATATTTTTAAAAATACACCAACCTGAAACACACAATCTGAAACTAATTATGTTTCCAGTGTACGTTTTCCTATATCTTTACTGGGGGGAGAAATTACATTTTATAACAACCCCAGGATATGTGATGTTAGTTCAGAACTGGTCCCTCATCATGTTCTCTGAAAGTGTTGGGACTGGAAAAATTGAGAGTTAGTGTGGCAGAAAGGAAACATACGTGTCATTTTATCAAGACTGGCAGAAAGATGATTATTATTAAGCTAGCTGATCCTACTGCCTCTATGCTGAGTGAGACAGAAGAAATGGCATTCACAGTAAATAGAAGAAATAGATGTCATCTTCATCCAGAAAAAACATGAGATTTTTGCATGCATTCCTGTAAAAGGAGACATAGCAATAATCCTCAAGGCACTTCGGTCGAGATAACGGTTGAAATTGTGAAAAGGAGTGTTGAAATGAAACCTTTGAAAATGTAAATGATAGGAAGGGAATATGGACAAGGAAGAAACATTTTTGAATTCAAAAAAGTCAGTGGTGATGATCACAGTGTCAACAACTTTTTTTTAAGAATACGTCAGACTACCTGTGGGAAAAAAAGGAAATGTATGGCGGCCAAAAAGGTCACCTGCTATCCAGGAAAGGCATCCCCTTTTTTAACAGCTGACATGTGCTGATGTGCCTTTCCTAGAGATACCCACATCTGAAAGTGATAGGAGCTTCTTAGGAAAAAGGTGTCCATGCTAGTGATTCCTGTAGTGCAACCTTAGCTTTTGGAAATGAAATGTATCACCTTACTTTCTAGAAGAGAGATCAGATTAGGGATATGAAGAGACTGTTTGAATTCTCTCTTTACTTTTACAGGTAATGGTGTATTTTCATTTTTGGCAGGGTTTCTTTGTCCTGTGTAATGCTGAATAGCCTCATCTCTGGAGACATCTACCTCTTTAATATTCATAGTAAATAGGCCCAATGGCCTGTGATGGGATGTTAGATGGGGTGGGATCTGAGTTACTACAGCGAATTCTTTCCTGGGTATCTGGCTGGTGAATCTTGCCCATATGCTCAGGGTTCAGCTGATTGCCATATTTGGGGTCAGGAATGAATTTTCTTCCAGGGCAGATTGGAAGAGGCCCTCGGGTTTTTTCGCTTTCCTCTGTAGCATGGGGCATGGGTCACTTGCTGGAGGATTCTCTGCACCTTGAAGTCTTTAAACCATGATTTGAGGACTTCAGTAGCTCAGACATAGGTGAGAGGTTTATTGCAGGAGTGGGTGGGTGAGAGTCTGTGGCCTGCATTGTGCAGGAGGTCAGACTAGATGACCATAATGGTCCCTTCTGACCTTAATATCTATGAATCTTTGCAGGGTACTATACTCACATAATCTTATTTTCATAATTAGGAATCCATTTGTGTAAATGATTTCTTAATGGAAGGATTTAGCCTGAGAAGGAGCCTGTCCTAAATGTTAATGCAGTTCAGATAAGATACAAAAAATGAATTAAGCTTAAAGGATTAAACTGAAGCCAATGAAAGCAAGGAAATGTGGAGCTAAGGTTGCCCAAGTTCATTAATTCACACTGTTATGCTTCAGAATCTCAATTTAGTACGCAAAACAGTATGCTGCAACTGACCTTAAGGTAAGTATAGAGCAAAAGGGGTTCCCATTCTGGGAGGAAATCAGAAGGTCTGTCTGATTTGTTTTAGGAACTTCAGGAATGCCAAGTCACCATAGTATTTAGATAACCACAAAAATGATTTAAGGGCTGGA
Source organism: Eretmochelys imbricata (assembly GCF_965152235.1). NCBI lineage: Eukaryota > Metazoa > Chordata > Testudines > Cheloniidae > Eretmochelys > Eretmochelys imbricata. The sequence continues at coordinate 60,693,608 of NC_135581.1, forward strand.
TAAAGTGTCTTACTGTCAGAGACTCGGAGCTCAATCTCTTCAGTTTACTAAAAAGAATATTGGGAGGTGATTTGATTAGTGTCTTCACAGGGAGGAAATACTGGGTACTAACATTGTCATAAATATAAAGGGAAGGGTAAACCCCTTTGAAATCCCTCCTGGCCAGGGGAAAGCTCCTCTCACCTGTAAAGGGTTAAGAAGCTAAAGGTAACCTCGCTGGCACCTGACCAAAATGACCAATGAGGAGACAAGTTACTTTCAAAAGCGGGGAGGAGAGAGAGAAACAAAGGGTCTGTGTCTGTCTGTATGCTGGTCTTTGCCAGGGATAGACCAGGAATGGAGTCTTAGAACTTTTAGTAAGTAATCTAGCTAGGTATGTGTTAGATTATGATTTCTTTAAATGGCTGAGAAAAGAATTGTGCTGAATAGAATAACTATTTCTGTCTGTGTATCTTTTTTGTAACTTAAGGTTTTGCCTAGAGGGGTTCTCTATGTTTTTGAATCTAATTACCCTGTAAGATATCTACCATCCTGATTTTACAGGGGGGATTTCTTTATTTCTATTTACTTCTATTTTTTATTAAAAGTCTTCTTGTAAAAAACTGAATGCTTTTTCATTGTTCTCAGATCCAAGGGTTTGGGTCTGTGGTCACCTATGCAAATTGGTGAGGCTTTTTATCCAACATTTCCCAGGAAAGGGGGGGTGCAAGTGTTGGGAGGATTGTTCATTGTTCTTAAGATCCAAGGGTCTGGGTCTGTAGTCACCTAGGCAAATTGGTGAGGCTTTTTACCAAACCTTGTCCAGGAAGTGGGGTGCAGGGTTTTGGGAAGTATTTTGGGGGGAAAGACGCGTCCAAACAGCTCTTCCCCAGTAACCAGTATTAGTTTGGTGGTGGTAGCGGCCAGTCCAAGGACAACAGGGGGGAATATTTTGTACCTTGGGGAAGTTTTGACCTAAGCTGGTAAAGATAAGCTTAGGAGGTTTTTTCATGCAGGTCCCCACATCTGTACCCTAGAGTTCAGAGTGGGGGAGGAACCTTGACAAACATGGACTCTTTAATCAGGAAAAAAGCAAAACAAAACTAATGGCTGAAGCCAGACCAGTTCAAATTGAAATTAGACACAGTATTTCACAGTGGAGGCAGGTTTTAAATTCTCAGAGACTATTTCCAAGAGACCTCCTCCCCATTTGGGACTCTGGGCTTCAGCCCCGAGGTGGGGTGGGGTGCCGTGGTTTGGGGCTTCAGCCCTGCAGAGACGTGCTGGGGATCCTGTGGGTTTGAAAATATTTACTGGAGATCTGCTTCAGATGGCTCCAACTGAATGTAAGCCCTGAGTCAAGGTTACTAACTATGGGAACAAATGACCAACGGTTCCTTCCCCACTTTGAACTCTAGGGTACGGATGTGGGGACCCGCATGAAAGACCCCCTAAGCTTATTCTTACCAGCTTAGGTTAAAAACTTCCCCAAGGTACAAACTTTGCATTGTCCTTGAACAGTATGCTGCCACCCCCAAATGTTTTAAACAAAGAACAGGGCAAGAGACCAATTGGAGACGTCTTCCCCCAAAATATCCCCCCAAGCCCTACACACCCCCTTTCCTGGGGAGGCTTGAGAATAATATCCTAACCAATTGGTTGCAAAATCATCAAAGAGCCAAACCCCTAGATCTTGGAACAATGGAAAAATCAGTCAGGTTCTTAAAAGAAGGGTTTTATTAAAGAAAAAGAAAGGTAAAAATCATCTCTGTAAAATCAGGATGGAAAATACTTTATAGGGTATTCAGATTCAAAACACAGAGGATCCCCCTCTGGGCAAAACCGTAAAGTTACAGAAAACAGGAATAAACCTCCCTCTTAACACAGGGAAAATTCACATAAAACAAAAGATAAACTAAGCCTTGCCTGGCTTACCTATGCTGGTTGCAATATTGGAGACTTGGTTTAGGATGGGTTGGAGAAGATGGATTTCTGTCTGCCCTCTCTCAATCCCAAGAGAGAACAACCACGTAAACAAAGAGCACAACAAAAGCCTTCCTCCCCCCTAAGATTGAGCTTCTTAACCCTTTACAGGTAACAAGAGGTTGCCCCTGGCCAGGCGGGATTTTATAGCACTATATACAGAAAGGTGGTTACCCTTCCCTTTATATTTATGACAGAAGTGGTGAATTCTCCATCTCTTGAGGTCTTCACATCAAGGCTGTATGCCATTCTGGAAGATGTGCTATAGCAACGCAAAAATTATTAGGCTCAGTACAGGGGTAACATAGTGAAATTGAACACTCTGTGAAATACAGGTCAGACTAGATGTTCTAATGGTTCCTTCTGGCCTTAGACTGAATGAATCTATGAATAGTGAAGCAAAGCAAAATAAGACAGGATGTTTCAAACATATATGAATCCCTTTTGCATTCCTGGGGCTCAGTTCTCTGTACTTGTGTGTGTTTTATAAATATATATATATATATATATAAAATCTATTTAATATCTGTTGTACGTAGGGTTTCACAGTGGTCAGACTACAGCATGTTTTGAGCTCAAGGACATTCTCCACTTGTAGAATTTTCCACACCCTGAGACCCATTACTGCAAATGCCCTGCCTCTGGCTCCCAATAGTCTGTCCGGGCATTTTTAGTTTCCATTTCTCTGACAAGTACATTGGTCTCACAGGATCATGGATGGTGAGGCTAAAAATATAACTGGAAGATTCAATAAACAAGGTACATCTGTTGAAATGTTGTAAAACTGATGTACAGTATTTCTGCTTGCACAGCTCAGTATACGAAACTGTTGAAAATCAAATGAATAGGATATTTCAGTGACTAGTTTGCCGACAGGCTACTGCTCGCGTTAATGATAGAATGCTACACTCTATAATGGCAAAACATTGCAGAGTAATACCCTTGTTGTGTACCTTGTGCAATTATTTATGCCAATGCAAATGAGAGTAAAGTGGCTGTAGAACTCTGAGCCAGAACAGGAGCCTTATACACCCACTTTGCAATGGTGCTAATGACGATCCCAAGTGCAAGGCAAAAGAGTTGGGCCCTGCCTGTGCTTGCAATTCTGGATGCAGTTTGACAGTTTCAGTGGTGTGGTCATCATATTTGCTGTATATGATGACAATGCTAATAACTTTATTTTGGACCAAGACAGAGTGTGTATTTCTCCTACACCCCAGTGTGTGTGTGTGACTGAATCCATATTTTTTGGATCAGATCCAAGTCTATAGAAATTGCCACCCCTCTTCTCCATGGCCCTGATTCTGTGGGTAGACCCCTGTGTGGACTCCTACTGACTTACAGCACTGGGGTCCAAAGAAGCACTTGAGGCATTGAACAAAATACAATGAAACTGGAATCCAGTGTACACTTCTGTAATTAAACACTGCTGTCTGTGCACTTTCGCCAAGAAAGCAAGTGAAGAGGAGGAAAGGGAGTTCGAGGGCCTGTACGTCCAGGGCCAGCTCTAGGTACTAGCTTAGGAAGCTGGTGCCTGGGGCGGCAAAGCAGAAGGGGCGGCACTTCGGCCGTTCTTGGGGCAGCTCTCCTCCCTCGGCAGCACTTTGGCGGCGGCACCTCGGTTTATTCTTTCTTCTTCGGCGGCCGCTTCTTCTTCTTCTTTTTTTTTTTTTTTGCTTCGCTGCTTGGGGCCGCAAAAAAGGTAGAGCCCGCCCTCTCATCTGTATCCACCTCTCTTTCCTCTCATTTGCCTCTCTACAGACAGACTGAGAATGTACCCTTGTGGTTCAGAAAACTAGCACCCTGTTCCCTAAATGCTGTGTCTGTCTTTTGTCTCAATTCATAGGAGCTAAATCCAGAGAGAGGGAAACGAAGGAAATGTTTGTGCCAGGAGTGGAGGGTTTAAAGGGAGTACGTCATCTAACTAGAGCTGACAGAAAAAGAAATGGTCTCGGGTTACAAGTGTGAATACAAATATTCCATCATCTCTGAGTTTGGGGGAGTTCACAATGGACTTGGAGAATCTGTGATATATTACCAGTCGAGGGCAAGACTACTAGTACTCCAGAATTTCTACTCTTGCAGCCCAAAAGCAGACAATAGTAGCCAGGCATCCTCCTCTTAAGAATTGCATGAACATTGAGGTGGCATATGGTTTTGAACCTTTAACAAGGTTTACTGCAGTCATTCATGCTCCTTAGATAATTGATATAGATGCATTCAAAATGAGGCTCTGGGTTGTATGGATTTGCCTATGCAAGTCCTTAGGGCTTTTTTTCTGGTGCAAAGTTGTATGTATTTGTAACTGAACTGAAGCATGGGCTTGCTCTGTTTGCACAGCTGTCAGTGAAAATCTGGCCTTCAATGTGTTTGTTCAATGTGTAACCTCTTAACAATAGCACATATAGGCCTTGTTTACACTAGGAAAAATATATGCAGATTTTTTTTTTTCAGTGGAGCTGATACCATGTTAGCAATAGTAAGAACATTTTGGAAAAAAAAAATTCCTGGCATAGATGGTGTCTTAATTAACATGGTTAAGTACAGTAAATTCAGAATGTCAATTGTCACATGCCATCCTTCTGTTTCTTACTTAAGAGACTGACAGCATGCATTGGCTCATTATGTATGTTTTTTGGTACAGAAAGTGCTTTGTGCAACTGATCCTAAATCTAAACCCTTATGAAAACATTGGAATGCTGTGTTGTGATTAAAAGAAACCAATGTATGACCAAATAGCAGTTTATCTAATCAGAGGAAATGACAAGTGATTTTCTCAGTGCTCAGATCCAGAAGAAGAATTTCATGGTTAGATGCTGTGGTGATTGATGCCCTAACACCTAAAATAGATGGATATTGTAAGATAAACTTGTTTATCATTGAATATTTTGCAAAGTAAGGTCAGGCAAATAAATAAATTGTTTTCTCTAGTAACATTTTGTGACAAAATTCCTGCTCTACCTTGGTGGGTCTTGCGCTTATTGGCTGATTTGCTTGCCTTGGACACGAGTAGCTTCCTGCTGGGCAGCCGAGGCTTATATCATTGCCCACACTACCTCCTCCATTGTGGTGAAAAAAAAAAAATAGACCCTCTTCCCCCCCTCCAAACACCCTCCTTCTTCCGCCGCACTGTGGACACCAGATCCCACTTCCGACACCAGTTGTGACAAAGTTCCTGCTCTGCCTTGGTGGGTCTTGCGCTTATTGGTGGATTTGCTCGCCTTGGAGCTTCACGGCAGCCCACAGCTTGGCCGTTTTTCTGAACCCACAGTCCAGGTCGACTCCTCCTATGTCTGACCAGGAGTTGGGAGGATTTGGGGGGAACCCGGGCCCGCCCTCTACTCCGGGTTCCAGCCCAGGGCCCTGTGGAATGCAGCTGTCTAGAGTGCCTCCTGGAACAGCTGTGCGACAGCTACAACTCCTTGGGCTACTTCCCCATGGCCTCCTCCCAACACCTTCTTTATCCTCACCACAGGACCTTCCTCCTGGTGTCTGATAATGCTTGTACACCTCAGACCTCCAACAGTCCGCGTTCTCACTCTCAGCTCCTAGTGCCTCTTGCTCCCAGCTCCTGACATGCACACCACAAACTGAAGTGAGCTCCTTTTTAAAACCCAGGTGCCCTGATTAGCCTGCCTTAATTGATTCTAGCAGCTTCTTGATTGGCTGCAGGTGTTCTAATCAGCCTGTCTTAATTGTCTCCAGAAGGTTCCTGATTGTTCTGGAATCTTCCCTGTTACCTTACACAGGGAAAAGGGACCTATTTAGCCTGAGGCTAATTTATCTGCCTTCTATTACTCTACTATAGCCATCTGGCCCTACCCTGTCACAATTTGTATTTAGTGAAAAATATAAAATAGGTGTTTTTAGAATGTGTAGTGTATGTTTATATGTGCAGACGTGACTGTGACTTTTGCTTTTAAAGTGTAATTACGTTGACAGTTTGATTTTTGACGTGAGACCCATTAGGTATCATCCAAATTGTTCATGTGAGCACAGTACGCTAACAAGCATGTGCTTGGCTCTCAGCATATATTACTACTTATAGTACACACTTCAGTAACGAATATATTTTGTTATGGGGGGAATTATCAAAGAGCACTGTTACACATTACAAGTGTGTATTGTGCATTTACAAGTCCTTTTTCTTAGTGTGCGAACACTGTTCATTCATTGAACAACTGCTGTATTGTTTTGTGGGAGAAGCTGTGGCAAACAGCAAGAGAGTTTGCTCCCTGCTTTAATTTCCCTAACTGGAGTCAATTTTGGGAACTGAGTTGTTTCCTGGGAACTGGACATTGTTGTCCTTTGTCTGAAATAGCCCTGGCTGTTGACTTTCAGTGGACTTGCCCATACAAATTGTGAATTAGGTGCATTTGCAACTTTGATTATTTTGGACACAAATTAGGCATGCAATTACATACACATTTTGTGTGTGCAGTTGCATGCCTAAATTATTTGAAAACCTGGTCCTGAATTTGCATTAAGTGAATGACAGGGCTCACAAGGCATGGCTGAAAGGGAAGCTATGGTGCAGAAGCTCCATGCAATCTGGAATAACAGCTTCTTAAAATGACATCGAAAGTCCTAATTATGGTCAGAGAGATTGTACAGTACCCAGTTATTTGAAAGAGTTTAACCTCATGATTTATAGATAAACCTTTGTTTGTTTGTTTTATCTCCTGTGTGGGAATGCAGTGGTTGACCTCAGAGACCAAAGAGCTCAAAACACCAAACAATTTAAAAAGCCTGTAATCACAGTGAAAGGGATTGTGACAAAGCCAGCAATTGTCATAAGAGATATTTGAGGATGCTCAGCTATAGAATTTAAAAACTACACTGTTGATCTGTCCTGAAACAGAGGGATAGGAGAACCACAGTTTTAAAGCCAGAACGAAAAGTCTACCAATTGCACTTACTAGTCATATGAGGATCCATACTAGGTAGGATCTGCTGCTTCTACCCACAGCCAAGGTTTGAGAGTGAATTGTTTTCCCTTTCTCCTGGTGTAAATGGGGCAACTTAAGAGGTATCATAAATGCAAATTACGTGTCACTACTAAAGTCAGTGAGAGTTTTGCCATTGATTTCAATGAGCGCTATGCGAGTGAGTATGTGAATGTAAATGGGACATGTAGAGGGCTCGAGATCATGGTTGTAGCATGAGAAGCAACCAATATAAGTGTGAAATAAAGATGCACCTCATTTTCTTACAGTCTTCTGTTGAAATAGGTTGAACTGTACTGCTCTACTTTGGCATTTTAATTTAAGGTGTGGTAACAACCTGCAGTCACCAATTCTAGAGCTCTATGCGCCATGTAAACAGCTGTCTCACCTGCTAAACATAGTAGTTGATCAATTATAGAATAGAAGTAAAAATTATTGGTCCGAGTCCTGTCCCCAAGTACATTCCTTGCAACCTCATTGGCTTCATTGGGAGTGTAGATCAGGGCAGGACTTGGCTTACTGCATTTCCTAACATTAACTGCTTAACCCAATCAGGTTTTCTATGATAAGATTCCTAATTTATGTCCACCTGTTAATTTTTTGAAATAATCTGAGGTATTTTTATAAACTAGTCAGTTGCTTTTGTGATGATTCTATCAGTCTCAAATCCTTCTCTTCCTCTAATATATTCAGTAAATGCTTTTGTTTTAAAGGGCTTTCTTCAAATTATTTCAGTATCAATTGCATGGTCATAGATTCCAAGGCCAGAAGGGAGCATTGAGAACATCTAGTCTGACCTCCTGAATAACACAGGCCATAGACCTTTGCACCAGATGTTTTGTTTTCCTGATAATCTCCATTGTTATAGCTAGTGTTCCTCTTAGCAGAGGTAATATTTACCCATCCTTAATTTTCTACTATTTATGTATGCAAACTGTGGATGCTTTGTCTCTAGCTCCATTTTATAGACATCTGGGTAATTCCTTTTGGTTTTTCCCCAGGTTGCCCCCTCTGTACTTATTTTTTGTCAGAGTGCTATAGAGGAAGATTTGTTGTCACACTGTCAGCATTTGTCTTTTCATTCTTTTTAGCTTATGTTTCCATTGAGAGTACACAGATTCATTTGGAATGATTGTTTTCTTTTATGGCCTTCATAATTTTCCCTAGTGTTGTCTCTTATTCATTATCTTCACATATATTTGGCTTCTTTGTTTTAGAAGGTATTTTACTTGGTGTCAAGACACTTTGCTGCATATTTTCCTCTGTACCTTTTATTGGTGCACACCTAAATTTCCTGTAAGCTGTGTGGCTGCGCAGCAGTCTATCAAGGGCCACAGGGACCCGGACTGGACAGGCGCCTCTCCCCTGGCCCCGGCCTCAGCCTTGGAGCTGCTGCTGCCAGGGAGAGGCATCTCTCCCCCGGCCCCGGACTCGGTGCTGCTGCAGCTGGGCAGAGATGCCTCTCCCCCGGCTCCGGGCTGCTGCAGCGAGAGAGGGCTAGGGGGAATCCTTTCTCCCCCTCACAGCCCTGGGGCAGCCTGCATCCCAAGCCCCTCATCCCTGGCCACACCCCAGAGCTTGCACCCCCAGCTGGAGCCCTCACCCCCGCCCCACCTCAACCCTCTGCCCCAGCCCTGAGCCCTCTTCCACACCATGAACCCCTGATCCCCACCCCAGAGCCCTCACCCCTGCACTCCAACCCTCTGCCCCAACCCTGAGCCCCCTCGCACACTCCGAATCCCTCGGCCCCACCCTCATCACACATCACCTCCATACTGGTGTACATAACAAAATTCATTCCACACATGGAGGTAAAAAATTAGAGGGAACACTGGTGACACTTAGTTACTTCATAGCAGCACACTTAGGCTCTGGTTTTGTACTGTCTGTAGTATATTTTCCCACACAAGGCTAGGGCTTCCTGTCCCTTTGTGTTATTATGAAAACTGCATTAATTTTGGGAGATGAACTTTTATTCATTCCTGCTTTGTGTTTAGTTTTACACCCCAGCATCCTATGTCTTTTCCTGATATTTTTCCTGACCTGGAAGATGCCCTCAAAATTCAAGTGGCTGTTGTTGGTAGCATAGGTAGTGCACAAAGAATGGACCAGCCACTATGCATTTTATAATGCATAACACCTAGCACTTTCATGTAGTGCTTTTCTTCACTAGATCTGCAAATGCTTTACAAAAGAGGTCATTATCCCCATTTTATAGAGGGGGAAACAGATACAAAGAGGTGAAGAAATTTGTCTAACGTTATCCAGCAGAGCAGTGGCACATTTTAGGCATCCCAGTCAAGTGTTCTATCCTCTAGACTTCCAGCTTTGCTTCCACTTTATGTACAAGTGATGAAGAAACCCGAAAAACTTCCCTGTGATAAGTACGATAAACCTTTTGTTTATTTCTTAAATGTAGAAATGGCAAACACCTTTATGAAGTGCATACTTGCAAATATGCTAGCTAAATGCAAACCTCCCAATATCATTGCTATGTAAGTAAAATACCAACCTGAAATCTAATGAACTTGCTAAATTAATTACTACTGTAAGAAACCATTGAAGAATAGAATATTTATGTTAATTGGAAATTAATTACTGGCTGTGCTCAAGTAACTCTCACTATTCAAGAAGACAAGAAAATCATTTTTCCAAAATTATCATGTACAATCCACAATTTAAGCTAAAGGTCTTCTAAGAGTTGTTTAGTTTAAAAGACTGTTTGAAGAACTAAAATTTTTCATGTTAAGAGTAGGAGTGTGTGAATTTTTTGAAAACAGAATTTCACTACATGTTGAATTCTAATATAATTGAAGGGACCAGCTCAGGAAATGGACTGAGTAAAAAGAGAGAATATCCTTGAAGTGAGAGTTTTGAGAATCTTCTGCCACAAAAACAAAGGAAATTTAACTGTTAAAGAATTACAATCATAATGCATATACACTTTAACAAATTACATTTCATAAGATGAAGAGGCTCCTAAGGTCAACCCATGAAGTTACTAAGCCAAAGAAAGAGAGATACCAACCAAGTTTGAATCTAAACAAACCTGAAAGACATCTGTTTTCCTATAATTTCATGGAAATAGAAAAGGGACGAGTATAAAAAACGGAAATAAGCACCCCTTACACACTCATCCCTTCTGCCACCCTGCTTAACAGCAAGCACTCATCAACTCATCCTGTCAATCTCTGCAAACAAGCTTCTAAAGGCAGCTAAGAACACAGAAGAACTCAGAAGACTCCAGAGGAAACCAACCCAAGGAAAACCTCCCAAAAACTTCAACATGGATTGGTGACAGAAAGTTAACTAAGACACTGCCAACAGATTACATTTAAACTTGTAAAGATTTTATAGGGATATGAAAATGCTGTTGTAACCTAAAATACTAACAGTTTCTCCTTATAAAACACCAAGTAGACCATGTATTCCTGAAGAGGAGACGAGGGCTAAACATTGTTAAAAAGAGAAACAGTAGGATTTAATTGGATTTAAAATGATTAATATTTGTAATTGGTCTGTCTTAAAACAGCTCCTTAAATGGCTTCTTTGAAGTAACTGATTTAAATATTTTATTTGATTTCATAGTGTTTAGTTAAGATTACTCACTGTGCCCAACTATAAATGGCTGGTTATTTATTAATAATCAACAGGATCCACCTGCTCTTAAACAAAATTATTTTGTCCATTTGTAAACATTCTTAATTAGCTAAATAGCTACTGAAGAATTGATTCACAATAATTTTGGGGAAACAATACCTTTGGCTCAATTTACCAAGAGAAAAGTGCTCCACCAAAGGGGGGTTCACTCTCCAGGGTGTAACCTCTGTTAGAAGCTCTCTACGAAGAGACATACAGAAGAGATGATAATGATAGATGGAACCAGGTTGTCATTTGTGTTTTGTGTTTTGTTTACAGCTTTCTTTTCTTTTCCTTTTAAACAATAAAATAGCCATGATGAGTGATTGTGATTATTTTGTCTGCTCTTGCTGGTGTCTCCTAAGGTATGTAAAAGAACCCCTGTGACCAAACTAGTGTGAGTCTTTTTTTTATTTGATTTCCCCGGATTTGGCAGCGAGAAGAAAAATTAGTAAGAGCTAGTTCACCATTTCTTGTTTCTCTGGACTAAATATTTGTAGTAATTTTTAAAATAAAATTACTTGGAGTCCAACAATTTTACATTCGTTATTCAGAGTACTACAGACTGGCTAATAGAGGGATACTGTGGTTCATTCTGTCTTCCTCAATTTTTGCATGTGTAAAACAAGCACAGTAACATTTGCCTACCTGAGAAGGGGATGTGGGCTTTGAAACAGTGTGGGAGCTAAATATTATTACCATTCCTGAAATCGTGACTAGTAAACACTGGCTTACTGAATGTTTAGTCACAAATCTGTTGTTGCTGTCACTCCCAAGAGAAATATAAACTAAAAAACTGGCACCTCAAGTGCTGATGTCAGTGTGGACGCTGATGTTGTTACATCCCTTGAGTCGTAGGAGGATAGTTTGAGTGGCATTCCTGGGATGACACACATACCAATAGTGATGGTCAGATTATATGTAAAGGAACCTACTTGTAGTCTGCAAACTGTCCTTGTGTTCTGAGATACCTGCTTTTATTGTAATCATGTTTGTCTTATCTTTTCTTATAGGGGCTAATCAAAAGCCCATTTAAGTCAATGGATTCTGGATCAGGTCTATAACTGTTGGACAAAATACAGAAGGAAATGGCAAATTTTTAATTTAGCAAAGTTCAAGAGGGAAGTAAATGCTGCATAGGACATATATTCTCTCCCAGCATGGCGTAAATTTCACCCTAATTCCACATAGCTAGAAACAATGTAAAGAAAAAAATCCCAAGTGATTTCTAGCTCAATAAAAATGATCAATAACTCTTCTCTTCTCAGCTATTAAACCACTTTCAGATCCTGATTCTCTGGCAAAGGAAACCTGATTTTATTTTTATTTATTTATTTATTTATAGATATTACAAATGTGCAGAAAAATGTGGTCCAAATATGATTTAAAATTATATCATTTTAAAAGTGGGCAAAGGGGACTTTGACTCACCAGTCTCTGCCTTTATTTTTATGTTCTCTAATTCTTGTTTTAAGGCCTCTGAGTTTCTACCCATGTTCCTGCCTCAAGGACACTGGTTCATAGAGATCATCCCTCTATTGTACAGGTTATAAATCCCATTGTGAGTGTTTTCTTGCCTATAATTGGATGACAAAAGTAATCACATTGAGGAGTGAAATTACATTGGTCACTTATTCCTTTCAATAAGCCTTTTTTTCTTAATGGTCTACATATTGCAGGACATAAATCTGCTCTCACCAGACCGTTTCTAAAAGTAGATGCCTTCTAAAATCCATGTAGGAAATTCTTTCAAGACTGAGTTTAATTCAAGGTCAGTATCATTACTAGTCAAATAGCTGTTATCTGATTATACTTTTTAAAATGTATTTTAAGTACAGACTCATTTTCAATGCACAAGGCAGAAATTTAACAAGGTTGGTGGGGTTTTTTTGGTTTTTTAAAATTTGTGCTTTAGAAACATTTGATTTTGACAGGTTTCAGAGTAACAGCTGTGTTAGTCTGTATTCGCAAAAAGAAAAGGAGTACTTGTGGCACCTTAGAGACTAACCAATTTATTTGAGCATGAGCTTTCGTGAGCTACAGCTCACTTCATCGGATGCATACCGTGCTTCGGTATGCATCCGATGAAGTGAGCTGTAGCTCACGAAAGCTCATGCTCAAATAAATTGGTTAGTCTCTAAGGTGCCACAAGTACTCCTTTTCTTTATTTGATTTTGAGTAACTTCTCTAGATTTCTCCAGATCTGGTACTGTGTGTGTGTGTGTTTAGTTTGTAAAATATTTGAGTCAGGAACCATCTACTATTCTGTGTTTGAACAGTGCCTAGACCAGTGGGGCCCTGATCATGATTGGTTCCTAGGTACTACTGTAATGAGCATTATCATTAACGTTTTAATCCCAGATAAATATCCCCCTTCCCCAACACAAAACCTAAGTGTGGGGTGGGAGCACAGAATCCATCTCACCAACAACATAGGTCTGTGGTGTAACACTTTCACCGCTGCTCGTCTAACCTTGGAACTTGGTGTGATGTTGAACTCCATATGATTTTATGAAAATATGCTAATGAATGTGAATATAATATAAGTGGAATATGCAAAAGGTCTCTTGTAAGGTATCATTACAAAGCGTCCGATGAAGTGAGCTGTAGCTGTAGCTCACAAAAGCTTATGCTTAAATGAATTTGTTAGTCTCTAAGGTGCCACAAGTACTCCTTTTCTTTTTGCGGATACAGACTAACATGGCTGCTACTCTGAAACAATACAAAGCTTATAATTTACTGAGTGTGGTCATCCTATTTGTATGAATGTATCATTCTTGTATCTGAAACTAGAAATATGAAATATAATGCTGAGGTCTTATTGTAATTATGCAAAGTGTGGGCCATTAATGGTGGTTTGGAATCTTGATGGCTCCCATCAACTAAGACAATTGGTTGTAAATGGCTCTGTTTACTTGCAAGCCTTCCTGTGAGTCAGGCCAGGAAGAATGAAGACTTGGGGCCTCACAGGACATGTGACCATGTCACCTGGTACTGGAATCCATCTTAAACCTGATGCTTTTCCATTTAGAAGGAGGGGTGGGGACCCGGAGAGACACAAGATTCCCGCCTTGTGCCAAATCTATATAAGAGGGTGAAACAGAACAAAGGAGGCTCCAGTCATGAGAAATCCCCTAGTTACCACCTGAGCTGGAGCTAACAAGAACTGTACCAGATGAAAAGATTGGGCCCAGACCAGGAAGTAATCTAGTCTGTGAAAGAAGCTTATTGGAACATCTCTGAGAGTGAGATTTACCTGCATTTAGTTCTCTACTGTATTAGGCTTAGACTTGTGTGTTTTTGTTTTATTTTGCTTGGTAATTTACTTTGTTCTGTCTGTTATTACTTGAAATCACTTAAATCTGACTTTTTACACCTAATAAAATAACTTTTGCCCAGATTAAGTAATTCATACCTGAGGGAGCAAACAGCTGTGCATATCTCTCTATCAGTGTTATAGAGGGCAGACAATTTATGAGTTTACCTTGTATAAGCTTTATACAGAGTAAAATGGATTTATTTGGGGTTTGGACCCTATTGGGAGCTGGGTGTCTGGGTGCAGGAGACAGGAGTACCTGCTAAGTGGTTTTCAGTTAAAGCCTGCAGCTTTTGGGGACATGGTTTAGACCTGGGTCTGTGCTTGCAGCAGGCTAGCGTGTCTGGCTCAACAAGACAGGGTTCTGAAGTCCCAAGTTGGCAGGGAAAACTGGCTCAGAGGTAGTTTTAGCACATCAGGTGGCAGTCCCAAGGGGGTCTCTGTGACCTAACCCATCACACTTGGATAGGGGTTGCTGCCCCTCCATGCCTTGTATGTGGGTTTCTCACCTTGCTGGAGTACTGAGGACTGGTGCAAAGCCTGGCTGTGGAGGGAATGTGGAGATGGCACCTAGTGGCTTCTCTACCCTTGTCGGCTATAGTGGGCTTTCCATGGAGCACTGGCTCCGTGAATTTAGGATAAACTAAGTTCATCTCAAGCAGGCACAGAACTAGAGAATAGATGTCTGGATCTCTGATGCATTGCTGGTGGAATGGGGAGATTCCAAGCTTTCCAAACATGCCCACTCTTAGACCACAAGCCTCCAAAGTTACCTTTTACTTTTCACTGGTGACAAGACAATGCCCTTGTGCTGAATTTGTTTGGGGATTTTTTGCTTGTCATTGAGCTTATTTCTTGGGTTGTTCTGATTATTCTATACTGTATGTAAAAATCAAATGGTACCCATGTTACCCAAGTACAATAGTATTTTGTAATTCCTAATTAACTGCTGCTCTGAAAGCAGACTTCTAGTTGAAAGCTTGTGGTGGTGGAAGAGAGAATGATAAAAGCCTCTGGAATTTCCTTACTTGCCTTGCTTTAGCTGTGGGAACACAAAGAGACATATTAAGGGCTTGATTTAGCATTAACTGAAAACAGTGCGAGGTTTCCATTAATTTCAGTGAGAGTAGGATCAGGCCTTAAATGCCACATCCTGATGGGTGCTGAACACCGAATCCATCTGACCTCTCAGGAGTTGGGCCAAACATTTTTGTTGTTGTTGTTTGTAGTTCTTCAATTCTCTCCCCCCCCGCACCGTATTGTTAGCCATTGTATTGACCTATTCTAATTATCCTCAGTCAATCATATCTTTCTGAGTATTTTCCCGTTTTGCATGTGATGATTGTTTCAAATATCTCTTAACTGTCAAATTGAGTTTACATGTGTGTAATTTCCTGGAGTCTGTTTTAAACAAGTAATGCCAGAATCTTTCCAAGTCAACCTTCCTCTTCTGTGTTGTTAAATATCCCAGTTTATGATTTCTAGGTCTCTCTCATGATTTTGGAGGAGTCTTGGCATTCAGTCGGGTTTCAGACATTGCTCTATAATCCATTCTGCTCCTTAATGTTCTACTTACAGAATTAATCCCATAGATTAGTTGGCTAACTGTTGCAAATAACTGCATTTGCTGCAATTTCAGGATGTTTATAGTGTGACAGGGTCAGGCCAGATGGCTACAGGAGAGAGATAGAAGGCAGATATATTAGCCCCAGGTTAAGTAAGTCCCTTTTCCCTGGGTAAGGTAACAGGGAAGGTTCCAGGACAATCAGGAACATTTTGGAAACAATTAAGGCAGTCAGGCTGATTAGAACATCTGCAGCCAATCAAGAAGCAGCTAGAATCAATTAACACAGGCAGGCTAATCAGGGCACCTGGGTTTAAAAAGGAGCTCACTTCAGTTTGTGGTGTGCTTGCGAGGAGCTGGGAGCAAGAGGCGCAAGAAGCTGAGAGTGAGAAGGCGTACTACTGGAAGACTGAGAAGTACAAGCATTATCAGACATCAGGAGGCAGGTCCTGTGGTGAGAATAAAGAAGGTGTTGGCAGGAGGCCATGGGGAAGTAGCCCAGGGAGTTGTAGCTGTCACGCAGCTGTTACAGGAGCCACTGGGCTGGAACCCTGAGTAGAGGGTGGGCCCGGGTTCCCCCCATCCCTCCAACTCCCTACTTGATACTGGAGGAGTTGAACTGGACTGTGGGTTCCACTAGAGGGGAAGGTCTCTGGCCTGTTCCCCAATCCACTAAGTGGATCAGCAGAGACTGCGGGATTGTTCTTCTTCCTTTCCCCATGCTGGCCAGCGATGAGGCTAATTGAGTGAATAGCAGATTTGAGCCACAAAAGTGGCCAAACTGAGGGCTGCCGTGAACCTCTGAGGTGAGAAAATCCTCCAATAAGCACAGGACCCACCAAGGCAGAGGAGGAACTTTGTCACAATAGATTATTTGAAGGAAAAAGAGACTGTTCATCTGGTAAATTATTCACTACAGATTATTCACTTAGCTCTACTTATAGAAACTTGTATGACACTGACTTGTGTACATTCAAAGCTATAGCTTTCACCATATCCAGTTGATGGGAATATGAATGGATATTAAATGTAAACTAATTTTTTGTTCTAATTTCTTCCGCTTGTAGAATATCCCCTCATCAGAAATGAAATTCTCTGCAGCAGAGAGAGAATGCACTGCAATTATATGAGCTATTAAACATTATAGAGCATATTTGGTAGGAGTTAAGCTCACTTTTGCTACTGACTCTAATTCATTTTAGTGGCACCTGTAATATTGAGCCTCCAATGTCAGACTGGTTAGGTGGAGAATGAGACTTTTAAAAACTCAATTTTATATTGGTCCAGTTACCATGGAAGCTGAATGTGACACCGGGGTTTCTATCCACAAATTGCATAGGAAAAGAAGAGTGCTCTTAAGAGTGTATTGATTTAAGATTGTCATCTGGGTACAGATTAGCATGTTGGTGCCAATCACTACTGTTTGTCCCAGCTCCCCAGCACAATGTTCCACCTGGTTAGTGCTGCTGCATCTTGGATAGACTTGTTATTTAGGGAAACCCTCAGAGTCTGCAAACTGTTCAGCTGCAACCTGTTTCTGGGTTGACTCCATGTGATAAATTACTTACTTTTTTGTCACAATAAACCCAAAGCATACAAAATGCAGGATCCAAATATTCAAATTCAAACACTACTCCAGGACAAAGAGTGGGGAGGCCAACTAAAAATCACCCAGAGGACCAAATTAATCCTTGCTAGGATTCCACTGAAGTAATTATTGAGAGAAGGAACATTTTGTCTTAACTCGGGGAGTAGAATAGGACAGGACAAGAAAATGAAAGTAGTTCTGCTTGCCAGTGAAATGCAGCACGTAGTGGTAACAGCTGGCTTGTGGCTTCGAGGCCACAGCCCTGAGGAGCTTGCACCAACTCCAAGTAAAATATCTCCCAATTCTGTTCCTATCACGTGCAGGGAGCACAGTCTGATCACAGATTGTTCCCCACAGGCAGTGCATGACCTTGCTGACACATTCTCACCATAGGAAGCAGGAGCAGAGTCCTTGTGCTCCCCAGAGGCTGCTGCTGTGCAAGGGCCCTGTGCAAGTGGTGGGGAGCTTCTTGCTTCTCCCTACATGGCTGTACACGGACTGCTCACAATCTCGACCTAAGGACCTCGTTTATGCTGACAGTACTAGGAGCACCACATCTTTAATCTGCCTTATTGAACAAGTGATGGCAGTGTTTTTCCAGCAGTGGATGTTGCCATATCTCCACATGGTGAGGGGTGACGGTGGGGAGTTTCATGTATTTTTTAATTATGCTTTTAGAGATTTTCTGTTCACGTGCACTGGCTCACTGGGTTGTCTCACTTGAGAAATCCATTGCTGTTGCAACTGTTCAATAGCTGATTTTTACAAGACACGTGTGCCTGTGTTTTTGCACAACAGGCTCCAAGCCCCTTAGTGTCATTTCTAAAACAAACAGGAAGAAAAAATATATTGATATAAAATGTGTGAGAGTTCACTTGATAAACTGTAATGGCTCTGAAAGATCTGTCACATAATGGGTATAGTGGATAATTTCTTTGGAGAAGGGTGTGAGTGTACAGGGTCAATAGCTACATTACAAGGAACTGAAAAATGTTACAGATTCTTTTCCAAGTTATTTTGTCAGCTATATTTTTTACATTCTCCAAGACTCATTCTAGTGCGGGGAAGGGGTGGGGGGGACTATAGTTCAGGAGACCTGCTTTCTATTTGTGGTTCTGCCACTGGCTGGCTATGTGACCTTGGGCAGGACAAGTCATGTCACCTCTCTGTGCTTCCATTTCACCTCTCACCCTATTTAGACTGTAATCTCTTGAGTAGCAGAGACTGTTGCTTATCAACTGCAGCTATCAGTGGTCTCTGGGGCTTATAAATACTCCTGAGATACTACTAAATAAAGTGATGAAAAATGGATTAATTCATGGTGTTATCACTTGGTCATACCAAAGGGGAGAAGCTTTGAGTTATGGTCAAGGCACCACTAGAAGCTCCCTGATGGAGGCTGCCCTTGTGTTCCCTGGCATTGCTCCTTCCCCAGTTTCTCTGCTACACTGGCCAGTTCTGGGAGACCCAAGGAGAATGTCTTACACCACGCTAACCCACCTGGAGACTTTCTTGTAACTCTCTTTTGGGAGCTTGTGATTCCTCCATTGTTTAAAGCACAATGTCTTCACCAGCTAACTTTATTCTTTTGCATTTGGCGAATGTGTGCATGTTCATTTCAGTCAGTGGACCAGATCCTTGGTCCCCATATGGTTTCTTTGTAAACTGCTCTAATTGGGCAGGCCTGAAGCTGCTCTGGTTTATATCAAAGGCACCTGGCAGCCATAGCTAGAGATTGGGTCCTGTGCCAAGCACAGCTTTTGCCATATCTGTTATTCTGGGCCACGATTTTGAGCCCTAAATCAAGTTAATAGTAAGACAGTATTTCAAACATAAATTAAAAAAAAGAAACATAGTTAATCTCTGGGCATTATATATAATAGGATCAAGATTTCTTTAACCTGTGTAAAACAGCACTTTGTAATAGATTATTTTACACATGAAACTTTTTAAAACACTTAATTATTTTTAAGCCATCAGACTGTGTTATTGGCTGAGGATCTGCATGCACTGAGCTGATCTCAGGACCAAGATATAGGGTCAGATTCTCCCGTCTGTAAATTAGCACAGTACCACTGAACATATATATAAAATGGATTAAAAATAGGCTAATTGATAGGTCTCAAAATGTAATTGAAAATGGGGAATTGTCATTGAGTAGATGTGTCCTGTAGGGATAGATTCTTGGCCTTAGCGACTCTGAGTTCCCTCCCCACTCTGAACTCTGGGGTACAGATGTAGGGACCCGCATGAAAGACCCCCTAAGCTTATTTCTACCAGCTTAGGTTAAAAACTTCCCCAAGGCACAAATTCTTCCTTGTCCTTGGATAGTACTGTTGCCACCACCAAGTGAGTTAGACAAAGATTCAGAAAAAGGACCACTTGAAGTTCCTGTTTCCCCAAAATATGCCCACAAGCCCCTTCACCCCCTTTCCTGGGGAGGCTTGAGAATAATATACCAACCAAATAGGTAAACGAAGTGAGCACAGACCAGAACCTTGGGTTTTTAGGACACTAAAAACTAATCAGGTTCTTAAAAGCAGAACTTTATTGTAAAGAAAAAAGTAAAAGAAACACCTCTGTAAAATCAGGATGGAAGGTAATTTTACAGGGTAATAACATTTAAAACACAGAGGATTCCCCTCTAGGCAAAACTTCAAAGTTAAAAAAACCAGAATAAACCTCCCTCTTAGCATAGGGAAAATTCACAAGCTAAAACAAAAGATAAGCTAGTGCATTTCCTTACTATTATTTACAATTTGTAATCTTAGATTCTTATTTCAAGTAGGGTTTTAGGAGATGTGTTTTACCTGCCCTGGTCTCTCTCTGTCCCGGAGAGAACAACAAACAAAGAGAGCATAAACAAAACCTCCCCCCACAGATTTGAAAGGATCTTCTTCCCTTATTGGTCCTTTTTGTCAGGTGCCAACCAGGTTATTTGAGCTTCTTAACCCCTTACAGGTAAAGGAGGGATTTTATGCTACCCTTAGCTGTATGGTTATGACAGTGACTAACATATTTACTTGGGCATAAGCTTTCTTCAGATGCATCTGATAAAGTGGGTTTTAGCCCATGAAAGCTTATGGCCAAATAAATTTGATAGTCTCTAAGATGCCACAAGTACTCCTCGTTCTTTTTGCTGATACAGACTAACACGGCTACCACTCTGAAACCTGATTCTTGGCCTTATTATTTAACATTTTTATCAATGACTTGGAAGAAAACAAAATCATCACTGATAAAGTTGGCAGATGACACAGAAATTGCGGGAGTAGTAAATAATGAAGAGGACATGTCACTGATGTTGAGTGATCTGGATCAATTGGTAAAATGGGCACAAGCAAACAATACACATTTTAATATGGTTAAATGTAAAGAGAAAAGAAGTAGGTTATGCTTACTGGATGGGGGACTCTTACCTGGGCAGCAGTGACTCTGAAAAAGATTTGGGGAATCATGGTGAATAATCAGCTGAACATGAGCTCCTAATGTGGTGCTGTGGCCATAGGAGCAAATGTGATGCTGGGGTGCAAATACAGGGGAATCTTGAGTAAGAGTAGAAGAAGTTATTTTACCTTTGTATATGCCACTGGGGTGACTGCTGCTGTAATACAGTATGTGTCCACTTCTGGTGTCCACAATTCAGGAAGAATGTTGATAAGTTGGAGAGGGTTCAGAGAAGAGCCATGAAAATGATTAAAGGATTGGAAAATATGTCTCTTAGTGATAGACTTAAAGAGTTCAATTTATTTATCTTAACAAAGAGAGGATTAAGGGATGACTTAATTACAGTCTATACGTATCTATATGGGGAACAAATATTTAACAATGGGCTCTTCAGTCTATCAGAGAAAAGTATAACACAATCCAGTGGGTGGAAGTTGAAGCTAGACAAATTTAGAGAGGAAATAAGGTGTAATTTTTTAACAGTGAGGGTAATTAATCATTGTAACAAATTACCAAGGGTTCTGGTTGATTCTCTATCACTGACAATTTTTAAATCTAGATTGGATGTTTTTCTAAAAGATCTGCTCTAGGAATCATTTTGGGAAGATCTATGGCCTGTGTTGTCTAAGAGGTTAGACTAGTTGGTCCCTTCTGGCCTTGGTATCTATGAATCTATTAACTCAGTGGAGCTATGCAAATTTACGGCATCTGAGAATCTGGCCAATAATCCCTTGAAAAACCTTACGATTTAGCCAGCCCAGTATCAATACTACCCACTACTCTCACTTTGGGATGTCTGCAAATTGTGGTTTAAAAGGCTGGGTTTAGGGAATAATTATATGGTCCTGTGAATCACAGTTTTCCCATTTTGGCCAGGAGAATGCTCAAGAGGCACCTGTAATTCAGTTAGAAGTGCCTACTGGAACCAAGTAATTATCATGGTTCACCCATCACAACAGAAACCAGGATGTTAAATGGTGCCAAGTGAAGCTAGAGAGAGTATCCAGAAGAGTTGGCAAGAATTAAGAAAAAGTTTCCAAACTTCAAAAAGTTAGCAATGTTTATTAGTTTTTATTGATTTCTTTCCCCCAGCAAGTAGGTACAAATATTTCTTGGGAGATGAGCAAGTCCAGACATTGCTGCAGACAAGCCTGAAAATGAAATGTCCCAGAAAAGACTTACAGGATATTATTTTGGGTGGAAGCACACCTTTATTCATGCAGTAGTTTATTACATAATATGGAATGAGCAAAGACTGAAAGGGTTAATCATATACTAAACACAGTAATTAGCACCTGTGTGAATAACACTGACTTGTACAAACAGGTGAATGCCTTGATATGTAATTTTTATGTACAATATCACAAAAAATATATTGGAAATTCTTCTGCCTTTGAAGGGCATAGCTGACTACATAATTTGGGAGAAGGGGTAGAGAACAGGGAAGTTTAAAGTTAATTTTAAACCTTTTAGCTCTCGCTAGTAACATAGGACTCCCCTCGCCTGGCTTCCATCCCAGCTCTACCATAGCTGTATGGAGCTATGTGCCTGGCTTGCAATCCCACTTTCCCTCCCCAGTCACACTGGGACCCTGCCCCCCCATACCCCGCCCTGTGGTTTCAATCTGTCATCCCAGCCATATAGGAGAGCGTCAACTGGTTTCCATCCTGTTTTCTCTCTAGGTTCATAGGACCACCTAACACAGTGGCTCTCAACCTTTCCAGAATATGCCTTTCAGGAGTTTGATTTGTCTTGCGTACTCCCAAGTTTCACCTCACTTAAAATCTACTTGAGGAAAATCAGACAAAAATACAGAAGTGCCACAGCACACTATTACTGAAAAAGTGCTTACTTTCTTATTTTTATCATGTAACTACAAAATAAATCAATTGGAATATAAATATTGGACTTACATTTCAGTATATCGTATATAGAGTAGTGTGAACCAGTCATCATCTGTATGAAATTTTAGTCTGTACTGACTTCGCTAATGTTTTTTATGATATAAAACCAGGCAAATATCTAGATGAGTTGATGTACCCCCGGAAGACCTCTGCGTACCCTCAGAGGCACGCATATCTCTGGTTGAGAATCACTGACCTAACACACACACTTGATTGCTGTACTTTTGATCTATGCAGTCACATAGCTGCCTCTCATCTGCCTCCCCCAGTAAGATTTAAGCTTCTCCCCAGGGAGTCACTTCTTGTCCTCCAGGATATGGAAGCCTAGTGATTTGTGTTGGAAGTCTTGTTAGCTACCAGAGCTCCACCATGTAATCTTCTATTCTGATGGACTCTACCCAGTCATTCTTTTCATGCTATTGTTATATGCAAATGATGTCCTCAGTTGTCCTTTCCTCAACCCCCAAAAGTGGAAGAAATCATGGCTTTTTCTTCCTCAAAAAAGGCAAAAGTTATAATTGTAAAAGCAAGGGAAAGTCATAGCACACAATATTTCAATCAAATTCATTTTCAATTGAACAAGTGTGAAATATCAGTAATCGTTTAAAAGCATATCATTGGAGCAAATACAGCGAAACACTCATATATGTATATATATCGGTGTTTTATTGACCAGACTGTGCCATTTAGAAATTCATATTATCAACAACGATCCCTTTAAGAAGCCTTGTGTGTACACCACTCTCCCCTTCTGGACAAATATCCCCTTCCCCTGCGGTATATCTTTACTCACAGACCAAATGCAGAAATATGTTTATCTCCAGGCATGTAATGGGTGCTCAAGACACAGTGGTTTTTCATTAGCACTTATTTGTTTGGTGGATACTTTAGCAAGCCCCTCTCATTTTTGATGCAACTATCCCATAACTGACATTTGATTTCCTATGTCACTACCTTAGGCTTGGAGGCTTAAAGATCAGCTATCAGACAGTTGCTTTTTGCAGCAGAACACTTCCTATGTAAGTGGGAAAATATCATTTAACAGAATGCCTGGAACATCACAGAGTGCAAAGGGACAAAAGTTGGAGCAGCCTCCTCAAGTATCAGAGTAGCTGTGTTAGCATACTGCTTATAACGGTAAGCGAGTATATATTCATATGTTCATATGCTCACTTACCGTTATAGTCTTTAACCATTAGCTATGAGTGATGCATTACTATTCAGACAGATTCAATTTGTTTCTTTATTAGTGTAAGTATATCTTCTCTAGGATGAATCGTACATACTGTTGCTGTCAAGAAACACCCTTTCATGGCTTGGGAAGCCGGCCTGGAAATAACTGATGTTCTCCTCTTCAAGTATCCTCTGTCCAGCAGCAGGATTTAGTGAATGTTCAACAACATTCCATGCAAGTGCCAATGTCTGCCCACTTGAATCCAATTGTAGGATCAGGTTGCTAATGTGTACTCAGAGGGCCTGATTCTATTTTTGTTGATTCAACGGGAGCGGAATTGGGAATGGTGCTATAAAAACAGGACTACACATCAAATTTACTATAGTATTATTGATGTTTTCCATTGCAGGTACAGGGAATACTGCAAACACCATTGTAGAAGGAAATACTGTGATACTTAATTTAAATTTTGTTATGGCACCCACTGTACATTCACTTCCACTGATAACTTGATGACAAACTGGAGAACAGTCAAACATAGTGGGATTGATTCTCACTGCACTATGCTGCTGTATGCTGCTTTAGCAGTATAAATGGGCCTTAAAGGGTGTGTAAAAATAATGTTTCCATTTTATGGTGCTCAGCTTTGACTTTACACCACTTGAGTGGTGTAAATTGGCCTAATTACAAATGAGAGTCAGGTCCAGTATATTTAGAGAGTTTTGGTGACCTTAAATAAGCCAACCTAAATATAGGACCCAATTCCACACATGCACCACTTTCTGAAGTTCTTCTGATTTTGCAGGCAGCTTTGCAGGATCCAGGCTATATATTATTGTACCTTACAAGTCCAAAAGTCTGAATATTTTCAGAGTCATCCAAAACTGAGAAAAAGGGGTTACTTGGCCCAGTATGGATGCACTAAGTGGTTTGCATTGCAAGCAGGAGACTGGCCTTCAGTTTAACCAGGCATTTCATTTAATGAAAAGCTGGATGATCTGGGTTACACTGGACCAACTAAAAACCATGCCAGTTAGCTATAAGTGTGTGTCATAAAAATAGGTTAATAAGATGCTTTGATGGTCAGATTCTACACCTTATTACCATCAGTACAAAGTTTGCTTCTCCTTTTGTTTTCTATCCAGCGATATCTTTACTGATAGTTTCGGAGCTATTTAATCAAGTATACCCAGCAGAGTAAATGCTGAAATGTTCAACAAGGTGCAAAGGTAGGGAGTATGCTCCCCCTGATTATAAATGATGAGGTTTCTAGAACCTGTCTACGTAGCTAGACTGGGATCCATGGCAAAGGTAATGATGTCTCCCTTTATTTCCATATTATGGAAGTGTCATCATGATGACTAGACATCTGTCTAGTTATGCAACAATACTTGTGGTCCTAAGTTTTAGTGGTGGCATATGACACTTTCATTTTGTTATAAAATTAAGTAGTTTAGCTCTGTGCTTTAATGTTGTGGGGAATGTGAGGCGGTGGTGATTCTTCTAAACTGCCTTTTATGAAGAATGATATAATGCAGAAATTATGTGAACGGAATATCTGTAAAAGTGTTTTGATTACTAGGAGGAACTTGGAGTGCCTTGTCAGATATTAGTAAACATAGCGAACCTGAATACAGAAAGTATAGCACTTAGATTGTAAACACTTCGGGACAGGGACTGTCTGGTTGGTTTGTGTTTATAATGTGCCTAGCACAGTGTGGCTAGGGCCTCTAGGTGCTTTCCCATAATACAAATAAATTAAATAAGAGGCCAAACATTTTACTTGATTTGACCAATTTCTAACTCTTTTCTTTTGCTGGAATTTTCCGATTAAAAAAAAAATAAAACCAAAATGATTGTCCAAAATTATTCTGTGATTGTTTGTTTAGTCTATGGCTTGTTGTTCAACCTTTGAGCTGTGCTAATTATTCGTGATTGACATAAGTACAATTGAAGTAAAAATTGGTTTAATATTTTCTCATATTTACTTGCATTGGAAATTATTTGCTCAATTCTCTTTCTGAAAAGATTGTGAGGCTTCAGGTCATTTGGAAGTTTTGAGTATTTGATAGCTTGTAATGTGAGCTGGGTTTTGATTGGACACGTAGGGGCTAGTCTACAGTGCTGCGCTACATTGACACAGCTGCCCTGGTGAAGATGCGCTATGCCGACAGGAGAGCGCTCTCTCTCGTTGGCATAATTACTTCACCTCCATGAGAGGCAGAAGCTATGTCTGCGAGCGAGCGTCTCCCACCGACATAGTGCAGTGGGGACACTGCTTTAAGTCGATGTAACTTATGTCACTCAAGGGGGTGGCTTTTTCACTCCCCTGAGAGACATAACTAACATCGACTTAAGTGGTAGTGTAGACAAGCCCTCGGTCACATGGTGTTATTTCTACTCTGAGTGGGTAAGTATATCTTTTTGAATCAGGTTTCCAGCATGAATCTGAGCACTTCTCATTTCAAATGTCACTTTCCATGAATGTTCTTTAAAATGTGCTGTTTGCACATACATTTGTGCCAGGAAACTCACTTGCTATAATGCACATGGAATCTGAACATATATTCACATTTTTTTGCATTATTTACCCAGCTACGTTGTAGGACTGAAGTTGAAGCTACCCATATTAATCAAATATTCTTTAGTTGAGCACAGTAAATATGACAAAGTCATGTTTTCCACGTCTGTTCATGCTCCTCCCCTTAGGTCCCAAGCAGTTTATAAGAAGTGGGTATTCAGTGCAGGGTGGTGTGGTTTGTGGTAAATTGTTACTGCGTTTTGAGTGTCTGTCTGCAAATTTTGTTTCCATAGCAACTAGCATGCACTGCTAGTATGAGAATCTGGTAATAGTCCGGAGAGAAACCAAAAAAAATGAATAGTTTATTATTCTTTTCTGTGAACTCCTGATGTAATTTTGTTAATCTAATGGCGTTAAAGGCAGAGTCCCTCCAATAACATTTTATTTATGATTTTTAATAAATATCTCCTTTTTTCCTTGACTTTGCTCTTAATGATTAAGCAAAACAATTGACAGCACTCTGAGTACTTTTTCACTGGTTGACTTTTGATTTTAACTACCTGATCATATCCCTTTAAGTTTTGGGAAGACACTGTTCCAGTTTCCACTGTGTGACCTGAGTATTTTTAGCTATTAATATAATCTTTTAATAGTCTTCACACTTTTTTCTTGTTAAATTTATGGGTTTATTGAGTAGTCGTACATGAACAATTTAATGCCGTGTCTTTACTGGCCAGTTGAAAATAGTTTGGGGCCTAAACCAAATGGATAATGTGGTTCTGTTGCTATATATATGGAGGGGATTTTGTACCTTCAATTTTATCCCTGCTGTCGCTAATTAGTGCATTTTTCACAGAGAGATGTTCAGAAGTATTTTAAAACACAGGCTACTAAATATCACAGTCTTTACAAGTATTCCTCAAATGTGTGGTATTAGTATGAGGAACTCTCTGTCTGCATAGCTTATTACTGCTTGCAGGCCTCTGACTTGAATTTTCTCATCTTTTCTGGAATAAATTGCCATTTTTGAGTTATTATTAACTTGTAAGTAAATCAGCATTGGAACAGATGAAACCTTTTGATTCTGGGAGCTTGTGTCGTTTGGACGTTAGTTTATTTTTTAAAAAACTAGGTAATATTTGAAACAAAAGAATAAACTCTTTGACTGCAGCCCTACTTCATTGAGCAGTCATCTTGTTCAGTGTCCTACCACCAAACAGGGTTGATTCTGGTCAGTATTTAAATGGCAGAGCTTTCTTCTTCCTGCCGAAGAAAAATCTAGGGTATTGCATGACGTGATCTTGGTGATTCAGGTGGCACCCTCTCCTGTGAGTCATTGCTGAACCAGTGCCCTGGCAGAACGTTATGGAGTGCTGTGCTGTCAGAAACTTAGGTCAAAGTCTACTTTAGTCGTGCTTTGCCAGTATAGTTGTGCTGTTATACTGTCCAATCCTAGTGTAGAGGCAGCTGATGCCAGCAAATCTGTGCTTTTGTTGGCCTTGTTTATTTAAGCCCAGCCCCTACAAGTAAAATCACCTATGCCATCAAAAGCACAATTTTGTTGGTATAATTGTGTCTACAGTAGGGGTTTTTGCCAGCATAGCTATTTCAGTCAAGTCACACCTCATCACACCCATGACAAAAGTTGGTAGTGGGAACCTGGCCTTAATCTCTTAGGTGAAACATACATTTTAGGCCCTGATGTTTGCACATTTTAACTATGGAGACTGAATATTTTGTAATTATTATGTATCTTGCAGTTTCCTTTTTTCAGTTTTGTTGTGTGCAATGCTTCGTATTCTAGAAAAGGTTTTTCCAGAGAATCTTATAAAGGAAAGGTTTAAAACAAGACACAGTCCGAAAAAAACCCCTGTCATTCAACTAACACACAAACTAGAGGTCAAACGAAATTAATAGGCAGCAGGTTTAAAACAAACAACAGGAAATATTTCTTCATGCAATGCACAGTCAACCTGTGGAACTCTTTGCCAGAGGATGTTGTGAAACCAAGACTATAACAGGGTTAAAAAAAGAACTAGATAAATTCATGGAGGATAGATCCATCAATGGCTGTTAGCCAGGATGGACAGGGATGGTGTTCCTAGCCTCTGTTCGCTAGAAGCTGGGAATGAGCGACACAGGGTGGATCACTTGATGATTACCTGGTTCTGTTCATTCTCTCTGGGGCACCTGGCAATGGCCACTGTTGGAAGACAGGCTACTGGGCTAGATGGACCTTCAGTCTGACCCAGTATGGTGGTGCTTATGTTCTTAAGATTCTCTTGGTACTTTTCAAAGGAATGGAAATGTTAGCTCTAGTATCCTTGCCAAATTCTAATTTAGATAATTGTATGTTTGTTTTGACTACCTGAATCCCTCTTCTGCTTTCAGTTGGATGCAGTATTCTTAATTTACTGTCTTGGATGAACTGTTTGCATATTGTTGCTATGCCCTGTTTAAACAACAAATGTGTTCTTCCCCTGAAGTGGCTGCATTTAAAGTAGCGTGGACAGGATTCCTATGTGTTTGTGTTTCTATAGTTTGCAAAACAGTTTGGGATCCTGTGGGGGAATAAAAGTTGATGCATAAATATAACATGTCATTTTAACTTTGTTTGACTATATACTTTTCCATGTAGAATTGTCCAGTATGCACAGTCTAAATCGCATAGTATCTGAACCTGATCCAA
The DNA here is from genome assembly GCF_965152235.1 of Eretmochelys imbricata. Lineage (NCBI taxonomy): Eukaryota > Metazoa > Chordata > Testudines > Cheloniidae > Eretmochelys > Eretmochelys imbricata. The sequence continues at coordinate 60,722,358 of NC_135581.1, forward strand.
AGCCTGTGGGAGCCTTTTCATTGACTTGAGTAGAGTTTGGATTAGGCCCTCCTCTGATCAGGGAAAAAAAACCTCTTTTCCCGCATCTATGTATGCTTGACAGTTCCCTACTAAAATCAGTATAGTAACAAATATCCAACTTAGGGCCCTGTTCTGCTGTCATGCACATGTGACATGTAACTATAATGGTTTGCAATTTAAATGAGAGAAACATACAGACTGAAGGTGCTTCCTTTCACACATACAAATGCACTAGCCTCTCATCAGGATTATAACATGCAAATCAGTCTCATTTACTGATGGGGGGCAGAATGGGCATCTGAGCAGGGAGCAAGCAAAAGGAATGGAGGGTCCCAAATAGCAAATTGTACAGTTTCTTCTTCCTATAAAAGAGTCAATGTTAAAAATTCAGATGCATGGGTTAGAGCTGTCTGTGGCCAGCTGTGATATTAGTGGAGAGCTTAAGACCACAATAATTATTGTATCTTTGATTAGTCATAACCATCACATCAAACAAACCTCAGTCATGTTCTAGTTTATTACATCTGGTATTAATAAAGGAAGATCTTTTAATACAAGCCTCTTAAGGATTCTGTAATTACATCAATTAAAAGGCAATGCTAACTTTGTGAAAGAATCATCTCAACTTAAAGGTAGCCAGAGATCTGGAAGGAAACTGCTATATGAACCAATTTGCCGTATGTTGTTGTTACAGGGTGAGCTGACATTTAGACTCCTTTCAGTGTCTCTCAAGTGTACCCCCTCGTGTGATAGCTCACTCTGGAACAGTGACACCATGCTTGGGCCATTCTACAGTCTTAGGCCAGAACTCCATTTATTTTAGTGAGAGTAGACGCATGCACTTAGGTAGGTCCAATTAAGAGAAATAATAATGGATACTAAGATGAAGTCAATTCCCCCCCTTTAATATGCAGAGGATTTATGGTGCCAATCAGTTCCCATTAACACTAATGAAAATTAGCCATGTAAATCTCCTGTTTATTGATTGTTGGGGGAACAAATCGCTATAGTTTTTAAAAGTTCCTTTAAATTATTTTTAATGTTAAGTGTAGAATACAGGCATTGGTTAGAGTTGTGGAACTGATGCTCTCTTTAAATGGAAATCAGAACAGACTGTTCAACAGAAAACAAAAATTATGAATGCACTTAAATATGTATATGGGGAATATGGATACTGATAACACATGTTGTTTCAGAGCAGAGGTGTTTGGATAAACTTTTGATCCTATGTATGAGTAAATGAAATGACTTTCTATTAAAATAAATGGTAAATGAATGGAGATGGGTATTTGAAGGCATTGATTTGTATAAATAGATACATTACATGCTGTGCTAGAAATCTGTTGTTTTGGCTGTACATCAGTTAGGCTATGAATAGGCTGCTTCCTGTTTTTTGGTGCTCATCTGCACAACAAACCTTTCAGATCACAATTTAGTACGGTATCACTGCTGGAAGTACTAGGGGATTTTCAAGTGAAGTGCTATTGCCTTAAATGTAATTGAAATAGATATTATGTCTAACTTTATTTTTTGGTCATTTTGTTTTAACGAGAATGACACGAAGGAAAGAAAATATTTCTAAAGAGGTGCCGGCTGTGGTCTGGTCATTCCACTGTAGTGAGCGTGGGCCGGTAGTGGCCGTGCACATATGCACTTCATGCAGAACTAAGCCCAGGCTGTAATAATGTTCATTGAAATGGTGATCTCAAGTCAGTTCAGGATATGTTATGTAATGTGGTTAGATGTAACAGAGAAAGCTAATGTGATCATAAGCACCAGCTTGATCCATTAATAAATAGGTTTATAAGAGGCGTCTTGGGTCCAACTTCTCCATAGTGTTATCACCAGCTGCAGGGGTCACTGGCTGCATAGATGATGCACCTTGGGGGGACTGAGCTCACTGCTATCTAGAGAGCCCATTATCCACAGTGGTATGAGTGGGACTGAATATTCCCTAACAGCACACACTGTACGTTAAATCCTTTTGCGAAGGCAGGTGTGAAGGAAACTCTCAACACTATTGTAGTCAGTCGGTCCAGGAGTCTAGTCACGAGTGCATCACGTGTCACATGGATTAAATGTACAGTATCAGATCAGTTTAGGTCTGTTTAATTTGTACACACTTATGTGTCTGAAACAGGCCATGTGGGACTGTGAGGGGAGCAAGCAAACAAGCCGACAGCTGATTACACCAATGGTAATTGGTGCTTTCCAAGATTGGGAAAGCTAAGCACTATAGATAAAATCCAGTAATACGAAGTGCATTGTCTTAAGGGCTAAGAATAAGAACATCAGCTTCAAGCTGGGGGCTCATCCGTTGGAAGTGACAGAGGAGATGAAACCTCTGAGCATGTGGGTCAGTCACAGGATGACTGTGAGCCACCAATGGGATGTGTCTGTGAACAAGGCAAATGTGATTCAAGGATGTATCAAATGAGGCATTTCCAGTAGAAAGAGAGAAGTATTAACACCATTGTACAAGGCACTGGTAATATGGTAAGCCCATATTTGGAATGCTGTGTATAATTCGGGTCACTGATGATCAAGAAAGATGAATTCAAACTGGAACAGATACAAAGAAGACCTACTAGGGTGACCAGGGGAGCAAGGGCCTATTTTAAGAGAGGAGACTGGAAGAGCTTGACTTGTTTAGTGTAACAAAAAGAAGGCTGAGAGGGGATATTATTGTTCTCTGTAAATACATTGGGAGGGGGTAAGTACCAGGGAGGGTGAAGAGTTATGTAAGCTAAAGGACAAAGTTGGGACAAGAACAAATGGATAAAACTGGCCATGAAGAAATTGAGACTGGAAATTAGAAGACTTCTAACCATCAGAGAGGGGAAGTTCTGGTAGTGTCCCAGTAGGAGTAGTGGGGGCCAAACACTTAGTTTTAAGAGAGAGAGCAGGACAGAGGTACAAGTGGGATTGTATGATGGGGTTTCGTATGATAGTAGTGGGTGCAGGGCTCAGCAGCCCTAGGCCTCACTTCCAGTGTGTCATAAATATAAAGGGAAGGGTAACCACCTTTCTGTATACAGTGCTATAAAATCCCTCCTGGCCAGAGGCAACATCCTGTTACCTGTAAAGGGTTAAGAAGCTCAGGTAACCTGGCTGGCACCTGACCCAAAATAACCAATGAGGGGACAAGATACTTTCAAATCTGGAGGGGGGGAAAAGGCTTTTGTCTGTCTGTGTGATACCTTCGCTGGGAACAGATCAAGGATGCAAGCCCTCCAACTCCTGTAAAGTTAGTAAGGAATCTAGCTAGAAAATGCATTAGGTTTTCTTTGTTTTGGCTTGTGAAATTCGCTGTGCCGGAGGAAATGTGTATTCCTGTTTTTGTGTCTTTCTGTAACTTAAGGTTTTGCCTAGAGGGATTCTCTCTGTTTTGAATCTGACTGCCTGTAAGATTATCTTCCATTCTGATCTTACAGAATTGTTCTCTTATCTTTTTTTGTTCTTCTAATGAAGTTCTGTTTTTTAAGAATCTGATTGGGTTTTTTGGGTCTTAAAAATCCAAGGCTGGTTTGTGCTCATCTTGTTTATTCTCAAGCCTCCCCAGGAAAGGGGGTTTAAGGGCTTAGGGGGATATTTTAGGGAAATAGGAACTTCAAGTGGTCCTTTCCCTGATTGTTTGTTAAATCAGTTGGTGGTGGCAGCGTTTACTTAATCCAAGGGCAAAGAGTTTGTGCTTTGGGGAAGTTTTAACCTAAGGTGGTAGAAATAAGCTTAGGGGGTCTTTCAAGCAGGTCCCCACATCTTTACCCTAGAGTTCAGAGTGGGGAGGGAACCCTGACACAGTTCATGACCAATGTTACAAAAACTTGTGCTTCAGGGTTTCACCTGGCCAATGGCAGTATCAGGAAGGGCTTTTCCTCCCATCACCTTTCCCCAATATATTCTGCTTTTTTTTAATCTCCTTCCTCTGAAGCTCCCAGGGCCAAATTCTACATTCGGTTATACAGTTGTAAATCAGAGTCACTTCAGAGCTAATTCCAGGGCAATGGAGTTTCTCTGACTTTGGCATAACCATGAGTAGAATTTGGGGTTAATCTAGACTTACATATCCAAACTATTTCAGTTCTTGGGTTATGCATATGACAGAATGCAGAGGAAAGTTAGTTGAGAAAGCAAACATCCGCCCATTCCTTAATACAAGTATGGCCTCTCAGAATCTTTATGGTTCACCACTCATTTGGTAGACAACTGTTTAAGGGCCATAGACGAGGGATGGGCAAACTTTTTGGCTCAAGGGCCACATCTGGGAATAGAAATTGTATTGGGCTATGAATGCTCACAAAATTGGGGTTGGGGTGTGGGCTCCGGGGTGGGGCCAGAAATGAGGAGTTCAGGGTGTGGGAGGGGGATCAGGGCTGGAGAAGGGGGTTGGGGTGCGGGAAGGGGTGCAGGCTGTGGCTGGGGGTGCAGGCTCTGGGGTGGAGCTGGGGATGAGGGGTTTGGGGTGTAGGAGGGTGCTCCTGGCTGGGATCAAGGGGTTTGGAGGGCAGGAGGGGGATCAGGGCTGGGGCAGGGGCCCAGGGGTGCAGGTTTCAGGTGGCGTTTACCTCAAGCGGCTCCCGGAAGCTGTGGCATGTCCCTTCTCCAGCTCCTATGTGAAGGCGTGGCCAGGCGGCTCTGCACGCTACCCTGCCCACAGGCACCACCCCTGCAGCTCCCAATGGAGCACCGGAGGGGGCCATTGGAGCACATAGGAGCTGGAGGGGGGGCCATGCCGCGGCTTCCAGGAACCGCGTGGAATGGCCCCCGACCCTGCGCCCCAGCTGGAACACCAGAATGGAACAAGCCCCAGACCCCACTCCCCAGCAGGAGCTCGAGGGCTGGCTTAAAATGGCTGGCGGGCTGTAGTTTGCCCTCCCCTGCCTTTGACAGTTACTCCATAAAGTCCCACTGGAATCAGCTGAATTCACAGAGAAATTAGGTTGTGCAAGGAGTGCTTAAATAGCCTTACATTGAGTTGCCTTGATATGACTCTTACTTTAAATATGTCACATCAAATAACACATGTAATCACTAAAGCCTCAAAGCAGTAGAAATATTTTCACACACACACACATTGTGCACTGCATCCTTTAAACCAACAGTACCTATCATTCCATTTTACAAATACTGTCAGCAAATACAGATCCAGAGTGGTCTGCCAGAACTTTAAACATTTTTGAAATTCTTGAAAGCATAGCAGCTGCTACAAGACTAACACTAAATGGTCCTCGGTTTTACATCTCATTCAAATGAAAGCAACTTTTGACAGCATATTGCCTCCTAACACTGTGCCAGGTCACTAGGGCTGGCCTTACCATGAGGCGAACTGAGGTGGCCGCCTCAGGTGCCAGACTGTGGGGGTTGGGGGGGCACCACTAGGACCCAGAGTGTAGAAAATTTTCTGCTGCTGGTGCATATGTATTCTCTCTGCTCTAGATGCACAGAGATGGTGGAGTGCTGTGCTGGAGGAAGGAGGGCACAAGAGACATAACAGGCAGGCAGGAGAAAAGGTGAGAGGGAATAACAGAAAGCAGCAGGAGTTGCAAGGAGAGAGAGGAGAAGGAGCTTCTTATGTACCTCTCTAGCACCCCCAGGAGCCTGACTGACTAACACCAGCTTCTCAGGGAGCTTCCTGTTTCCTGCTGCTTCCCTGAACCCACTTGCGGAGAACAGGCAATCAACGGAAGTAGTAGGAGCCGGTTAGGCCCTTAAGATGCTGACATCTTCCCTTGCTCAGGCCCTGCTACCAGCCTGCTTATTTGTCCCCTTCAGTTGAGTGTTGAGAGTCAATATAGCTGGCACAGAACAGCAGTCATGAGTGAAAGAAGAAAATGCCCTCTGGGACAGCAGTCGGAAAAAGAAAGAAAGCAAAGGAAGCTTTTCTATCTAAGCAGGAAGGAGCTCTCCTGAGATACCTAGACACAAATGTTCACGGTGAGCCTTCCGGCTCCAGTGACGATGTGAGTGCTGAAGAGATGCCTGATCTTCCAGTTAGTCAGAGTGCAGGTGACCTGGCAGCTACTGCAGCATCCATATCTCCATCTCAAATGGATGTAACCATGCACGCTCCTGAAGAAAAGTGTAGATCAGAGAAGAGTGTGGTGGAAGCGCAAGAAACAGCTGCTGCTGAGTTTAGTTCCTTAAGTCTAGATGATCCAGGACTGTGGACCCACTTGAGCAGTAGCCTGAGGGACCTCCTTGTCCTGCATGGGCCACAGCAAGTGAAAAACTTCATGTTCCCCAAAGACAATGAAAATAGAAGTTTCCATCCAACACATTACTGCTGTGAAATCCCCAATGGTGACAAAGTGGACAGGCCGTGCTTATGTACTCAAAAACCCAGAATGCTGCCTACTGTTTTTGTTGCAAACTCTTCCAGTCTAATAGTCTATCCCAGAGGTGAGCAAACTATGGCCTGCGGGCCACATCCGGCCCGCGGGACACTCCTGCCCAGCCCCTGAGCTCCTGCCCGGGGGGCTCGGCTCTGGCCCCTCCCCTGCTGTTGCCCCTCCCTCGCAGCCTCAGTGTGCTCCGGCACAATGCTCTGGTTGGCAGAGCTGTGAGCTCCTGGGGCAGCGCAGCTGCAGAACCCGGCCTGACCCGGTGTTCAGTGCTGTGCGGTGGCGGCGACGTGGCCCGGCTCCAGGCGGGTGGCGCGGCTGTAGTGTTGCCAGCCACCGGTGCTCCAGGCAGTGCAGTAAGGAGGCAGGAAGCGGGAAGGGGTGGGGGTTTGGAGAGAGGGCAGGGGAGTTTGGGGTGGTGGTCAGAGGGCAGAGGTGTGGATAGGGGTTGGGGTAGGAACAGGAGGGTTGAATGGGGGCAGGGGTCCCAGTGAGTCAGTCAGGAAGGAGGGAGGGTTGGATGGGGCAGCAGGGGGCAGTCAGGGGCAGGGATTCTGGGGGCAGTCAGGGGACACGGAGTGGGGTGGTGTCAATGGGGCAGGGGTCCCGGGGGGGTCGATAGGAAGTTGGGGCCGGGCCATGACCCCCCACCCCCCAACTGGCCCTCCATACAATTTCCAAAACCTGATGCGGCCCTCAGGCCAAAAAGTTTGCCCACCCCTATTCTAGCCACATTGGGTCGACAGGAACAAAGGCCTGGAAAAATCTGGCTAGAAATCTGACATGCCATGAGAAGGCAGCAAATCACCAGAGAGCATTCCATAGGTGGAAAGAGCTTGAGATGAGACTAAGGTTAAAGGCCACCATAGATGATCAGCATCAAGAGAAGATTGCATCAGAGTCTCTTTACTGGCAAAATGTTCTGAAAAGGCTCATTGTCATTGTGAGAATGCTTGCAACCCAAAACCTAGCACTGCGTGGCACTTCAGATCAGCTTTATGTGCCAAACAATGGAAACTTCCTTAAAATTGTGGAGCTGATGGCTAAGTTTGATGCTGTACTCCAGGAGCATCTAAGAAGAGTCGCCACCCAAGAAATGTACACACACCACTACCTTGGAAAAACAATTCAAAATGAGATCATACAGTTATTGGCAACAAAAGTCAAACAGGAGATTGTGGCAGATCTGAAGTCAGCAAGATATTACTCTGTTATTCTGGACTGCACACCTGACATCAGCCATACGGAACAAATGACTTTAATGGTGCGTTTTGTAACAACAACAGAACCCAGTGAAAATGTCCCTGCAATGGTGACTGTCAGAGAGCATTTTCTAGAATTTATTGACAGTGGTGATACTACAGGAGCTGGTATGACAAATGTGCTTCTTAAAAAGCTGGAAGATATGGGAATTGCGATAGCTGACGTGAGAGGCCAGGGCTACGATAATGGTGCCAACATGAGAGAAAAGAACAGAGGAGTGCAGCCATGGATCCGAGAGTTAAAGCTCGAGCTTTGTTTGTCTCATGCAGTTCTCATTCATTGAACTTGGTGGTCAGTGATGCAGCATCAGCTTCTAGTGAGTGTGCTGAATTTTTTAATGTAATCCAAAGCATCAGTGTATTTTTTTTTTCTGCATCAACTCATCGATGGCAAATTTTGAAGCAACATCTGGGAACATCCTCTCTGACACTGAAACCACTGAGTGCCACACGATGGGAAAGTTGAGTGGAGGTGATAAAGCCTGTCAAACACCAAATTGGGAAGATAGATGATGCCATAGTTGCCATTATGGAGGATAATGCTATGACAGGAACTGTTCATGGGAGAACAGTGGCAGAGGGAAATGGAATCACCAGAAACATACATAACTTAAAATTTCTGTGTGGCTTAGTGTTGTGGCATGACATACTGTTTGAAATAAATGTTGTAAGCAAGAGACTCCAAGGTGTTGACCTTGATATATCTGGAGCAATGGAACAACTGGACAAAGCAAAGTCATACCTACAGTCTTACCGGTCAGATGAGGGATTTCAAAACGTTCTGAAGAGTGCACAGAAGTTGGCAGAGGAACTTCACACTAAAGCAATTTTCCCAGCCATTCAAGAATACAAGAGTCAACAAAGAAGACGACATTTTGATTACGAGGCACGGGATAATCCCATAAGCAACCCCAAACAACAATTCAAAGTTGAATTTTTTAACCAGGTTCTAGATTGTGCAATACAATCAGTTGAATGCTTCATGCAACTCAAGGAACACAGCAATATATTTGGGACATTGTATGATATTCCAAAACTCCTCACTGTACTTGAAGACCTACAACAGCAATGCAGGGCACTAGAGACAGTGTTGACACATGATGACATGCGTGATATTGATGCGAGTGATTTAGGTGATGAACTGAAAGCCCTTTCAAGATACATTTCAGCAGGATCAACTCCAAAGGCTGTTCTGGAATATATGTGCACAAATAAGATGACCACCCTCTTTCCAAATGCCTTTGTTGCTCTGCGCATACTTCTAACACTTCCTGTAACAGTTGCCAGTGGAGAACGCAGCTTTTCCAAACTGGAGTTAATAAAAACACATCTATGCTCCACAATGACACAGGAAAGGCTGGTCGGCCTTGGAACCATCTCAGTAGAGCATGAGCTGGCCCAGACTGTGGACCTTCAGGAAGCAGTGCAGATCTTTGCAACCAAGAAGGCACGGAAAGCACCACTTTGATTATTGAAACAGATAAAAATGCCAGTGTTTACTATGCAGACAAGAAAAGTTCCATTTGCTGTTCAGGCGTTTGAAAGTTAAGTGTTACTTAAAATTTTTGAACAAGGCATTTTAAGTTGTCAGTTCTCCTTTATTGAGGTAGGTAGCAGAGCAGTACCATGAGAGGAGTAGAACAGGAAGAAGGCAGAATTGAGACCTTTCAAAGTTTTGGTGCAAGCGAGGGGGAATGGGGGCGTCATTTGAGCTCCCCGCCTCAGGTGCCAAAATGTTGTGGGCCAGCCCTGTAGGTCACTGGTACAGTACTAACTCGGGGGAATAATGCCCCTTGGATTAACCGTCATGGACCACAACAATAACAATTCTGTCCTTTAGTGAGTTTTCAAATAACTTATTTACGAGATGATAGACTTCTTTACAACCAAACCTCCTTGGGCTGTCTGTATAGTTTTATCAACTTGCAAATAACTTATTTGAAAACTACTGAAAAGATGAAACTGTTGTGCCTTGAGTTACATAATTTATCTATACCATGGATGCGGAAAAATAAAGTTAAAATATATGGGGAAAGCATGCTCTCTGGTAAATCCCTGCCCTCAATTTCTCACCATCCTACAAAAATCAAGATACCGGTTTCCTTCTATGGGAAGATATTAATCATCTTTGTACACACTGGCCGTCCATCCATCAACAATGACAAGATACAATTTGGCATTTGTTCATCATACTTAAACCTATTTAAAAATGTTTTATTTACAATTCACTGTACCAGCAAATATACTTAATAGACTTGAGCTGTCTCATGAGAGCAAAAGCAATAGTTAATTCAAATTGGAACTAATGGGAGTTCACTCTGGCATCATTAGTACTAATATTTGTTTTTATACTGTTGTCAATTGCTACTCTGAACATTCAGATGGGAGAACTTATTTTTCTACTATCTCCATTATGAAAAGGCTGCAGAGCTACTACAGAAGTTAGAGCGAAAAGTGCCTGAAGCACAATATTTAGCTGTGGCAGGTGTTCCTTACATTTAGGGGAAAGCCATGGAGGTAGGGGCAAGGTGAATGACTTTCAATTACAGCACAGTCCATGCGTTAATCTCGCCATGAATAGTTACTTCAGTTGATAATTCATCACTCGCCTTTGAGAGCTAAAAATTGAGCTAAGGAGAGACTAGATGAGAGCTGGAGTGGCACACATCTTCCCACTTAAATGCTATGCCCATTACAGTCTAAAAAAGATGACCTCAGTAAATTTGCTGCAATGGAATGACAGGAAATCACAGAACTTGTTAAAATCCTGTCTGAGTCAAGGGTATGACTGAGCCCGAGAGAAAAAAAGTTAAGAAATTTTTCTTTAACTGTGTATCTTGATTTATGTATCCCCTTTCTTAGTCAGTCAGTTAGCTCTCTATAGCAGTGAGCAAAGAGACAAAGGTAGATGCCACATATTTCCACAGTAATTCTATTTGGAGTTAATTTTCTCCTGCCTGTATGAAGAGGCCTGAGGGAGGAAACTATTAGTTAGCTGCATGATGAACTGTGTTGTGTTATTAATATAAGTAAACTGGAGTTATTTACTGATCTGCAGCTTAGCATCTACTCCCAGACTGAATTGAAATAGCTAGGCCCAGATTCTGTCCTTTGCTACCTGTACAGCCGCACTGAATCATTGGGGCTCCATGTGGGTAACTGAGGACAGAATGTTATAGAATCATAGAAATGTAGGACTGGAATGGACCTTGAGAGGTCATCTAGTCCAGTCCCCACCACTCAAGGTAGGACTAGTATTATCTAGATCATCCCTGACCGGTGTTTGTGTACCCTGGTCTTACAAATCTCCAATGATGGAGATTCTACAACCTCCCTAGGCAATTTATTCCAGTGCTTAACTACCCCGACAAGAAATTTTTCTTACTGTCCAACCTAAACTGCTCTTGCTGCAATTTAAGCCCATTGCTTCTTGTCCAATCCTCAGAGGTTAACGAGAATATTTTTTCTCCATTCTCCTTGTAAAAACCTTTTATGTACTTGAAAATTATTATCATGTCCCATCTCAGTCTTCTCTTCTCCAGACTGAACAAACCCAATTTTTTTCTATCTATCTTCCCTCGTAGGTCATATTTTCTAGACCTTTAACCATTTTTGTTCCTCTTCTCTGGACTTTATTCAATTTGTCCACCTATTTCCTGAAATGTGGTGCCCAGACATGGGCACAATACCCCAGTTGAGGCCTAATCAGTGCAGAGTTGAGCGGAAGAATTACTTCTCATGTCTTGTTTACAACACTCCTGCTAATACATCCCAGAATGATGTTTGCTTATTTATTTATTTATTTATTTATTTATTTTTTGCAACAGTGTTACACTGTTGACTCATATTTAGCTTGTGATCCACTATGACCCCCCAGATCCCGATTTGCAGTACTCCTTCCTAGGCCCTCATTTTGTATGTGTGCAAACTGATTGTTCCTTCCTACATGGAGTATTTTGCATTTGTCCTCATTGAATTTCATCCTGTTTACTTCATTTCTCCAGTTTCTCCAGACCATTTTGAATTTTAATCCTAACCTACTAAGACCATGCAATCCCCTCCCAGCTTGGAATCATGGGCAAACTTTGTAAGTGTACTCTCTATGCCATTATTTATACCATTGATAAAGATATTGAACAAAACCAGACTCAGAACTGATCCCTGCGGGGCCCCATTTGATACGCCTTTGCAGCTTTACTTTGACCCACTGATAACTACTCTTTGGGAACAGTTTTCCAACCAATTATGCACCCACCTTACAGTAGCTCCATCTAGGTTGTATTTCCCCCAGTTGGTTTATGAGAAGGTCATGCAAGACAGTATCAAAAGCCTTACTAAAGTCAAGATATACCACACCTACCACTTCCCCCCCCCATCCACAAGCCTTGTTACCCTGTCAAAGGAAGTTATTAGGTTGGTTTGATTTAATTTGTTCTTGACAAATCCATGCTGACTGTTACTCATCACCTTATTATCTTCTAGGTGTCTTCAAATTGATTGCTTAATTATTTGTTCCATTATCTTTCCATGTACTGAAGTTAGGCTGACAGGGCTGTAAATCCCCAAGTGGTCCTTAGTCTCCTTTTTATAGATTGGTACTATATTTGCCCTTTTCCAGTCCTCTGGAATCCCCCTGCCCTCTTCCATGAGGTTATAAAATGTTTAAATAGCACTGTCTATTTACTCAGTGCTTTACAAACACATTCCCTGCCCCATAAGCTTACAATCTTCTGGTCCATCCTGTAAACTCTTAATCATGAGGGTAGTCTCATTTACCTCAATGGAACTACTTGTGTGAGTAAAGGGTTTGTGAGTTTGTCCTAAATAAAACCAAACCAAACATTCCCAGGGGCACACAGACAACAGTTTGAAAGAGTTAGGGTGTGAGCATAATTGGAAAACAGTAGGCAGGAGGAATTACCACAACGACATGGCTCCAAAATTTCAAATCAAATTAAAATACAAATCAGTGCTCTCAGGCTTTAGCAAGCTTACAGTTTCATGATTTTTTTCCCTTTTGGAAGTGCAAAGATGTGGTATTGAATAAACATTTCAGTTTAACTGTATGAGAGTGCTTAATTTATGATCTAATATTAAATTTTGATGGAGTTCAGTTTTGAGACTGAAATAAACAACTCTGTGGACCAAATTTTGCTCTCAGTCTTTGTCTTCAGAGATGTGCAGGTGTGTCTGAGAGCCATGACTGTCCAGCTCTCCAGATTCCTGGTTAGATGGGTGTATCGTATTTTGTGTTTTCTGTCATTTCCCAGATACTCAGCAATTCAGGTAGTTGTAGTAGTTCCAACACTATCCCCATTGGAGTACGTATAATTTCACTGAATGCAGTAGATATGTATGTGTGTGGGGGACAGTATGGCTAGAATATGTACTGGTAATGATCATTCACCCGTAATTTTCCAACTTTTTAATCTCCAATGCACTGTCAAATTTATAATTCAATTCAGTTATTCAGTGCATCAGTTCTGGTTCAGCAAATTATGATCTTTACGAGCATTCCCTCTTTAGTTGCTTTACTAAAAGCCCTGCATATGAGGATACAGCATTCATGCATTAGGAGGGATTGTGATGTGTATTTTCAGAGAAGTTGTCTGATTTTCTTTCTATCAACCTTATAGCTGAACTGTTGCCTTAATATATATAAATATCTTTCTTCTCTAGCTGATCCACAACTGAACAAGATGCTACACAACAACTGACAAAGAGTTTTATGATAGGCGCAGATAACTTACTCCTGACTTAAATGGATACTGTGGGGGAGAGTAGGGGGAAAAGGGAGAAGAGACTATTTTCTGCAGTCTTCATAAAGGATTTATTGATTCTTCTGAGCCTCCAGAAGAATTCTCTGTAACTAAGATTCAACAAAACAGCTCTTAAAGTGTGCTTTCATTGTCTCTGATATTTTTGAAGGGACTTTTAATGCCATTGTGTGTGCTATATAGGAGATTCTAATCTCATAGGTGTAATTTCTGATTTTCACACACAAGACAACAAAATCAGACAACACATGGATATTAATGTCTAGGAGAATTAGAAATAAGTTTTCAGGTAATTTCAGAGTTAAATGCTGACAACTGCGTCTCTTGCTGCTGGCCCTATCCACACATTTATTTTTGATGGAAATTCCATCATCCTAAAAGATTATACTAATAATCCATAAGATCCATATGGTTCATTTGACAGATCTCTCTGTCAAGGGGCGTGGAAGTCAGGGGTTCATAGTCCCACAGAAAGGACTGGCAGTGTAGTACGAGTGCTGCACTGTTAAAGGCGGTGTCATTTAGATGTGATATACTGAGATCCTTTCTGGTGTTTATCCAGGTGGAAGATGACGCCCAGGGCACTTTTGAAAAAGCAGAGGTTAACCATGGTGTCTTTGGCCACATTTTCTCTCTCAATAAAATTGTGGTAGATCAGCAATTTCAGAGTCCATAATGGATGCTGGGTTTGGCTACACAGCTGGTTTTGTCAGTATTTAACCTATTGAATTATTTTTTGGCATATGGTAAATATAAAATGGATTTATTAAAACCAACTTCTATTATGTTACGTTTTGGGGCTCTGTTTTCTGTTGGTGAGCTGTATCGCTTTAGAAATATTACTTTATTATGACCTCTCTTGTCCCACTCAGATAAAGTGTCTGTTCATGTGTTTGTGACCTCTGGACTAGAATATTACACTAACTTGTTCTGTGGTCTCTCCCTGGGGTTACAGTACAAAATGCAGATGCTATAGACATATATGGCAACAGCCATAGCTCATATTCATGCCAAACCACACTTGTCCAAAATTTTTCTTCAGTCTTGAAGGCTTTATGCTTGCATCCTATAAAATTCAATACAAAATTTAAAACCACTCTGTTTAACCCTTGAAGCACTTCTGTAACTCAGTCCAACATGTTTAAATATGCCATTAGCTCCCTAAGTGCTGTCACATTGCAGACCACTGTCAATGTGGATCTCCTGACTACTCCAGATACATGTCATAGGGGTTGAGAAATTTCCATAAAATGATTATTTCTTGCAGCTTAGAAATTCTTTCCCTTCTTAAATAGGTGGTGGCGGTGGTAATAGGGGGGGTCTCCTGCAATTTTTAAATTAAATTATATTCAATCGATGCATATTGTAATATCTTAAAAACCAATATGAAATGAATATGGTTTAAATTGTTTTGCATTGGTTCTGCTATCAGTGAGAAATTAAACCAAAGAAACAGTTAATAGAAACCCATTCATCAATGGTGTTTTTTTTTCACAAGAGTCAGAAAAATGAACTAATATATAAATGCAAATTAGTTTTTTAAATAATGAAATGTTTACTTTTTGGAAGCCAAATATATCAGTCTTTTAGCTTAGTCAGAATCGATAATTTATGCCACAGAAAATGTTTGACTTCAAGTTATATACACTGAGGAATAGCATTTTATTTTGCAGTTTGATCAATAGTTAAATATCATTTTTATAACAGAGCTCTGTAATGTAAGGATAATACATTTTCCACCTCAATCTGTCATAAGACAAACCTTGATACAGTAAGTAAATATTTCTTTGTTAAAAATAAGGAAACATGAAGGTACATCATAAACTCTTCACACTTGTAGTTTACAAAGTTTGTGGTTTTGGTTACTACACTGTCAGATGATTTTTGGTGTGCAAAACTAACAAATTGCTCCTTGCGAGCAGCAGTGATATGTTTTTTGGCAACTTCAATACTTATCCCTTTATAGGTAGTTCTGAATTATAAACATTTACGTTATTTGATAACTTATTAATCCATTATACAGCAAAATGTACAACATTTTACAACATAATATACAACAATCAGAAAAAATACAACAAACACGCTTTAGGTAAACAAACAGGAAACCCATTTTCCCTGTAGAATCCAGCCTTTCCTGTTTAACTTCAGGAGCCATAGTGGAATGCAGTAAAAAATGTCAGTAGATGAATCGTGTATGAACCTCTGCCTTTTATCTAGAGGTAATGTCTCACTCTCTGATGTTCTCCTTTTCTATCTGAGATTGAGTCTATTCATGTCCTATCATATTAAATCTTGTTGATTGCTAATGGGTTTTGGGAGCACTACTGTAAGGCGATTTGACTTTCACCTTAACTGTATGAATCACTTAAGTGTCAGCCAGGGTTCCCACGCTGAGCTATACCTTTTAAAAGAATAGCTATTTAAATACATAGAGAAATATGACTTATCATGTACTTCCAAAGGGCCACTTGAATTATACTTCAATGGATGTACAATATGAGCCCAATTCACACCTGGTGGATCTTCGATGAAATTAATAGAGCTACTCCAGGGATCAGTTTGCTCCCAAACATTTAAGTGTACAGGGAGTACATTTAAAACACCAGTGAGATTAGTTTTAATGGGAATAGGGCATCCAAACCCCATAGGCAGCTTTGCAAATCTCAGCCAGGGTCTGCAACCTTCATTTAGTAGGCATTAATACTTGAATCCTCAGAAATGTCTGAAGTAGACTTCAATGACCGATCTAATTAAATACATTTGACATTCAATGGCTATTTTATGCAATGAAATACTTTAGCTAAAAGGGTTTCTGGCAAATGGCAAAAAATGGGATTTTTGTAACCAATGAAAACATCTTTCCTAAATAAATATTCTGCAAAGTATAGACACAAACAGGGTAACAGTTGATAAATGGTCAGCTCCTTTCCCCCCTCTCTGTGATCTTAGTTAAGTACAGCAAACTTTCTTGAGAGACTACACAATTTCTCTAAAATTCGAGCTCTGTTTCTTGCCTGAAAGAGTGTTTTCACCAAGAAGATTTAAAAATATTGCAACAATCCATGAAAATCTCTTGAAAGGAAATTCTGGAAAGATTTACCTACATGAGGTCACACATACCTCATCAGTAAACTGGAATCAAGTCCACCAATGTTGTTTCTGCCCCCAAACAATAAAAGTACCAAACCAATAATTGAATAACGAAGATAGTTGAAACCAAAGCCAATGGAAAGTGTGTGTGTGTGCGTGTGCCAGAACATTACATTAGATATAGTATGAGTGCATTAAGAGCCTGATTTATTATAATTTTGCATGTATTGTTCACATATGAAACCTTATTTTTACAAAAGATGCAAATGTTTAAGGAATGTTAGAGACACTAGTATCCATACTTCGATATAGTGTAATGCAACACTGCACCCCACTCAATTGGCTCACAGTGCAATTTAAGCCTACAGGCACATAAATAATGTCAATTGCAAAACTAGAAGCAGTTTCTTTCATACTTTATTTTACAATTTCTCACTAAATATTTACAGGACATGGATTTTGCTTCAGTGCAATACATAGTAATGTTGCATAAGTACAAACTGTTGAACTTTTCTAAAACAAAAGAAATAAAGCACTTAACTGATATTACAGCTAAGTATGTAAAGCAACATTTATAACTTTCAGAGTGAAAACGCTAACAGCATCATTACTTTTCATAAATGACTTCTAGAAACAAACCACACACCAGCTTTACATCTTCCCAACGATTAACTCTTATACAGTACTGTATCATTTAAAAAAATGAAATTTTTGTAAAGCATGTATACTCTGCTGTCTTTTTCTACAGATATCAACTTACCTTTTTATACAAATATGATGTAGCCTTGGCAGTTTTGAAGAACAAAGTTATCTCAAGATATCTAACATCAGTAACAAACTCTGATAAGAGTAGCTTCTTGAGAACTTGCGTTAACAGTATTTCTTCACAGTGATATTTATGAAAGGTTGGAAAAAGGTCAGCATAAAATATTTCCACCCTTTTCAGTTTGTATGCAAAAATCATTACTTTATATCAGTAATTATAAAATTACAAACACTTTCTAGAAGTAACTGCATCTATAGTTATGATAGAAAAAGTTATTGGTAAGATACCTAAAATGAGGTTAGCATAAAATGATTATGAAATTGGATAAAATTCTTTATAATGATAAAGGAAGTAACTCAATTCAGACATGTAGAAGCAACTCACAGTAATTTAACAGAGACAACTAATTAATCAACTCAAAAGAATAACCATTCATTAATAAATGTGAAGGAGTTGCAATGAGATGAACTCAACTTTTTAAAATATAACATTAATAATTTACTCTTAATCTTGATTTTGGCACTTCATTGTAACAATTACTTTTCCAAAGACCAAAATATGTATAAAAGGTGTACAGCGCCTCAACATACCTTGCAAATATAGTACTTAAGTACTGGCAAACACTGAAACAGAGTTAATTAAACATTCCCACTGATTTGCACATGCATGCACTATTCAGACAACAACATTGTATCGATGTTCTTGATGGTGACACCTTTGCATTATTTGTGATTCAGGCAGTTTCTTCAACAGATCTTGTTTCTGATTTAAGTCTCACAAATTCTTTAGCAACTTCATCATTGGTCCTCTGAGAAAGTATTCTAAGGATTGTCAACCCAGTGTCATCCATAAAGATATTTTTCAGCAGAGGATACCAGGATGCGCAGCTACCTTTCTCTGCAGTATTCTGTAGCTGGATAACTGTCATTCCTACAATGCGATCTTCCCTGGCAAAGCAGTAATCTTTCACAGAGAGGTGAAGCTCATAGGCTCTCAGCCCTTCTTCGTTACTCAGAATGCTGTGTGGTTTAAAAGGATGAGTTTTGAAAAAGGATTTTAGTTTAATTCCCCCAAAGGGTTAACATGGCTTAGAAACCTTTTAAAAAAATTAATATTCACTTCAGAGATAGTTCTACATCTGCAAACAGAATATTATTGATATATAAACTGTATATTGATCCTGGAAGGTGCTGAGCGAGCGCACTCCGTTTCCATTGACTTGAATGGAAGTTGAAAGCATTCAGCAACTTCAACATTTGGCATAATCAGACCCTCTGTTCCCTTTCTCCAGAAATATTGCAGATGATCAATATTTTAATCACAGTTGTTTAAGCACCGATTGACCAATTATGCTTTTTTTACCCCAAACAGAACTATTTAAACGGCTGTAAAACTACAATTCAGAGGAATGCAGAACAGTATCTCACATGTCTTTAAGGCACAACTAACCTTTATTTAGGCTCTTTCCCCTCTGTCCAGCTAAAAACTTTTTTGGAGTTCTAGTATATCTTTGATCTGTTTTCCCTACTCTATTAATTTTGAATTTAATGTTGGGGCAAATGGTTTTTATATGACAATTATAGGGGGCAAATGGTTTTTATATGACAATTATAGGGGAGGCGTTCCACTCCGAGGTGTCTGTTTTCTAAATGTTACTTCTATAGTAATGTGATATATCCTCGATGTATTCAGTATGAAATTGTGTATCAGTATTTGCTATTGAGCTTCTACCCCGATTGAAAATTTTATATATATCTGATTCAGTATATGGGTGCCAGCTGTTTTCCAGGAGTAAAGAACTGACTAGCAATATTTAACAGTTACATACAAAAAACATGTAAGCCTGATGATGATCTACCTAGGACACTTTTTCAACACAACATAAACAACTGTGATGACCTTTTTCAATCAGAAAATGAAAAATGTTTCTTTAGTCTGAGTCACGTATTCATTTATAAACAAAATAATTCCTACAATTTACTATTCTTGTTATATTACATAATAGCACACTTGTTTCCTTTCTAGGAGCCAAGTTCTGGTCCCTTCCCTTCCACCCCAATAAATGGGCAATGGACAAAGCAGTGGGAATCAGTGAGGTTGGAATGTGTCACAAGCCATGGAGCAGTTTTGGGGCCTTTAGATGTTCCCTCACTATGCCCTTAAAACCTTCCTGTGGACTAGGATCAGGGAGAATCAATAAAGTTCTATGGTGACAAGTGGATCTATCCTCTATGTAGCTCTCTGCGTTCTGGTCCCTGCCCTGGCTTTGCTTCAAGGCCTTCCATGTCCCCCTAGCTGACTGAAGGATTTTGTCTTACAGTACTTTTTTGCTATACTTTTACTCACAACTCTGTGAGGTGCAGCCTCTGAATAGAGCAGCTTTCTAACCAAAAAATATTTATCTTCCAAGAACAGCATTATACCCTCAGAACACATAATTACTGTACTAACAAACCACCTTTTTATTTTAATGGTTGTATTATAATGGCTTTCATTTTTATGATCTAAGCGGAGATTGAATGCTGCATGGAAACCATTGGCAGAGACAGATTATAGCTTAGATATTACAGGCAGTGCCTAGAGCTAGAGTGTCCAGTATTTACGTCAGAATCTCAGATTTCGTTTATAATCGTGAGTTTCTAGTTCTTGTGGCCACAAAGAAAAGTGTGAGAATGTGACCTGAGTGTAACAATACTGTGATATCCGCAGACAGTCTGAAACAATAGCTCTGAAAGGGATGAACTGTGTCCCATGCCTCTCTGTGGAGGGCTAGCCCCACAACCTACTGCCTGGGAGTCTTGCCAACACTGCCTCAGCCGAAGAGTTTCTGTGCGTGGCTGACACCACTCACCTGAACAGATCCACCGTAGCTGTTGGGTTGAGTACTGGGAGCTCTTTCCTAGCACTCATGCCTCTCAAAGAAGAGTGAGTCCCCCACTGCTGCTCTTCGAATGGGGATGGGAGAGAAGTGACCCCAACCCGCCATCCTTGCCTCTCTAGGAAGAGAGAGGCACCTCAGCGCTGGCACTCCAAATAGGCGTGGGCCCATGCTGGTGAGGGGGACATGCGGGCGGGCTCTGAATTGCCTTAATCCAGCCCTGCTGGTTGTTTTCGGTTTCCACAAGTGTGACAAACCAAGGGTAGGGGGATCAGTTGGCCAATGTTTGCTTGGGACGAACCTAAACCATCGCAAAACCAGCTGGTTTTGTAATCATTGATCCCACTTCCCCAAACCCAGAACAGGCATTTTCCCTATTTGCACTGTGTGCGCTTGGGGAAATCAGTCAAAAAAAAAAAAAAAAGAGAAGGGGCTGGGTGGCCCAAAAAGGCTTTTGAAGCAGCAAAATGACAGAAAAATGTTTCCGTACTGACTGCTGCTGAATTTGCGTGTGGATAGGCATCCTGCTCTCCTGAAAATGTGTCCCATAGACACATGCTGGGGCAGTGGGCCTGTTGACTGGTCCCTCAAAGAAACAGGGGGGGGGTGGACTAGCTCTCATCTCTGAAAGAAGGGAAGAGGCCAGCTGATTGTACCACCATAGACAGTAGGAGGGCATGTCACTAGGCCTCACACAGATGTCAACCTAAAGAAAGAAGGGATCCTAGGGTCTGTTGCTGAAGGCGTGAGGGAGCCCCCTGCTTCCTGAGAGTTGAGGGGATTCCTAGACCTGCCTGGGTCTGATCAAAGTCTTCTATGAATTTCAACTTTGCATTGAAACTCAGTGTCAGTTAAGCCTGGTTTCAGGTCTCAATCTGAAAGGTTCACAGCAGCCCTAAGATTATGTGCTGTTTGATCATAATTTCCAGTCAAATGGCTGTATAGTTTGGTTTCCACTGTGTAAAAAACAAAACAAAAACGGGAGGGAGGGCATTTAGCTTGGGAAAGTAATGGCTAAAATGTCATCTATTGCTGTCATCATGATGCTAATTTATTTTTAAGCAGCTTTTCTTTCTGCAGCCTCGATTTGGTTGTCAGGCTTACATTCTGTTTTAGCTACTGTGACCGCAGTAGGTACTTTCCCCAGATAATGAAAAAGAAATTGGTAGGTTTGTAATTCTCACTATAAATTTATAATAACAATGCATTTCTAGCACCTTTCATTTAAGGCATTTTACAAGTACTCATTAAGTTCCACAAAAGGCCCTTCAGAGTGTTAAGGGTGAAATTCATGCCGACGTAGGGGTCCAAACAAAGCCCTATGAACCACTTAAGAACTGCGTTGAATGGTGTGCAGCACCTGCAATGGGGTTAATTTCACTCCAAGTGCTGGTGGCTAGTTGCAGTCAAATATAAATATACTTATGGTTGGGCCAAACCAACTGGAGAAACCTGCCAGTTATGACACTGCACTGGCAAGAACAATAATGTGCATTGCTACTGTTCCTATAATACTGTCCTGGATGCTTTTACTGCAGGAAAGCATATCATTAGTATTCACCCTGCAGCACACAGTAATCCCCTTGTAGGATAGGCAGAGCTGTAAGCCTCCAGGACTGTATATATGTGGAGCTTTGTTTCATGAAACTCATTGCATATTTTGAGTTATAGCTGCAAGATTTCACTCATTCTGAGGCACATAAAACAAGTACACAGGGCAGGTTATCACTGGAGGAAGAAGATTTACATGATTATTTCCTTTGATTTAAAAATGAAACATAGTGCTAGGCAGTCTAGAATCCTCTTGACTCTAATGATATGCTGCTATGCTGTAATCCAAATAGAACATAGTTTAGGCTTTAATCACTCAAAAAACCTGTATTATTCTAACAGTCTAGCATTAAAAAAGATTTAGAAAGAAGGCATAACTTGAAAATGTCTTTCAGCTCCATAAAAAAAAATCCAGCCACCCACCTCTGGAAGAAGTTATTTGGTAAATAATTTTGTGGCATGAAACAGAATGGGAATACTTCTTAACATTGATTTCTGCTTTGCCACTATTTTATTATGAATGGTAGCAGCAGAGATATTAACTATGGGTTGAGCTATTCCATGTTGAAGTCAATGAAAAGGCTCAGTAAGACTTCAGAGGGCATTGGATCAGGCCTACGTTAAACTGGTGAATAGTTCAAAGGTTTTGCATGAATAGATTTTTACTACCAGAAAAATTATTGTAGATCCTTTCAATTTCTTTCATGCTTAAAGTTAACCTGCTGATTGCTATTGGATGTAGGAGACAGAGATGTGGAAAACATAGGCCCCTGTACTGCTCAGTATCCTGTACCTGACAGATCCATTTGTTACACTGCTGTTATTAAAGCAAAAGGCTTGTAAAGCGTGCGATTAAAAAGCAGCCTAAACTCACCTTCTCTAATGTTACTGCAAGTGCTCCCTCTAGTAGTGATGATTTCCTCTTACTTATTATGTAACTAATCTTACAAAGTAAAGACAGATCCAGTGAAGATAGGTACTTGAGGGTGGATGGGTGTCTACCAATTTGGAGATTAAGCTACTTATAATGAATGAAAAACACTAAATATATTGACTACTTGATGCTCATCCAGTCTGGTGCTAATTGTATTTAGTTGTTCCCATCTTACCCAGCTTTAGATCCTTAAGATTGTCCTACTGCATTATGTGATTCTCAGTAGTTGAAACAAAGATAGACACTGTGCTTTTAAAAATCAAATTTTAGGAAAATAATTGTTGGCAATTGCCATTAAGGATGTTTCAGTCTTCTAAAGGTATGCCTGTACTTCATGTGTCCCCATAACCCTGGAGTTGTAGGAAAAGGGAACATTTGTTCTGAATACATTTCTCTTGTAAACAGACCACTGCTTTTGTTCACATTTATCTCTGTGCAAACACATCAAATAAATGAGAAGAATAATTTGTCACAAAGGGACACATTATATATCCCTCTTTCTAAAGTGTGGCTTAACCTGTGAGGACACTTGCCAGTTCTAAGATGTTCACCACCATCAGATTGGTAGACTATTAAGGGCTGTCTAAGGAGGTTATAGCGGTAGGAGGAGGGAAGGTTGCTGCCCTTGGAGTTGGGGTCAAGTAGGGATTCTTGCTAACAGAATGAATTCTGACTGGCTTTCCTCAGCCTGCCTTCCTAGCTGATATTTCTAAAATGGCCTTTGAAGCCAGGAACCAGCACTGATGAAGCAGTGGGGGCACAGGTGTAGTGGAGCCAGAATGCATTCCAGCACTTTTACACCGCATGCTGGAGGTCAAGTTGCATAGAGCACACCATTTTGTACAGCAAAATTGTGTCCTCACAGTGTGACCTTGCACATCTGCATGAGGTCACACCAGTGGGAGCACTCCAGTAGTGTACGGCCCATTCAGGACTATACCACTGAGCTGGGTCAGTGGGAATCACTGGCATAGAGCCTCAAGCAGCTTCATGGTCAGATGTAGGGCTGATGGTCAGCAGAAGCCAAGAAAGTGAAACTCCCAGCACATGGAGGCAGAGTGTGGTCTTTCAGCGCTTGGGAAATGGGCAGGCTATAAGAGAGGTCTTAATCTAGAAAAAGGAGGATGATGTAGAGAGCAGGTAAAAGGAATTTGGATAAGATAAGAAATTTAGATCCCTAAATCAAACATAAAGGTTCTTTAGCTTCTGGGGATTAAGTAAAAGTGGTTATTAATAGCAATTATCATTTTACATCTTCAGACTTTTACAAACATTTAAGGCCCAGATTTATAGAAATGTATGTACAACTGGCATTAGCAATTGAGGTAACTGCATGTGCAAATGACCAATTAGGTATCTAACTTCTCATCTGTGCGTGCAAATGAATGTGCATTTCTAACTAATAATCCCCACAATTTCCAGAATGTCCTTAATTCCAAATCCACTTGTCTTCCATGTTTCAGAAACTGGAACTTCAAAAAGGAGTGTTACAGGCCCAAAACACAAAGATCAAAATTCATCCCTGCGTAAGACAAGGCTATAACCCAGACTTTCGAACAAGCTGTACATCGAAAGAACCCTAGTTTTGAAATCATGTCTATACTTATGGTCTGTGAAATATGCAGTCTTGGACTGTAGCATTTTCAGTTCTCACAGCTTTTGCTGAAAAATTAATTGTAACAATTTATATAAAATGGACAGCTAAAAGAAAAGAAGACTTACAATTGGAATGTTTCATTGTATTTTGGTGACCAGGTGTTGCTTTTTGTCTTGGTGCCATGTTTTCTCCTCTTGTCACTCAGGTTAGGACCCAATATACAGACTTCCACAAATGGCCGGAACATAGCTGTTGTTTGCCAGTTTAGGTTATTAATTGCTACAACTAAAGAGAACAACGGGAATTAGATATGCATTTAGAATCCCAATGCAAAATATTAGTAAATATCCTTGCTTAAATATGTAGTAAGGCTTAGTGTAGCCAATGAGAAGTCACAGGAGGACGACCTGAGATTTTCCTGGTAGAAAACCTACACTCCACAAACCAGCAATAGCTTGTCTGCTTCCCACTGAAGTTCCTGTTTGAACTAGAGTATGTAAAAACATCCAATCTTGATTTTAAAATTATCAGTGATGGAGAATCCACCACAACCCATGGTAAATTGTCCCAGGGGTTAATTACCCTCACTGTTAAAAATGTACAGCATACTTCCATCCTGAATTTGTCTATCTTCTACTTCCAGCCATCAGATCTTGTTAGACTTTTGTGAGAGCCCATCATTCAATATTTGTTCCCATTTCCAAATATTTGTTCCCCATATATGAACTTATAAACTGTGATCAAGTCAATTCTTAACCTTCTCTTTGTTAAGTTAAATAAATCGAGCATGTTTTCCAATCTTTTAATCATTCTCATGGCTCTTCTTTGAACCCTTTCCAATTTATTGACATCCTTCTTGAACTGTGGACACAAGACCGGGAAACAGTATTACAGTAGTGGTTGCATCAGTGCCAACTACAGAGGTAAAATAACTACCCTACTACTTAAGAGTCCCTATTTGAAACTTACCTTTTACAGTGACTCTATGTTCTCCAGTTCCAGGATGTGTAAAGACATCCACCTGCACAGAGATCTCACCTACTGCATTATTGGTAGAATGACCTGCAGAAGCAAACAGTAGTTTAATACTGCTGACTCCTCAACAGCTCAGGGGAAAATAGACAGTACACGAATGTTACAACAAGAAGCAGGTGAACAAAGAACTTTATATTTATGTAAGGTGAATAGTATGTTTTCTCATATCTCACCATATTTTCTTTTCTTAACCATCTGGAATATATTTGATGCCTGGATAAGGTGAGGTGATAGCTTTATAAGTGATTTCACCACAGTTGCACCTTGTGACCACAAACATCTGCTTCCCGTGTATATTCTTAGTAGGACTGGGAGAACCTCTCATTAGGAACCTTAAATTCAGCCTGTGATTCAAAAAGTTGGTGCCAACATGAAACTTGGTTGTTTTGCTGAGTTCTGTATGTATATATTTGCAAAACTGCTCGTGTATTATTTAAGGTGCATCTTAATATGAAGTCAAATAAAGACACATGTCTTTGTCTGTGGGCTGGATTGTAACAATACAATTTGCATAGGAAGGTGCACTGTACAGTTGCACTGCTCTAGGATTACACAAGGGAATGAATTGTGATTTAGGTAGTCATAATGTGACCCTTAGTTAATCTGGGGCAACCATTTACTACACACAGATTTGGTGGGGTTGAGGATGCAGAATTAAGACTCCATCTACTCCTTACTTGACCACCCCCATCCCTGTTCAACCATTCCCCTTCCACCTGCATGAGCAGGGAAGCAACACACCCCCAGAAAAGCTGCTTTCCCACTGCCTGCGAGCCACAAACACAAGTAACCCATGCAGGGTTTAAGTGGATACCTTACACTCCTGCTCGGATTCATTGGGCAAGTGACAATCTTGCCCTAAATTAAAGATCTCGACCAATGTGTTTGCCCTGTTTTTCCTTTCCCCTACCCTAAAATGCTTTTCTAGACTTCTTCATCTCAATGGCTTCCTTGAAATGTGATTCTACAGTGATGCTTATTGGTCGGGTTGGAATAATCCATAGTTACATTCTCTTCCCTGGCTCAGCATTGCAAGGACAATTAAATACCCTTATCCCATGGGTTACTGCGTCGAAGAACAAGCTTCTTTTCTGACATATTAAGATGTGGGAACTTGCTACTCAATTTACTTGATCGGAAACCTTGAGAAAACAGAACACTCTATTTGCCAGCTGCTAAGTGAGTTGGGCCACAATGCTGTCAAGAGTTCACTTGTTAAAAATCATAATCAGAAATCACAGAGTTTTAATTAAAAAAAAACAACAAAAACTGTTTTAATGTCTTAAGCAGTAGAGACATAGCTGCCACTTCTGAATCTCAGGGTGCTCACACAAATGTTGCTTCTAGATATGGTCCAATATCAACCAGATGGTGTAGACCATTTTATGACATGTGTAAATAGGCAATTTGTTACTCAGCGGGTTTTAGTGACAAGAAGTTTAGCTTCAGTGGCAGCCATTACACATTGCAGTGCAGTTTGATAATTCCACAGAGAAATCTTTACTATCTTAAGTACCTAATTAAACTACTGACTTATCTAGTTCACAATAAATGAAAAGTAAATAATGCAAGTTACTTCATCTTTCATCAAGTAGTATTAATAACATGTTAGAGTAGTAATAAAATAGTTCAAGAACAAGTGAATATCCAAACTCAAAAAAATGACTAACCAGTTTCAACAGCTTCCACCACTACTGAGTTTCTCTATCGTATAAAACCAGCCTTTAGCAATAAGAAAGGAAACTGTTATATGCTAGAAGTGATGTATTTCAATCTGATTTTTCCTTCTGAGGGAAACAAAGTGTTCTCTAACCCATTCATCACTGTCCAGCCTTTATTTATTAGCAATGCCACTCAGTTTCTGCTTCCTGGAATAACAATTTTTAGCTGAACACAAAATTGTATGTAAAATATTCTGTCAAGAAAAATAACATTTAAAACACAGCTGCCATGACCACTACTCTTCGAGGACCAGATTCTGCCTATTTGCCTGTTTTGAGTAGTACATGTGTATTCCTCTTTATTTCAGTGGGGCTACTTAAAGACCTTGTCTTAATTATGAAAAAAGGTGTGTTCTTAACTCGTGTGCTTAGGCTTTAACTTGACCTGCTAACTTTTGTGGAAACTAAAAACTACCTTAGCTTACTTGAGATAAAATCCTAGTGAAGATAACTTGTTAGCTAACTTGAGTTAAGAACATACCTATTTTTCTGTAGTGAAGACAAGTGCATAAAGTAAAGAACTATTCAAAAGGCAGAATCTGGCTAAGCATTACTATTGTCTAGTTAGTGAAGTTCTTCAGGTCAGAAAAGCTCTTCCACCAACAGAAGTAGGTCCAATTTCCAATTAAAGACATTACCGTTCCCACCCGTGGCTCTCACATTTGCAGAAATCAGGAATGTTTGGTGCACAAGCCTCCAAAAAAAAAGGGGGGGGGGGAAGAGGGCTACGTTAGCAACAGATATTATTTGCAAGGAAAAATTTGAAGTCTCTGCTAGACCTGATCAAGGTTTTTGCCTCATATAAGAGACAAAATGCATGTGACCCTAGTTCAAATTGGGACAAAATATCTGTTCTCGGTTACTGAAGTGGAAACCCACACTAGCTTCATTGAATTTAACTCCAGTGAAGTTCTTCATAATTTACTTCAGCTAACCTGAGAGCAAAATGTGGCTTACAGTTTCTTACGGCTGTCAACCTAAGCAAGATATTCCTATCATGAATTACTCAATAGAGTACTTTTCCCTACAAGCTTTATTTGCCCTGTTTGTGGCCATTAATATAGAAGAGCCCTTTAAAGGGTACTGCAAGTTTTGCGTACACCTAGCACATTACCTATTACCTATAATAGGGTGTGCTGTAGGCATAAGAGAAATCTCATACTATATTTAAAAATGCTCATGATGAGTATGTTCTGATTGTATCTCAACAAATAAAATGTAAAATCAGCGCTCTGGGGCATGGGTAGATTCCACTGGTAGCTAAGCAACTATAAGGCTTTTCAATATGAAGTCCATTAGTATGTTTGTAGAGCTTTTGATGAGATGAATTGCAGTGTTAAAGAAGGGAAAATGCTATCATGCTCTGCAAGGCTATTTGCTGTCAGGAGAACTGATCTATTATATGGCTTAGGGTAAAAGCACCTTCCTCTAGACTAATCTGAATTGCTAAGAGTGTCGTACTGTGGAGGCTGTTCCTGATGTGACCAGTGGAATCTACCCAGGCCCCAGAGCTCTGATTTTACATTTTATTTGTTGAGATACAATCAGAACATTAAAAAGCACCTATCTGTTAAAAATGCAGTCACTCTATTGTAAAGCAACAAAAAATTCTCCACGAAACTGGAAAGGGACAAGGAAAAACTTACGCCCAGCCACAGATGCCAGACTGCTCCACGCACTCATCCCTTATCAAAAGCCTGGGAAGAGAGATGCATGCTCTGCATGGCAGCAGATATGATGGCCACTTATGGAGAGTACCCTGCCAAGATCTTCCTTTTTTTTTTTTTAAAGTAAGGAATCTCCTGCTTTAGGAGTGTCTGTTGATTACATGTAGACTGTTGCACTGGGATAGAGGCACGGCAATCTCTGAACGGTCCCACGCCCATCAGAGGTCAAAACTATGTGTTGCAGTCCACCCTGAATCCAACTGGCAGCCAGTGGAGATCTCAAAACACTGGTGTCATGTGTTCACAATGAGAAACTCTACTTAACAAACAGGCCATCTCATTTTACTCCACTTTGAGTTTGAGTTGAATTAAGCATTGTAGAGCACACATTGCAATAATTTAATCTTGAGGGGACAACTGCATAGACCGCAGTAATTAGGTCTGCATCTGAAAGAAACAGTTGCAACCTCTTGGCTACGTGCAGATTAAAAAATAGGATTTCTGGTTGTTGCTGTTATATGACCATCTAGCAATGACTTGTATGAATGATGGCTGCACAACAGTGTCTTTTATAGAAGTTGGCAAGGTGACTCCTCTATAAGGGAGTCTCCATCAACAATGGACCCAATTCTTCTCCTGCTGACTTTCCCCAGTCAGGAAGGACATGTGTCCAAAGTGCCATGGGAAGGAGGGAAATGCAATGCAGACTTCCCAGCATCTATAGTGCTTCAGTGCCTGTCACTGGCATAAACTCCACCAGAGGAGACCTGGCACATGTACCCTCCAGAAATCACGCTGCATCCATAGAAGCAGAGACTTAAGTCCATATTTCCTTGATTTTTTTTCTCCAAAGTAGAAATTTCAATATAATGGGCAAGACCTGTACCAGCCACTGACTGGAAAGCAGCTTGCTTTAACTAGATTGTCCACTACTCAAAACAATATCGCTGATTGATTGACACTATTCAGTGCTATGAAGGCGGCAAATAAATCCTCTCTGCCTCTTGCTTAGCTATGGTATAAGCGTTTCAATAATCTTTAGGATGGAATTGATCAGATTTTGCACCCTACTTCATCCACCAGCACTCTAGTCATCTTTCCTCTCATTTCAGTTGTGACAGGTCTTTTACAAATCAAGGAGACCTGTCTTGACAAATCTAGGGGCTAGGATATCTAAGGGCACTTCATTGATAGCTGAATATAAAGGATCATTGCCAGTCCTACAAAATCATTGATAGAGTTGGGGGAACAAGTATTCATCTTCAGAGCCCTCCAGAATGGGTTTCTATTAGGCTTTGGAAGTGGACGCTCAAAACAGATGCCATATTCCTATCTCAGATCATAGGAGCTAATGGTGTAACACTGCTAGTTGCCCCACCTCCAGTCACAATCCTATCACTGGATCAAGAAAGTGGCTAGCTGAGTTGAGCCAGCAACAGTCTGGGTTAGCCCCATAATCCTCGTGGTGGCCATGGAATTCTGAGGTGTCTCAAAAGTCCTCATCACCTCTGTCTAGATGCTTGTTGAAAACTAAAACAGAATTATCCATCTGTTAAGTGCAAAAGATGTTTAAGTCACTTAAATAAGTGCAGACATGTGTATTAGTGCATTTGTATGGAAAAGGGTTCATTGTCTCAACTGAGTTACTTAATGCTGAAAAGCTCAGGTTTGTCACCTCAGGGGAGGTTTGGAAGCTAACAGCTAGGGCTGGATGGAAAAAAGTTTAGACTAGCAGAAATAAAAGGAACTCAGAGAAAATGAGGTAGCATAAATTACACCTGAATGTCAGACAATTTCATATATTAGAAAATAACTTTTTTCCTAAAATTATTGGATTATTTCAGTTGTGGTAGTATTATGCTGTTTATAGCAGCTTCCCACTTATCTTCACCTATCTCCTCTTAAAATGTCCATAATTATTTCCCCTCTTAGAATTATGTATTTTATATATGTATGTCATAATGAAATTCAATGTTAGAAGAAAATGGAATTTCACTAATCTCCTGTATTTTTATTTTTGCACATGATAAATGTACATGTTGTCTTGGCTCCCTAGGGGAATACTTTCTGCATGAAGGCGACTGGGGGAGAACACTGAACCACAAAGGGGCAATTCCAGCTGAACACAAGGAGCGAGTTATACAGTATAGTTACCTTGAGAACTGACCGACCAATGAAGAGGACACATCCCTGACTGATCAGCACTACTGTGCACAGTTCTCTTTTATGTGATAAATAGACACATAGCTTGAACTGTCTGGTTCTCCTTGAAAATATCCCAGACTGTGCAAGCCAATAATAAGAGCAAAGAGGACAGGTCAGACTGTATATCTCCCACCCATAGAGAGCACTTTGACACAAGTAAATTGACACAATGGGTTGGCACCATCATAATCTAGAAGCTGTGACGCAGTAGGAGCAAGTAATACATGGTGCAATATATTTATTTTTAAGAAGTCCTTTTAACACACAATTTCACTGGGGAGGCTGTCATAGATTACAAAGAAGGGTTTTTAGAGAGGACATTACTCAATGACGCAGAGAGGCGGTTGATCATTTGAAATAGCAGGAGTGGCACATTTGAGAGAGAGCCATTCCCTTTGTGCTCTGGAAGCCTTGCCAGGCAATCTGAGAAATGGGAATAGTAGAATGACAATATTATTAAAATCCAAAAAATGGTGTCACTGAAAAGCTAGCAATGTCATGATACAGAAAGTTGGACAGCATGTTTAAAACATGTTTAAAAAAAAACCAAAAACACCTTCTCTAGTTCTGAGTGTGTGACTTTCAAGTAATTCGGCTTTAACTTTTTTTTTTTTTTTTTAAGATGATGTTTCAACGGCAGAGTCTACTTGTGGCCATGTGCTAAGAGTTGTGCGCTACTTCCCAGTCTCAGACATTGGCAAATATAATAGATATATGCCCCCCTTTTGACACTCTTTGCAGTAATGTATAAGTATATTCTATGCCACTCTAATGGACTACTGTGTACTACAGGTCCAGTATGTAGAGGAATGATAGGTTTCAAATATTTCCAGGCAGATGCATGTTAAAAATTTCATTGATATGATTACTTATTTATAATGACATTGCATTTTTATGGAGGTGTATAATTACGGTTTGCAGTAAAAATTTCCAGATACACAGTGGTTACCCTTTAAAACTTGCCAATTTCCATATACATCTAGGTCTTATATTTCTAAAACTCCATGTAGAAAAAAGCTCAGTCATCAGTTACATATACACAATGCCTAATCCATGCATTCAAGCTGGTGTTGTGTGTGTGTAAAGAGGTATGGACGTGCAAATCACTAGGGTTTCCAATCATGTAATTTCACACACCTGAGTCTGAAAAATTCCTGCCTAAATAACATTCCCTATTTGGGGTATTTTCAGCATAAACACAAGAAAATTCAGTTCATGCTGCAGTTCCTTAGGTAATCATATCTATTTGGCTAAGGCAAAACTTACAAGCTTTTGAGGGTTATTATGGTATCGCTCAATTTATTTATAACGAATTTTTTTACCTTGAAATACATTTTTCAAGACCAATATTGTAGTGGTCAACCTTAGCTTGTTGTCTCTAAAAATCAATATAGCAGTATACAGCAAATTTTTAGCTACTAATAAAAATCCCCAAACTTGGAAATGGAACAGACATGGTCAAATTCTCTATTGGTGTAAATGGGTTAAACTCCATGGAAGTCAGTGGTGGTGCTCCCTTTTACACCGACAGAGAATCTGTCCTTGTCCTCAGCAGTGTAGGTCTTCCTCTCAAAAAGGCATGCATATTTTCATAGCTCTATGCCTATGGCACGGTGTTTCAATATGGTCATGTAATCAGTTGTTAAGATATCGCTTCACATTATGGAATGCAGACTGTGACCATCCTACGTTTTGGTGGCCAGTCCTCCCCTTTGAAACTGCTTCAAGCTCATTAGTGTCATCATGTTATATTGCTGGTAATTCCAAGGAAAAATTCTTAAACCTTGAGGCTTTCCTCAAATTTCTACATCTCTGGCACTGTGAAAAATGAAAATGAGTAATAAAACTTGAGACTGAAAGAGACTGAGGATGCTGATTCCCTTTGTATTGCATAGGAGTCTGACGTTTTGCATGGGGGGGGGAAATAATGGAACATTTTTATTTTTCTTCTAGTGGAGACTTATCCTTGTCATTTCCTCCACAATAATTACAACCTTAATTAACAGCAGGTGTGATCATCCTAACTTTTGTTTTCTTTTTTTCATTTTTTATCCTGACTTTTTCATTCTGAATCCCAGAAAAAGTTGATGGGTTAATGATTTGTGTCTAATCTACATTATTGGTATGTCTAGACACTATTCTAACCATGTAGATGTGCAGCAACAGCAGGCCTCTTCTTATAGCTGCGCCTTTACAAGGTCAATGACAGAGATATTCCTGTTTTCCGGTTGTCCCTGGGAACCTTGCCACTTTTTCACAAACTTGCACTGCATTGGCAAGATTGCAGGACATGTTTGGAAGATCGTGACCTTTTGTTAAAAACGAATCATAGCAAGTGCCTAGGGTGGGACAAAATTTGCCTGGACCATACCCAAGTTGTAGAATGGCCACTGAGCGGTAGGGATATAATGATGTCCTATATAGAGATTTGTGCAGCACGCTTAAGGAGCGCAGAAAGGTCACAGAGCTCATTAATATGCACAATGCCAAATATAAAGGCAGAATGTCAAAGCATAAAGGTATGACGTTGCTCCAGAAGACATTTATAGGATTCCAACAGGGGCTTTTTTTGGTCTGTTGTGACCTTCATAACAAGTAGGGTTGCCAGAGCCAGCACCCCAAAGCCCCTCCTGCACCGCAACCACCTGCCCCAGCCCTGAGCCCCCTCCCCCACCCAAACTCCCTCCCAGAGCCTGCACTCCAACCCCCTACCCCAGCCCAGTGAAAGTGAGTGAGTTAGTGTAGGGGGAGAGCAAAAGATGGAGGGAGGGGGGGCTGGAGTGAGCTGGGGGCAGGGCCTCGGAAAAGGGGTGGGGGCAGGGCAAGGGTGTTTGGGTTTGTGCGATTAGCCAGTTGGCAATCCTAAGAACAAGACTCCCCTGGACCATCTTTTTCAAAATAATGTTTCACTATGAAACACAATAACTTTACACGTATCCAAAACTCATGTTAATGACACTTGTGGCACTAATTTACTGCTATGGCTCTATTTAGGTTCATCAAGAAGGGCTGGTGGGCCTCTACACATTCATCAGGAAACCGCTCACTTAGGTTCATTAGATTGACAAATGTACTTACATTCATTGGGGGGAAACCAGTGTTGGTTTGGTGGGGGGTAACAGCAATAGTAAGATTTGAGAGTGAGGCTGCACCTAAGGCTTGCAAGGAATGAGCCTCATAATGCTCTGGGAAGGGTCCCTGATGAGTCCAGAAAAATCACAGGTGGTTTATGTTGAAGAGGTGGGGAAGGGGATTACCAATTGGTAATTTAAAGCTCACAAAGGGGGTCATTAGAGCCTTCATAGATTTTTAAGACCAGAAAAAAGACCAATTAAATCATCTAGTCTGACTGTATTACATAAGCTATAGCATTTCAACCAGTTACCCCCACATATTGGGCTCAATAATGTATTTGACTAAAGTTTATCTTGCAGAAGGGCACCCAGTACTAGTATTTCATACAGTCTAATCTGAAACCTGCCAAATGATGGGACTTCCATCCTTCCCCAGGGAGGTTATTCACAGGTCTCACTGTTAGAAAGATACCCCCTACCCCAAATCTACCCTAAATTCTCCTTTTCTTAATTCCATCCTATTATTCCCAGTTACACCCTTCTAATTATGTTAAATAATTTCTTTTCTTCCTTGTTGTTTTCATCCGTAAAATATTTGTAGACTGTTATATTTCTTCCTCAGTCATGCTCAGTCAATACTTAACTCTTTTCTTCTTTCCTTGTAAATTAAGTCCGTGATGCCTCCTGTTTTTATCCCTCTTCATTAAACTCCCTCTGGTTTCTTAATAATTTCTTGGTGATGAGGTGACCAGCCCTGAAGAGAATATTTCAGGTGTGGTCACACCAGAGCTCCCAGTCCATTTCTCCTCTCCCTGAATCTCCATGGTTTGCATGATCATTCATGTGCATTTTTCGATGCTGAATGTCATTTTGTTGTTTTCTGCATTTACAGTTACATGTTAGCATTTAGTTTTAAGAAATTTAGTTCCAAGCAATTAAAAGACATGGCCTTTTTGAACTCAAGTTCAATTCTCTTGAACTCGGGGTCAAGAGAATTCATAAATAAAGAGCTTTCAGAGAAAACAAAACTATTCACGGGTGCGCCCACTCACATCTACAGAACGTATACATATCAATGGAGTGGAGAACTGACCTGATTTTAGGAAGTTAGGATCCCCTGACCAGCCCACAAAATGTCTGAGAGAGATACTGCAGTCTGCTCCCAGATATATGTTCTTGTTTGTGCCAGAGAGACTTCTGTACTACACATAATAATAACTTTATAATCTATTATTTGTTAGGAAGACTGTACAGTGATGGTCAAAGCCCACTGAAAGCTATGAATCTATTGTCAAAAGCCCTGCAATATAATTTACATTTTTTATCAGCCATCATTGAGAGTAGCAGGGTTGGTAAAGCACTCAGTTGAATTTTTCTGTTCATCCCATTATTCTTCTGTACATTTATCCACCCACCCACGCTTCATTAAAATTAGCTGTAGGGAAGGATGAATGGACAAAACAGGCCCTAGGACACAGAGGAAAAAAAATGAATTAGATATTATCATAGAATTGTAGGACTGGAAGGGACCTCAAGAGGTCTTCTAGTCCAATTCCTTGCACTCATGGAAGAACTAACTATTCTCTAGACAGGGATCGGCAACGTTTGGCATGCGGCCCGCCAGGGAAAAGCCTTAGAGATTATTGACTTGGCGTATCTGCTGGCTTCCTGTGCTGGGAGCCTTAGGCTACAGCCTGCTGCCAGTCCAGCCCTGCCTGAGGGCTAGAGCCCTAGACTGTTAATTGCTGTCAGCCCTACTGCGGGGCTGCAAGCTAGAGACTATGCAGGGTGCTGCGCCGCCCGGGGGCAGGGACAAGGGCCCCAGATTGTTGTTGTGCATTTGTCTGTCAGACGGGCCCAGAGCTCTAGACTGCTTGACCCCACCAGTGCGACCTGAGGCCGAGGACTAAACCCCAAGACAACGAGGCAGAGTGGCCTCCCTCCCCACTGGAGAGCAAGGGAGCACTAGAACTTGGTGGAGAATGCAGGCATCGTGCCCTCCCCTGAGGTAAGGGAATGAACCAATGCCAGTGTGAGACAGACCCACTCCACCCTTCGTCAGTGAGAAGAGGAGGGAGGACAAGAAATTGATTAAATGGCTTGCCAAGAGCCAGCTGCACCAGCAACAACAGCTGCTGCAACATCTCGACAATCAGCAACAGCAACTGATTCGAGAATTGGGGCCCCAAAACTGGGAGCAGTAACAACAGTGCTTGCAGCAGTGTGCGGCACTTCTGCTGACCCCAGGGGTCTCCAACCCTAGGGGTGCGGCAGGACCTGCTGACCCCCAGTGCCAGTGCGCTTGACAAAGATGGGCCATAAGGATGACCCTGAAACCTTCCTAATTACATTTGAGAGGGTCGCCTAAGTGGTCCCTGGAGCAATGGGCCACTCTATTAGCTTCGTATTTGATGGGCCCAGCCCAGGCCGCCTATAGGGTGCTCACAGTAGGGGAAGCCCAGGACTATGGGTGGTTGAAGGCTACGATCCTCGATGCCCTTGAGATCACACTGCAGAAGTTCCGGGAGAAGAGCTACCCTTACGGGCCCTGACTGACGGCGGTAGCCCAGCAGCTGAAGGAGGCGTGCTGGCAGTAGCTACAGCCCAAACAGCATAGGAGGCCCAAGTCGCTGAACAAGTCATGCTTGAACAGTTCATGCATATCCTTCCAGCCCGTGGAAGAACCTGGGTCCTTCGCCACCAGCCGGTGACCCTGCGTGCGGTCGTGTCCCTTATGGGAGACTTTTTGGCTGCAGAGACTCCTGTAGGGCCAGGGACTCGCCCTGTGACCGTGATGACAGTCCACTCCTGGGAAGAGAAGACCCAGGACAAAAGGAGCAAACCCTGACCCGGCCCAAAACACCCTGAGGGATGGGAGGTCGGCAAGCCCCAATGGTTACGCCCTGGCACGGGGACTACCTGAGGACATATCTGGCATGGGGAAGCCCCAGGTTGCAGGCACGCCGCACCCTCGCCCACCTCTACAGACAGGCCCTGATGCTCCGAAATCGGCCCTTGCTTCACCTGCAGCCAATTCAGGCATCTTCAATGAGAGTGTCCTGTTTTGGACTGCAGTTTTGGACAGATCTGTTCCAGGGAGGCCCGGGCCTGTAAACAGCCCTTGGGTAAGCTGACAGTCCCCCTTGCCGTGAACGGAGTTCCAGTCTCCACTCTCTTTGATTTGAGGTGTGGGCAGACTCTTATCTGCCAGGATCTCGCACTGCCTCCCGATCTGCCACTGGTCAGGATTCAGATCCAGTGCATCCACGGAGATGTGAGGCCTTACCCCAAGGCCCAGGTCATCCTGACCGTGAACGGGGAGAGACGGACCATGATGGTTGGGCTAGCACCAAGGCTGGCGTACCCCGTCATCTTGGTTTGTGACTGGAAGGGGTTCACGGAGGTCCTGTGGGCAACAACCGCACGGGGCCCACATTCTGAAATAGCCCTCAAGGGGGAACCCATTGAGGAAGCCAACTGGGTCTCAGAGGACCCTGACAGGGAGGACCGATGGGCCAGTGACCCTAACTCTGACCTCCTGGAGGAAGAAGTGGAGCCCAGACAACCCGATCAGGAAGAGACCCTAAATTAGCGGGCCGACTTCAGCTGGGACCAACAGGAGGATCCCTCCCTCAGTCGGGCCTCGAACAGCTGGCTTGCATTAATGGGACCTGGACAGAGCCCCACTGGGTAACGGTGTACACCCATTTTGAGTTGACCAGTGATTGCCTTTACTGGATCACCCGTGACCCTCAAACCCATGAAATCCGAGCCCAGCTTCTGGTACTTCGGTGCCACCAATGTTCAGTTTGCATCATGGGCAAGTCTTGCAGCTTGCCCAGGATGTCCCAGCGGCTGGACACTTGGGCCCTGAGAAAAGCCTAGCACGAGTTCTGGCCTGATTCTTCTGGCCCAGAGTGCACAGGGAAGTAAAAGACTTTTGTGACTCCTGCCCTGAGTGCCAATGAGCAGCCCCAAAGGGAGTACCAAGGGTGCCCCTCATTCCATTGCCAGTGGTTGGCACTCCATTTGAGAGGATTGCCATGGATCTTGTGGGGCCGCTGCTGAAGAGTGTCACAGGGTTCCAATACATCCTGGTGGTCCTAGATTATGCTATTCAGTTTCCAGAAGCGGTTCCACTTCGAAACATCACCGCCCAGATGATAGCCGCAGAGCTCTTGAAAATCTGCGTCCAGGTAGGCCTTCCCCGGGAAGTCCAAATGGACCAAGGCACCAACTTCACATCGAAGCTCCTTCGCCAAGTCTGTAGCTACTGGGAATAAAAAAGTTGCAGGTCTCCGTTTACCACCCAGAGATGGACAGGCTGGTGGAACACTTTAAGTGGACACTGAAGGAAAGGTTGCGGAAGTTCCTCCCGAAAGAACTTCGCCAGTGGGACCAACTTATCCCACCCCTGTTACTGGCCATCCGGGAAGTCTCCCAGTCTTTGACCAAGTTCTCCCCCTTTGAGCTATTATATGGCCAGCAACTGAGAGGGCTACTAGACCTTATGTGGGAGAACTGGCAGCAAACACTGTCTCCATCACAGGGCCTCCTAGAATATCTCCTGCAGCTTCTGGAGCGGTTAACCCGGACGGAGGATCTGGCAAAGGAAAACCTACAGAGTGCGCAGAAGGAGCAAGAGTGAATGTATAATAAGGGAGCCCAGGGCAGGACCTTTGCGCCCCATGAAAGGGTCACCTATGAAATGTTCCAAGATGACCAAACCCCGCCCCCCCCCGACAGGTCTACCTTGTCGATTTGTTAAAGGCATGGCAGGAGCGTGAGGGGCTGTTAATCACTCCACCCCCACCCCCCAGAGCCAGACCTCGGACCCGAACCTCCTAGCCCCACCAACTCAGAGGAGCCACAGCTGATCAAGGAACAACTGAGGCAGTCTAGAAGCCTGTTGGAAGTCCTTCCCTAAAACCTTCATGGCGAGGCCAGGGCAAACCATGCTCGTTCAACATAGGATATTGATGAACCTAGGAAAAGTCATCTGAGAGACCGTGAGGCTGTTGCCACGCCACACCCATGAAGTAGTGGAGAAGGAGGTCCAGACCATGCTGGAGCTCAGCATAATCGAGAAGTCACAAAGCAACTGGCGCAGCCCCATCGTCCTGGTCCCAAAGCCGGATGGGACCCTTAGGTTCTGCATTGATTTTTGGAGAGTCAAAAACATCTTGAAATTCGATGCATACCCAATGCTATGGATCGATGAGCTACTAGACCACCTAGGTGATGCCCAATACATCAGTACTCTGGATCTCACAAAGGGGTACCGCCAAATTCCCCTGGACCCGAGTTCCTGGGAGAAGATCGCCTTTGCCACCCAACTGGATTGTACCAATTTACCTGGATGTCTTTTGGTTTCCATGGGCCCTGACTACCTTCCAGCATCTGATGGACTGGGTCCTACAGCCCCACAGTGCCTACACCACAGCTTACCTCGATGACGTGGTGATTTATAGCAGCCACTGGGAAGACCATCTCAACCAGGTGGCTGCCGTCCTCAAAGCCTTACGTGATGTTGGCCTGATTGTTAATCCCAAGAAGTGTAAAATTGGCTGGCAGGAAACCACCTATTTGGGGTACACCCTTGGGCGAGGCCAAGTACAACCCCTGGTAGGGAAGGTCCAGGCACTGCAGGCTACTCAACCCCTACCACAAAGAGGTGCGACAATTTCTTAGGCTAGCAGGCTACTATCGCTGCTTTGTCCCTGACTTTGCCTCAATTGCAGCACCGCTGACAGAGCTCCTGAAGAAGGACAGCCCCTGACGTGTGTGTTGGACCAATGCATGCAGACAGGTCTTCCAAACCCTCAAAGACCACCTGTGCTGAGAGCTTGTGCTCTTAATCAGGAATTTCTGTTACAGACCGATGCATTGGCGGTGAGTCTGGGAGCTGTCCTCTCCCAGGAAGTAAATGGAGATGAGAACCACATATTATATATCAGCCACAAGTTGTTCCCCCCGAGAACGGAACTATTCAGTTGTCGAGAAGGAAGCTCTGATGGTCAAGTGGACCATGGACGCCCTGAGATACTATCATCTAGGGGCTCCCTTTGTACTGGTGACCGACTATGCCCCCCTGAAGTGGCTGAAGACTGTTAAGGAAATGAACCCCCGACTAATGTGCTGGTATCTGGCCCTGCAGCCCTACGCCTTCACAGTACGTGACCAAGCAGCTAAAGACCATACCAATGTGGACTTCTTCTCTTGGTTGGGGGAATGGGACGTTGCCATCTCCGGGTCCTTGGAGACGAACTTGAGGGGTGTATGTGTGTGTAGTGTGGCAGAGTGGCCTCCCTCCAGACTGGAGAGTGAAGGAGCACTACACTCGCATTGGTGGGTGGAGCCGAACCCACCCGGTCCCCCTCACCGGAAGTACCAGGGTGGGGGCAGGAAGTATAAAAGGAAGGATCTGCAGCTTAGTTGGGCGAGAGCCAGCAGAGGAGACAGATGCCTCTGCCCTGTGGCAGCACCTGGGAGCTGAACCTGTGCTCAGCTGCACCCTGCCCCCAGAGGAGATGGACCCAGAAGAGGAGTTACAGGGACTACTGTTGGCTGTGTATCCCGAGGAGCCTGAGGATGGGTGCAAACCCTGGGGAGGTAGGAAGTGGCCCGGGGCAGCCAACGACAGGCCGGCTACAGGGCTGACCGCGTCTAAGTGGGCGTGTTGTGGCTGGATCCCTGCCAACCCACTGGCAGACCACGCCGCCACTGTTAAGGCCCTGGGCTGGGACACAGCTGCCCTGCCCAAAGGGCTAGAGTTTATTGACTCGGCATATCTGCTGGCTGCCTTTGCTGGGAGGCTTAGGCTACAGCCTGCTGCCAGCCCAGCCCTGGAATAGTATAGCATGTTAAAGCTCCATATTGATGCTAGACATTTTTGAAATATAAAAAAGCTCAACTACATTTTACCGTGGTATTTATCTTTGTCATTGTATCTGGTGTATTCTGTTTTCATGGAGGTACATATGCTCTGTTTACCAATTTAAATAAAGAAAAACTCCACTGATTTTTAATGGGGGTATGCTGGATTTATGCTGCTGTTAACTTAGGGCAGAATTCTCTGAGTGGGGAATAGTGGAAATACTGTGATCAATTTGACAAAGTTTACATTTTAATAGCATCCACTGTAATGTAATTACTGATTATTATGGAAAGGGTCAGAAGACAGAATGAAATATGCAAAATTGTTATAGAGGTAGTACACTAGATCAATCATAAGCTAGATTTTCAACTGACCTAGCCAATTTGGCCTTTGATTTCAAAGGCTTTATCTTGACTAGGAAAAGTGCTAGAGTTTAGGTTAACTTCAGCTATAACATGCGAGTCAAGCTTGAACCTAAACTCTCTATCTTTTTTCTGCTATAGATGCAGGGTAACACCTTCTCGCTTGATTTAGCTGATCAAGTGTGTAGCCTAGGCTCCCACAGAAGCATGTATTAGCTAAGCCCAACCTAAACTTGCCCACTTTTCCTACTCAAGACAAAAGAAAAGGGAACAAAATTGGGACCTTTGTGACTATATGGGGTCTTAATTTCCATGGACTTGCACTTTGGTAAAGGGATTGTAATATACTACAGGATTCTGATTTGCACAAATGGAAATGGTTACACAAGATGCAAGGCTGTGGCCACTCTGGTCTTAAAATCTGGATTTTTAAACTACGTTCAATATTTTTCAAATGTTAGGTTTTTTTCTAGATGAATTTACACTTCTAAAGAATGCTAAAATCAGCCTGTTTGACAGCACTATTACAGCTGCTAACAGCTTTGAACTCTAATATATGGTTGATTAAAGATAAAGAGAGGCTTGTGTTCCAGAGGAATAATATTCCTATATGCTGCTGTATGGAAATGTAAAGTAACTTAAACATTCTCAGGTTAAGCGTTGAATTTCAGCCTGGCACTAAAAGTAAAACTAACTTTCATTATCAGCTTATAATTACTTGTCTGTAAAATTCCAGTGTATTGCTTACTACCAGTGAAAGTGACTTTACATGTCTCAAACAATTGATTACCAGAATTAAATGCAATGGTGTTTTTTGTTTTGTTTTTGCAAAAGAGAATATTGCTCAACTAGTTTCAAATGCGTGGGTTGAAATAAACAGCTTAAATGCTTGTACGTTTTCTACTTGAAATAAAATCCCAGTATTTGTATTGCTGAGTGTCTTAAGAAAAGTACCTTTGCCCCTACCAGCATATAAACATAGGCTGGATATTTTCCTACATATTTTAAAGCAGAAATGACAACTCCAATAGCATTCAGCTTCCAAGCTGGTGGGAAAAGGGGCAAGGCTGGGACAGTACAGCGGCATGGTCAAAAAGAACTTCCCTGTCCCCTTGTATGAAACAGAAAAATAGTATTAAAGCTTGTGTTCACGCTGAGTTTGGCATGTCCATTCTGTGTGAACATTTTGATCCTGTCCACTAGTTACAGTATGATATTGCAGCCAGGATTCTTGGCTTAGCATTCACTTACACTGCTGGGCTTGTAGACTTGTTAGCAATATGCCTAGTGAACCAACGAATTGAACTTACAGTATCCACCACCATTTTAGTGGTAAAATTGTAAAACACATAAAATTGGCCTTTGTTTAAAAACACAGCTGGTTTATGCACATCATTCCGTCATTTAATTATTGCTTAAGCACTTGTCT
This sequence comes from Eretmochelys imbricata, assembly GCF_965152235.1. Lineage (NCBI taxonomy): Eukaryota > Metazoa > Chordata > Testudines > Cheloniidae > Eretmochelys > Eretmochelys imbricata. The sequence continues at coordinate 60,764,945 of NC_135581.1, forward strand.
GTTGGGAAAACAATCCTGGTGTGCTGCAGAGCCTTGAAGTAGAAAATCCATCATAAATTTATGGTACAGTTTATTAACTTTATCTGTCTTGACTCTGTCATAATTTACTTTTAAAGTGCCTGTACTCAATTACATTTTTTCCTTGATTGTTATTTCAAATAAATCACAAAACCGATTAGCCTTTACATATTTATTATATAAAAACCTATTAAAATGTTAATGTTGCCTCCCATTAAGTCAAGCACTCAGAAAGTTAGGAACTGCTAGAATTAAGGTTACCTCTGTAACTTTCACTTGGTTTCATTGCACAATCTAGACTGTTAATGGTATACCGAAGAGGGCAAAATTAAGGCTCCAATTCAGGAAATCATCACTATTCAACACTGATACAATAGGCATCAATGAACTGGAATAAATAAATCTTTCTGATGTGGGTATTATGAAATTTAGGCAAAATGTAAATAGAACAAAATTCTGCCTTCAGTTCCTCCAGCATCATTCTAAACTAATTATGGTAAATGGGCAGAATTTCCCCTTAAACTGTTGGCTTCTAAAAAACATGTCTGATTTTTATTCACTTTTAGTTTTGTGATAATTTTTCTCTCTGATGTTACAAAGTGCATATTAAGTGGGCCGTGTTCTGACCTTAGACAAGCAGATACTGCTCCTGCTGAAGTCACAGGATCTGTCCCTAGGGGTAATTAGAGTGAGCCAAATGCCCCTTGCCATGTTTTACCAAAGATTTCCCAGCACCATGACACCTTAAAAATGATATTTAAAGCTGTAGGCAGAACGACTAAGTAGGAACATTCTAAAAAACCCGCTTTCAACCAGATTTTGGACTGGTGTGATTTTGTTTTACTGATAGTGTTATAGCAGTACAGCCCCTGTATCAATACGGTTTTATACAGATGTAAAGATATAGCTTATTTCCCATCCTGTCAGGGAATAAGCTGTACCTGTATAAGCCCTTTCATACTGGTGGATCTGTATCCATGCTGTGGGGACTGTACCACAGTCACCGAGCTGGAATAGTTCTAACACTGTAACATGTGCATGTAGGAACAGTCTAAGCCTTTTAAAATGAAGAAACAGGGAAGAAAAGATAGCTCTGGTCTGGCTGTATCCAATTGTTTTTTAATTAAAATGACATTTAAACTGATTGTGCCTATGAAACAACAGCTTGTACAGCTTTGAGAGCCCTTCATTTTCCTATTTATCTAAATGGCAAATGAGTACATAGTGCCAGCCTTCTCTGCCCTTGTCTCACTCATTTTGACTCTGCAAGGTCTCTAGAGGAAACTGTAGACGTACTGCACTGTAACTAGAGATGGGGGGAAAAATGCTGGCTGCAGTGTCTGACTCCTTCTCTCTAATGTGTTGAGTTAATCTAACAATGAAATGCCAAAAGCCATTCCCAAGCCTGCACCTTTATTTCTCTCAGTAGAAAGAGGGTTTCACTGCTGTCTGACCTGCTCATTGTAAACAGTGACAGCATCTGACTAACAAACACGCAGTTTGTATATAAACCAACATTAAAGCAAAAAAAAAAAAAAAAAAAAAGAGAAGACTAAGGGAAAAATACTCCTTTAACCCAGGCTCTATAAGCAGATCTGGGCATGGGGAGCAGAACACCACTCAACATCGATGAAGAATTTTCCCTGCAGTGCCCCTCTTCATCCATGGAACTTCTGCAGCAGCTGAGAATCTTGGCTCAAAAGCTTTCCTCTCCTGTGTCAGAGAAGGAGAAAGGAACACGCTTTGGAGACACTCTGGAGATCTGCTACAAGGAGGAGTCTGGAAGTCTGAAGCTGGAAAAAGGGTTGACTAGGCATTGGTGTCAAGGATTAAGAGTTGAACAGAGGGAAGTGAGATCCAGAGTTTAAACAGGGTCTGAAACTTAAATGATCATGGCAAGAGAGGACTTCCACATCTCTAATTTGAACAGTCACCTTCCCTCAAACATGGAGGTAGAACCAGGGATGAGTATTAGCACTATTTGACCTCTCCACTGAATAGCAGTCAGGTGGCACTGCTGTCCCTGAAAGCACGTTTTGCAAGTGATGTGACTGTCTCCGTCATGCTGCCTGGATCACATGGTTATAATGTCACAATCAGGAGTGCAGCTATGTAGTAACGTATTTCTGAGAGTAATAATGAATACAATTATTTTTTATGTTTTCTTGCTCTCTTCAGTTAAGCTTTGGCTCAGGCTCATAAGTTACTTTGCAAATTGTAGCTTGAACAATTTGAAGACCAGGACTCATTTGCTGAAGAAATTGGCAAATAATTACAAATAAGGATCAAGTGAGTGAATTTTATAATCTATTTGCAGACAAGAGCCAAGAGAAAACAGACAAAATGTAAGGTTCTGTTATTGAGACATACAGTTGCTTCTCATTTCTATCAATCTTTAGAATTCACAGGCAGGTCAGGTTTCTCATTGAACATACAGTCAAGGATCGACAACCTATCCTGAAGGACGACCCATCACTCTCACAAATCTTGGGAGACATGCCAGTCCTTGCCTACAGACAGCCCCCCAACCTGAAGCAAATACTTACCAGCAACCACACAACAGAACCACTAACCCAGGAACCTATCCTTGCAACAAAGCCCATTGCCAACTGTGCCCACATATCTATTCAGGGGACACCATCACAGGGCCTAATCACATCAGCCACACTATCAGATGTTCACCTGCACATCTACCAATGTGATATATGCCATCATGTGCCAGCAATGCCCCTCTGCCACGTACATTGGTCAAACTGGACAGTCTCTACGTAAAAGAATAAATGGACACAAATCTGATGTCAAGAATTTTAACATTCATAAACCAGTCGGAGAACACTTCAATCTCTCTGGTCACTCGATTGCTGACCTAAAAGTGGCTATTCTTCAACAAAAAACTCCAAAACCAGACTCCAACGAGAGACTGCTGAATTGGAATTAATTTGCAAATTGGATACAATTAACTTAGGCTTGAATAGAGACTGGGAGTGATTGAGTCATTACACAAAGTAAAACTATTTCCCCCTATTCCCCCCCCCCCCTTCCTCAGACGTTCTTGTTAACTGCTGGAAATGGCCCACCTTGATTATCACTACAAAAGGTTTTCTCCCCCTCCCCCACTCTCCTGCTGGTAATAGCTCATCTTAAGTGATCACTCTCCTTACACTGTGCATGATAAACACCAATTTTTTCATGTTCTGTGTGTATATAAATCTCCTCACTGTATTTTCCACTGAATGCATCCGATGAAGTGAGCTGTAGCTCACGAAAGCTTGTGCTCAAATAAATTGGTTAGTCTCTAAGGTCCACAAGTACTCCTTTTCTTTTTGCGAATACAGACTAACACGGCTTCTACTCTGAAACCAGTAAAATCATGTTAAGTTTAAGATTTTTTATAAAATCTGTGTATATTTTGCAAATATGAGTAATTTTATAGGTCTTTATGTCTCTATATACTTGAAATTTAATCCTGAAAAATCTATTCTGCATTCTTATTGTGTGTTTGGACAATTTGTAACTTTTAGTATGAAAAAGTTTGCAGAGGTTGATCTGCTCCATTGAAAATGATTTTGCAAAAGATTAGATACAAACAATTTGTTTTTTAATGTGGATTTTTTTTTTACTATATTTGGAACCTACACTGTCACTTTAAGTAAGAATGACCAAGGTAATAAAAATCACTAAAAGGGTAAGTCTCAAATTTTATAAGGGAAAACCAGATTTTATCAGCAAGAGTGAGCTTAAAAAAAATAAATCAATTTCAATTAAAACAACTGATGTCATCACTAAATTTACAAGTAGCTGCTCATTCATTTATTAGTAAAGAAAATAATATAGAGCATAAATTACAAAACTGGAGGTTGATATTTTAAAAAGTAGAACCCTATTGCTCATACAATTTGTGTGCACATTTGTCTTCATTTGCACATGTATTATCCTAATTGCTTAGTTATCTAATTATTTCTGAATGCAAATTCCTGATTTGCATAAACATTCATTATAACTGCATGCCAGCAGCACAGCCACAGTTGGGAGAGACCAGGAATGAGAATAAATGAGTCCCTGCTTTCTTAAGTAAGTGGGACATCAACAGTAAAACGTTAGGCGATATATTACCCTAGCCCTTATCCCCTGGTGGAACTTATGCTAACAAAAGTGTGCAACTACAGGCGAACTAATGTGTGCACAGCAATGCACACAGACCTCAAGCTTCTGTTCATGAAAATCAGGCCCTTCAGGTTTGTGGCTTGAAAACTGTAAATGATATTTATTTAATAACTACAACCTGTGTCATTTTCTCTCTCATGCACATTTTCATTATAACTTAGGGAAAAACAAAGCGTATATTAGAATTAGTAATTACTCATCTTCTGCCTAAATCTACATTGTATTATCTTATGAGAGGGGAAAATATCTTCCTTATATATGAGAGTTGTAAGCATTTTTCTGAGGCATGAATTATTAATGAAGACCCTTAATGTAATGGAGTAGCTGCTCAAGAAAATCATGCCTTACAATGAATCTTGAGCGCAAGTTGCAAAATTCATGTTGCGTGCCAGGTTTTTAAATTGTAAGTAAAAATTGCACTTCAAAAGTAAAAGTAATTACCTTCCAGGTTAATGTTCAACTAAAACTCTTCTTACCCTCATGAGATGGAGCAAGATAATAATTATAGATCAGCAAATTGTATTTCTGCTCAAAGACAGTAAGTGATGGACAGAGCCATTGTTAAAAGGCCCCTCACATCTGGTGAAATCTAGCACTGATTTTCAGTTTGCAGAAGTAACTCTGTCGTATGGAATTTTAATGTATGTTTTATAGCTTTCAGTACAATGGATTGTCAATTCCTAATAGGCGATAGCAGCCTTTGAAAGTAGCAGGAACTCTTGTGGAGCTCTTTCATTGTTTGAAAATGTCCTCTCAAGTACTTGCAAAAAGAACAGGAGTACTAGTGGCACCTTAGAGACTAACCAGTTTATTTGAGCATAAGCTTTCGTGAGCTACAGCTCACTTCATCGGATGCTTATGCTCAAATAAATTGGTTAGTCTCTAAGGTGCCACTAATACTCCTTTTCTTTTTGCGAATACAGACTAACACGCTGGTACTCTGAAACCTCTCAAGTACTTGTTACTCTTCACTGGATAGAACCATACCTTAAACAGAGAGGGAGTGATTTTAATTTACACTAAGGTCACTTTATACTCCTGTAGCAGTGTAAAATAAAGTGCTAGAGCAGTGTAACCTAGCTCATAACATGCCTAAACTCTTACGCTGTTCTCTGACTGTCAATATTAGAGATTTGACATGGAGATGTTTAAAAATGATCTGACATGATTTTAGCTTGTCATGGTTAAAAATCATCACAAGGGAAAGAAAAAAATGCCTTTCTCTCTGAAAGCCACCCAGCTATTACGGGTGGTGGACGTGGCAGAAAAACCTACATAAAAATGGGGAACCACGTGTAAGCCTTGCCCTGCTCCTGTGTAAGTCAATCATAAATTCCCATTGTTTTCAGTGGGAGCCCATTTGGGCCAAAGACAGAGGCAGGCCCTGCCCACGCTCTTTACCTCTGGATCTGAAATTGCCCAGGTCCAAGGTTTTGGTTGAGGCGTCTTGCAAATGGTGGTAGATCCCTTTCAGTAGACGACTGCTCTTCTCAGGGGAGGCCAGGAACGGGGATAGTAGGGTACTTACTAGTCAGGGCTGAAGCGTGCACTCTATGGAAAAGTCAGCACGTGTGTCAGACTGTGAAATCACTAGGTTATGTGCAAGAGCAACCCTTTGTTATTCTCAGGTTCATAGAAAATAGTATGTAGCAGACCCTATTTGAGAGGCGTTTAATCCTTAGCTCTTAGCGTTGTGAATCTCTATAGCTGCCAAAATAGGATGTATTGGGTCCCTCCCCCCAGTAATAGTATACACAATGGCAGGGGTTCCCAAACTGGGGGTTGGGACCCCTCAGGGGGTCACAAGGTTATTACATGGGGGTCACGAGCTGTCAACCTCCACCCCAAACTCCGCTTTGCCTCCAGCATTTATAATGGTGTTAAATTTAAAACACTTTTTAATATATTTATAAGGGGGGGGTCACACTCAGAGGCTTGCTATGTGAAAAGGGTACACCAGTACAGAAGTTTCAGAACCATTGCACTATGGGCTAAGTTGTGTAGCCTTTACTTCTGCTGGTGAGCACTCAGAGTTTAAGGTCAGAAGGGACCACCAGATGATGTGGTTTAATTTCCTATATATCACAGGCCTCCAGGATCCACACATTAAACCCAACCACCAAAGTGAAACCAAAGTATTACAGCCCACAGGAGCCTAGACTATCATGTGCCACAGACAGAGATGAGGGAGAACTGAGGTGCACCACTGCCTGAGGCCCCTGCAATGGAAGGGAAATGAAGTGAAATAGATATCCTGGCAACTGACCCTCACACACCCATTGCAGAGGAAGGCAACCCCCCTCCAAAGTCACTGCTGGTCGGACCTGGCAGAAAATTCCTTCCTGACCTCACACAGGGCAATCAGTTAGACCTTGAGCATGTGAGCAAGAACCAGCCAGCCAAGTACCTGCTGCCATCTCAGAGCACTGTCCCTTCCCCATCCTGTGTTCAGTACCTAGCCATGGCCATCTCTGATGCTTCAGAGGAAAGAGACCATCTCCTCCAGGATACATAATGGGGAATCCCTGCCTCACCCCTACAGGGAGCTGGCTGATGCCCTGAAGCATGAGCTTTCAGGAACATAAAACAAACTGAAAGTAAGTCCCCACCTCCCCCCATCACAAGCAACCCCATCATCCAATTGCACCTACAAGTTTCTCCAGCTCTCTCTGAAAGCTAATTAAGTTGTTTGCTCCCACAACTCTTACTGGGAGGCTGTTCCAAAACCATACCCCTCTGATGACTGGAAACCTTCTTGTAATTTCCCGTGCAGGGTTACACCATTTCTACCATGTAACTCATAACACCCTCCTCCCTGCAAGGAGAACAGAAGGTGCCTTCTCTTTAGCCAGTTCTTTAGCCACATTACAATTCTTGTAGTGATCCACAGACATCTTTGATGACACTGATTTCAATAGGACTATGCATGTGAGTAAGCACTTACCCACACGAGTCAAGATTGAATACCTAGCTTTGTCAATGTGTATGCATAACTTTAGGGTCAGAGCTTCAGCTAGTGTAAATGAGTTACCTGCACTGACTTGCTGATGTATACCAGCTGAGGACTTGGCCCATAGTGTAATCTCACTATGCATATTACCAGGTCACAAGATCACAAGTGATCATTACAAGATTGCTTGAGTGTATACAGCTCCTTGTATTGTTTGCCTAGCTAGATATGTATGTACCATAGAATCTATTAACCACCTGGGTTTACTTATTGTTGAGATTGAATTTTTATTACCATTGCATAAACATGGCTTATATTAACATGGGCAGATTCTGCCAGCGTGACTTGCACGGAACAGTGCTTTACTCTGAATAGACAAACTGAAATTACTTGGACTGTTTGGTGAGTAAGATACTTAACATGAAGTGCTGCCTTAAGACCATAATCATTAAAACTTCATAATATGTTTTGACAGTTATAATTAGCATCTATCGATAGCAAAATATGTGTTTAAAATATTAAAATCATCTTTGCTACATTTCCAGCCCCACTGAACAAGTCACTTACTTTGAGAAGTCTGAGTCGCTATAAATTTCTTTATCAAGGCATCAGTAGTTTGCGTATAAAGGCTAAGAGCATATCTCAGAGACTGTAGATCTAGGCTCTTCTCCAAGAAATTCTTTTTCAGCCCATTTCCTCCAGCATGAAAGTATTGCTAAAAAAGAAAAACATAGGTAAGGCATTGAGAGAAGTAAATTATCTGATAAAAGTCTCTAGGTAAGACCTGATGTTTATATAGCAATATCTAAAATAAAACTGATTAATGCAGTGCTTAAAATTTACAATTTGTATCTTTGGGGATAGTTGTTATTGTCCACATTACAGTTTTTGTGTGGATTTCCCCCCTCTCAAACAAAACACTTAAGTGTTCTTTTAATCCCTCTTAAAATGTATATAACTCAAAAATAGTTAAATGTGTGGGGTTTTTATGTTCATGTAGTTACACCTCAAAACTAGGGTTTACAGTGCAACTACAGAAACAAATTTCTTTTGACAGCATGTTTGGTGTGGTAGAAATCTGTCCAAGTGTAGTACTAAGACACTGTTTGGCAGAAAGGTGTAATTTATGGTGGGAATCCTTGGATTGGATATGGTGACAAATTTAAAGAATAGCTAGAGCTCCAGTGGAGGATTAGGATTGCTTTCTAGTCTTCCAGTCTTATTCTACTCTGTAAAATTGGCATTGTGAGTTTCCATGGTTATTGTCTACAATGTCACAGCAAACCTGGTGTCTGAACTTTGTGACTTTGTCCTCATGCACAACTATTTCAGATTTCAGGACAATTTATACCTTCAAGTCAGCAGTACTGCTATGGGTACCCGCGTGGCCCCACAGTATGCCAACATTTTTATGGCTGACTTAGAACAACGCTTCCTCAGCTCTCGTCCCCTAGTGCCCCTACTCTACTTGTGCTACATTGATGACATCTTCATCATCTGGACCCATGGGAAGGAGGCCCTTGAGGAATTCCACCCGGATTTCAACAATTTCCACCCCACCATCAGCCTCAGCCTGGACCAGTCCACATAAGAGATCCACTTCCTGGACACTACAGTGCAAATAAGTGATGGTCACATAAACACCACCCTATACCAGAAACCTACTGACCGCTATACTTACCTACATGCCTCCAGCTTCCATCCAGATGACATCACACGATCCATTGTCTACCGCCAAAACCTCAGATACAACTGCATTTGCTCCAATCCCTCAGACAGAGACAAACACCTACAGGATCTCTATCAAGCATTCTTAAAACTACAATACCCACCTGGGAAAGTGAAAAAACAGATCGGCAGAGCCAGAAAGGTACCCAGAAGTCACCTACTACAGGACAGGCCCAACAAAGAAAGTAAAAGAACACCACTAGCCATCACCTACAAGTCAAATCTCTCCAGCGCATCGTTAAGGATCTACAACCTATCCTGAAGGACGATCCCTCACTCTCACAGACCTTGGGAGACAGGCCTGTCCTTGCTTACAGACAGCCCCTCAACCTGAAGCAAATTCTCGCCAGCAACTACACATTACACAACAAAAACACTAACCCAGGAACCTATCCCTGCAACAAACCCCGTTGCCAACTCTGTCCGCATATCTATTCAAGAGACACCTCCATAGGACCTAACGACATCAGCCACAGCATCAGGGGCTCATTCACCTGCACATGTACCAATGTGATATATGCCATCATGTGCCAGCAATGCCCCTCCGCCATATATATTGGCCAAACAGGACAGTCTCTATGCAAAAGAATAAATGGACTCAAATCAGACATCAAGAATTGTAACGTTCAAAAACCAGTAGGAGAGCACTTCAATCTCCCTGGACACTCAATAACAGACTTAAAAGTGGCCATTCTCCAACAAAAAACTTTCAAAAACTGCAGAACTGGAATTAATTTGCAAACTTGACACCATCAAATTAGGCCTGAGTAAAGACTGGGAGTGGCTAGGTCACTACAAAAAGTAATTTTCCCTCTGTTGATACTCACACCTTCTTGTCAACTGTTGGGAATGGGTCACATCCACCCTCGTTAGCACTCTAAAAAGTAATTTTCCCTCTGTTGATATTCACCCCTTCTTGTCAGCGGTTGGGAATAGGCTACATCTACCCTATCTGAATTGGCCTCATTAGCACTGACTCCCCACTTGGTAAGGTAACTCTGATTTTTTCATATGCACTAATATATATACCTGCCTATTGTATTTTTCACTCCATGCATCTGATGAAGTGGGTTTTAGCCTACAAAAGCTTATGCCCAAATAAATTTGTTAGTCTCTAAGGTGCCACAAGGACTCCTCAATGTTTTTTGTCTCTTAGGGCTAGATTGTGACCAGCCCTAATGTGGCCATGCAGGGAAGTAAAATCCCACCCCTATGTACAGTGTTAGGGCTACCCATTACATCTGGGGTATGGAAAGAGGGGATGGGGGGAGGAGGGGATGAGCACAGTAAAAATTCCCCCTAAAGTAGAGTAAGCTGCATCCCAAAAAGGGGATATAACTTACTGTCACTTCCAGCTCAAAAGACAGGGACAGAAGATGAACTGTGACGCTGAGTCACAGTTCCTTTCTGATTCTCCTCCTGGGGTGGTGCAGCTTCGTGCCACCTCCAAGCAGGGCTATGCCCAAAGGCTCAATCTTAAATCACTCTGAGTATATATCAAATATACCATTTGCAAGTAAAAAGATTTTCTTTCTTAATTGTCATCCTTGCTTTAATTCCAAAAAGCCTGGGTTTGAAAACTGAAGCAGGACTCTCTCCTCCTTGCACATAACACCAATACTGAAGGCCCTCTGTGATACCTCTGCTAATCAGTCTCATCCCCAGGGGTTCTTCTGATAGCTTCACAAAGGTTGGCGTGGGCGGGCCATAAGGGGACTATAAGGTAAGACATGAATGTTCTAGAGCAGTGACTCTCGATCTTTCCAGACTACTGTACCCCTTTCAGGAGTCTGATTTGTCTTGCGTACCCCCAAGTTTAATCTCACTTGAAAACTACTTGTTTACAAAATCAGACAAAAATACAGAAGTGTCACAACACACTATTACTGCAATATTGCTTGCTTTTTCGTTTATACCAGATAAGAAAATTAATCGGAATATAAATATTGTACGTACATTTCAGTGTATAGTATATAGAGCAGTATAAACAAGCCATTGTATGAAACCTGTTGTGAAACTAGGCAAATACCTAGCTGAGTTAATGTACCCCCTGGTTGAGAACCACTTTTCTAGAGCTGAAGAAGGCCACCAAACAAGGAGCTGTCTCCAGAGTGTAACCCAGGACAATGATTTGCAGAGTAAAGGAAAGTTGGATGATGTTGGAAACCACCCTCAGCCTATGGAGAAGAGATGTAAATGCTGTACAACGTCAACACCAGTTTGCAGAAGCTTTTTGGCTTTCTTCATGTTCTAGGAATCAAGGTCCACATAGATAATTCTCATGCAACAGTTAATTAGAAGGAAAACAAAGAAGAAATGAGTGTTTAGGAGGATATTGGGGCTACTTGAAGGCAGCTTGAGACACCATATGCACTCTAGGATATAGATCTAGAATTAGACATCCTTTCTGCACCAGTGTTGGTTGAGGAATACAGCCCATTGTTGTGTTCTAGTTCATATGGCTCAGCAGAACTGTAGTATCTATCTGTGGCAAAATAGATAAGCAAACAGCAGCATGTTGGCTACCAGTTCATCCACACATCTGCTGAGGCTTAAGGTCAATGGAAAAGTTGCTTTATATGTGCTTTGACCATCTATGCTACTTTTTTCAACAGGGCAGTAGTTTCAAGTTAGCATTGCAGGTGAAGTTTGGCAATTATGCAGAAAATTTTCTTTCTGAGACCAAAAAGCAGAGGCTTGCTTGTATTTAGCCATGTTCAAAGGATCAGCATGAAAGGATGCAGCTGGAGCTACATGTATCATTCCATGATGGATGTAGGGGTAAACAGAAGAGTGGAGTGGCCAGGGGCCCTGGCTGGCAATTCTCTCAGATGCTCTCTGGGAATAACAGGCTTGGTTTCCTTGTAGTTTGTTTCATGGAATAGTATGGGACTGTCGACCTTATGAATCTGCTTTAAAAGTCAACCGACACCATGTGTTCCACTAACAGCGGTACACCCATGCTGTACCCAGGAGCAATGTAGTAATGCTACCTCCATTACCCTAATTTTATGAAGAATTCAATGGAAGTGTGTAATCCTGTGAATTCCCAATTGTGACAGGGTCGGGCCAGATGACTAAAGGAGAGTAACAGAAGGCAGATATATTAGCCCCAGGTTAAGTAGGTCCCTTTTCCCTGGGTAAGGAAACAGGGAAGGTTCCAGACCAATCAGGAACCTTCTGGAGACAATTAAGACAGACAGGCTGATTAAAACACCTGCAGCCAATCAAGAAGCTGCTAGAATCAATTAAGGCAGGCTAATCAGGGCACCTGGGTTTAAAAAGGAGCTCACTTCAGTTTGTGGTGCGCGTGTGAGGAGCTGGGAGCAAGAGGTACTAGGAGCTGAGAGTGAGAATGTGGACTGTTGGAGGACTGATGAGCACAAGCATTATGAGACACCAGGAGGAAGATCCTATGGTGAGAATAAAGAAGGTGTTGGGAGGAGGCCATGGGGAAGTAGCCCAGGGCGTTGTAGCTGTCGCACAGCTGTTCCAGGAAGCACTCTAGACAGCTGCATTCCACAGGGCCCTGGGCTGGAACCCGGAGTAGAGGGCGGGCCCGGGTTCCCCCCAAACCTCCCAACTCCTGGTCAGACACAGGAGGAGTTGACCTGGACTGTGGGTTCCCGAAAATGGCCAAATTGAGGGCTCCTGTGAAGCTCCGAGGTAAGCAAATTCACCAATAAGCGCAAGACGCACCAAGGTAGAGGAGGAACTTTGTCACACAATGCATTAGTTAGTAGCACACTTCTCAACTTCCTTTGTCTGGGATGTTTTAAAGTGTATGTATGTTTCCATCACACCTTTTAATCAATTTATCAATGAGCCCTAAAAATTGCTAATGATATTTCTTCATACCAAAATCACCCACTCTTCTTATCCTAGGTGCTAAAGCACAGCATTGAAACTTAGTTTAAGTAAAAAGCAAACAAAAGCATTCCTAGAAAGAACCCTACCCCATGTGATTCTGAACATGCATTTTTGTTTGTAAATGTTAGATTTGAATTTAGAAAGCAGACATGCAACAAAATGTAGCGAAGTAGCCAATATATGGGACATCTCTTTTCCTAGACCTTTACAAGAAACGTCACCAATTTTCCCTTTCACAAAGTTTATTAATCACAGAAAGGGGAGCGAGCAAGAAGAGGGCTACGAGAGGTATTATAAAAAACAATTCACAGAGTATTGGAATGGAAATACATATATAGGAAAAGAGAGATCTGTTGTAAAACTGCAGCTAGAGAAAAGTTATTGGGGGTGGTGGGATGGAGAACAAAACTCGGGGAAACTGCATCATGGGAGGAAAAGAACATAATAGAAAAGGGATGATAAAGGTAGCACTGGAGACAATCATTTATAACAAGGTTTTAGATGTGTTGGGAAATAGATATACAGTTGTTGCACTTAAAATGGTTCATCTCTTAGGAAAGCAATTCCAAGACAAAGGGTTTTCCTGGCCACCTCTTACCTCAGCTGCAGGAAGCAGTTTGGTGTAGGGGGCCACAACAATGGTTATACTCCCTCTGATGATCCCCTTATGCAGGGCCAGTCCTCCCAGGGCTGGCTATGCTGACTTTAGGGTAGCTTTGTTGTACTGGAGTAGCACAACACTGTCCTATCACAACAAAATAACTGGTCTCTCAACTAATGAAGCCTCGCAGCACCCATCTGTAAAGTGTAAAAAACCTGCTTTACAGAGGCAGTGAGAAGTTACATGATTTGTCCTAGCTCACACAAAAAGCCAGGGCCAGAACTGAGACAATCACTTAGAATTTGACTCCCAGAACTGTTACCTGGCTTTGGGAGGTACAGCAGTTATCTTTTATCTATTGCAGACTTTACAGAAGTCCTATTCTGGGATCTAAACTCCTCCTAAATTGCAGTTACTGTTTAGCTTTCCATTTTTATAGGAGACAAAGTTGATTTGAAATAGCCTATAAACTGAAATTTCATATTGACATAGAATGCAGAGTACATTCAGATTAAACCATGATCGCCACTAAATGCCTTCAAACCCTCCCCCCGCCCCCGCAACATGAATAAATTTTGTTTGCTAGTGTTTCTGCATTGTAGATTGCCTACATTTTTTATATTGCTTGGGAGGACCAAAAACTAGAGCAGAATAAGGATTAGCAGTGAATAGATTTTCCAACCTGGTTCCACTGGCCTATTGAAACTGATTTTCTTATAATATTCCCAAGGTAGGCTTTTAAAAATGTTTCTCTCTATGCTACATTATTTTTAGAGACAGTAGATGATATGGTGCCAAACCAATCTGCAGCTGGCCATCAGTCTCTTCTAGGGATGAACAGGGCTTCACTGGCTCATATAAATCACAAGCTGTATGTCCAGCAAAGCATTTCCCCTGGATGGCATGAACATCTGGAAATCAAGCCCATCTTTATTTCCATAAGGTAAGTGTTTGGAATGCAAACCTGATTCTCATTGTGTGTGAGGAAGGCACAAATATGGATAATAAAAAACTATACAGTTTATTTGAACCAGGTGAGCCATTTTTCCTAATACTAAACATATCTGTCAAGGTTGCTACAGACAATACACCATATGGAGAGTGATAATATGCTATATTTAAGATGAATGGTCATTTTTCAGTGTGGTGTTCTTCCAAGTGGTAACACAAACATAATATATTAAATGCTAATTGCAGGTTGTTTGGTGAATTCATTTTTTAGCTCTAAAAAGAATCAATAAATGGGAGTGTGAGAATAGTCTGTATAAAAAATACCCCAATTGTTTTTAAAGTTATATAAATCCACACATGACTATATCAACAAAACCCAACAAACATGGGCAAACAGAAAAAAAACGACAAACGCCAATGAATTCCTGGACTTCTATGCTAACACCCCTCTCCCCCCGAATTGCATCAGCAATCTCAAGTTCCTCTCACTTGCACTTGTTTGCCTTTCAGTAAGGTATATATTCTCCCATGTCACCTGAAATTCTTCATTTTTGCTATTCATCTTATAAATTAGGTGTCTTAATGAAGCAATTTCTGCCATGTCATGTTTAAAAGTGGGACACAAGAGCTTTTCTATCTTCTAATGACAAATCTCTTGGCACAACCAAGGGCAATTGCATTCCATTTTGGAAAAGACATTGTGATTCTGTTGACAGAAAAATCATGTCCACAAATACAGTTTTGACTCAGTGGATAACTTAAGGTGCCATGCTATTTCAGTAACATCTGACACATGATCATGCAACAAGACCATTATTTTACTCCAGTTTATGAAATAAGTTCGCAATGATCAGAATACTGGATTAATACTTCCTAACTTTTGATAGCTACTGCAAGTTCCGTTGAATTAGCAGGATACTGAGGCAGAATTCATACAAGGGGAAGAACTTCACATGTTCTGCCAATTTATTATAGGTCCCAGGATCTTTGAAATGTCATTAATGACTTTCATCAAGTGAACTAAGGGTACCACTGGGTTACTTAGCATTAAAATATTATCCCCACAGCCTTTTGTAGTACTCCTCTTGCTACAATGCTAGAACCTTCCAAATATTTTGTGATTGCTTCCACAAGAGGTTCCAAATCCATTATAAACAATATAGATGACAATAGGCAGCACTGTCTGGCACCTCTTCCATGTGCAAAGAGGTGAGACGTTAGTTTGTTAAACAAGATGAATACACTGGTCCTGAATATCTCTTCTTTGTTAAACCATTTAGTATATAAAATAGATGTAGCCATTCCATCCCCCCACAGGTCTTCTCTGCATGCAGAGATTTAGGGGCAGAGCCTCAGCTGATGTAAATGGACTTCAGTGGAGCTTGGCAACTTACATCACTGAGAATCTGGCCCATGGTGACAATAGGGAGGAGTGAGTCATGAGTGCTCTGTGCTATATATAATAAAGTCCGAATGTTTCCAGTGACTTCCTTCCTTTCACAAGCCTACCTAGGAGGATTGTATAAAAGTGGCTAATGTCATCCCTGTGCTAAGATCGTGGTACAGCTATTTACTTCTGCATTTAAAAGTGATATAGGTTGTGGTGGATAGTTCAGACACGCTAGTACGTTCCTAGCCCACTAAGAAAATCACAGCTCTGGTGAGATGAGCTGTGCCCCTTTTTCTTAGCTTCTAAGAAAACAAACTGTACCATCAAGGCTCGCAGCTCTCAACCCATCCTCCCCTAGGGATTCAGGTGCATTTCAGTGCTTTACCGTCATTTAAATTTTTCACATTGTCCCACTTTATATCTAGTAATATCTGAATACTGGGCTTGGTTAAAGACACACAAGAGAATGATACAGTGGATAAGATTCTATGTTGTGCCTCTTATTACTCGCAGCCCAGGTGGAAAGGTGGTTTAAGTCAGCTTTGTGCCCTCCAAGTCTTTGACTGTTCACAGGGCTGGGGAAATTTAGACTGGACCCGGGGCCTGTCTAAGTTAGGGCTGCCTTCCAGTGCAGAGCCACCAAGAATCTCCATATCATGCTGTTCCCTCTTACCCCCTGGCACACTCCTTACACTGGCGCTTGTGAAGGGGTCCTTAAAGGCAGCCTTACTTCTGTCTTGTGCAGTGCCTGCACCAGAAGCCATGGCACACAGGGGCTAGAGTACGGGGTGGTGGTCTCATCCAATATGTATTAAAGAGGAGGGTGAGCTGTAGCCCATAGGGCTAACCTGCTAGCTTGCTCTATCATATCCTGTCTTTATTTACTGGTTTGAATGATTTTATTCTCTTTGGCTTATATTTTTGTACTGAATAACTTAACTTCAGTAGACATTACTTCATTATATTTGGCTGTAACGCAAGGAACCTACAGGCTTGTAGCCTTAGCTAAAGCAAGTTAGCATGAGTGTTGGCATAGATAAAAGGCTTTCCGGTTACCCTTTAGGGAACTAAATGTGTTTACCAACAATTTTTGGGACCTGCTGGTAACCGCAAGGACAAGGAAGTAACAATTCAGGCCAAAGTAACAGGTTTTGAGAATGAGATAATTGGCATTAATATGAGTGAATATGCTATTGATATGTATGAATACACGAGCCTGTAGAGAAAGTGTATCCTAAGATTCTGTGGGTGAGAAAATTAAATTTGGGCATGGAAGGTTGGGCATGAGATGAATATTCAGGAGATTGCAAGACCTTATACGAGGGGAAACCCACCATGTTGGGGGAGTGCTCTTTCTAACTAGTTTCCTTTTGTTCTTTTTGTCTAGCTTTTAGCTTAGCTTTTTCAGGGTAACTTAGCCACTCAACATTTGACCCTTCTCTCCATCATCAATCTCGGCAGTGAGGAACCTGGACCATCAGACTCCTTTAGCATGCCAGAGATGAGGCTGGTCTCTAATCACCAGATCCCCAAGGAAGAGTATGAGTATGCTAGTCTAAGTAGCTTTTGTAAGGAATGATACCGCACGTACCCCCTGACTTGCATTATTTCTTTTTGATTTTGTGGTCTGGAGCTTTGATAACTTTTCCCTTTATTTTAATAAAAATCTCTAAGCCTTGGCTTTGTCGTCCGCATAACTGTTCTTGCCAGGGGTCCTTGCAAAATATTGAACTCTCTACATTTAATTCTGTGTAGCCTGATTTCAGGACAAGAACCTGATTATCTTCTGGTCAGATCATTGGTGAGCCTGTAATAATATACAACCCTCTAAAAATCAGGTTAACAGAGTCAAGAGTATTGGATATGAATGTGGAAGATCAAATAGGGCATTGGTAAGTTATCTAGATTCTCTTTTTAAAAACTGGAATAGAATAATTAATTTTCATGCAGTAGAGAGAGAATAATTAAACTGCAGCTGTACTCTGAATTGACTTGAAAAGTGGCATCATGGGGTTCAAAGATTATTGTGTCTCAGTCACTCCCAGATCAAATATGCTTAATTTACAAGATGTTTTCTCTAACTGCCAACTCTGAAAACTCAAATGAAAAGTCAAGCTGGCTTCTTTTTGGACTCTGACATCTTCAATAATCAAGATTCTGGCGGGACCACTTAGTTAATAATTATGCCAGTGATACAAGGGTAAGAACACAAACAGGTTCACTGCCTTATAGTTCTGTTAGCTCTGGGAGGGTAATAAAAGGAAGAGTAATACTAGAGGGTCACACACTTCATTGCTTCTGTAGGGTGAGCTCATTGCACACACTAAAAGCACCACGTATTCCTCCATTCTCTCTGCATCACCTTCCCACCCCCCGCTATTTCAGACTCCCTACAATCCCCTCACTTGTGCCAGGGTATCCGTGTGCCCCCTCTACCACGTTCCAGGGGCTCTGTTTCTCCCCACTGTTCCCCTCCCTGCTTACCATTGTATCCCATGTGTGGGGCTCCCCAGACCAGGGGGCTTTCACCTGCTCCCCTGACCATTCTTATTTCATTTCTTTCTATCTGGGAGATAAATCATTCAGTGCCATCATTTTAAACTGTATGAGGATGATAGGCAGACCTGAAATGGGGGTATTGTTATGTTGGAAGGTATTAATAGCTTTCATAACTTTTTTTGATCTACTGACAGTTGCAGAGGTAGCTGAAGCTGCTGGATCTGTTAACCAGATGTTGATGCGCTTTGTGTCCTCCATTTCTACCGTCTATTTTTCTGATTTTCACAAAAATTAATAGGGTTCGGCACCTTGATGCCTAGAACCAGGGCGGGCTTTAGTCCAATTCCGCTGATTCGGGCCCCGCCCCGGCGCCTTTTTAATTTTTACTCACCCGGCGGCGCTCCGGGTCTTCGGTGGCAGGTCCTTCACTGCCGCCAAAGACCCGGAGCCAGTGAAGGACCCGCCGCCAAAGTGTCGCCGAAGACCAGGAGTGCCACTGAATCGGGCCCCACTCTTCCTAAAGCCGGCCCTGCCTAGACCGTTTCCTTAACGTTCCAATTGATTGGATGTGGCATTCAAACATCACCACATTATATACTGACAGACAGAAATACCATCAATTGAGTGTTAGGCCTTGCTTTGCTTGATCAACAAGACTTTTGTCACACAAGTCAGCAAATATACACGCAGAGGTCAGATCTGTTGAGAAAGACACTGCCATTTTACATAGAATAGTCTCTTTTCTGACCACAACCACATTTTAATCCAGCGGTTAACTCAGTTACCTGTTTGTAAAATAAAGATAACGGGTGAAAGTAGGCCAGTACGGGCGGGTAGGGCATACCAGTAAGAAGTGGCTGCCAGTACCAGCCCGTATGCAGCCAACGTTAAAGAACTACTGCGGCTGCACTTTAACGTAGTTGCCCCTTTTGCCCCCCCGGGCTGCTGACGTTGGGGGGCGAAGGGGCAGCTGCCCCAGGGCCGGCGATTTAAAAAGGCCCGGGGCTCCTGACCACCGCTGCTGCTACCGTGGCAGCAGCTGGAGCCCCGGGCCCTTTAAATCACTGCCACAGCCCTGGGCAGTGCAGGCCAGGCAGCTTGGATGGGCTGGCTGGGGGAGGCTGAACCCCACAGCCCCGCCCCTTCCGCCCATGGCCCCATCTCTTTCGCCTGAGGCCCCGCCCCTTCCTGGGGCCTGAAGCTGGGCTCCTGTACCAGTAAGTGCTTAATGTTACTTTCACCCCTGGATAACAATATTAGTTTCTACTTGGGAGGGGGTTGGGGGTCTTTAATGTTTGTAAAGCATTCTGAGACCCTCTTCTGGAAGGTATACTAAAAGTGCAAAGTACTCTGTCCTTTGCCAGTGAAATAAGTTCTACTTCTGTTAATATTGTGGTTGCTAAAATGTAGGGATTGGATAGAATCATTCTACAGGAAAAATAGCCTTTTTGTGCACAATATTTTGGTTACCATAAAAAACTCCACTTGTAAAGCATTTGCTGTAACAGTCAGATTTTGCTAAAATAATTATCTTGTCGATTGTGGTGTTGGGGACACTGGGGCATGGCCACTAGGTAACTCGAGGGGATGGAAGACCACGAGTGTCGATGAAGCCCCCTCGCACTAGGCCCAGGTGTCCTTGGCCCCCACTCCTGCCTGGAGGCACTTGCAGCAGCTCTGCGTACTAGGCCCAAGTGTCCTTGGCCCCCCCCACCTGGAGGCACACACAGCAGTTATGCTGAGAATCTGCAACAATATGTTGCAGAGTCAGACTGCCTGAAACTAAGCAAGGCCAAAGGGGAGATATGGAAGAACAATGCTAAATAAAGCAGCTTTATGTATAGTTTAACAAATGATACAGAGAACCAGGGAACTAGCTGGGAACTGGATTGGCTGGCTATATGGATACTTGGGGCAGCTTGCTATTGGATAAGTATGCTGGGAAAAAGGATGTATAAAAGCCTGTGTAACTTCCTGCTCTGTTGTGCAGGATTTGAGATTTTATTCTCCCTGTACCTTTTTGCAGCTGCAAATAAACTTTTCTGCTTCTCCACCCCGTTGTGATTATTGGGTGTAGCACACCGGGTAACGAACCAACTCAAGCTGTTGTTCAGCCTCTCGGCACTGGGTGCCGGCAACAGCTTTTGGCATCCCTGGGTGGGCGACGAGGCTGCAATTTAGCCTTGCCCGGACCCCTCCTGGAGGTCGAGGATTGCGGCG
Source organism: Eretmochelys imbricata (assembly GCF_965152235.1). NCBI lineage: Eukaryota > Metazoa > Chordata > Testudines > Cheloniidae > Eretmochelys > Eretmochelys imbricata. The sequence goes on from NC_135581.1 coordinate 60,785,336, forward strand.
AGAACCGACGCCCAGCGCGCACCGGTGAGTTCATCGGGGGCCTCGGAGGAGACGTGATTTGATCGACCCCAGAGGGCACAACGGTGCAATGCACTCATATAGTGGAGAAGCTGTTGTGGACGGCGGTGAAGAACCGGTCCCTTAGACATGGGGGAGGAGCAGCTGCAGGGCACGGTGAAGAACCGGTCCCTTGGATAAGGTAGGAACCTTTTAAAATCCGGATTATATGCTCTGTTGCAACCTGGGGACGCCCAGAGTTACCCTGTAGATATGGGACAGGGACAGAGCTCAGGGGTTAGGATACGATGTACGCCCCTAGAGTGCATTCTAGCAAACTGGAAGGTATTTGGTGCGGATCCGATGACTAAGAGCCAATTAAAACGATTCTGTACAGTTGACTGGCCTCAATATCAACTAGAGGACCAGGAGTGGTGGCCACCAGGAGGGTCAATTAATTACAACACAATCCTCCAATTAGTTTTGTTTTGTCAGTGAATGGGTAAATGGAATGAACATATGTATGCGCATTTGTTTCTGACTTTATGTACTCGACCAGATATTTTACAGCACTGTAATCTGACTCTGACTGGTTCAGTAGTAGCTAATGTTAGTCCCCAGACCCCCAACCCCCACTGTAATGGCAGAGCCGGTGTCCCCTTCGGCCCCCACACCTCCACCGTATAAGGGTAGGATGTCTTGGGTTACAGAGATTGCCCCCTCGGTGGGACTCTATCCTTTGCTTACCGAGACTGTTGTGGCTTGCCCAGGGACAGACGGACGTCAGACTACCACTATGCAAGTTTACACCCATGTGCCATTCAATCCAATAGACTTAGCAGCTTTTAAAACACAGGCTGGGCAATTCTCAACTAACGCAATCAGGTTTATTTCAGTCTTTGAGGAGTGCCTCAGTAGTCACAAGCCGATTGAAACGACTGTAATATCCTCCTGAGAACCCTGTTGTCTGAGGTGGAGAGGGATCAGGTTACAGCTAAGGCAAGGGGAGCGTCAGCGTTCAAGTGAAGAAAAAAGAAAGGAATCTATCTGTCAAGTTCCTCTCCAAATAATTGTAAGCAGCTCAGGGCATTTCTGGGTATGGCAGGCTTTTGCAGGATATGGATCCCAGAGTTTGGACTGTGGGCTAAACCCCTGTACGACTGTGTAAAAAAAGCAGATCATGACCCCTTCTATTGGACCCTAGAGGCTGACAGGGCATTTAAAATCCTGAAAAGAAAATTGATGGAAGCCCCGGCTCTGGGCCTGCCAGATCTCTCTAAGCCGTTTCAGTTGTATGCACATGAACGAAGGGGGGTGGCCCTAGGAGTGCTTACACAGCTGTTAGGAGCATGGAGACGTCCGTGGCTTATTTTTCTAAGCAATTGGATCAGGTTGCAAAGGGTTGGCCGGCCTGTTTACGGGCGGTTGCAGCTACTGCCCTATTGCTTAAGGAAGCCGAGAAGCTAACATTGGGAGGGGTTATGCAAATCTATACTCCCCATACGGTCGGAGCCTTATTGGATGCAAAGGGAGGGCTTTGGCTCACCCAGGCTCGGATTGCTCAGTACCAGGCTAAGCTGTTAGAGAACTCTGAAGTCACCCTACAGCCTTGCCCCTCCCTTAATCCAGCCACTCTCTTGCCAGAAACAGAGAAACAGAAACATGACTGTTTAGAGATCATAGATATCCAGTACTCCAGCCATCCGGATTTAAAGGATGTACCCCTCCCAAATGCAGATTATGAGTGGTACACTGATGGTAGCAGTACTGTAATAAATGGGCAAAGGAGGGCGGGTTATGCTGTTGTGACCCTCCATGACACTGTGGAAGCTGAAGGTTTGCCTGCTGGGACCTCTGCCCAGCTTGCCGAACTGATAGCCCTGACCTGTGCACTTGAACTGTCAAAAGGAAAGCGGGTCAATATTTTTACTGATTCAAAGTATGCTTTTGGTGTGCTGCATACTCATGCTGGCAGGGAAGCACTTATCCAACTAAAGGGAAAATATTTTATCACTTCCGGACTCCGACCCCTGGCTGCCCAGGTACAAGCGGACTGCTTAGTCTGCCAAAAGAATAACCCCCGACCGGGACATCCTGTGCCACCAGCTGCCCTGGAACCCACTCCGGGCCCTGGACAAGTGTGGCAAATAGACTTTACTGAGTTTCCCCGGACCCAAGGGTTCAAATATCTCCTTGTTATAGTGGATCGGTTCAGCGGATGGCCAGAAGCCTTCCCATGCCATAACTGCACTGCCAGAACAGTGGCCCTCAAGTTTGTTAAGGAGATCATTCCTCGCTTTGGACTCCCCCTGTGGATGGAATCTGACAACGGGACACACTTCACATCAAAAATCATTCAAAGCATCTCACATGCCTTACAGATCCCCTGGAAACTCCATACGCCCTGGAGACCGCAAGCCAGTGGTGTAGTGGAGCGTACCAATCAGACCCTTAAACGGCATCTCTTAAAAGTGTGCCAAAAAGCCTCACTGCAATGGCCTGATGCTTTGCCCCTCGTCCTACTCCGTATCCACGTTCTCCCAAAGGGTAGATTAGGGCTCAGTCCCTTTGAAATTATGTTTGAAAGGGCATGGCCTATAAATGGCACCCCGGTTCTGTCAGGGGAATGGGAGTTGGGTAATGGTTTTTTGTCACAGTATATGTGTTCCCTGTCTGCTGTTCTCTTGTCTCTTCACAGGTATACCAAGGATTCCCAGCGTCTCCCCTTGGACTCTTCCGTTCACTCCTTACAGCCTGGTGACTCTGTGCTTGTTCGCACCTGGAAAGACGAGCCTCTCCAGGAAAAGTGGAAAGGACCCTATACCGTCCTGCTGGTCTCCCATACAGCGGCAAAGATTGAGGGACACAAGAACTGGATCCATCACTCTCGTCTGAAGGCAGTAACCGCCCCCTCGTCAGCAGGACACTGGACCGTCCAACCTGCTGACTCCTCATCTAGTGACGATCTCGGCCTAAAGCTACTGTTTAAAAGACACAAATAGCGGGCATCTTAATGCTAAAATGGGCCCACCCAGGTACTAAAGACCCTGGGTTGGGAAAACTCTGGTCATAATTAATTGGGTAACATTGTTATTCTCTATATTGGTATTTCCAAACTGTGCATATTGGGAGCATAACTCCTTTGTTTTGCTTGCGCACCATGTTGCTAATTTAACAAACCAGACTGATTGCTGGGTATGTGCTCCAACTCCACTATCCCCCAAAATGAGAATGCCCCTTGACATGCTGCCCCTGACCCTAGCAGAATTAGCCACCACCAAAGAGCAGGAAAGAACGGACTCGCCGTTCTGGAATAAGACCTCTTTACAGCAAGCCACCTATCAGGACCAGGAGTATTCAGTTGCAGTACTCACTGAGGGAGTGTTATGTTTTACCCGAAACCAATCTGATCACTATGGGCGTCCTGTGGGAAAGAGCTCCTCTGTTATTACACAGTGGGCTGATGGGTATTGAATAAAGACCAAAAGGGGAAGCCAGCAGTGTGGGTGTAATGGTTCCTCCCCTTTTAGGGAAACTCTTACCACAAGAAAAGGGGTTTGGAAATGTAACTTGCCGTCCAGTTAACATCTCCAATGTAGCAAGCCAATGGTGGGTTTGTAGTGGTCCCTATGATGAGTGTAATTTGAATGGCACAATTAGAAATGCCCCCACTTGTACCCAATCAGGAGGATGGGATGCCCCCTTAGGGGCATATAAATTGTTTAAAAAAGCAGCCAAAGCAGCCTTAAATATCCCAGGAATCGCCTTAAGAAACAGTCCTTACTGAGCCCTACAGGGTCACTATTTTGTATGTGGCCGAAAGGCTTACAGGGTGCTGCCAGCCAACTGGACAGGTAGCTGTTATATAGCTCATGGAGTTCCTCATCTTTCCATAACTGCCACACTGCCCAAAAGAAAGATTAGAAATGCCCGAGACACCTCTGTTGAGTCACGAGAAAAGACCCTGCGGCGACTGACTAAGGCATTGGAGGGCAATATGAAGAATCCCCTCACAACTGAGAAGCTGGTAGGGTGCTCTGTACTGGGAATAGCGCCACTGTTTACCGGGCCAGCCATGGCATGCATAGGCCGCTATACTATAAGGCTGCAGATGGTTCTTAAAAAAGTGGCCTTAGAGTTAGAGGACTTGGTTAGTGATTTACGGTCAGCAGTAAAAACATTAAATAAAGAGGTACAGCAGCTCAGGACGTTTTCCCTCCAAAACAGGCTGGCTTTGGACTATCTCTTGGCATCCCAAGGAGGGGTTTGTGCCCTCATCGGGCCCCGATGTTGTGTATATGTAAATGATAGCAGTTATGAGATCTGTGAAAAGGTGGTACAGGCTAAGGCCCATGCCCAAGCCGAAGCACAGGTTGCCTGTACTGCCCCAGAGAACGATTGGTTGCAAACCTTGTTTTCAGGCTGGGGTTTGTCGTCTTGGCTTGGTGGTTTATTTAGCCTGCTATTGAAAATTCTCTTTCCTGTATTGCTTGTATTACTGGTATTATGCTGTGCAGTATCATGTGTCAGGGCCCTTTTGCAAAAGTTAATAAGTCATTCTCTTCAGGGCTATCACAAAGTGCTTATGCAAAGTCATATTGTAAAGAAATAAGTAGCCCAAGTGAGAAAACTCAGAGCCAAGGCTGTTGAGTGTTCTCAAAGGGGGGAGTTGTTGGGGACACTGGGGCATGGCCACTAGGTAACTCGAGGGGATGGAAGACCACGAGTGTCGATGAAGCCCCCTCGCACTAGGCCCAGGTGTCCTTGGCCCCCACTCCTGCCTGGAGGCACTCGCAGCAGCTCTGCATACTAGGCCCAAGTGTCCTTGGCCCCCCCCACCTGGAGGCACACACAGCAGTTATGCTGAGAATCTGCAACAATATGTTGCAGAGTCAGACTGCCTGAAACTAAGCAAGGCCAAAGGGGAGATATGGAAGAACAATGCTAAATAAAGCAGCTTTATGTATAGTTTAACAAATGATACAGAGAACCAGGGAACTAGCTGGGAACTGGATTGGCTGGCTATATGGATACTTGGGGCAGCTTGCTATTGGATAAGTATGCTGGGAAAAAGGATGTATAAAAGCCTGTGTAACTTCCTGCTCTGTTGTGCAGGATTTGAGATTTTATTCTCCCTGTACCTTTTTGCAGCTGCAAATAAACTTTTCTGCTTCTCCACCCCGTTGTGATTATTGGGTGTAGCACACCGGGTAACGAACCAACTCAAGCTGTTGTTCAGCCTCTCGGCACTGGGTGCCGGCAACAGCGGAAACGCACAAAATTAATTGATTCAGTTGTGTTCTTAACAGCTGCCTGACAAATGTGATTGGTTTCACTGAAAAGGGGCCACTGTATAGAATAATTAAAAGGCATCTTTGAAAGAAATCCAATAATGTACAGGTGGCAGTTAATTAGAGGGTGAATACAAAAGTAGAGAGACAAATTTAATTGGACATTTGTGGATAAAATAGTACGTTGTACAACAGAAAAATGCCTTGACTTCCAACAGGCTGTGAAGTGTTTTCCTTTCTCATATACGTTTGCAGGACCGTGGGTAGACTGCGCCAGTGAGGCCCAACCTGGCTTTGAGGAAGATAGACGGGCCATGCTACAGCACACGGAGAGCTCAACCTATTTGACTCATCCAGACTAACTCCAGGCCTCCATGGGAAGATAATAAAGAGCTAAAGCTTGGCTACCACTTTAATGGATACAGTGCATTCTCTGCCTGCAGTTGGCCAGCTCTGGGTGGGTAGGGGGGGGCCTGGGGACCAAAACTTTGTGTTCAGCCCACCTTGGAGAGCCTAGCACCACCCTGCATGATGTCTGTGCTCCCCAAGCACATTGTGACAGGAGGGCAAGGATCTTTATGACCCTGTCACACCATTGTACACCTACACAGGGCCAGCTCGAATCTAGCTCATACCGCGAACAATTCAATCATATATTTGCTCATTCAGACACACAATATAGGCTCACAGGACATATACAGCTGTACCTTAATTGTAGCTAGTGCTACCTCCATTGTTGCACATTGCCTCAATGTCAAACTTCTAGCTTCCTCTCGAGTGACGTGGTCCTGAAAAACATGGTAATATTGTAGCTGTTATAAGGAAAAGCAAGTCTTGCTGCTTCTCTTGCCTTTTTAAAAAACATCTACATTTGGCAAGGATGCATTCACCCTTCGACTTGTTTTTTAAAATAAATTACAACGCAAAGCTATTCCATTGTTTGTTGAAAATGAGAATTGAAAAGAAAAACTGAAATTTAATGCTAGGGTATCTGTAAAGTGGTTTCCAATTATTTTGAAAAGACAAGTTGTTTCTCTGTTCTGTAAAGGAAATTGGTTAAATGTTATAAATGTGATGAATACTCATGGATGCCATTAAAATTCCATGTTTTACTAATGAAATTTGACTGTAAATTGGTGTTTGGCAGAAGCCCAAACTTAAACAAAAGTCTGATTGGAAGCAAAGTTAAGTAAAGGCAAAAAGAGGTTTGTATTCTTGAAAAATATTTTGTGAAATCAACAGCTCATTATTTACTTAGGCTGTATTTTAATTGCTGTATCAGATTGGGCTGTTATTCAAAGAAACACAAATTGCCACATTTCTACAAAACTCAAATACCAGTATTGGTATTGGCTAGAAACTGACTGGCATAAAAACCAAACTCAGAAGCTTTTTTATCATGTTAGCATTTCATGTCCTACACAGTTGAGAAACAGAAAACTGCTTCTTTCTTAAGCTGTTCAAAACTGGTGTAGAGAGGAAAAACAATCAACCTTTTGGAAACCATTGGCAAAAGTCTGCCCTTTTGCTTTATCCCACATAGAAAGATGTTTTATTTGTACTACAGCTGGCATGGCTGTAAAAGCTCATTGTCATTTTACACGTAATATTCCTGGAGGTAGCTGAATGTGTAAAGAATCAATCATTGGAATTCCTTTGGAAGAGGAAGATTTACCTGCATATTGAGAATACAAAGAATGGGTTCAGTGCTACATTCCTGTTCTTTTATCTCTGCTTTAACTTCTCTGATAAAGAGAATGTTTCTGTGCCCAAGAATACCATCATACCATGGCAAGTTGGTACAGAGTGGAGAACATCAATAAAACAAATGTAAAATCATGTAAAAAATGAAGAATCTAGACGTTTTTAGATATTGTAGGCTAATTTGCTAATGTAATACACTGATTTGGGTGGAATCTGTGGCAGTACAGTAAGGGCTAGGTTATGTCTTTTGACTGGGATTTTCCCAACTTGCCAAAATGACTTAGGAACAGAAATCCCTTTGAAAGTGTTCACTGCTAGAGCTGGTTGATTTTTTTTTTCTTGGAAAATGCCATTATTGTGAAAACTGAAATATTTAATAAAACTATGTTAACAAAATTCCCATGAGAAAAAAATCTATTTCTGAAAATTTTGAAATTTAGTTTTAGATTCTCAACTTAATTTTGAATTTGATCTTTTTTCATTTTTAAATGATATTGTTTATGACATGTCAGTAATCCTAATACACATTACTTTTACTGACATGCCATAACATAACAATATAGTTGAAATAGGCTAATTTTATTTTTAAAATCCGTGGCAATCTGTTTCTTTGCAATGCAACAGGAGACACTTTGATCTAAAAAAGATGTTTCAATCAGTCCTAAAGTAGCAGCTGCCCTTAATCATTTTTAAAATACAGTAAAAATAGAACATCAACTGTTATGCACTGCTCCTGCAGACAGATCATGAAATAACATAAGCATTAAAACATATAAAAATGAAAAACCCTATAAAATAAAATTCAAAATTTCAAAATGAGAATTTTCCAAAACATACATTTTTCAGAATTTCCATTTTTCAGGAAATTTTGAAAATATTTATTTTCATTTTCAATCAGAACAAAAACAATTGTCAAAATTTTCCCACAAAAAGGAAATTCAGAGTTTCGACCAGCTCTACTCATGAGTCACTCAGTCCCTTTGTCCCTCAACAAGTACTATGGGGGTGAGGAAGGACAGTGCTGCAGCCTGGCAGCACACACCAGTGAGGCAGGTACAGCTTGCTCCCCCAACGGTCTGTACTGGGACCAGTGGTGTTCAACATATTCATAAATGATCTGGAAAATGGGGAAACAGTGAGGTGGCAAAGTTTGCAGCTGATACAAAATTAATCAAGATAGTTAAGTCCAAATCTGGCTGTGAGGAGTTACAAAGGGATCTCAAAAAACTGGGTCACTGGGCAACAAAATGGCAGATGAAATTCAATGGCGATAAATGCAAAGTGATGCACATTGGAAAACATAATCCCAACTATACATAGGACATGATGGGGGTCTAATCTAGGTGTTATCACTCAAGAAAGAGATCTTGGAATCATTGTGAAAAATTCTCTGAAAACAGCTGCTCAATATGCAGTGGCTGTCAAAAAAAGCTGACAGAAAATATCGTAGTACCACTATATAAATCCATGGATGGTTTGCCCACGTCTTGAATACTGTGTGGAACTCTGGTAACACCCTTCTCAAAAAAAGATACATTAGAATTGGAAAAAGTACAGAGAAGAGCAACAAAAATGATGAGGGCTATGGAACAGCTTCCATATGAAGGAATGATTAAAAAGGCTGGGACTGTCCAGCTTAAAAAAAAAAGAGACAACTAAGGGGGGCTATGAGAGAGGTCTATAAAATCATGAATAGGGTGGAGAAAGTGAATACGGAAGTGTGATTTACACCCTTCACAGAACACATAAACTCAATGAAATTATTAGGCAGCAGGTTTAAAACAAAGAAAGTGCGTTTTCACACAACACACAGTCAACCTGTGGAACTTGTTGCCAGGGGATGTTATGAAGGCCAAAACTATAACTGGGTTCAAACGTATAATTAGCTACATTCATGGAGAATAGCTATTAGCCAAGATGGTCAGGGATGCAATCCTAAGATGTGGGTGTCCCTAAACTTCTGACTGCCAGAAGCTGGGACTGGAGAACAGGACATGAATCTCTCTATAATTACCTTGTTCTGTTCATTCCCTCTGAAGCATCTGGCACTAGCTACTTTTGGAGGATACTGGGCTAGATGGGCCATTGGTTTGACCCAGTATGGCCGTTCTTATATTCTTTGAGTTGGCCAGATTTAGTGGCCAGCATAGAGGTGTATATGGGCCATGATGCTGGTATCAAGCACCTTGTATCCATGGGATCACTGTGAGGGAGTAGTGACTGAACTCCCAAGTCATATTCACAGAAGCACAAAAGGTGGGAAAAGGGTTTCTTGTGTCCTTTGCCCCTTGAGCATCCTTGCAGGGAGCAGTGTCACAATTTGACCTTGTGTTTTAAAAAAAAAAGGTCAATTTATTTTGCTTTGCATGTTTTTGTTGGGATGAAGCATCGCAGCTGCTGTGACAGCCTCTGTTTAATAACTACTTACAGGGAACTTTTTATTCTGTTTGTACTTGAGCAGGAGTAATAGCAAAGAATGTTGGGTACATTATATATTGTGCAGAGGGTACTATAAATACAAGTGAGACTAAAACTATAGGGTTTGGGACTATTTAGAAAAGCTGGACGAGCACAAGTTCTTGGGGCCAGATGCGCTGCATCCGAGCATGCTAAAGGAGTTGGCGGATGTGATTGCAGAGCCATTGGCCATTATCTTTGAAAACTCGGGGAGGTCCCGGACAACTGGAAAAAGGCTAATGTAGTGCCCATCTTTAAAAAAGGGAAGGAGGAGCATCCGGGGAACTACAAGCCAGTCAGCCTCACCTCAGTCCCTGAAAAAATCATGGAGCAGGTCCTCAAGGAATCAATTCTGAAGCACTTAGAGGAGAGGAAAGTGATCAGGAACAGTCAGCATGGATTCACCAAGGGCAAGCCTGATTAATCTAATTGCCTTCTATGATGAGATAACTGGCTCTGTGGATGAGAGGAAAGCAGTGGATGTGTTGTTCCTTGACTTTGTCAAAAGCTTTGCTATGGTCTCCCACAATATTCTTGCCAGCAAGTTAAAGAAGTATGGGCTGGATGAATGGACTATAAGGTGGATAGAAAGCTGGCTAGATTGTCGGGCTCAATGGGTAGTGATCAATGGCTTCATGTCTAGTTGGCAGCCGGTATCAAGTGAAGTGCCCCAAGGGTCGGTCCTGGGGCCAGTTTTGTTCAATATCTTCATAAATGATCTGGAGGATGGCATGGATTGCACCCTCAGCAAGTTTGCAGATGACACTCTACTGGGAGGAGCGGTAGATACGCTGGAGGGTAGGGATAGGATACAGAGGGCCCTAGACAAATTAGAGGATTGGGCCAAACGATATCTGATGAGGTTCAACAAGGGCAAGTGCAGAGTCCTGGACTTAGGACAGAAGAATCCCATGCACCACTACAAACTAGGGACTGAATGGCTCGGCAGCAGTTCTGCAGAAAAGGGGTTACAGTGGACGAGAAGCTGGATATGAGTCAACAGTTGCCAAGAAGGCCAATGGCATTTTGGGATGTATAAGTAGGGGCATTGCCAGCAGATCGAGGGACGTGATCGTTCCCCTCTATTTGACATTGGTGAGGCTTCATCTGGAGTACTGTATCCAGTTTTGGGCCCCACGCTACAAGAAGGATGTGGAAAAATTGGAAAGAGTCCAGCGGAGGGCAACAAAAATGATTAGGGGACTGGAACACATGACTTATGAGGAGAGGCTGAGGGAACTGGGATTGTTTAGTCTGCGGAAGAGAAGAATGAGGGGGGATTTGATAGCTGCTTTCAACTACCTGAAAGGGGGTTCCAAAGAGGATGGCTCTAGACTGTTCTCAGTGGTAGTGGATGACAGAACAAGGAGTAATGGTCTCAAGTTGCAGTGGGGGAGGTTTAGGTTGGATATTAGGAGAAACTTTTTCACTAGGAGGGTGGTGAAGCACTGGAATGCGTTACCGAGGGAGGTGGTGGAATCTCCTTCCTTAGAAGTTTTTAAGGTCAGGCTTAACAAAGCCCTGGCTGGGATGATTTAGTTGGGGATTGGTCCTGCTTTGAGCAGGGGGTTGGACTAGATGACCTCCTGAGGTCCCTTCCAACCCTGATATTCTATGATTCTATGGTTCATTCCTGTGACACTATTTTCTACGTACGCTGTTATATGTGAGTACAATATTATGTATGTGGTAACACATACACATGTTTTTGTGCACATTTCAGGAGGGTTTATATGCTGATGTCAAAACTGTGCTGATTGTTTACAAATTAATTATTTTTTTTATATTCACTGCCAATGTTTGAGACCCAATCCTTTTTCCATTAGCCAGAGCTGCTTGTCAATACTAGAAATGAACCATGAAGACATAACACCAATTACTGCCGATGGAAGCAGAGTGCTCTAGAATTTTAATGTAGAAGAGAGTAAGCACAGAGCATACCATTATATTCTTTGTAGACAATCAGCTGGACAAATTTACAAGTGGTCATGTACTATTTTTATTTTCCCTGAAGCTGGTCCCAGGAGGAAGCCAGATGTTCTAATGTAATGGTCCACAATTTCTATTCAAGACTAATTCTGCAGCAAACCATGGAGTAGGATAATTTTATGTTAATAATAGACAGTTACAGTGAAGATCTGTGTATGATACATACACTAAGAATTGCCATGCTGGAATAGGTCCATGTAGCCCTGTAACTTCAGGCCAATGCTGCACTGACAGAGGCCAATGCTAAATGCTTCAGGAAAAGGTTTAAAATACCCATATTACACCTGGTCGCTTGTGCAATATGGAGATCGGAGGAATATTTTCCTGACAGCAACTAGTGATCAGCGCAGTGTATATGCAGAAACAGACTGTGAAACCATTACTCATTTTGCCGAGCAGTTACTCACACAAGCTGTCCCTTGATTTCAATGGGCCAGTTATGACAGTAAGCACAAGTGAGGAGAAGAGGGTAAGCACACCGTTTATCCACTCTTTCCTTACAGTAGGACATATGTAGATTTATTTAACCTACTTACCTTCAGCTTCGACAATTGTCCAAGATCTTTAGCGGCACTAAATATCATCTGGGGCCCCTATAAACAAACAAAATTGAAACTGAAGATACAGAATTTTCAACATCACTACAGAGCTTTTGCTTTTTATCTCAACATCATTACTATTGTTAAATAACTGCCCATTTTTTGAAGAAAAGGCCTTTATCACATTGGTTATCTTCAGTATTCTGCAGATCAAAAGTTAAATAAAACCTTCAATTCCAATTAAGTCATATTTTGATGCAGTTGACAAAGCAAAATATTTGGAAATATATAGGTCAGTGTGGAGGAAAGTGGTCCCAATCCTGCAGAACCTGAGAAACACAACTCCGATTGACTTCTATGAAATATTCACTTGTGTAAAGTCCAAGCATCTCTATATTGAACCAGAAACATTGTGTTGAAATATATTTGAATGGCATATATGTAGACAAAACAATATTTTGTAATAATCAAATCCTGGCAAGATTCAGAAGGTTTATGTTACCCCTTTATGTTAAACAACCATCTGCTTCGAATCCTTCTATAATGCACTGTAAACATTTGTTGCAGCACAATTACCCCAAGAACTGTAATTACCAACGGTTTTTGGCAGCTTAACAAGGAGTGGTTCTAGATGACTGGCTTCCATTAAAGCCAACTGACAGAAATCAGCTGAACTTAAATGGGACAATAGAATGGTTTTTCATCAATCTTTCCAGAAGATCTCAATTTTCAAAACTGGTCTTTGTGTTTCTGTGTATCCCCACTAATGAAATTTTACTTTCAAATCTATAAACTTAGCTTAAATTCTCACTGCTTATTGGCAGCCAGAATGGTAAGAGAAAAATTCTGCATATTGTAAAACAAGTTCTGTTTCAGCGTGTCTGTGCTTGTACCCTCTGACAAGGGAAGTGGTATTCACATCTCTGTAAAGGGAAGAAACTTTCTTGAAGCATCCTATTGTTGATGGCGGGGGGGGGAGGGATAGCTCAGTGGTTTGAGCATTGGCCTGCTAAAGCCAGGGTTGTGAGTTCAATCCTTGAGGGGGCCATTTAGGGATGTGGGGCAAAAATTGGGGATTGGTCCTGCTTTGAGCAGGGGGTTGGACTAGATGACCTCCTGAGGTCCCTTCCAATCCTGATATTCTATGATTTAATTACAAATAAGATTAGCAAAAAATGAAACCAGCCTGTGGCTATGCACCTTATCCATCATACTGTGTATCACTTTAGGGAAGTTACATTTTGGAAGTTAACAGATGGTGAGGCACTGTACACACCTGTTGTGCTGTGATCATATTTAAAAACTGGTCCAGTGTTCTTTTGTAACTAATTATTACCTCCCTTGACCACTACGGATCATATATGTTCTATTTTATCTCTCTGCTTCTATTATGCTCCTGCTAAACAAGGCTTGAAAAATATACTTGACAGCTACTAGTCAGGAGGCAATGTTAAAGGTGCGTGTGAGGGGTATTTCAAACCAATGAGGTTCTGGGGCCCAGCACAATCCAACCCTGCTGTTTAGAAGGACGGTGAAGTTGGACTTCTATCCAGGTCTGTCCCTGTCCATTTTGGCCTCTGGCTAGTTGATGATAAATGAGAAGCCTCCACACTCATCTGGCTCCTGGAAAGGAGAAGGTGCACACTCTCACTGGACCCTAACTGCCATCCAAAAGCCTCACGACAATTGGGAGGGAGATGAGGCAGAAGAGGGTCCTCAGGTTCTATCCCACCTCCCCATCCTGGCTTCTGCCTGAACTGGGCAGGTCTTTTCACCAGAGCTTAACCAAATAGCAACGTGACATGACTTTTGTCAGTTTTCCCGCTGACTACAGGGTTACAATAAGCAGCTGTGAAATTGACCAGGCTCTTGTTGGCCTCATACAGTCTGTGATTAGACGTGGTCAAGGGTTTTCTGAGGGAACAGAATTTGCCCAAACTGAGATTTTCCAGGGGGTCAGTGGCTCTGGGACAGACCCACGATGTGGGCTGCTCTACGGTCCAGTATTATTTAACTGCAGTCTTGTTTAATAATACTTTCACTGCATACGTACAAACCCCTTCTTTTATTTGTCTATAGTACGTCGCAATACTTTACAAAATTTTAATTGTTGCTATTGGAAAGTGATGATTAATTATGTCATCAGTGAGAGATTTGGACTTTGTTATATTTGCTAGCTGTGCAAGAGAAAAGGTTACATTTATTCAAGAGAATTTTACATTAGGATTTGAGCTCGTCCCTGCTGCATAGTGTTCTAATAGATATAATTTACATTTGAAACCCAATAAATATTATAAATGTCATCTGCAGCTCTGTGATTGCAATTGCTTCAGTTCTTACTTTTGGCTCCCTGGCAGTGTTGTTAGCTGTTTTAATAACAAAACAATATATACAGTAACATCGTCTCTGGACACACTGTAACAATATAATGATTAACTTGTAACAAAAGACAGCAGACTCATTAAATGCAAGATTAACCCCCCTACACGTACACCCCCCCACCAAACAAAAATAATATTTCTGTATTACACTACCTCTTCTCCCCCCCACAAAAATCTCACAAGTCTGAGGTCATTGTTTTACTGCTTTCTCATAAAGGTATACCCAGAATTTGACAGACCCCCCTACACCAGTACTGTAAGTACAGTATCCCTAGATGGCATCCCCAATTGAGGATCATGTCAGGCTACCCTCACTACTGCTTTGGGTAGCACAACAACCTCCTCCAGCTGTACCATGTTCCCCGCTTCCTGTCATCCTGGTAATGCAACCCCTCCCCTGCCCTCAAAGAGGACCTCTCTATGTCTGGTTAACAAATCTAGAGCCAGACTGTGGCTTTGAGTCATTGGCTGGGAAGTGGCTGCATTTTGGGGTGGTGATGAGGCATCATATAGCAGGAGGCTTTTGGGGAAGGGCATGCAAGGCCTGCTCTCACTCTGCATCCCCATCTCTTAGCCTCCTGGGAAGGCTAGCATCTGTGCTGAAATAGTACAGTGACTGAATGCCCACTGTGGCTGGCTGCTTGTGTTCTCTCTTGTTCTTGCACACCTACAAAGGGCGAGCCATCATCTGGCTGTTAATTTTCACCACAGGCAATAAAGTCATCACAAATAACATTTTAAAACATGCTCTATGAAAGTGATCCTGCCTTTTACATTGCACCCCGCCTTGATGAAATGAACTGCAAGAATGCCCCAATCTAGGATGGGCAGGCAGTTCGCCCAATAGTGAGGACTTGCAAAACAGCTACTAAAGATCTGCTCCAGCTTTTCTGCTGAAAAAGTGCCCAGCAAGCTGCATGTAGTGACCAAGTTCCTCTTTGGGGGGAATTTTCTGGAAGGAAGTTTTAAAAAACTGCTACCAGGCGTCTGATTAAGCAAGGTGATTATTGCAAACGTTTTTAATGTGTGTGAATCATGGCTTGGACACTTACGGTTTGGTCTGTCAATGGTGGAAGCACGATTTGCTTTTCTATTTTGTTCAGGACTGATTTCCACAGCTCTTTCAAAACCCGTTTCAGAACTGTCTTCTCACAGAATTTTGCAGAGAGACTTAAACTGGAATAAAGTAAAACACAGGCTGGTCTCCAAATCTAGCATTAAAACATCAAAGGCTCTGAATTAACATAAATTCAGATTAACTGCTACCTTGTGTTAGAGTTTCTCTGAACCACTACACCAATAATGCCTTTTAGAGATCAGTGTTATTTCACAGCATTCTTCACATGGATTTTTGAACATTTCAAATCTTGTCTTCTAGATTAGGAACAAACGTTCCATGTAAACATCTAGCAACCCTTTTACCATGCTTCTGCTTAATGTATCCAACAGCACTGTATTTATTGAAAATGAAACATAACGTTTGAACTATAAAGTTATGCTCAAATGATTGGTATAGTTAAAAAACTTAAAGGGTTTTTGTGAAATTAGTTTCTGCTTAAAAAGAAAAAGCTCCTTTGTCATCCTATATTGCATCTGTGCAGTTAAAACTGCTTGTGATATGAGACACAAATGTAGAGCAGATGCCTTGAAACACTTACAGTTATGCATACACATTTCTTCTAAAGCCAATGGGACTACTGAGTAGTAGGAATAGGCTCCGTAATAAGTGTTTGGAGGACCACTTTCCCATCACATGTTTATTCGGATCTAAGAGGGTGTTCATGAAACATGCTATATGTGGAATTAAGCACCTTTTACTGCAGTACACACATGAGAAAATCTTCTGTTTATTCTTTAAAAAAACTGCAATTTGTAAATACGTATCTGGGGAGTCTTATAATATTATGTAAGTTTTGTTCATGTAAATGAGCATATAACAGAGGATGTACAAATCACATCATAGGTATGTATATGTACCGATTAATCTTTCTATTATCTATTATAAGTATGCATATGAAAAGTGATAGTAACAGAGAAATAATCACAGCAGAAGGCACATACATTTACAAGGCAGGTGATACTCCTTAGAAGCATTTTTATCTCAGTTCCTTGTTTTGTATATATGTTTGTTTGGATTACATTTACATTTAAATATACATCTAAATTTTACAAAAATGGTGTCTTTTTGGCAAGTATTTAAAACCTCTTTTAAAAAATTAAATTTGTATTTGTTTATATTTCAAGAAAGGTGTGTTAGGTACCTTCAATATATATTGATTTTTGGTTTGATTGAATAGAAGAGTGAATCAAATGGGGCATTCCATTCTTACCATTCAAGGACAGATCATGTGTGTTTGTGAAGATTTTTGGCCTTTGTCTTCTTACAGACGTAAAAGAGAATCATGTTCCTCATGTCAAAGGAAGTTAAGACTAAGACAGTCTATGCTTCCAGCAGCTTTACACACAGGACTAGACAGATGGTTAGAAATGAAAGGCTGACATATAGATACAGCTGCTGGAAAGCCTTCTCTCAGGGTTAGGAATCTGGCTTTTGTGTTGCAAAAACAGTCAGCTCCTATGATAGAGTAGAGTAGATTAAGGGAAAAGAACGGGTGCTTTCCACACTGCCAGTTACACTGAGCTGCAGTGCCAACTGACAAAGAGCCAAATCAACAGAGTGTACAGATTTCTCCCAGATTTTCCTCTGTACTCTATGGTGTATTTCATATATTACATGGAACCTACAGAAAGCGAACTAAAAACTCTTTCTATTTCCCTCTCCCCTCTTTGCAGCTCTTTTTTGGGCCCTTTTAGATCATATTCAACTTCTCCAGATGCACTTTCTGCTTCCCTAATATGGGCCTGCAATCTCAGTGGAAAAATAAGTCATTATTTCTTGGACCCTGTCCAAGAAGTAAGCTTCTAGGAAGAAATATTCATCAAAAACTCAATTGGGGTCTATTAGTTTTGGCGTTCTGGGAATCCACTTAAATCACTCACACTCCCCAAGCAGGAAACATGCTCATGTAAATTATATTTTCCAAGTACAAAGCAACAAGCACAAGTAAAAATGTCACAACTTTCTGAAAAGGAACACAGAAGAGCATACAAAAGGGACTGACTTTCAGAAGTGCTGAGATACTGCAATTGACTTTCATGGGATTTGAGAGTGCTCACAGTCTCTGAAAATATAGCCCATAAAATGTGACCTTTAGAAGCAACAGCAGTGTAAAATTATGTCCCAGAGAAAGAAAGAAAAAGGCGGTTACTTCCTGTAACAGGAGGTTCTTTGAGTGTGTGATCCCTATCTATAATCCACTGTGAGTTATGCATATGCCCTGAGCCTGAGAATTTGAAAGTAGTGTTCATTAATTTATGCATGCATCCTGGCTTACCTCGTGTCTCTTACTGAGGGGATAAAGGGCAGAGTGGACTGACTGCCTCTCCAGTTCCTTCTCTACTGCAAATCAGATAAGATCTAAAGCAGAAGGGAAGGAAGGTGGGTATTGGAATACAGACTGATGTCTTCAAAGAAAGAATATAGTCCAAGATGAGAGGAATATCTGTAGTTTCTCAGAGAACGCCTCTTTGATGTGCCCAGGAAGAAAAGTGCTTCCATTTAGCTAGGTACCATCTAGTAGAGTCCTTAGAGAGGATGTCTTGTACGGCTGCGGAGCATGAACGTTCTAAGGATGATGCCCATCCAAATACCAAGCTCTGAGGTGGAGTGGATGCAAATCAGGGTACTTGATCTTGCTGTTGCACAGGGTTAGAACTTGGGAAATGTTGGGAGGATGATTAGTGGTCAGGATGCCATGTGTAGGAGATTGGGAAACTAAAACTGTCTGGGCTAGAAGGGGGCAATCAGGATGGCCGGTGCTCTGTCCTGACAGATTTTGCATAGAACTTGTGGCAGGAGTGGGAGCAGGGGGAAGGCATAGTTGAGCTGGTCCAACTAAGGAAGAGGCAGAGCATCACCCTGGAAGTGATGACCTAGGGC
Organism: Eretmochelys imbricata; assembly: GCF_965152235.1. Classification (NCBI taxonomy): domain Eukaryota; kingdom Metazoa; phylum Chordata; order Testudines; family Cheloniidae; genus Eretmochelys; species Eretmochelys imbricata. Next base: position 60,803,694 of record NC_135581.1, read on the forward strand.
TCTTTTGGAGCAATATGTAGTTCATTTCTGTTTGCATGAGAAGTGAACAGATCCCTGATTGGGGTTCCCCAGAGACTGAAAATATTGTGCACTACCCAAGCTCCCACTTGTGGTTGACTGAAAAATGTGTGCTGAGGGAGTCTGCAAGCACATTTTGCTTTCCCAGAAGATAGATGACCGACAGGGTGATTTGATTGTTGATACACCAGTTCCAGAGGCTGACTCCTACACACAAGGAGGCAGATCTCACTCCTCCCTGCTTGTAGGTGTAGAAGACAGTTGTAATGTTGTCTGATGTTATAAGGACACAGTGAGTGTGGATGAATGGAAGAAAGGACTCACATACTTTCCAAACTGCTCATAACTCCAGGATATTGACGTGCATTCTGGACCCTCAAGATATACAGGAACTTTTTGCTGTGTGGCTGTTAATGTGGGCTCCCCAAGCTAATAGGGATGTGTCTGTAATTATGGTCCTGTCCAGAGAGGTGGAGAGAAAAGGAGATGCCCATGCATACCTGACAAGGGTTTGTCCACCACAGCAGGAAAGACACTACCTTGGCCGAAACTGTTACCATGGAGTTCATGGAATGGTGGTTTGGGGAATATACTGACTGCAGTCACATTTAAAGGTTGGCATAGATGCATATGACCTAGGAGAGAGACAGACATATCTTGAAAGGTACTTGAGGGTTGCTTGTGATGCGAGCTATGATATTGTTCATGGTCTGGAATCTGTCCTTGGGCAGGTACACTCTTGCAGTGATAGAATTCAAGGTTGCCCTGATGAAGTCCAGAGATTACGTGGTGCGGGGGGCGAGAACAGATTTTTTGGCATTTACACTGACTCCCACTGAGGAGAGAAGGTGTAGCATTATGGAAGTTGATGCATAGGCATGCTGGCGGGATTTGGCAACAAGGAGCCAGTCATTGAGATAGGGAAAGACAATGAACCCACAACATCTGACATGGGCTGCTACTACTGAGACTATCTTGGTAAGGACTCTCTATTCTGAAGGGGAGTACTCTGTACTGAAAATGTTCGGTGCCTACCATTAATCCGAGGAATCGTCTCTGAGTGGGATGAATGTCTATGTCATATTGAGAGCCATGAACCACGTGCCCTTTTCTAAAGACAGGATTATAGTGGCCAGCGTGACCATATGAAAACTGAGTTTGGGAATGAAATGGTTGAGCTGGCAGAAGTTGGGATTGGTCTCCAACTGCCCTTCTTTTTGAGTAATAGGGGGTAAGCTGAATAAAGCCCTCTCCCTTGGTATTGAGGAAGGATGTGTTCTATCGCTCCCCACTGCAACAAGTAGTTCAACTCTTGTTTGAGAATACTCTTGTGAGAGTGGCCCCTGAAGGAGGATTTTAGAGGAGGTAGGGATGCAAACTGTATCCTATACCCAGAGTGGATGATGTTCAGCACTCACGTGTCTGTTGTTATTCCATTCCAAGTGTTGAAAAAGAGTGCTAGACAACCCCCAAATGGTGTGTGGGGGTTGGGAGGTGTTGTGCCTAATGTTTTGTGGTTCTCAAGCACCCATCAAAAATAATGTCGAGCCAGGGGTTGAGGTTAGGATGCAGAGCCTGTTGCAGTGGGTGTGAGGAAGCAGGATTTTTGAACTCTCTGTCTCTTATGTGGTAGTTTCACAGAGTCTCTGATGGAAAAACTGCTGAGCCATATGTTTAGATCTGAATGATCGGCAGTTATTCCCAATGAGTGTAGGGTAGCCTTCGGGTCCTTCAGGGAATGTAGGGGCTTGTCCATCTTCTGGTTGCAGAGGTGTGATTCAAAGGGGAGGTCCTCAGTGGTATTCTGGACCTCTCTAGGGAGCCCTGATGCATGGAGCCATGACTCCCTGAGCATGATGATGGCAGTAGCCATAGCTCTAGAGGAGATATCAGCACCATTGACTGCCGCTTCTGGAGAGCAGTCTTGGCTATTAGTTTGCCTTCATCTGTCAGAGCTTGGAAACAAGCTCTGTCTTGCTGTAGAATGCTGTCAATAAACTTGGCATAGTTCAGGAAATCATATTTAGCCATTAGTGCCTGGTAATTGGCTATCCTGAACTGGAGGCTGGATGATGAGACCTTTCTCCCCAGCAGATCCAGGCATTTGCCTTATCAGTGGGAGTAGACCAGGGATATTGCTGTCTAGCACTTTCAGAAGTGGTCTGGATCAGCAGTGAGTTGGGGGTGGGGTAAGAAAACAAAAAATTCTGCTTCTTTCGCTGGCACATAATAACCTCCTCTGACCTTTTAGGGGTATGAATGCAGCTGACAGGGGTGTGACGAACTGTCCTAGCTTGCTCCAGTATGACTTCATTAATGGGGAGTGATATTCTCCTGGATTCGGATGTGTGGAGGATATCTAAGAATTTGTTCTGGGAGTCCTGGACTTCTTCAAGAAGAATCTGAAGTTCTCCAGCAACTCTGTGAAAAAGGTCTGAGAACTGCCTGAAGTCATCGGGGTTGTGTGGGGAGAACAGGAGTTACTGCATCCTCTGAAGATGAAGATGGTAGTCTTACTGGTAACAGTGGAACTGCTGGATCCAGAGAGTAATGTTCCTCCTCTTCTTCTATCAGCTCTCATGGCAGATCTGAGCGTCCCCTTAGAGAGGAGACAAAGGGTGACTCCCTAGCAATTTGGATCAACTCTGCAGGGGGGTACTGATCCCAACCCCCCAGTATGGCCAGTAAGAAGGGGTCTGTAGGTTGTCATGGGGCCCCTATGGCATGGGGTACCAGCAGCTCAGAGTTAGATGAGGCAGAAGTTAGTCCTAAACAGGTGCAGATCTTTTGGGTGGTGGAGGATAGGTACGATAAGAGAAGAAAGGTTTCTCAGGTGGTCCGGAATCTCTGGATGAAGAGAAGGCTGATTCCAACTCCAGTGGTGCTATGCTTGATGTCACTGGAGGGGAGATGTATTCCGCCTATGGGATGGGTGATAAACTCCTTCCAGCAGTCTACTCCCTTGGTGGAGTTTTCTTCCTGGAGAAGGAGGGGATTCCAGATCCAGGAGAGCAAAAATGTCATGTAGGGTGGCAACGGATTCAGACCTCCCCAGTGAGAGGACCATCTCTGAGTCACCAAAGCCAACGATGAGGGAGATGCCCGAAGTTAACAGTGATCAGATTTCATTGGTGCCAGTGGATCCTAGGGTTTGGGAGGTGCTGAGGATGATCGTACCAAAGGCATGTGGTCTGGTACTGATGCAGCCCAATACTTATGGGCTTTCTTATAATACCTCTGGTACCTAGGACATACTAAGCCCTCATGGGCCAAGGTGAATGGCTTACTTAGAGATGAATCAGACTTCTCTGAAGTGGATTTAGAGGAAGACTTAGTCACATGCTAATGAGAGTGCTTCCTGACGAGATCCCGCATGTGAGGGGTATATTCTCCCACACCAGAGTCGGAGCTTGCAGGCACACTCCTTGCTGAATTAGGATGATGTATGGGGGAGTGCCCTGGCTTTGGTCCGATTGGGGTCTCATGGTATTCTCCATGAGGTATTTGCAGAGACAAAGTTCCCACCTTTCTCGTGCACAGCTGGGGAATGATTGGCAGATACTGCACCTCGCTGCGTTGTGAGCTTCCCCAAAGCAGAACAGGCAGCACTGGTAGTTGTCGCTGACCAAGAAGGATTTCATGTAGAAAGCATAGAGTTTGAAGCCCAGAGTCCTGGGCATAGTCCGGTACCTGAATGGGTTGCATGGTGGAGGGGGTCCCCCCAGGAGAGTAATCTAAACACTGAAGAACTATTTTCAGAGTAACAGCCATGTTAGTCTGTATTCTCAAAAAGAAAAGGAGTACTTGTGGCACCTTAGAGACTAACCAATTTATTTGAGCATGAGCTTTCGTGAGCTACAGCTCACTTCATCGGATGCATATCGTGGAAACTGCAGCAGACTTTATATACACACAGAGAATATGAAACAATACCTCCTCCCACCCCACTGTCCTGCTGGTAATAGCTTATCTAAAGTGATCATCAAGTTGGGCCATTTCCAGCACAAATCCAGGTTTTCTCACCCTCCACCCCCCCACACACAAATTGTAAGCTATTACCAGCAGGACAGTGGGGTGGGAGGAGGTATTGCCACAAGTACTCCTTTTCTTTTTACTGAAGAACTATATAATTCTAACTGTTAAAACTGTTTACAAACTAGATAATTCTTATTTTGTAGGACAAAGCCCAAGCTACAGACCCTGAAGGTTCCAACCAGGACTATGTGGCGGTGAGGAGGAACTGGAAGAGATGCTCGATCCACACAACCCTTTATTCCCTCGGTCAGAGACACAAGATGAGCCAGGATGCATGTGTAGACCAGCAGACGCTACTTTCAAAATCTCTGGCTTCCAGGCACATGGTGTGCATGTGTAACCCACAATGGAATACACTGGGGACTATCACTCGAAGAAGAAAGTCAATTATGAATTAGCCTTTGCCTTTGAGCATTACAGTCATAACACCAGAAAACCTTTCCATCCATTGAGCAATATTTCACAATTATTACCCTCAAAGCCAGGCATTAACCATGAGCACATATTAAAGATCAACATGCTGGTTCAGCAAAGTGTCTTGTCTAAACCAGGACACCTCCGATTATATAAAATGCCAGTTTGGTACAAATCCTCACATCAAGAAAAAAACCATGTAAAAGATTCATGTCTTAGGAAAAGACCTGATTGTGAAAAGGAATGTAAGGGGTTGTGTTTCAGAGCAATAGATCTAGGTGGTAAAGTAGGCTATACCCTGTTTTTTCAAAGAAGAACCTCCTCTTGTGTCCTTAAAACTTTTGAAATGACAAACACCTTTGTGAAATGCAGACTTTCAACAATGTTAGTTAACTGCAAAGCTCCCAATATAATTCCTAATATCATTGCTATGTAAATGGTAAAATGCTTTATATACCAACCTGAAATCTAAGGACCTTGCTAAAGTAATTACTAATACAAAAAGCCATTTCAGTATAGAATATTTCTAATAACGGGGAATTAATTAAATTGGCATGATCAAACAACTCCCTCAACCAATTCAGGAAGAGAAGAATCATCTCTCCAAAAATTGTTATGAAGAATAAACAACTTCTTTAATAACTATTTAGACTAAACACACTAAGAATTCCTGAATCTTGAAAAGATTTTGTTGCTTTGAGAACTAAAAACTTTTAAGTTTAAATTTAAAATTAAGTACACTAAATTTTAACTATAATTAAAAGAAGTGTTCAGAATTTCTGAAATCAGAATTTCATTTCCTGTCAAACACCAATAAAATTTAATGACTATCTCACATAATGGACTAAATAAAAAGAAAGTTAAAACTAACGTTAAAAATGATCTGATGCTTTCTCCCCACAAAAACAACAACAAAAACAAAGGCAATTATAGAGTGTTGCATGCTTATTAGGCAGACTGCATGTTCAGGAGCTGAAGGTGTCACCTATGCCAACCCCCCAGGCCATGGAGCCAATGAAAGAATGGGAGCAACCAACTCTGAATCTATGCAAGTCTGAAAGAAGTGTGTTTTCATATAATTCCCTGGAAACAGGAAGGAGAAGGGTATTAAAAAACTCTGAAGTGAGCCCCCCCATTCCACCTCCTTCACTCAGCTGTCCTGCTCAAACAGCATGCCCTCCACAACACATTCTGCCCACCTGTACAAGCAAGCTACTACTGACAGATGAAAAAGAACAGAGAAGACTCAAGAGGAAACCAACACAGGGAAAACCTCCCCAATACTTCAACATGGATTGGTGAGAGAAAGTGAACTAAAACACTACCAAGGGATTAGAGTTAAAAAATCTTGTAATAATTTTGTTGAGTCATGGAAATGCTGTTGTAATTTAGGACAAACAGATTCTCCTGTTAATCACCAAATGGTTAGACCAGGGGTCGGCAACGTTTGGCACACGACCCATCAGGGTAATCCACTGGTGGGCCATGAGACATTTTGTTTTTGTTGACCATCTGCAGGCATGACCCCCTGCAGCTCCCAGTGGCTGCGATTCACCGTTCCTGGCCAATGGAAGCTGTGGGAAGCGGCGTGGGCCACAGGGACGTGCTGGCTGCCGCTTCCCGCTGCTCCCATTGGCCAGGAATGGTGAACCGTGGCCACTGGGAGCTGCAGGGGGCTGTGCCTGTGGACGGTCAATATAAATAAAAATTCTTGCGCCCCACCAGTGAATTACCCTGATAGGCTGCGTGCCAAAGGTTGCTGATCCCTGGGTTAGACTATGTATTCCTGGAAAGGAGATAGGGAGTAAACATTGATAAACAAAGAAAGAGTGGGATTTCAATGGATTAAGGTTCTTAATATTGTTCAATTGTCCTGATTTAAAATAGCTCCTTAAATGGCTTATTATAAGTAACTGATTTCATAAGATTTAGATTGCTTACTTTGCCCAACTATAAACTTATCCATGATATGCCAAACAGGACCTAATATTTTTAACATAAAATTCCTTGGCATCCAGCGATTTAAAATTACTCCTTTTTACCCCACACTTACATTTTGTCCAGAAAATCCATGAGAGGTCGCAGCACAATCTCAGCATCGATAGCAGCATTGTTCTTATTGGCTGATACGTTTCCATTTCCTCTCATCTGATTTAGTTCAAAGCTCATCTGTCTCACACACTCCTCAATAACAAGCTGGAAACTAAAGAGAAAAAAAGAGAGCGGAGGAATTATAGGACAGAGGATGACTATTTACGTTCTGCTCCATCAACTTCATCGATGAACACAAAATTATTTGTGAACAGATATGAAGCCCACATGCTTAAGGCACTGTATGCTTTAGAAATTGAAAATAACCATTTCTAAGCAGTTATAGTTCGTATAAGGCCAAACAATATACTTACCATTGCAGTTTGTGTTTTGCTTTCCTTTTACATTGTCCATATCCCTACAGGAGTCCTAGTAACTATTTTCTGATAGGAATTACACAATAAGAAGGTGAATCAGAGACTTTAACTGAGGTATTAAGATAGACATCAGTGTTAGCCAGCACAATTATTCCTGCTTTTAGTTTTGGTATGAGGGGATTACAGACACAAGTTCTATTTACATGTATTTTTAAAGGGGGTGTTGTCAAATATTCTCTCTTTTTGGTAAATTTTATATTCATTTGGTGTCAATATCCTCCTTGAAGATAGAAAATAACAAGACTTCTACCAATTTGTCCTAGCTGGCTAAACTGGACTTTTTCTTGTCATGAGTCATGTGCCAACACAGCAAAGTTTTGTTTACTATTTTGTAACTAGTTAAGAGAGTAAAAATATTTAGACTGCTTCATAAACCTTTACGCCAGATACATTTTATGGGAATATTTGGCATTTTAAATTCAAAAGTGGGGACAGATTTTCTATTCTGAAGAACTGACTTCCACACAGCTGAAAAACTAGAGGAGATCGGGGACTGATAGGTCTGTATAAATTAGTTCTGTTTACAAGTGTGGGAGTGGAAGTTGTTCTCAATTCCCGACAAATTGAGTTTACTGATTCAGCTCATTTCTTGTTTTCCTAGAGGTTCAATTCTCTTCTGATATAGCAACATCTGCCTGACAGAAAATCTAGGAGTGACACAGGGGCAGTATGGCCATAGCGAGGACTTCAACTGGTACATTTAAGCAGTGCAAAACTGAGTATTCAGAGTCTGCAGCTGAGAAGTAAATGTACCACAAGAGAAGTAAACGTACCACAAGTACCACAGGGGCAATAAATATGATAATCAATTCTAAACCCATTCATAGTCAAGTTGAATAGATAAGCCTGTCGCTAAAGAATCTACAAAAAACAATTAATAAAAGACCAAACAAGCTAAGTGAAAACAGAATGAAAAATCCCAGCTATTGTGCTTCACCACAAAAACCCAACACAAAACCCCACATGAACACATCTGATAGCCAAGAAGACAGAAGGCTTTTCTAGTGACATCTACTCAGAAACCAACTTTGAAATGAATAAAGGGGAGCCCCAAAACCAATGCATGGCACAGTTCCAGTTCCTCCTCAGAATTCTTCTGGCTGCCAGTGGTGCTCTCAAAGCCACCTCTTTTCTCATTCATATTATGCAGGGAGTGGATGTCCCCTAGCACCCAAACTGCTGCATCTTGTTCAACCACAGTTAGTTGAGGCAATGTTCGCTGCTTGGCGTTATGGATAACTCCATCCTGAGCAAACTGCTGCCACACTTATTAGCTCAGCATGGCCACGTGGGCGGCCTCTAAAAGAATGAGAAGAGACTCAGAGGTGGCAGAAAGCCTCCTAGAGAAGTTTTACTTGGTTTTCTTCAGAGTAAGGCTATGAAGCTATCTGGGTGCCCTTGTGCTGATTTTTGGTTAGAGGGTGTCACAGGCACAAACTATGGACAAATTTAAGGGAGAAGAAAGCACATGAGAAATGCACAAAGCCAAATTGGGGAAATTTTGACCAACTTTGGCAATGGGAATGAAGGCTGTTGGATGACTTGTGCTAATTCTCCTGGCTTTTCTGCAGAAGAGTGAAAAATATAGGCCCCTATGACCACTCGTTCTTATCTTAACAAAGTGGTAGATATTTTCTTTAAATTAAAAAACTATTTCACCCAGAAGATTATATCAATTTTAGGAAAAGTCAAACACGGGGCTTCATCTAGTTAATGGTGACCTTTTAAGACAGGGAGAGAAGAGACCACAGGGAGCTAGTACAGGTATTATCCACCATTTAATTCTTGGCTGACATTTCCCCTTCTTACTAAGTCACTTAATTTTCCCTATTATTTGGGTTGTCTCAGCCTATTAATGATCTAAGGCAGCCATGATTCTCTCTCAATTATATTTATTAAAACCAAGTGCAGCATCCTTTTCCATAGTTAATGAAGCCACACACCGAAAAGGATAACAGTCTACACAGATTGTATGTCTATGGCATTAACTGTTACTGAGCAACTAAAACTTTCACCTACCTCCCACCATTGCAGATTACTGAACAAGAATTCCTGAATTCTTATATTCCTTTCCCGAGCAAAAGCAAAAACAGTCCTATTGTTTTTGCTTCCAATAGCAAGACTCAGCTATGTTGCTGGTATAATGCAAGCCGCATTCTGGCCAGCCACATGCACACTGATTCAAGACTAAAACTCACTAGCTGATTTCCGCAGAACAGATACTGGCAGAGCAAATGACTCAAGAGGGCTTCACAGTGACCATTTGAAGAAAGGTAAATTCAGACAGGCTACCTGAGTGGGGCAGGCCACTGGACAAAGCTGTCAGTCTCAGGGAATCAAAACACACACAGTAAAAGAGAGGTTGAACATTGTATTAGTTACGAAAAAATTGAACCATTTTTATCTTCCAGATGCAGAAAGTAAAGTTTCCAGCTGTGTTCCTATAACCCATTCATGCCCACACACTAGTTTTAGTGTTATTTGGAGGTGAGAATACTGCTGTATTTTCCCAGACAGACAGAGACACACACATATACATGCAATGGATCTGGCTACATTGGAGCAAGCTGTATGTGAAAAGACAATCACCCAATGTAGTCAATGGATTGGCTCTTTGGCTATGCACATCTGCCTGGTTTGAGGCACAGTGGAGTCTTTTTAATGGTTGCCATCACTGTAGCACAAATTCTTTAAGTACATTTATTACCTTGCGCCATAGGCGATGCTGAGCTCATCCAGTACGCTACTGAGTTTCACCTGAAGTTCTTTGAGAACAGCACTAGCGTCAGGATCCAGCTGGAAAGAGGTTATGAGTAATGTTATTCTTCTGCATTCTTCTCACATGCAGTCTATTTCTCTGTTACAATTAATGGATTAGGCATTCCGTACATTTATTGTACTACACTACTAGAAAACAAATATGGAAACACCAACTAGAATAGGAAATGTTCAGTTAGCCTTAATGTCCAATTATTGTAGCACTAACAGTGCAGAATAAATTGTTCAAACGAAATAAGAAAGAATTACCTTACAAGAAAACAAAAGAGTATCATTAATAGGACTGGTATAGAACAGTTTACAAGATTATTAGAATTTCAGAAATCCCCTCAGCAAAGGTGATATATGCTAGCGATAACAAGAGGATCACATATGAAAAGGCCGACGGTGCTTGTTTTAATAACCAATTGTTTTTATATTTTTTGTACATAATACTCTTTTGTAGGTGGCATTTTTAAAATTTACATTGAAGGTGTTTCCACAGTGTGTCCACTAATGCAGCTTGGAGTAGAACATCTGGCAATGAGGACGATGGCTTGAGGACCACCCATGCTGCTTCTATTTACAGGACAAGAGGAGGGGAAATCTATTAACCTTTATTCCTTCATTGTATTCCTTAAAGCCACTAAGACACACTGGCCCAAAATAGCTTTCTCTCAAGCACAGAGCAATAAAACTCTGTGGGGGAATCAGGAAAAAGTGCTATTGTACCTTTAATACAGGTTCTTTCTCACCTTAGGGTGAAGTGAGGGAGCAGGAGAGAGAATTAATTGTACATTTACATCTCTTCCCAGGTACAGGGCTAGGAATCCATGCACAGACATTTTACCTGTAATGCATTCTTTTTCAAATCTCTATCAGAAATCATTTTAAATAATACTCTGAAATTAAAGAAAAGAACACCTAGATTTTTGTCTCCTCGAATCTTGAAATTTAGAAGAAAAATAGTTTGTGACCATCATAGGATACGACTGATTAAAAGAATGTCAGCATAGTTCATTTTAATATGAATTAATAACTGACTTCCTCTTCTTTGGTTAGTCTACATTAGAATGTGATTGAATAGTCTTTAGTGATAATTGTCACATATTGCACCCAATCCTGAAGTAATTCCATATGCAGAAGTCCCAATGATTTCATAGGCAACGTTGCATTTGGAGGAAATACATATTCATGCTTGTCTGTATTTGTATTTATTTTTTGTTTTATTTATGAATGGGTTCGTTACTCTAGTTCCTGAGTGCTTCAGAACACCTTTGTAAAATAGGTAAGCATTATTATCTGTATTTTAGAGGTGGGGAACCTATGGTACAGTGCAGTTAGGTGTCTTAACCAAGATCACACAGGACAGCAGTGACAGAGCACAGACAACAACCCAGATTTGCTGACTCCTAGAACTGTGTTAACCAAAAGACTACTCATCCTCTTCTTATAGCGAACGGGTGCTCAAAGCCAATCAATCATGTTATCTCTATATTTATTTTTTACAAGCACAGAAAATCAGAGATAAAAAAAAATTAACAAAAATCTGAGATAGTGAAAGAGTGGGGTTACTATATAGGCCACAGTCCAGCAAAGTCTGCACTTAACTATGAACACCAATAGTCCCACTGAGTAGGGCCTCCGGGGGACTAATGTGCTTAAAGTTAAGAAATACATACACGTTATCAATTTGATAATACAGCCAAGGGAATGTAAACAACAAAGAAGTTTGTGAGCTCAAACCAAAACCCTAGAAGCAAACACCACTGAAACTTGGTGAAGTTCAAGTGGACCTAGATCCAAACTTTGCAGTTGGTCTTCCCTCTGTAATAGGCTGAGCCAAAAGTCTGGATGAGGAAGCTTGGACTCAAACCTTGTGGCTTGAACCAATCTCAAACTTTTATAATCTGAGAAACTCATCAATGTCGCTCTGATATTTACCACTGGACTGTTCAGAGAGGTCTTTTACCTCTACTCTTCCTGTGGATGATGTTTTTCCCACAGTAAAACACAGTTTTACTGACAGTGCAAACTTCTTCCTTAATGATCTTTTTCCTTAGTAAGTATGGCTCGTAAAAACAAACTAATCTGATTGAATAATTCATAGTGGGAATCAATATTAGAGTTGGCTGAGTAATGCAAAGAATTTTCTGTGACTTGTTGCTCAATATATAGAAATGAACTTGATTAAGGCATTGCATCACCTTTGTTTTCACTTTTTACAAACATTTGAGTGATGGATCTATAACCACGGAAAAAAGATTTTAAGCACTTGCAAGTTGAATATTCACCCGGCCAATGGGAGCTGCGGGAAGCAGCGGCCAGCACGTCACTTCAGCCTGTGCTGCTTCCCACAGCTCCCATTGGCCAGGAAAGGAGAACTGCGGTCACTGGGAGCTGCGGGGGGTGGAGAGGCTGTGCCTGTGGACGGTCAACATAAACAAAATGTCTCTCAGCCTGCCAGTGGATTACCTTGATGGGCCGCGTGCCCAAGGTTGCCAACGCCTGTGACATACAGCAAATATTAAATTTGCACATGCATATAAGCATTCACATTGAATGTGGTATATTTTATATGGAACAGGATATGCTAGGTAGGCAGGGTTTTGAAAACCCCTTGCCAGAACCCTGGCATGCAAACAAAAAAGTTAGAAAAACAGCTTATCCCCCTCTTTGCAGCTAAAATCACAAAGCCTAGTGAAATTACTTTGAATGAGCGGTTGTTATGATAACCAATAATTACAGACAAATAAATGTAATGTACGTACTAAATTTATCTGGAACAGGACACTGGTTGGCCAAAATGGTTTTGCTGGTGCAACTGCTAACTTTTGACTCTGTACCAATCTTAGACTATTTAAAGAGTGTGTGCAAATTTTAAAATTCTTAGCAGATGTTCGTGCTTTCAAAGTGCAAGAAAAAGTTTGTGCAAAAACTTTGCAAAAATGGAGGTCATGGATAGAAAATCCAGCTTTCTGCATACTCACAGGCCATGCTTATCAGTGCAATGCCATTCAAAGGAGTGGAATATGAAGAGTTACACTCCTTGGCTGGATATATGTTATATATCTATAGGCATTTCAATGAGTTCAGGATTATAGGATTACTAAATTTGGAGGTACCATCAAATTATTTTAGTTTAATAACAGTGAATACTCCATGGGACAAAACAATAATCTAGGATGCAGCCAAGATGTGCATTTTTCACTCACTTTATCTCGGGCTCTTTGAATGCCAGTCAGGTCCCCAACATAAATTAGAGCGGCCCTCAGACAGATGGGATGCAAAATGACCCAGCCATGCTGCATTTACCCCAACCATGTCTACTGTTGTGTTCATGGGATTGTTGTGGATGTGGCTGTGGCCGAGCAGCCTCTTTGGGTTTGTCTACACAGCAAAGGAAAACCCGCGGCTGGCCTGTGCCAGCTGATTTGGGCTTGCAGGCCTTGGGCTGTTTCATTGCTGTTTAGACTTCCGGACTTGGGCTGGAGCCTCGACTCTAGGACCCTGTGGGATAGGAGGGTCCCAGAGTTTGGGCTCCAGTAGGAGGCGGCAGTCTACACAGCAGTGAAACAGCCCCACAAACTGAGCCCAGTGAGCCCGAGTTAGCTGGCATGGGCCAACCATGTAGACAATACCCTATGGCGCCACACTTTCAAAGGCTCCTCCTATGCACAGGGCTGATCCAGTGGCTGGCTAAGATGACTTTCAGGAAGTTTTGTACTGGGGGAGTGGTGTACAGCAGCCCAAGGTATATCAGCGCATCAGGTCATTTATCTTTTATGGATATGTCAATCCATTTGTTTGTTAACATGCAAAGCATGTTTGTTAACATGCACAGCATCACTAAAAAACCAAAGTAACTTAAATAACAACGTTCAGTGGAAATGGGAAGCAATTACAGTGCATAACTGTCATTTCCTTAACTGTTCTAAAACACTCAAGTCCACAGTGTGACTACATTTTGAGACAGTGGCACAATACTGACAATATAAAATCACAACAATCTTACAAGAGAGTTTTGTACTTATAAAAGGTCTATTATCTTTCCAGTACTTTCAACAAGTGGTACTGATGTGTGGTATATAACATTTGCTGTTTTTTAGGGAAGTTTTTATGTAGAGAATGTCTTCTAGCAAAGCCAGAGTGTTCTGAATTCATGGCATGGACAACCCGCAAAGCTCGTGCTGGTTTGGCATTATAGGACACTCTACACAATGTAATATTAATACCTGGTTCACACAGAGCACTTTTCATCAGTCAGTGTCAGAGCACTTCACAAAGCCTGTGTCTCATTCTACAGAAACTGAAACAGAGGCATGGAGAGATGAAGCGACTTAGCCAAGGTAACACTAGTGGAGTGACAGGTTTCAGAGTAACAGCCGTGTTAGTCTGTATTCGCAAAAAGAAAAGGAGTACTTGTGGCACCTTAGAGACTAACCAATTTATTCGAAAGCTCATTAATATAAAGTCTGCTGCAGTTTCCACGGTATGCATCCGATGAAGTGAGCTGTAGCTCACGAAAGCTCATGAGGGAGTGAGAGAACCTGGATTTGTGCAGGAAATGGCCCAACTTGATTATTATGCACATTGTGTAAAGAGTTGTCACTTTGGATGGGCTATCACCAGCAGGAGAGTGAATTTGTGTGGGGGGGTGGAGGGTGAGAAAACCTGGATTTGTGCTGGAAATGGCCTAACCTGATGATCACTTTAGATAAGCTATTACCAGCAGGACAGTGGGGTGGGAGGAGGTATTGTTTCATATTCTCTGTGTATATATAAAGTCTGCTGCAGTTTCCACGGTATGCATCCGATGAAGTGAGCTGTAGCTCACGAAAGCTCATGCTCAAATAAATTGGTTAGTCTCTAAGGTGCCACAAGTACTCCTTTTCTTTTTACTAGTGGAGTGGTAGAACCAGGAATAGAACCCACGTCTGCTTAGTCCTAGTCCAGTGTTCTATACCCTAAACCACACTGTCTCCTAACAGAGCAGTAACCAATCAGGCAACTTCTTTGCCCATACACACTGTTTTGCAGATGATCCCATAAATGCCCAGGCATAGGCACTAAGATACTATAGGGAGCGGTGTGGGATAAGAACACAGACAGAGTTTTATAAAACCCATGCAAGTTTTTCTTGTACTAATGTTACTTGTACTAACATTTTAAGAAGATTGACTCCTACACTTTCAGAGTTGCATAGACTTCAGCTGCTATCAAATGATTGATTTCAAGGGTCAAAGTCATCTCTGGAGTAACTTTGTTTACCCCTGATGTCATCCTCCCTTGAGTTCAACAATCTGAGTGTAAGAAAACAATCAGAACTAAACACTAAAGTGAGGGAAGTGAGTGACTGAATCCTGGGCAGTTCTGAAATTTACAAGTTTGAATGCAGACAGGACTATAACAGCAAAACCTGGTGGATCGAACACCTTTTGACATAGATCATCCACCACATTCAGAGGATATTGGATAAGGAGTGGTGGATATCCAAATATCAGGTATCTGGTGTAGGTTTTTATTCTTTATCAGATGATGAAGTGTGAAGTGTGGTCTGATGTGCTGCTGACAGTTTCATGGAGATGGAAATGAAGTCTAATGATTATCCCCCTTTTAAGGAAAAGAGTAAATTATTGGTAGAACAGACTGTCAGAGAGAGAAACAAAATGACCAGTGAGCCTTAACTTTTCAAATCCATTTAAAAAATGGAACATGAGTGCATGACCCATTCATTCCTCAACTGCTTGGTTCCATTCACAGTCCTATGCAGTGTGTGGGCTGGATCCTGAAAGAAATCTGTAATCTGATTACTTGTTAAGTGTCGTGGCCTCATTACCATACACATTTTGTATCAGCCATGGGAATGGCTGTTAACAGGTTAACTTCAAACACTTTTTTTCTACCAATTCTTAATTTACATAATAGTCCCATCTTGATAAATATTTCTGCCTTGTTAACGCCTTCTTAAATAATAGTTATTTTTTACCCAAAACAGAACACAGTTACTTAAAATTAGTTGGCACATTAATTCAAGATTATTAAATATATCATTAGTGGTTGGACTATTTCTGAATGTTAAATATAGGCAGAATAAATTTGCAGAACAACTAAAAAATTCAAGAAATATTTGTACATCTTTATTTGATTTCAAGATACTACCCGCCTAAAACTGATACAAAATTTTAAAATCTCCAAAGCTTGGAAATGTGTCAAAGAGCCTGTGAATTCTGCATGGCTGCTTTCTACATAATGGGTTAGCTATTCCCATCTGAAATTTAACCTGAACCAACATGTGCTAGTAAGGAGACAACACTGTTACTTGTAAATTTGCTAGAGTTTGCACAGGAAAGTGCAGGATGCAGACAAAAGAAACATCACTGAACTGGTCCTGACTGAAAGAAATCCAGCCAGACTGCTGTAAGCGTGTGGTGGGAGAAAGCTTTTTGCTTTAAATACACTGAGCTTGTTAAGTTAGGAATTAGCTTGCATTTTACCTTTTATTTCTTTGTAACCAATTTTGACCTTTATGCCTCATTACTTATAATCACTTAAAATCTAGATTTCTGTAGTTAATAAACTTGTTTTATCTAAGCCAGTGTCTTTGAATTGAAGTGTTTGGGGAACTCCATTTGAGATAACAAGGTTTGTGCTATACAAGACACAAACTTCTGAAGGAAAGTCTGGGACTGTGATTTTGCTGGTGTTGCTTTGTAGTATAATGCAAGGGTGGTAGGCTGGCTGGCTGAAGCACTCTTGCAGTATATCTGGGGGTAACTGACATGCTGAACACTATGTGTGAACAGACCAGGAGTGGCTGCTCTCACAGTGGAGCAGTGTAAAAGGCACCCCAGGTTAGAGAACCGAAAGGACATAGCTATCTAATAGCCCAGATTGTACCCTGGATAACGTGACAAGGTGCTAAAACAAACTATCCTACATATGTGGTTTCTTACATCTGTCTATTGTATTGATAAAAAAATTTGTGCTTCTGTTCCCATTCTCCTACCCCTTTTTTCCCACTGTGACAGATTAATCTTGTTTTGATTAGGGAGCATCTTTTATTTTTCAATACCCTTCTCGGTAGGCTAATTTGTATTTCTGCAATACAGATATGTATATTGTTCTGACAATTTTATGTTAATGGCTAGTGGCTCAGTGCCTATTTGTCTTTGTTTATGGAGCTCCCTGCCCTGTCATTCCCAACAGTCCTGCTTTGAATGTGGAGATTGTTGTTTTATTATAGGGTTTTCATTGCACCATTTGACAGGCAAACTGTCAAGGTTGAACACTCTTTCATGATGTAGACTTGAAGAGATTAACAGCTTTCAATTTTGTATAACATTAGTTTTGCTTTAACCAATACAAGGTTTTGTTTTCTGCTGAAAATTGTATCTGTCTTGTTGTGCCTTCCATGAGCTCAATGGGAAACTATTTTAACCTTGCTAGGAAACCACCGACAGGCTTTATTGCTTTGTTTCTTTGTATGTACTAGTTCAATAAGGCAAACTGGCCAGTAAAGTTTGTTCTTGGAATGTCTAGGGGATTCAGAATTCTAATTCGAGGGGAAACGTTTTAGTGACACTTCAAAAAGGAAAAAAGTTGAACATGAATGCACTTTCCTTCCAGAAATTCACTTGACAGGAAAACGTAACATTGAACACGGGCTATGCAGGCGAAGTATTTTATGCTTCACTTCATCACTGAGGGCAAAATCTTGAGTTCTTTATTCATTCCTTACTCCGGGTAAACTCCCTAAACTGAACAAGGACTTGACCTGAAATTCACCCCAAGGCCTAATTTAAGACCTTAATTCGGGATTTAAAGGTGACCTGCAAAGGGTTGTGTGAAAATTGGGCTTGTGCCCTTTCTTACTACTTTATGGTATATAAGGAGAACAGAACTGTTTAAAGTTGTTGGTTTTTTTTAATTGTTTGTGTTTTCTCTTAGAGATAATAGGAATGTCAAATCTGGTCTTCCCTGATTTTGCTAGAGAACCTGTAGGAGGTTTCAGTGATGTCTATAAGCTTAATACCGTTAATTGATGGGCTGAGCATGTGGACTCTCTAATAAACCCTTCCTTTATCCAAAATGTTAGTTAGTCTTTTAGGCTGAGTAGGTCTTATGAAACACATTTTAAACAGATACTAAAAATCCTCTCCCCTCTCAATTGCTCAACTTTCTTTCTATTGGCTCTTGCAATGGCACCATTTCATTAGTTCTACAGTCATGAAGAATAATAATCTAATAATGTTCAGTCTTAATGGCATGTTTAGCATGTTTTTAGACATGAGAATGACTTGGCCATTTACAAGATTTGAAATGGACTGGTGACCATTTATCTAATAACTCCTGTGCATGGAAATCAACCTAACTTCTCCTAACATATAGCTATGGATACTAATAATTAGTTGCTTTTCACAATCTAGCTTTGAATGTTTAACAACATTACTGTTTAAATAATCTTTATCCCTAAGGAAAACACTCCAGTAGCAAATTACAGTACTTGAAGAATGTGCAACTAATAATCTACAGTGGAGATGCTCATTGTTGTTATTATTTGTAGTGCAGTACTGCCCAAAGGCCCCATTAATGGAAACTGCTAAGAGCACAGTTCCTAAATGTTATCATCTCAGGAGACAGCATCCATTTAAGCATGCACTTTGCGCATCACCACCATAGTTGTTTCATTTTCCCTCTTACTGGGTATGTCTATATATTCTGTCTCCCAGGAGAATCTCCTTGGCCTATTTCCCGCCACACTTGGATGTAGCTCCACTTCAAAAATCTCAAGCATTCTAAGGGAGAACCATAAAAGTTAGAGGCCACATCAACCATTCCTGCAAGAAACTCATGAAAAAGGGACACAGGAGTCAGGAAAAGCTGTGGGTTTCCCATCACTTAGTTTTCAGAGAATCATTTCCGTCAGGTGAGAAGGTCTTTAAGGGGCACTGACTGGTTACTGGAAGGCCAAACAGGATCTGTAGCAAGACCTGATAACTTTAGAATCAGGGAGGGGCAAAAGAGGAGCTGGTACATCTGTACTAACCCCATCCAGAGGGTCATCTGCATGAGTTAATGCCTCTTTAGGTAATATGGACGCTGTAGGGGTGGGTGCTGTGGATGATCATAGAATCATAGAATATCAGGGTTGGAAGGGACCTCAGGAGGTCATCTAGTCCAACCCCCTGCTCAAAGCAGGACCAATCCCCAATTAAATCATCCCAGCTAGGGCTTTGTCAAGTCTGACCTTAAAAACTTCCAAGGAAGGAGATTCTACCACCTCCCTAGGTAACGCATTCCAGTGTTTCACCACCCTCCTAGTGAAAAAGTTTTTCCTAATATCCAACCTAAACCTCCCCCACTGCAACTTGAGACCATTACTCCTTGTCCTGTCCTCTTCTACCACTGAGAATAGTCTAGAACCATCCTGTCTGGAACCACCTCTCAGGTAGTTGAAAGCAGCTATCAAATCCCCCCTCATTCGTCTCTTCTGCAGACTAAACAATCCCAGTTCCCTCAGCCTCTCCTCATAAGTCATGTGTTCCAGACCCCTAATCATTTTTGTTGCCCTTCGCTGGACTCTCTCCAATTTATCCACATCCTTCTTGTAGTGTGGGGCCCAAAACTGGACACAGTACTCCAGATGAGGCCTCACCAACGTCGAATAGAGGGGAACGATCATGTCCCTCGATCTGCTCGCTGTGCCCCTACCTATACATCCCAAAATGCCATTGGCCTTCTTGGCAACAAGGGCACACTGTTGACTCATATCCAGCTTCTCGTCCACTGTCACCCCTAGGTCCTTTTCCGCAGAACTGCTGCCTAGCCATTCGGTCCCTAGTCTGTAGCTGTGCATTGAGTTCTTCCATCCTAAGTGCAGGACCCTGCACTTATCCTTATTGAACCTCATCATATTTCTTTTGGCCCAATCCTCTAATTTGTTTAGGTCCCTCTGTATCCTATCCCTGCCCTCCAGCGTATCTACCACTCCTCCCAGTTTAGTATCATCCGCAAATTTGCTGAGAGTGCAATCCATACCATCCTCCAGATCATTTATGAAGATATTGAACAAAACCGGCCCCAGGACCAACCCCTGGGGCACTCCACTTGACACCGGCTGCCAACTAGACATGGAGCCATTGATCACTACCTGTTGAGCCCGACAATCTAGCCAACTTTCTACCCACCTTATAGTGCATTCATCCAGCCCATACTTTAACTTGCTGACAAGAATACTGTGGGAGACCGTGTCAAAAGCTTTGCTAAAGTCAAGAAACAATACATCCACTGCTTTCCCTTCATCCACAGAACCAGTAATCTCATCATAGAAGGCGATTAGATTAGTCAGGCATGACCTTCCCTTGGTGAATCCATGCTGACTGTTCCTGATCACTTTCCTCTCATGTAAGTGCTTCAGGATTGATTTCTTGAGGACCTGCTCCATGATTTTTCCGGGGACTGAGGTGAGGCTGACTCGCCTGTAGTTCCCAGGATCCTCCTTCTTCCCTTTTTTAAAGATTGGCACTACATTAGCCTTTTTCCAGTCATCTGGGACTTCCCCCGTTCGCCATGAGTTTTCAAAGATAATGGCCAATGGCTCTGCAATCACAGCCGCCAATTCCTTTAGCACTCTTGGATGCAACTCGTCCGGCCCCATGGACTTGTGCACGTCCAGCTTTTCTAAATAGTCCCTAACCACCTCTTTCTCCACAGAGGGCTGGCCATCTACTCCCCATGTTGTGATGCCCAGTGCAGCAGTCTGGGAGCTGTCCTTGTTAGTGAAGACAGAGGCAAAAAAAGCATTGAGCACATTAGCTTTTTCCACTTCCTCTGTCACTAGGTTGCCTTCCTCATTCAGTAAGGGACCCACACTTTCCTTGGCTTTCTTCTTGTTGCCAACATAGCTGAAGAAACCCTTCTTGTTACTCTTGACATCTCTTGCTAGCTGCAGCTCCAGGTGCGATTTGGCCTTCCTGATTTCATTCCTACATGCCCGAGCAATATTTTTATACTCTTCCCTGGTCATATGTCCAACCTTCCACTTCTTGTGAGCTTCTTTTTTATGTTTAAGATCTGCTAGGATTTCACCGTTAAGCCAAGCTGGTCGCCTGCCATATTTACTATTCTTTCGACTCATCGGGATGGTTTGTCCCTGTAACCTCAATAGGGATTCCTTGAAATACAGCCAGCTCTCCTGGACTCCTTTCCCCTTCATGTTAGTCCCCTAGGGGATCCTACCCATCCGTTCCCTGAGGGAGTCGAAGTCTGCTTTTCTGAAGTCCAGGGTTCGTATCCTGCTGCTTACCTTTCTTCCCTGTGTCAGGATCCTGAACTCAACCAACTCATGGTCACTGCCTCCCAGATTCCCGTCCACTTTTGCTTCCCCCACTAATTCTTCCCTGTTTGTGAGCAGCAGGTCAAGAAAAGCTCCCCCCCAGTTGGTTCGTCTAGCACTTGCACCAGGAAATTGTCCCCTACGCTTTCCAAAAACTTCCTGGATTGTCTATGCACCGCTGTATTGCTCTCCCAGCAGATATCAGGAAAATTAAAGTCACCCATGAGAACCAGGGAGTGCGATCTAGTAGCTTCTGCGAGTTGCCGGAAGAAAGCCTCATCCACCTCATCCCCCTGGTCCGGAGGTCTACAGCAGACTCCCACCACTACATCACTCTTGTTGCTCACACTTCTAAACTTAATCCAGAGACACTCAGGTTTTTCTGCAGTTTTGTACCAGAGCTCTGAGCAGTCATACTGCTCCCTTACATACAGTGCTACTCCCCCACCTTTTCTGCCCTGCCTGTCCTTCCTGAACAGTTTATAACCATCCATGACAGTACTCCAGTCATGTGAGTTATCCCACCAAGTCTCTGTTATTCCAATCACGTCATAATTCCTTGATGGCTGGTCTCCTGTTCCACTCCCTTCCATATTAGCCCTGCCCCTAAAACAGCTCTAATGGAGGGAATTCTGTGGGGCTCCACAGAGAAGAGAATGATTCCTTGGAGACATGCGCCTTCCCTCTCTCCTCCAGGAGAGATCAGTTGAATCTCAGTTCCTTCTGTTCACAGTCTGGGCCAGAATTAATTATTATTATGGAGTCCATACTAAGTCAACACCCAAACCTTAGTGTGATCTACCACCATCACTCAGGGGTGTGAAAAAAAGATGTGTGCTAGACGGTTATAAATGTCTTCAAAACATATTTTTTTTTAGAACAGAACATATTTTTTAGGTAAACAGTTCTCTTGGGGCAGATCTAACCAGGCAAACTGAACAATGAAAGAATCCTGCTATACTGAAAGTGAAAACCATTTACTGTGCTGGCAAATGTAAACTCAGTTGTGGCTGTTTCTGCCCAAATTGCTGTTCCCGTTCCACCTTGCCCACATGTACTGAGAATGCATCTCAGTGCTTTCTTACAGACCAAAAGACCCTGCTCTGAGCAGATAATAAACGTGTGACTTTTGAAAAGGTGAATTTGGACACATTCCCAGTACATGCGGTACATCTGCCTGTCTAATTTATGCCTCAGAAGATGAGCCTGAATAAGGCAGCAGTGAAGATGATGATTAAACAACTTGAGAGGAAGTTACTCTCCCCTTCTCTGAAAGAACTGTGGGTAAATTCTGGCCAGCCTTGAAAATACTAAATTAAACCAGTGAGCCAAAAATACACATCTACATATTCCATTCCACAGCCCATATCAGCACCCAGTGACTCAGAAGACTTATTCTAACTGCTCTCTCTTCCTGCAGTCTTAGCAGATGGTCCCTTGGCAGTGGAACTAGCGTGGTTTCCAGTATATATGAATGGAGCCAGAAGGGCCCATGGTGCTTGCGCCTTCATGGGGAGGAATGCATGGATTCTTTGGTGCTTGCTTTTTTTGGGCAGAGGCCAGCATATTGAACATGGAGCACTTCTTCAGCCATTTCTCCTCTGCCCATCTGCTTATTTATTTGGATTGTTACTGGGCTGAGAACCTTGCCTGGGAAAATCTGTACATGCTTTTCTGCACTGGTGGAGCCACATCAGTGGTAGGAGCAGTGAAGGGCATAGCGTAGACAGGGCATTGCCAGTATCAGCACCATGCGACATGGGCTACCACAACTTCTACCATGACTGGTACAGAAATATGTTTATGAAGTTACCCATGGATGGAAGACACATCCTAATAATTTGGCTCCCTTTTTCATATAATTGCAGTTTACATATGAACTAAACTAATAGCAGTTCCATGAGGCCACTGCTGAACCCACACTTTGTATATCCAGAGGACTCAACTAGCCATTTAATACTAGCCTGACTCTATTACTTGTTCTGCATAAACTGAACGTTTGGGCAGTAAATGCAAACATAAACCCTCTGCATTCTCCATTCCCAAACCCAGACTCTCTCATTCAGTACAGAAAGACGTACCTGAACACCATTACAGGGGCAGTAGGATAACAAACTTGCTTCACAAATGGGCAGGTTTTTTCCAAGCTATATTTGATAACACTGAGTACAGCTGAGCTGAGCTGAAGCTGTCTGGCAGTTTATTGCATTCATAGTGAGCAACAAAAACATCTTGCTTCTCTAACGCAAATACAACTGACTTATAAAATAAATTGTTAGGCCCCTGAGCTAGGCACCATTATTTGAATCAGCTCTCTCAGATAAAATATTTTCCTTTTCTAAAAGATTACTTGATTTAAAAGCAATGATGGAAGAAAAACCTATTTTGATCACCTACCAAACGTACTTGTTCCCCTTACTTTGCGCGCACATGAGTATTTAGAGCAGGAATTAGGAACGTTATTAGGTTCTGAGAGTTACCTTGGTAAAGCCATTTTCTTTCTCTGGTAATTAGTGGACCAGCTAGTCTAAGCCCATAGAGACACAACATCATCAGTCAACGTATTAAAATTCTTGTACGGAACAACAACTTCAAAAAGCTTAGTGTTCCACTCTGACTATAATATGGGCCCAATCCTGCATGCCCTCTCTTGTAAGCATAACTCTTATTTACTTTAGTGGGTGCAGTGCATGTGGAACATGAGTAATTTGTCACAGGCAGGGAAAAGTATATCATATTAAGTAGAAGTATAAACAGAAACATTTAGTTCTAGAGTCTTTAATTCCACTTGTCCTGGAAGGAAGTTTTTTTTTAAAAAAACAAGAAGGCAGTGAACTTTACTGGAATTCACCCCACAAGGCAGTGGTCATTTTAAAGCTCCAGCATTGAGTTTAGTAAATTGAATTTGGGCTGTCTGAATGTTGGCACCATAAAAACATATCCCATTTCAATGTACAATTCTGGATTTATTTCAGTGCATCCATCTCCTCTAGGGATACCATTTTAAAAGCTCCAAATGAAGTGTGAGTAACACGACTCACTTTGTGCAGCTGAAATCTCCTGTGGATATGTCTATCCTGCAATTGGAGGTGTGACTGCAGCTAGTTTTGGCACACTCATGCTAGCTTTAGCTAGCATGGCTGAAAATAGCAGTAAAGATGCAGCAGGGCAGGCTTCCACATGGGCTGTGCAAGCCCACCTGGAACCCAGGGTACACACTCACATCCATAGCCGACAACAGGGTCTGTGCCACATCATCACTCCAATTTTTAGCTATGCTAGTTAGAGTCAAGCTCACAATCATGCCTCCAATTACAGTGTATTCAGGTTGAAATTCGCCCCTGTGCAGAGGGCTAGCATATGTGTATAGGCTATCCACTTGGTGCTGAGGGCACTTTGTGGGCCTTGGCATGGACTGGATTTCACACACAATGAACTGAAAATATACCCCAAAGGTAAATATCCTAAAGGTTGGCCTTACTGAGTATAAGAGGTTTATATAAATAGACATCTCTTCCACAAACTTCCAAAATAGGATTTTTAATGTGTTAAAGAACTTTAGTTCTCTAGCTTATAGAAATTTTAATTTTCTCCTCCTCAGCTGTGGAATCTATTTACGACTCTACAGTAATAAACATTCCTTTAAATGCCCTATGTATTCTAGTTTCTGTACTTAGCAGGTTAATTGGAGCATTACTGAATGCCTCACTCTATTTTGGACTTGCCAATGTGGGAAAAGCCTTTGTGTCCACAGAACTTTCAGTGCTATAGTCTCATTAGGCATTTTCTTTTTGTTTATTACATTCATACTTTACTTCCTTTCTGTGTTTTTCTTTAATGCGGCTCCAACTGCAGAAAATCATACTAGTAACGTGAACAGTAGTGTTTCTTTTTGTTAATATCACTGACAGAAGCGGTTTGGGGTAGCGCAAATCTAAATTTGTTTCTTTCAGAGATTACAGCTCTCACCATTCACTATATTTAACAGGTCCATCCATCTTTATAGTGAGGAAGGAACACATGCTCCATGCCTGTATCACCCAACAATAGCCAAACTAGTCCCCTTCATTCTTCATCCAAATGAGTAACACAACATAAACAGAGAGGAGTACACTATAATTTTTCTATTCTTATCAATTTCTTTTCTCTCTTTGGATGAAATGCACCTATGCACATTCTTAGCCCCCAGCTGTGCAAGGAGAGCCAACCATGCGGGCAGGTGTCTATCTGCATGGTTTTCTTTGCATGTTCAGGTCCCACTTACATCCTCAAAATGGATGTTAAGTGGGATTTAGTGGTGCATGGGGTTTGAGGTGACAAAGGGGTGAGTTCTGGAATACAGAGCAGTGTTTCTGAACTGGTAGGTAATGACCCCTGGGGGGTTACAAACTAATCAGGGACTGGGGTTTGCTAGGCATTGGACATTTTATTACAATTTAAAGCAAAGAAAATCTCACTACCCCGGTGCCCTTACCCTTCAAGGTCAAGTACTCTCTATCATCCACTGGAAACACAGACACAAATAAATTATATAGGGTTATTTTTACTCTTACGTTTATAGTTGCACTTTTTTTTTTAACTTCAGCTGAGGCAATGCCAACCCAAAAATATGAAAAATACAGACATAGAGTACATCCCTCCATCTTAACACTCACATCTTATATGTGGGAAGTGGGAAACTGAATCTGAATCCCCCTGGACTTTGTGGAAGTTCAGATCAGTGTCCAAACTTCTTAGCAATGAGGGATGTAAGTTGTACAGATAGTAAACAATACATGGCAGATGTTAGTCACTTCACTCAATGTACTACAGGATAAGTACAAGAAAGAATCCGAATAGAACAGAACAGAATGACAAGTCATTATTAATCTTGTTTTGCATTTACTTCAGTGGGAGTTTTCCTGATTAAGCACTGAATAAAAACTGAGTAAGGGATATTTGTCCCATTTTATTTAAATATGTTAAAAATAAAGAATAAATATCACTGTAACACTCAGTGCCGTAACTAGTGCCCAGGGCAAGCAAATATATTTGAGCCCCCTAGTTTTTTCTCCCGCCACCATGGCTTTGCGCCCTGGTAACACTATGAACGTATTTTAAGCCATCTTCTCTTGCACATTAAGTTGTATGCAAAATAATACAAGACAAGTATATTTTTAAGGACTGTCATCATGTTTATTTCATTCATGCAGTATCACAGGTAAATCTACACATGTTCCTATAAAAGAGTAACCCCCAGGCAATTCCTTAGCCAAAACTTGGCCCAAACAATTTACTTTTAATAATGAAAACACCACAGTTCTAAGTCGAATGATGATTAATGGTTTACCATTGAATGTGTTATGTTCCTGTCTGATATGTGTTTTGTCTAACAGTCTGTATTTTCCTTTGTGATATAACATTAATGATAACTCATTTTATCCCAAATCAGGGCTTGCAGATCCTTGCTGAGTTTCAAGGAAACAAGATTTAGAAGCAGCACTGTAACTTAAATTGGACTTTTCTGCTCTATTCAAATATTTATCTAGGCTATGAGAGCATTGATACGGCAATTAATTTCTCAGTGTGTCAACCCTCATTTCTCATTTACTATATAACTTAATATTCAAGTAATAGAGATGGGGGTTCATAACTTACACAGACTATTTTCAGTGTTTTATGGTGTTTGAGACTAGTAACGCTATCAGAAACATAGAGGAGTTCTATAGAGAAATAATCTTACTGGTGCAATTCAAACACATGAGTAAAATGGATGAATCCTATATAAAGTAGTGTAATAGGAAATAAACATTGTTAGGTGGGCGAGTGTACTTTGTGAGTGCATTTGTTTTCAAGATGAGTAGTACAGGATGACTCAGGAGACCAGTAACAGAATTTTGGAGTCTTTCGGATTTAGGTCACTGGGTCAGAATGGGAACTAGATTGCGATTGTTGTAAATCTGCAGTAACTCTAGATTTTAGGCTGCGATCAGAATCTGACGATGGGTTATTAGTTACAGAAAGTCACTGAGGTTCGAAGGCAATTTGGTGCCTGATATGAAATATGCTGTTAGTCTCAGTTCTTAGAGAAGAAATGCCAGACTGGATCAGACCTGAGGTCCATTTAGTCCAGTATCCTGTCTCTGATAGTGGCTAGAACCAGCTATTTCACAGAGTGGCTAGGACCAGGTATTTCACAGGAAGATGTAAGAATCTTACAATACATCGATATGGGATAATCTTCCCCACACATTAGGTCTCCTAATCCACTATCGTTAGCAACTGGTTTAGGCCCTGAAACATGAGGTTTAATATCCTGTTAATAATTTTGTTAGCATTAACTATTATAGCTCTGGATATTCTTCTTAGCCATATAAATATCCAATCCCCTTTGGAATCTTGCTAAATTCTTGGCCACAACACCACCAGGAGGCAATGAGCAGCACCGTCTAATTATGCATTATATAAAAATGTATATCCTTTTATTAGTTTGGATTTGCTACCTTTTAATTTCATTGACTGTCCTCTTGCTATTGTGGGAGAACGGAAGTTTCCTATCTACCTTCTCCAGACCATTCATTATTGAATATATTTTTATCATGATTTGTATAGTTTCTATGGTAACAATTTCAGTTTTTCCAACCTCCCTTCATATGCTTCCAATCATTCTGGCACTAATATGCATCCTTACTGGGCATCATGGACACCAGAGATTGAATGGCCATGGTGGTTCTCATCCATAGAGACAGGTTAGAGTCAAGGAATATCGGTGCAGCAGTATGGAGAAATTTATGCTAGTACTGTGGGTGTCCTGGGAATAGAGAACTTTGGAGTCCTGAAAGACTTTCACAGGTATTAAGTTCACTTAAAAATATAGTAAGTGAAATAAAATACTGTTATTTTATATATTATTTATTATTTGTATTACCACAATGCCTAAGAGACCTAGTCATGGATCAGCACCCTATTGTGTTAGGCACCTTGTAAATGGAACAAAATGACAGTTCTGTTCCAGATAGCTTAGAGGATAAGAGACAACAGATTGGCACAGACAGACCAACAGGGAACACATGCTGTACACACCTCTTGCATATCCATCTACTCCTGTAATGCAGTTTTTGATCTTTTTTAAAATCACATGGAACTTTCCGAGAAAAAGATAATATAATTTCTTAGGGAGTTCCCCCCCCTCCCCATTTCAGACATGAGCCAATTTTGGAGGGAAAACAGGATAACTTTTAAGTCATAAAGGAATGAGGTTTAAAAAAATCCAGTTAGAAACATTTCAGCAATTGCTGTCTACAAACATTAATTATCAGGAGAAAAGAATGTAGCTCTCTGCCACTACTTACACTTCTCTACCCTTTTGTCCTCAACAGCTCCTCATTCCCCTTCCAAATTCTTAGTCCCCTCTTACCAACACAAATCCATTCCACTTTTTCTTGGCCTCCTTCCCCTTCCCTCTGGTGATTTCTGCCCTCCCTTTTTGGACCATCCTTTTAATTTCTTGCAACTTTCCTTGTTACCACCTCCAGCCCTTCCATCCAAACCTGACACTCCATCCTACCCTCTTCCTGCTGGAATTCACACACTATCTCAAAAAAGATCATTGCCATCCACTACCTTTCCATATCTTGCTGTATCTATCTCCTGGCACAATGATTAGGTAAAGGGCTAGCGGGAATAGTTGGGTTTTTTTTTTTTTTAAATAAACTGATTGTATGCTTATCTCCTTTATAAGATACTTCTCCTCTGAGATTTTTCTTTGGGGCAAGGACTGTGTCTAATGTCTCATTTGGAAAGCACCTACCCCATTCCGGGGAGCATCATCATGCAGATGATAATAATGAACATCTGAGTGAATAGTGGATCCTGTGCATCTGATTTTTAATGTCAACACAGAGCTGCACAGTTAACCTATGGCTGCGTAATGAAGCAACAATACACAAATTAAACAATAATAATTCAGATAACACCCAGCAGATTTTTGTTTTCTAGTAAGAATCTGGCTGATACACTTTTAGCACCCTTTATAATGAAGCATTGACAAAAATATTGCAGCTCTTCATTTCCAACTCCTTAAATAGAGAGAAAAATCTCTTAAAATATGTAGAGATATGTAGAATCAGTAACAGCTATGAAATATGTAGAATTAGTAACAGCTATACAGAGGTTGCTGCTTTAGGAGGAATATTAGAGATGTACTTGAGTGGGAACAGAACATTCACCATCCCTATTTGTTCATGGGAAATCGGAAGAGTTCCACTTTTACACAGCTGAGCTGATTACATTTTACTGCCCATTTAACAAAAAAGATACCAACAATAAATCCACAGTATTTCTATAAATGTTTGACGTGCCTCCCCGTCCTTCAGTTTTAGCCGGTACATCAGCCTACCATTGCTATTGTACATTGACTCTGATTTTATCAGATGCAAAAATTTGCAGAAATGTTTTTGATGCGGGACCCCTCAAAGCGCTAAATGAATGAATGGCAAATAATGTACTTTGGGCCTAATTCTAAAAGGTGATGAGTTTTCTTAATTATCACTGACTTCAGTATCATGGGAGGTACTCTGAAACTGGCAAGATTGGCTCCTTAAAATATTATGATTTATACAGTTCCTAAAGAGATGAAGTATTAATATACAGCTGGAAATTGATAAAAAAAACCTGCATTTCATTCCAATTACGTATATGTAATTACCAATAACATGATCATTGCTAAGGCAATTGGATTTTGAGTACCTCACTCAAATCTTGAGGTCGTCTTTATTCAAGGAAGAAAACAAGTTTTACAAAGCAACTTCATTTTCACAGAGCAAATCATTATTTGAAGCTTGATTATTTGACCTGTAGCTTGGGATATGCCACATCATATTGTGTCAGTAACATCTTAAACAGATATGAAGCTTTTAAAGATAGCCTGCATGTTGCACAAAAGTTGCACATTTATACTGTAAATCATTTCTTTAGTGTTCTTTAAGAAGAATTAGATTTATGTCTTCAGACCTTTGTTTTAGCTAAAGAAACATATCACAATAAAATTAGAAGTGAAGAGCATTTTAAGGTTCACAATTGTCCGGGGTGGGTGGTGGGCATTGACTTCCCCTTTCATGTTATTCTAATAAAAATCAGGCTTTAAAATGTTTCTTGTATCAGTGTATAGTGATTCACACTGAACATAACGGTTTGAAAAAGAATACATTAATATCTATTTAATTAGTAACATCAACACTTTCCAGATGGAAGGTCTGTTCTGGGTGGAAGATCTGTAAACCTTACTTGTGTGACTAATCAATTACTTCAAAGGAGCTACTTGACAACCTGTTTCACCAAAGCACCTCTGTATGTGGTTATGTCCCATTAAAGTCAATGGGACTTAAAGACATGCTTAAAATTAAGCACATGCTTTTCTGCGTACGAATGACTGCTGGAATGCTGCTTGAGGGGATTAGAATTACTCATTTGAATGAGATTTGCAAGTTTGGGACTTTAGGTATTGAAAGTGCATTGAAAAGAATATATTTTACAACCTTCTTGTGATTTATGGAATACTTTACACTATTTGCATATTGAAAGATTTAATGCAGAGTGTAAACTGAGTGCCAAAGCATAGTAGTTAGCATTATAGGGAATTATTAAATGCAAACATGGAAATTAGTCGGAAACTGTTCTTAGCCTTAGGAAACATAGTCAGGTATAATAAAAGATGCTTACTATCACAAACCTCATAAGAGAATCGCTCTCCTTCTTTCTTCTGCTCAGTGGATTGCAAGTCAAAGGCATTGGACAAAGACATGACACATTACAGACAAAGCACAAGGCACATTTTCTACAGAATGTTGTAGATGCAAACAAAACAAACTGGTACATAAAAAAACAAAACAAAATATATACCAGTACGAACATTCAAATCAAGCGGGCACTACAGAATGCAATATAAAACATCCAATATTGGTTGAACTTTACAGATCATTAGCATGTTTCTATGAAAATGCATTACTTGTTTCCCCAGACATTCCCAGTGCATTATATAGTTCTCACATGGCATTGCTTTTAAATAAAATATTATATTTTTTCAAACTCTGTAATATGTCTTATTTTTACATTTTGATTTTCTTGGCAAGCAGAAGCAAAGGCTATGGATAGGTTGCGAACATACCGCTAATGATCTCTAAGTAGCTGTGCAGTGAACGCAGGGAATTAAAACCACCTACCTCTTTTCCTCCCATAGACTCAAACATTTTCTCAAGCTGGACTCGCAACTGCTGGATATTGTTCATCAAGATACAGGGCTATAAATAAAGTATAGCATGTGTTGTTATATGAACAAACAGATACAAACAAACTAAAACATAACAGTTGAGAATGGCCAAAAGGAAGAAGTATAAGTAAAGCGATTCAAGATTGCAATATCTGGTTCTTTTTTGCTGGAAATCCATCTTCCTATTCCAGCATAAAACTGATACATTTATGTACTACAATGAAGTTAACATTTGAGATCTCAGCATATGAATAAATCAGGCAATTCTATAACAAACTAAATTATTCCACAGGTGCACAATTTTGCATTCCTTTAAAAGTGCTTTAATAATCTAAGCAATATTAGTCGCATAAACATGCCTTCATATTTTATTTTTAAAATACTATTGTTTAAACTTTTCACGTAAGCTATTGTCTTTTTTAAACTGTATGCCAAAGACTGAGGGAATCGCACTGCAAAAGATAGCAACTGCCAGATACAGAGATTAAATTAAACGGATTCTACTATGGAGGCTTTGTAAATTCGTATGGCTTTATTTACTACTTTGTAATATAAAAAAAATCTTGATAATAGAATTCTGTTTTGGCAGGATTACTGTTCCAGTGCATCTGCACATTACATTCAAATCTGCAAGAAATGAATTTCTATAATGCATCTATACTTAAACCTCACAAGAAGAAGACGGGTGCTAACAGCAACCCACATACATTTAAAACCCTTTTAGTCTGTGATGCAGCTCACTGTTGGCTGAAACATGGTTTGAGTAGACTAGGGTTCAGAAGAGCATTTAAATAATTCAGCAGCCTACTCTATAAAATCTAAGGGAACTCAAGGTCAAAAAGAAAAAGGAAACTGGAGAATAAAATAGAAGATCCTTATTTAGTATTCTTAACCCTTTCATCACTCAGCCTCAATAAAGTACAGTAAATTTTAGCACACTGTCCTGAGATTCTCATCTCTCTTCCTCCCCCAACAAGTGACTTGACCTCATGTAACTACTGAACCATTCTCCCCATCCCCGCCCACAAGAGGCAGCCACCCTATCCCCTTTATGTCCTGCGCCTTTTTCTATCTGATATTGGTGCTGGATCCTTAAGGATTGGGTCAGAAAGAATGTGAAAGAGGGCACTCAGCACCAGTGAACTGGGGCATCTTGGATTACATTCCAGTGAAAAGACCCCACCCCCAATTAGTTCCCCATGGAAATAAACCTGCAAACCCTTGAAAACAGCCAGTTTCTATCGTGAAAAAGGTTTATTACAGCAGTGCCAACCAAGTACGTAGCCCCTTTGTTCTAGGCAGTGCACAAACACAGAGTACTAGAGTCTGTCATATCTTAAGGTTAGGGTACTGCAGTGGTTGATATTTCCATAAAAGCATAAGCAAAGCAACAGTGTTTAAAAGGCTGTTGACATTTCCTGGAAAACTTGAGAAACATTAACATTAGAAACAATTCTGCTTATATATATCCTAGTTCAATGGTTCTTCAGCTGACATCTGTGGAGCACTTGTGTCCAGGGAGCTACATCTGTTGTAATGGGGAAGCATGCCCAATCAAAACAGTGGGTAACTAACTCTGCCATCCAAGAAATTCCAGTTACTTGTGCATCAGTCTTCAAAGGAGCTCCACTGCTCATATTGCTGAATGGGAACTAAAATTTGTGAAAGAACCTTTCATTGTTGGGCACCCTTTGGTAAATATTTAACCATGATCAAATCTGCAGATTACACTGAAATTCAGGGGATTTGGAGGATAGAACCCAAATACAAAATGAGCCAAAGAGAGATTGTATCTGATCTCTTCTATTACAACTAGAATTTAAAGGTAGGAAAGGATTAAAAGCAGTGGATAAGTGGAAAAGGTTATGGGCAAAGAGGACAGTGAATAATAAGTATAGACAGAGAGCAATAAATACACAAATAAATAACTAAATATGCCTATGAAACAGGTAAATATACATATGAATTATATATCTATACACACATCTGCATTTCTATATAACATTGTACAACAGCTGTGTATGTGTATACATACAAAATTTTAAATAATGAAAAGAAAGTTTGATGCTGGATGAGAATATTATAGAATCAATGGGTCTGGGTTCAAAATAATTAGAGAAATAACAGTTTGTCTTACTGCCTCTCTATTATTTCTTTTTCAGCATATTGTGTTTTTAGGATCCATTACTACCAGACATAGTGCTTACTACTGTGAGAACTCCCAGGCCACAGGACTTCAATGGGGAGTATTCATGGTAATACACATTATGGCTAGCAGTAAGTGTTTGCAGGTTCATGTCATTCGTCTATTCACTTTTGGGAGGGACCTACCTTATTGTATGCAAGAAAAGCACTCACTATGTTTTGGGTACTATAAATACATAGCCACAAAGCTCTAAAGTCGCTGCAGGGAAGGTGCGGGGCTGGGACTGAGCCAGGAGGTCGCCCACATCAGAGTCTCTCTCTTTTAAGAGCATATTTGAGAACCACTGGTCATCTTTGTATGTCATTTCTGACATTACCTCCATGAAAAAAGTATACTTGTTACCTACTGCTTAGTTGTATTCATCTTCTTTTTGACACATCATTATTGCTTGTTTTGGAAACAATCTGTGATGTCACTAACATGATTATGATTTCCGATGGGGAATACAGCACATGTATTTCTTTTAAACCAGGGGTTCTCAAACTTTTTTCTTCTGAGTCCACTCCAACATGCTATAAAAACTCTACGGCCCACCTGTGCCACAATAACTGGTTTTCTGCATATAAAACCAGGGCCAGCATTAGGGGGTAGCAAGCAGGGCAGCTGCCTGGGGCCCCACGCCACAGGGGCTCCTGTGAAGCTACATTGCTCAGGCTTAGGCTTTAGCCCTGGGTGGCAGAGCTCAGGGCCCTCAGCTTCAGCCCCATGCAGTAGGGCTTCAGCTTTCTACCCTGGGACCCTGGATCCCAGCAAGGTTAATGCTGGCCCTGCTTGGCGGCCCCCTTGAAACTTCCTCACGGCCCCCCACGGTGCCCCGGACTCCGGGTTGAGAGCCACTGTTCTAAACAACTGCCAGTGCTCTTGGCAATAAAGGAAGAGAGAAGATAAATACATTGAACAAGTATCAGGTGAATTGTTCCTAATAAGACAGTTTTCAAAGTTTCCTCTGAGATCATAGTTGCTTATTAAGGGCCTGATCCTGCACCTGTTAATTCACTGGCAAAATTTGCATTGACTTCAATGAGAGTAGATCTGAGGTTCAAAAATGTTCCCAGTTTATTGCATATGTTGAACCTTAGAATTCTATTTATGGCACCTTAGAGGAGTCAGACAGCCAAACAGAACAACACACAAAACTGAATACCAAGCACAATGCATAAAACTGAAATATGTTCATAAACAGTGACAGGCTGTGGGGAAATATGATGATACATTTAATAAAGAAGTACACACCATAGAAAATGTACAGCTATGTCTGTTTTTTATTTGAAAAGTTCCTGTAAATTTTATTGAATGGAATTAATAAAATGGTCCTAAAATAAATTTGATAACTTTGCACTTAACTACAATCATAAAGCAGTATTTATTTAAATCTCTTCTAGCAAATGAAAAACAGGAGATGGCGTTTTAGTAGAACTTGGGATCACAAAATCAAATGAAATCTCATCAATCTAGAAATATGAATTTCAAATAGATGATTTCTAGTAAAAATAAGTTATCTTTCTATAAAGTCATTTGTTGTAATCCTTTATGCCTTTTCTCCGTCACAAAGCCATAATGAGAACAACCTTATCCAAAGCCTCAGCAAAGATTAGCGTTCCAGGGTGACTTCAGAAATCAATCACTTCAATGATGAAAAAAATCCCATTGGAAAGACTAAGAGGCAACACAAACAGTGTGATTTGATGACCTAACATTAGGTATCAGAGTCCTAATTTGAAATGAACTGTAGGTACAATACTACAAATCTTAATTAACTTGCACACTACATGTAAAGTGCAATTGGCTATGGCAACATATTGGGCCAAACCCATATATAAACAACCGTCTGGAGCAGGTGGGCTGGATTACTGACAGATGCATGAGGGGGAAAAACAGGGGATGCATTCACTCCCACATCACGGGAGATACTCTGCCCCAAGGTATTTTCAGCTCAGTGGCTCCTGTGGGAGGTAGGGAGAATCCATATAAAGACACACAACATTTGCATGTGTATATCTATATCTACACTGATTGCTTATTTCCGCTACTTATGGCAATAGCTCACAAGATGAAGAACCTTGACTGAACCATGAAAATGACCTGCTGGGCAAACTTATGACAACATGGTATTCTGGTATGTTGTGAACTGACTAGCTGCGTTTCTTGGCTGCCAAGCCTGGCTTGCTGCTTAGTGTCTTCTTTCTGATGTAAGCAAGATTTAAGCATTGCCAGATGCAAAATGTGTGGAAACTCCTTATGTATGTCTTTTTCAATATGTTTTCGGTAGGGGCTCCAAAGATGAAGATATTTGAAGTAGAAAGGGAGTCTGAAATATGACACATCCATATGAATAAAATTCATTCCCTTGTAGAAATATTTATATAAAACCACTGCCTAAAGTTACAGGTTTCTAAACTCTCTCATTACTCTTAGTTTTATTTACTGACATTATATTAAATGTAATTGCATAGTAAGCAAAGAATATTTAAGTCTTTTTCCACCATACGTATCGCTATGGTTTGGTAGAAAAATTAATATTTCAAATGTTGTCTGTGGTGGTTAGAAGAGGAAGGAACCAAGGACTGTTGCTCTTTAGCTATTAGAGAAACAAGGTGGGTGAGGTAATATCTTTTATTGGACCAACTTCTGTTCGTGAGAGAGACAAGCTTTCAAGCTTACACCAAGCTCTTCTTCAGGTCTGGGAAATGTACACTGCGTACAGCTATTTAGCTATACCTTATTTCTGATTCCTTTTGTTGTATATGCTGGTGACCTTTGGATTGTGATAATATCAAGCTCCGGTGACAACGAGGGCATATTATTTCCATTTTTCCATTTATTCATTTCCAATCTCAGTTCCAATCTCACCAACATAGTTCCTCCCCCAGTTCTATGTGTGAAAAAAATAATTTGTGCTCCAGTTTAGTTCTCAACTTTCATAAATCTATAAAAGCGTTCTGAACTTCTGGGTTTTTGAACAACAGCTTTTCATTTTCTCAAAATCTTTTACTTTAGCTTAGTTTAGGATAGTGGGCCCA
The DNA here is from genome assembly GCF_965152235.1 of Eretmochelys imbricata. Taxonomy (NCBI): domain Eukaryota; kingdom Metazoa; phylum Chordata; order Testudines; family Cheloniidae; genus Eretmochelys; species Eretmochelys imbricata. The sequence goes on from NC_135581.1 coordinate 60,840,196, forward strand.
GTCTTGCCAGAAGCCAAGATTCTCCTCCAAACACCCTTAAGTTGTCTAGACTCTAATGGGAGTTGATGTGCAAAGAACCTCACAGAATGCCCACCCCATTCAGGGACGGTTTGCTGGGATCAGCAACGGGTGAGACCATCCTTCTGTGCTCTGGGAGGATTTTCCTGTATTCTGAGTTTCATGTGGCTGCTCCCTATTTGTTCTTTGCCAGTCCCCTGCAGTACCAAATAGGACAATTTGTATGCTGTGGCTGGTGGCTAATAGCTCTGCTCCCTCTCTAGAAGGGACTGGAAGAGGGTTATTTACTGGAGGACTTTCCTGGTTCTCAGCATCATTTTGCTGAGCTGTCTCTTCCCCCGGCACTGGTTCCTGCACATCCTAGTTTGTTATTGCTATGACCAGGTGTCCTGTGGGCTTTGAATTTCACCTGACCACCTTTTAGGGGTTGAGAAAGGATTCTCCAGGACTACAGACTAGCCATTCAGTCTGGGATTTTCTATCTCCCCAGCACGGCCCAATCTTTTGAGGCTGGAGAACACTGTCCCTTTAACAGCTATGTATTTCTCCCAAACATTGCTGTTAGTCAAGGAACAATTAACATAATCCCATACCTGTGCATAAAGATGTGACAGGTAAAGGCCAGGTCCTGCAAATGACTTTGACTGGTTTGAACCTAAATATACGGACAGAATAAGGTACCTCTTGGGTTGCACCTTAGTTACTCAAATGAGGACAAAGTAGTACATAGTATGGTATATGCCAACTCCTGCTGAAGTACTCATTGGGCAAGGCCCAGCAAGGCCTTTCCTGGGTGTATTGGTCTTGATGGCACAATAGTGACACCACACACTGGGTCAGTTTGCTGCAAGGGTGTTCCTTGGTTATGTTAAGTCGTTAATAATATTGTAATGCTTATTTAACTGCACTGTCTGTGTCTTATTTACTGCTGTGTCCATTGGGCTTGTCATGCAAGAATTCTCTGCAGCCAACAAGACAGCACATTAGTTTACCATTCTTTTTCACTGCTGCATGGAGAAGGAGAAGATGGGTGGAGCTGAGGATGTGTCATATTACAGTCATTTATCATTTACTGGGATTTAGGAGAGAACAATATAGGATTCTGTCACACACAAAAACCTCCTTAATTTAGAGCTAAGGTTTTTGGGTGCAAATCTCCATCAACGTAATCACTTCAAATATAGGAAATCACCAGTTTCTTCCACACTTCTCTGTGCATAGTATTTCTCCTTCTAATATTAATTTCCCCTTTCTTCCACCAACCCCCATCAGTTGTTATATTACAATGTAAGTAATCAAGGAAAATAGGTTATCCTCTGGGAAAAAACCTCTCCCTTTTTCCATTCGTTTTCTTGCAATAAAAATGATCATATTTCCAGTTAATATAATAAGACCTCTAAGTGCACTTTTTAAAGACAGAAATAATATCAGAAATAATATTAGTATTTTTTAAACTTTACTTACCAAAATTTCTTTATCACAGTATGAACTGAAGTCATTTGAAATAATTGCAGCATACTGAAGAAGCACTTTGTTGATAGTCTGGCGTGGAAAAGGAAATGTTTAATTGAGATACATAATCATGTAGCAGTCTCTGAAGAATGGTAAGTAAAAATACAAAATAGTATTCAAGTGAAAGTAGAGGCTTGTTTTCAAAGCAGATAATATTTGTAAATGATAGAAAATTGTCCTGGATTAAATTTACAAAATTTTAGTTTGCATTTGCTTAGAAAATTGGAAAGGTCACATTTTAAATCCCTTCACAATGGATAATGTTTCTTTTTTAATGGAATGTAATTTTCTATAACAGAAATACTTTGCATTTAGTTATACTGACATTGAGAAGTAAGAACATTGAGGGGCTCTAGTTTGTGCATTGTGCAACATGTACTAAGCAGAACATTAGTGATGCTCAAAATCCTCTAGGGTGACAACCTACAGATTAAAATGTAATGGAAAAATAAGAACCAAAGGAGCAATGTTTAAATATCAGCAATGTGAACGTAATCCTCAACAATCACGTGAATACGTACTTTGTTTACAGACTGAGAAAAGTGATGAAAGCACAGAATTATGTGTAAATACAAACTATTTCTTAGCCCTTGGCACTGTCATGGAATTTTAAAGCTTGCAAGACTGTGGCAATCCAAGTAGAAAGCTGGCCTTACACAATGTGTAAGCTTATCAAACAGCAGATCAATAAACCTAGAAAAAACAGGTGGCTGATCCACCCCCAGCTGTTCAAACTTGCCTTCAAATATGATAGAGAAAATTACTTTTGGCCTTTACTTGAAGTGTGATATTTCACTTGCACACAGCACCACATTTTCCAGATAGGTTTATTACAACTATAGTTAAGGCTCTATAACAAACCCTGCTTTTCAAGTATATCTACAGTGATCACCCTGTATTAGCAGTATTACCTCTACCTCCTTGTAGTTATTATTCTGGGAGTTAAGGGAAATACTGTAAATACTCAGGTGATATTATTTAATTATCTAAGGCAACTGGCAAGTCTTTAAGGGCGAACCCTGTAAACTCAGCTGTTAAATACCTGCAGAAGGTGAGAACTTGACATGCAAGGTCTCAGCAGTGGAGTCTATTTTCAAAGGAAAAAATGCTTAATCTTTGGCATTCAGAAAAATAAACTTGTTTATGGTCTAAAACTTGAGACTCAGCCATAGAACCCAGAAATAACCTTAGGTTAACAAACAAACAAACAATGGCAGGTGAATAGCACATGACGTAGTTTAACCACTTATGCTATTTTGAGAAACAAAATGAGCAAAATAATAATATCTGGCTCTTGCATAGTGCTTTTCATCAACAGATCTCAAAGTGCTTTACAAAGGAGACAACCATTATTATCCCATTTTAAAGATGGGGAAACTGAGGTACAAAGCGGTGAAATGACTTGCCCAAGGTCACCTAACAATGCAGTGGCAGCTGGATTTAGAATAGCATCTAAGTCTCCTGAATAGCACTTAAGTGTCCTGAATCCTGGTCCAGTTTTCTATCCACTAAGCCATGCTGCCTGCCTCCCCTTCCAAAGCAAAGCCTACAGCTGGGAGCTCTGGGGAGGAAAGACCTATGAGGATTCCCTCCTAGAGTTTCTCCCCCATCATACACTGCAAATAGGCCCCAGGACCCACTCCCAAGCCCTGTAGATTCTGGAGGATCAGTTAGAAATGAGGGTCTTTGTCATAGCACTGGCTCTGGTCCCTGATGGCCTTGCTACCTGGCAATTCTATGGTATCTCTTTAACAAGTATAGAAGGTCATATACTCTTCTGTACTGAGCTGATGATTGATGTTGTTGGGGTGGGGTAAGGTGGCTCAAAGTAAACTTTCCTCTCTCCAAACCTGGGGCTCTGGCTTTGGCCCTCCTGTCCCTACACATTCCTATCATGCATTCCCCATTCCTGACATTCCCCTTATATCAGAGGTTGGGGAAGTAAATGGTGTAAAGTCAGCTATGCCTGCTTTATGTCAGCTTAGGACATCCCCATTCTGGGGAATCTTTAGAAGCTCTTTTAGGCTGGTTAGGTCCCTTTAAGCTGCTCTGAAGATTCAAAAAGATCTTAGCAGGGGCCAAGGATCTGGTTCAAAATGTTGGAAGGATACTGTATAGCTAGAAATATTGTACAATAAAGTAAGTTAAGAAATCCTGGCTGATAGACCTTAAGCAGGGAGTATTTCTCAATGGTGAAATCTTAAAATGGAGAAAGAGAGGGCAGCACATAAGATCCCACAGAGAGCAGCACTTTTCAATGTATTCTTTAGCAATCCACAGAAAATGGAAATCGTTGATTTTAAGTGACATCAGAGAATGAGAGATGAACTGGCTGCACTGGGTCTTCAAGAAAAGCTCATAAATTCACCAAGCTTCCAAAACAGCCTAACAGAACAAACTATCCATCAGCAGGACCAACATGCCGATGAGGTGGCAGAGCAAGAAACAAAACAAACAAACTCTGGAGGGGCTTCAACCAACAATGCTTTGGTGCCAAAACTATGCAGAAGTAAGGCTCCAGATTTCTTCCAGCCATCTCACAGACCTGACAGATCACTATATGTTTCACTGATGAATCCCTCTGAAATCTAAGTAGTGATTCAATGATTAACAAGAACACCAAAGTTGTCAAGACATTTGGTAACATATGCTTATATCTAGTTCTATTATAACTTGAAGTCCAGAGGAGATTAGAGTTCCTCAAACTGGGTGATCAATTAAGAGAAAATAAACTGGTCATTTCCCAAGAATAAAAACAAAATAACTTCTCTAAGGCTCCTGGTCTGCAACAGGGAATATGGGTTCTAAATAACATTAGAATGTTTTTAAGCACAATGACAACAGAACGTTGCTTTCTCTGAAACGTGGTCAAGATGTATTGATTTTATCCTACCTTCGCAAATCTTCTCATTAAATGAGACAGTGCTTCAGGATTAGGACACTCCAGTTTCCTGATAATCTCGAAGCTTTGATTGAGTTGTGTGAAGACATCTACCACAGAGCAAGAGAAAAGGGCATGATCTGATGTTCGCTGGAACTAGAGGAGAATAAAGAGGGGGAGGGAACAAAAAACCCCATTAAAATGAGTTAACATTTGCAGATCCATGTTCTGACAATACAACAGTATTCATTGAATTTCTAACACTTCTAAAGCCATCCTAGAGCCAGAAAATGAAAATTTTAAAAAAATTGCTTTCACTTTTAAGGGCTCTAACACAGACAGTAATTTGATGTGTTCTTTTGTGCTCTTCTGGGAACAGAATGAAGCTTTACAAACTTCAGCAATAGTCCTGCACTGGGATCTGCTAGTGTAGATACTTATACCTGTATGGAGTCTCATTGGCTTCATTAACACTCCAAAGAATCTGTGCTACAGGGCTGCATTTCAGGACCAGGACGTAAATATTTAGCCTTCTTTGGAGCTGTACCACAAGTATCTGAATCTCTGCACAAAATATGTGGCATGGTATCCTGGTTCCACTGATGTCAACAGCAACACTCCAATTGGCTTCAACAGGGCCAGGATTTTACCCATGGTTTTTTTGGTCTGACAGCAATATAATCTTATGGAGTGTCGCTTGCAGCAAATGAGACTTGAATTTAATAACTTTAGATACTCCCCCTCCTAGCTGGAGAATGCTTTTACTATAGCAATATGGCATTGCTGTAGTGATATTTGAATCCTTGCACTGCATGAATAAACATGCGATAAAGATATTTTCCTGTAAAAATATTCATCCGAACGGGTGCTCAGCTGAAAGGTCTGTATAAACCAATGCAGAAACTATAGAAAGGAACCTCTGAAGGCCTGACACCTCACAGATTAAACGTAGCAGCTGCTGGACAGTGCAAAGCAGCACTAAGCACTAGTCTAGGGCAAGCAACTAAGTTCTACAACTGCAATTGGAAGTGGCACTTAGGTAGGTAAAAAATCATTCAGGAGTTGGAACCTGGCCATAGGGTGAGCACTGAAGGGTAAGTACTGGCCAGTAATGACTCTGCATAACGTGTGATATCTAATAAGGACACAGCATAAGGAGTGCCTATACTGTAGGGACATTGTAATACCAAATCTCTTTCCTGCAGTAATACAATTTTTTATAAAAAGGACTTACTCCATCTTTTTTGTCTCTTTCCAGTGCTCCATGAAGAAACTCCATTGAGACATCTTCATTTTCATCCAACCATTGAATGACAAAAGGCTCAAACCATCTAAAAATTACAACCATTGATGTTTCATGTTTGCCTTAAAATATTCATTTTATTCTGGAATATACATAGAGTTATTGCTCTTTTATGACATTAAGGGACTTTAATATTGTGATTATATATAATATCAACCATTTGGATTTTGATCTGACTTCTAAACTGTCCTCATAATTGTTTCATTCATACATTATTGCATATGGTATGCTCTGGATTTGCATGTATAAACTCAGTTTTGGCAGCTGCAAAAATGGAGTTTTGAAAGATGTCACACTCAGTATTAGAGTTGCAAATATGATCCTTTTATTTTGGCCAATTTTAATTATCAAATAGCATTACAATTTGTTATTTAACTGCTTTCACATCATAAGCATTAATTCTGCTAAAACATTAATTGCTATAAATGGGAGTTGTATGTGCCTTTTGTGGAGAAGGGCTTGCCCCTTAGTCAGTAACATTAAAATAAATACCAAATTTGTGTATATCTAGAGAACCAGCATATGGGCTGCATTAGTAGGAGCATTGCCAGCAGATCGAGGGAAGTGATTATTTCCCTCTATTCGGCACTGGTGAGGCCACATCTGGAGTATTGTGTCCAGTTTTGGACCCCCCACTACAGAGAGGATTTGGACAAATTGGAGAGAGTCCAGCGGAGGGCAACGAAAATGATTCGGGGGTTGGGGCACATGACTTATGAGGAGAGGATGAGGGAACTGGGCTTATTTAGTCTGCAGAAGAGAAGACTGAGGGGGGATTTGATAGCTGCTTTCAACTACCTGAAAGGGAGTTCCAAAGAGGATGGATCTAGACTGTTCCCAGAGGTGGCAGATGACAGAACAAGAAGCAATGGTCTCAAGTTGCAGTGGGGGAGGTCTAGGTTGGATATTAGGAAAAACTATTTCACTAGGAGGGTGGTGAAGCACTGGAATGGGTTACCTAGGGAGGTGGTGGAATCTCCATCTTTAGAGGTTTTTAAGGCCTGGCTTGACAAAGCACTGGCTGGGATGATTTAGTTGGGCTTGGTGCTTCTTTGAGCAGGGGATTGGACTAGATGACCTCCTGAGGTCTCTTCCAACCCTCATCTTCTATGATTCTACGAATATGTATATAAACATATGGGGCCCCATAATCCCCTCCCACAGTTGAAAGTATAGGAAGGAATTCTGAGCAAAGACAGCTTTAAAGGTTCTCTCCTAGAGTTCCTTTCTTATCAGTTTATTGGGAGTTTCTCAATCCCACAGAATTGGCCATGAGATCTCCCTAGAAACCCTGTGGATCACCATGTAGCTCCTCGGGGAAGTGTAGGAGGCAAACAGTTCTAGCCCTGGGTGAGCCCTTCATCCTGGAAGCATTTTGAATCATACTACTAAGGGAGCTTTCAGGCTGTGGCTGCCCCTAAAGTCCTTGCAATGGGGGCTCTCAATAGCAAAGATAAAGAGGCTGTATTATCTTTTCTAAGGAATCTCTATGGGGCTGGAGGAGGATGATCTATTTCTCCTCTGTTTCCTCCCCAACCAAGTAGGATTGGGGACATCATGCACAGATCAAGGTGCATGTGCATGTGAGCTTCTATTGTCTGATAATTAGAAAGTGTCTTTTATCAAGAATGATTCCACTGGTTTTTTGTTTTCTTAGCATACGTTTGGATTCTTACTAATAATGGGATGAGCTGGAGGTAGTTTTACTTTGGTAAAACCTCAGCTGTGGTATATTTTATTTGCCGTGTTGGATTTATGGTCTATGGAAACCAATGACAGACCCCAAACTTTCTGAGGCAAGTTATTGGAATTCTAAAAATCAGAAGACATAGAACCAAAAATGTGAATTAACTGCAGCAAGAGAGAAGAAAAGAGAAGCAGCAGAAGAAAATTAGTCATATGGAATAAAACCTTTCATTGCTCTTATTGCCCATTAGTACTGTATCTTACTCCAGGTTTTGGAAAGAAATGACTATAATGACAAATAGCTAATACTGTTGCCATACCCACATTTTCTGCCATCCTCTGGCCTTAGGATTTTGCCATTTGTGAAACCCTTCTATTAAATACTATTGTTGAATAAACACATTAATCTGAAATGGTTAACAATTTTTAAAATATTTGGTATAACTTATTTTTGGGAATAAAGAATTAAGGGGAAAATGTGTGCAGAGTATAAAGAAAGGGTTATTAGTGCTGCTTAGCTTAAATGCACTCTGCTTTTAGTGTTATAATGGATAAATATTTAAAGAAAATAAAACTTAACAAGCAGAGCACAAACTCAGGGGAAATTCTCCCCACTACTTACAGAGAATACTCAGGCACTGCTTCCTGGAAGGCAGGGAGTTCTCGCACATACTCATTATAAAACCATTTCACTTTGAAGTGCAAATTCATATAATCTGTGCTCTTGCATAACCGCTGCTTTTCATGTTCTATAGAATAGAGAAAATAAAAACATTTCATAAACTTCTGATTGTAAATAACATTCTTGTGTCTCAATGCACTTTCTAATGTTACTAGCACTAGTGAAATAAATCATACAGTACTTGCATCTGAGGGCAAGTGGTCTAATTTCTCAGACAAACTCAGCACCCATAGTTTCAACTGTGGCTTCTCAGCATCCCTGGAAAATGTCAGGCCACAAATTATGTAAAACATTTTGAAGCCCCCCTATTTGTGAAGTAAAGAGAATATTTTCACAGAGTAAGCAGAATGCTGTAGTGTCTTGCAAAAGTGAAGAATGAAGATTCAATAAAAGAAGGAGAATATTCTAATAGTGTATATATCAAACTCTCTTCCCTTATTCTGATTCCTCTTAGAGTGGTATGAAGTGCACTGGAAAAGAAGATAGACAAAAAATAAAAATATAGCCATGAGGTAAACAAATGAAAATAATAGCTAGCCATAACTATTGGAAATGTCTGAAGAAGTGACTACTGTAGCTCTAAACAGATTGCACTTATGGTGTGTACTTAAAAAGGAGTACTTGTGGCACCTTAGAGACTAACCGATTTATTTGAGCATAAGCTTTTGTGAGCTACAGCTCACTTCATCAGATGTATTCAGTGGAAAATACAGTGAAGAGATTTATATACACACAGAACATGACAAAATGGGTGTTACCATACTCACTGTAAGGAGAGTGATCACTTAAGATGAGCTATTACCAGCAGGAGAGAGGGGTAGTGGGAAGAAGAAGACACCCCCACAACTCTTAATATATTTGATTTTTTTCATCCTCTGCACCACCAATTGAAGAGCCATTTTGATAGTGTTATTATTTAAAATTTGGTGCCTCCACCTGCCTAAATATTCCTATCCAGGGATGTAAGAGAGGGAAGTTTCTCCCAATACACAGAACAGCTAGAAGATGTATTTGACTCTGGTAGCAATTTTTGTCAGTATCTCAGTTGTGCAGAAATTATATTACAGTAGGGGAGTGGAATGGGGACACTGTTGCTTGTAAAGTTGTGCCTTTCCAGGGATCACCTTACACCTGGGCCCAGCAAGCAGGCTTTGCATGTGGCCATTTTCTATTTTTTTTAAACCACATTCCAACTCTGTATTCAGATTTTGGAATATAGGGCCTCTGTCTACAGATATTTTGGAAGTTTCAAAAATTCGAACACCTCCCCCTCCTTCCACCGTTTCAGGTAAATCAAAAAGTTTCACTTAGATTTTGAAGCTTTTTCATTAAAAATTTTTTAAAATAAAATTGAAGGAAAGTTCTAAATGAAAAGTGGTTTCAAACAGAAAATTCCAAATGTTTAGACTGAAACAATTAAGTGAAATGGATGCAAACTTGTGAAATGTTTTGGTTCACCTGAAACTGCATTTTTACTGTAAAAAAAAAAATTTACCCAGCTCTACATCCAACACCTGAGAATGTCACTACTTGATAGTTGCAAAAACTGTAATAATCCTAACTTTAGACATATGTAAAAGCTATTTTGAAGGCAATCCACTTTAGTAATAATGCTGATGTGTGGTCCACCTAAACAACAAGGGAATGCAAGAGAACACCAGGTGTGGGGGGGATGTGAAACTTTTTACTGTGGATGAAGGAACCATGAAATGCATTCCTTCACCTCCCACCAGCTGTGCACTGAAGGACTGTGCCATCAAACAAGGAGTCAGAGAATGAACAATTAGCTTATGGCAACTTTGTATATTGTCAAAATGTTTCCATTCCAAGGAATGGGTACGAGCTTAAGATCATTACCGATACACTTCATGATGCATTTCATGTAAAATACTGACAAGCTGTAGTTATTAAAGGAAGGACAAGTTCCTTTTTATGAATATAGCATGTACAAATTTCCTTTAAAAATAAACTCTGCAATTGCATAATATCCAAAGCTAGTACCTGTGTTCTGTTGCCTCAGGCAAACTAGCAAATCTCTGTGCCTACCAGCCCACAGTTTTCTGTCAATCGTATTTTGCTGTCCTAGACTACCACCCATAGCAGAGTGAGCCACTAGCAGTTACAAATCATCTAGTTATCCAGACAGTTCCCTATTTTTGCTCTACTTCTTTGCCACTGCAAAAATGTAGAAAACCTTAGAGTTTGATTTTTTTAAAACAGGCCAGAGAGAGAGAGATTTTTGTGTGTGACTTGACTTCATATTAACGTCCCTCCATACAGTTACCCAGCCAACACTTTAAAGATGAAAATAAAACAAACTAAAAAATGTTTCATTTGACGAATTGCAAAGACAGAGTCAAACACAGACTCTTAACTGTTACTATGATTTCAGTGCTTATACTAACCCAACCATGATAAGCAAAATTGATGAGAACGTAAGTGTTGGTTTCACACAGTCCAGTAGAGTTTAAATGATTCTTTAATATTTATTTAGTAGCCATATCTACTGCATATTTAATTTTGACAGCTAAAATTCAAATTTCTCATTAAATTTACAAAATAAAACATTTAATTAGTTCCTTGAACTGCTGCATAATAATTTTGTATACAATTTCATCTCTGGAATGTAAACAAGCCTAACCTTCAGTGCTACGAATATTTTACCACAAGGATAAAAATGCTTCATAAAAATTATGTTATCTAAAAACTATTTGTGAAGAGAACTCACTCCACCTTTTCTTGTATGTTCCCAAAGTTCCCTGAGGAAACTCACTGACACATCTTTGCACTAAGAAAACAATTTAAAAATGTATCTCAGTTTTTAAAAGGCATCATTGGCTCAATGAACGCTGGAAATGGAACAGTAGAAATCACCAGGAGCTCATCTCGCAATATGCAATAAAACAGTCAAAGGAAAGAAAGTCTTCAGATTCAGCAGGACAGATGCCTAGGGCACTAACAAATTCACGGTCCATTTTCATCAATTTTACGGTTATAGGAGTTTAAAAATCATAAAATGTCATGATTTCAGCTATTTAAATCTGAAATTTCATGGTGGTGTAACTGTAATCCAAAAAGGATTTGCATGTGTGGGGAGGGGGAGAGGGTCCGCAAGGTTATTGTGGGGCGGGGGTCGTGGTACTGCTGCAGCAGCAGCAGCGCAGAAATACGGGTGGCATGGCATGGCATGGCATTACCACCCTTAGTTCTGCACTGCTGTTGATGGGGCGCTGCCTTTAGAGCTGGGCACCCGGCCAACAGCTGCCACTCTCTGGCCACCCAGCTCTGAAGTTAATGCAGAAGTTAGAGTGGCAATACTGCAATCCCCCTACAATAACCTTGCCACCCCCCTGCAACTCCCTTTTGGGTCAGGACCCCCAATTTGAGAAACATTGGTCCCTGCCCTGAAATCTGTATAGTGTAGGGTAAAAGCAGACAAAGGAGCAGATTTCATGGGGAGAGACCAGATTTCACAGCCCGTGATGTGTTTTTCATGGCCATGAATTTGGTAGGGCCCTACAGATGCCAAATAAACACACTGGCATACACTGAAGGGAAGTGAGTCCCAGAGATGCCCTGCCTCTCCTTCTCTTGAAATTATACCAACAGATGGTCAGCTGTTCCATACTCACCAATCTTTGTTACTGTGATTAGATACAAACAGAAATGGGTCCAAGTCAAAAAGCATGGACATGGATCCAAACTTCCACAACATTTGTGTGTGTAGGTCCAGGGTGTTAATTGAGCCCATTATAGAGTAATGGCAGTAAAGTTTCAGACTAGGGGTCCAATTTAGAAAGGTATTTAGGCATTTCAAATGCAAATAGGTACATAACCTGCTTTGTACACAATACTTAGGCACCTGCCATTGAAACCTATTTTGATCTTTGGTACCTAAATACCTTTGTAAATCTGGTCCTAGATCTAAACTTCAACAAACTTCAAGATCTAGGCTCATTTTTCCATATACAACCAACAGACAGTCCCTTAGGTAGAAAATAAATCTCCAGTTATTAAAATACTTTAAAGCTACCTTATGTCTTGAAAAATATACAAAAACTTTATTCAGCTTCATTTGTTCATAAAGGAATAATGCACCAAAAACATTCTTGCCCTGTCAAAATTAACAGATAAGCTTCTAAAATACAATTAAAGTAGTTTTCTTTGCAAATTATTTGATTGGGTCCTATGTGTATAAAAGCGTCCACTGCACCATTTCAATTATAAACAGTTACAGTGGAGAGCTTATTTTTTCATCTCACTACTGTTTGCTCCAATGGTGACTTCTGTTAAGTAACCTAATTAAACTCTCTTCTATTAACTGTACAGTAGCTTGAGTCTCAGGTTCTAAGTTAACATAATAAAAGCAGAAAAAAAACAGGAGAAATGCTGAGCTATTTTACAAATCTATTTTTTGCTAGAAGAAAAAAAACAATCAGGAGAATACAGAGTCCAAATTAAGATGTTTGTTTCTATTTTAGCCCTAGAACCTTGGGCAGTTTCAATAAGTACCATGTGAGATATCAAAAACTGATTGCAAAATGCACACAGTGAATTATTATATGAGAATTATACTGTAATGCATTTCAGTTAATGCCTGAGTACATCTATTGTACCTATCAAAGGACTGAAGATGTAATTGCTAACACAGAGGCATCACATCACTTTAAGTAGAATACTGCTTAGATTCGATTAAGACAGACTGGAAGTCAGCACAGTCTGTTGGGCCTCTTGTGAATCTGGTCAGGATAGGCAGATAGTTTGGGGGAGGAAAAAGGTGGAAGAGGCCAGGAGACCTTGAGGAGAATTGGGGTCTTTTGCAGGCCTGCTAAAGGAAGATTGGGTGGGATAAAGGCCTCTCAGTGGCAGTACATCTCATACGTTCCAACTCCTTGCCTTTTGTCTTCAATGTCAAGGCCTTTTGTCTCCCACTACTCTGCTTGCCTGTGTATTCTCTCACACTGCCACCTGGGTATGGAAATGAACTCCCTGAGCCCATGTGCCATGCAATTGTGTTTATCCCCCAACCAAAAACTTTCCTGCTGCTCCCTATTTCTCAGACAACTTAATTAAAATAAAAGGGGAACTAGCACCATGTATACATTACACAAGCAATTAGTCTCCTGACAGGTATTGTACTAATTTAATTGTCCCTAATCCTTCTGTTTGCCTATGTTAAGGCTGCAGCATGTCCAATTTAGGGTTGGATTGTCTCTAGTATACAGTGTGTGGGAGAAGGCTTTATGTAGAGTCTAGAGAGCTGCAGAGAGTCCAGAGACAATCACAGACCCTGTGCAAGAGTGCTGAGACTCCCTCTGTGTACGCCAAAGATGAACATTGCCCAAAAGGAGACAGGGAAAGGTGGGGTTATGGCCTCTTTATGCTGTGCCCAGCCTACTTAGCAGGCCTGGTACACAGGAGGAGGCTGTGCCATTCTTAAAGATGATGCAGATTACACCCTATCTCAGGGCACCATGGAGTATATTTTGCATGATACTTCTCTGAGTTCTAATTGTGGTGGAGCACCTCGGCAGAGTCCCCTAAAGATAGGGCTGTGTCCATCTGGCACAATGCAGTTCTTGGATTTACAAACTACTCAGAGCAGGGACCTATCCTCTTTACTTTGTCTGTAAAGGGCCAAGCACACCTACCATCTGACCCTGTAGAAACAAGGGATAGTTATAATAATTGATTATTATGATTTGGCAGTCCAGCTGTTCAGAGACACTTGCATGCTCATCAACATTTGAATGCTTATACAAAAATATGGGTGCCGATGTAAACTGACCCTCCAAGTCCAGAAATCTAAACCCTACTAGAATTTCACTGGAAAGCTGCCACCATCGTCAGCATAAGTAATGGCGGAAACGTTTGTATAGAAACAGCACAGGTGTTTTCCCCACAGTGTCACCTATTTTGATCACAGCAGCTCTGGATGCCAGTGAAATAAAAACATCCATTCTTGTCTACCCTAGTACTCCCACTACTGCTCTCAACTTGTGCAGCAATGGTGAGAAATTTCCCCCAAAGTGCTAGTGAGACAGTCCTTTATGCTTTGTCTTCAACGTAATATTCTGGATGATGGAGCACCTTGTCAGTAGAGTTCTACTGGGCAAAACTAGTCGTCAGCATATTATGGTTGCCTTAATTGCTGACAAAGTTTCTACACTACCAGCAATGTTTAAATCCTTATCAAAGATTCTACACAAAACCCATACTCTATTCCCAAAATACAGGAATACAAAGAGACATTTCTGAATCTAATACCAATGTTCTCATTAAAGTTTTGTGTATTTGATGGCTTATTCACTCAAAACACTACTTAAAGTTTGTAGTGATACACAAGTCATACAGATTTTTGTTCTAGAGTTAGAAATGAGCTTTTTCTAACTCCAGACAATCTTTGTAATACCTTTCATTTATATTTAGTTATTGAAATTCAGACCTAAAATACAGTGCATTAGGAATAGGTACAATAGATCACTTTTGAATAATTGAAATTCTTTTTCTCTATTTTTTAACCTTAGAGGATACATTGTACACCAACATCACAAGATATGACTTGTAGTTAAGTTACATACAGTAGCACATTAACAGTCAGGCAGCCTAAATACTATCACACGTCCAGATATGAAGACACTTCCCAGGGCTTCCCAACATGACTATTTTATGTCAGTGTCCACAGTATATGCTACGATAAAAGTGAGAGACTGAGAGCCAGGGGCCCACAAGCCAGCCATGATGAAGATAGATGTCACAATAGTTGCACAGTATAATTCCTTCCAATATAGCTCAATCCTGCTCTGTAATATCCTCTCGTATAACACTGAGCCAGTCTTGAACTAAACCTGCCAACTGCAGTGTTTTTTATTTGCAGCCATGTTCATCATTAGAAATATCATGTTCATTTCATTTTTGAGTCAAGACAAATGGGGTCTCCAGCAGTGGAAGCCTAATGCTAATCACCTTTTTGTTTTGAAAGTGCTATGAAATGTTCCTAGTAGTACAGTATATCTACCAAGCAATTTATTTGTTCACTGAGATGTGTAAGGGTGACATGTCCACTTCCCATTAGAGCTAATGGCACATTATCCCCAGGTAACTCAATCCCCAGATAACCCAGCTTTTCAGCTTGCAGGCCAAACACGGTATTTCAAAAAGGTCAAGTGGCCATATACAACATTTTGGGGCAGATTATCTGCCTTATTTTGCTCACATCCCTGCTGGGAATTCTCCTGGAGTGGGGGAGTGCCCACTGGGCATAGTGCTGGTATACCTGGCTCCTATAGCTCCCTCCCTGCAGCCACTGGTGCATGCTGACTGGAGAACATTTTGCTCTGATGATCCCAGATTGGAGACCTCAGCCAGCTGGTGCAAATTAGAGCAACACCTAGGCCACCACTACCTAACCTTGTTGTTGTAAACAGCTGAAACATTTTTGCTGAAAGATCCAAACAAAATTCAACCTGAGGCAGAGAGCAAGCATGGATAATTTCAGACCAAACAATTAAAGTTAAGCTAAATGACTGAAAACAAGGGCTTACAGTGGAAACTGTTAAGCAACCTAACCCAAACTTTGTTAGCAGGTCCATCTAAAATAAGGCCTTGTGAAAGCCATTGGGGGGGGGGGCAGAGGAGTTCTAAAACAGGCTTTCCTTTGGTTGAAAAACAATGGGATTAAATGATTTGCAATAGTTTGTGATCCCTTAAAGCAATAGTTTGAGAAAAGCCACAAAACCTTGAATTCAGTGAAGGCCATCTATCTCCATTGTGAGATCATTCAAAATATACACAATTAAGGAGAAGGTTCAGTGCTCTTTAGATCAGCTCCTCCATTTAAAATTATCTGTCAATTTGTTGATCAGTGTTGTTTACTGTTGATATATGTTCCAGTAAGTTAACCAAGGTATCAGTTTCTTGAAAATATTTAAACTCATATATAGCCTCAAATTTATCTTTTTTTGTGTTCCACCCAATAAAATAGTATGAAATTATATAAGATTGACAATAGGTTAAACTTTTGTTTTGTTTTGTTGGTTTATAGCAAACTGGTATAGCTGATAACATTAAGAGACAACACTGAGTGGCAACAGAAATTCAAGTAACGTGGGACGATGCATTTAAAATCCCGCAGTATTTTCTGCTATTTCGTTGCTCACTGATTTATTTTCTGTGCATTGTTCCACTGCTGATAGCAACAATTCTAAATGGAGCACGGGGCGCAGGGGTGGGGAGGGAGAAGACCATACAATGTCCCGCAGCACAGTCCTAGCACCACTGGATAAATAAGTCACACTGCTTATGATTGTCTTCTCATTATCAATCCACAAGCAAACAGCCCTAAGAGTGACCTTCTGAGATCACTTGTGTCCTTGCGTAGAAACTCAGTGCTAATGTTGTAATCATGATTCCAGCCCAGACACAGAGTGCTGGAAACCAAAGAGCAGTCACCCGAGTAACAAAAGCTCAAACTGCTACAGTAGCTTTATTAATGTCCTGAACTGTGGCAGTGCTTTTTTAAAAATCCCATCTGCTGAATAGCTCAGTTTTAACTTCGAAGTTTCAGTTTTTCCTTCCCATTTCCACCTAAATATTTTGAAATGTCACATTCTGCCTTCAGATTCTGCTTGAGCACTAATGGCTTCAAAGTTAATACAATGCCTCCTTGATATATTTTACAAACTGTGATTTTATGTGACTCAAGGCACAGACACTAATTTTTGACTGAGCTGTCATTGCTATTTATCTTTACAAACTTTGAGTGGCTTTGCAAATAGCACCACAGTGAAAATAAAGGGTAGTAGTACAGTAATGCAACACCCACATGCTTGGTGCATACTTATATAATTGGGGTTGTAAATGTGCTCAAGTATCACTATTCTTGTGTGATAATATTCGTACATTCAATCAAGGGAAGGACTGTAATATGAACAATAAAACTACTCTGAGAGTTGTGGTTTCTCAAGCAAAACTGAGACACAGATTTAATGGTAAAAACACCAACTGTTTTGAAAATTACAAGTTTGATGAATTTTGCAGCATCTGTTGTACAAGTTTCTTTTTGCAGCTTTTGCAACAGCTGAAACAATGTTTAGACATGGCTGAATATTTATACAAGAGATGCCAGCTGGAGCCAATTTAATTTGGGACTAAAATTATCATGAGCATAAGGAAATAACTAAATCCTTGGGCTCAGCAGTGACGAGCCTTGTCTGGGTGCTAAAAAGTGGAAAAAGGTGCAAGGAGACATCCTCCTTGAGCCCCTGAGTTGGAGCCAGGCACATTCTCATTGGGAATTTCAGGCATTGCTTCCTGCTAGCTACCTGGAGAAGGTCCCAAACCCTCTTCTCTCTGTGTATCAGCTAGCAAGCTTTTGGATGTGAAGGACAGGTACACGAGGAAAGGGTGAAGGGAGTCCCCACTGGGCAAAGAGATGGCATACTTGACTCCTATACCTCCCTCCCTGCAGCAATTAGTGCAGGGTGGCTGGAAAACCCTGCACTATGGCTATCCCCAGCTGACATATTGTCCCTTGGAAACTACCGTCAGATGATACAAATTAGAATCCACCTCTTGGAACCTTCCTCTGCACTCCACCTCTGTTGGAGGCCAAGGCTTAAGCCCCACAATCTAGACTATTAACTATAGGGCATCTGCCAACCGCTAGAGAGTGGCATTATAGATACTATAAGTCAATTTATGGCCATTCCAGTATGAGTGGAAAAGGGAGCACAACAGCGGCTAGTGTGATGGTGAGCAATGTAAGAAACCCTAAGATAGGCAGTGTTCCCATAAGGCGCATGACTAGGTAAAGCTATTCTCCTGCTTGATTCATGCTGGAGGGAGGACACTGCAGGGAGCAGGGGTTGCACTTGTAGCCTGCTGCTCTGTATGCTCCCTTAGCTCCCAGGAGGCATTATGATCAAAAGTATATCATCTCCAAGCATCAGCACTTGGGTGGTGCATGTCCTCCACCTGCCTTTCAGGACTCTGGCCCTGCAGAGGAATAATGGAGACCCTTCAGGATTTTTTTAAACGAATTTCTGTTCTTCGTTAGAAAGAGAATATCTTTGGAGCATTTTTAACATCTTTTCTTGCACTTTTAAGAAAATGGGGCAGGTTCTTTCAATTTCCTTGTCCTTCCTATCCATATTATACCACACCACTTACGTCATACTGTATCTCTCATGCTGGAGAGCAGAGATGTCCATCACTGGCACATTTGTGTTTAGTCAGAGACCAGGAAATGCAATCCTTCATGAAACTTACAGCAAAATGTCTTCAGAAGTGTACACTGTGCTGAGGAGTTGGAGCAGTGACAGACCAAAAAGCAGACAGTAAATCTTTAAATATTTCATCCGCAATATACCTCAGTTATCCTGAAGTTATGGGTAGCTGATAATGTATTTCAGAATTAGCTTATTGAAGGCTTAAGGAAGAATCAGAATTCTTTCTAGGATCACA
Source organism: Eretmochelys imbricata (assembly GCF_965152235.1). NCBI lineage: Eukaryota > Metazoa > Chordata > Testudines > Cheloniidae > Eretmochelys > Eretmochelys imbricata. The sequence continues at coordinate 60,858,742 of NC_135581.1, forward strand.
ATGCCTTTTAGAAACTTAAAAAAAAAAAACACTCAAAGGTAAAGCTCTACTCTAAGTGCAATAAAACTCCTGCTCTGCCTTGTTCACATTTCAAAGGCCTTCTACAATAAGAGTCAAGGGAAAATCAAATTATTTGTTTCTATCATCTTTTTTCCAAAGTATTCTGCTCAGATGCCCCTTCCACAGGATATTTACCATGAGGTATTTAAATATCGAGAATCTCCCAAGAAGTGGCAGCTCCTCATTTGAACTTCAGCCTAGGCAAACATTCTCCAAGCCCACACACCCAATGTTCATCCAGTTCTAACAGCAACAAATTACATGGTTGAACCTGACAACCTAAACGAACAGTGGAGTGACTGAAAAGGCCACGTTCTCTGAAACTGACCTTACCAATCAAGCAGAAAATGGTCCTGCTCCTTGTGGCTTCTGAGCTGTTGTCTGTTCACAGGACATAATGCAGTTGCCAATCTAAGCCTGCACACTGCCATTTTATCACTGTAATAAATTCCCCCTCTACTCCACAGAAAAAAAAACCAAACCATCCAATCCTGATAAAGACAAAATTAAAGTTGAGCATTTTATCATAATAAATAAATAATAAAATGTGTTATTTTACTCTTCTCTTTGCACTATATGCAATTGTGGATGAATTAGGCTAAGCTCTGCCCTGTAAAAGAAGAGGCACAAATCAAACCAGGAACTTTTTTTAGAGCTTTGGTTAACTCTCCCTTTCTGAACTTTGGAGGATGGTATCTCATCACACTATTGATGAGGTCTTCCCTGGTAGTCAGGTCCCAATGTCTACATTCTTCTTCCAGACTCATGGCAGTGAACCCAGTACTCATACTTGCTGCTATTAGGATGAGGTCTATGAATACTCCCTGAAAGACACCTTCTCCTATGCAAAAGGGAATGGAGACACCCTCCAAGAGGATTCCTATATGTTGAAGGATGGGGAAAGCCCTTCCTGAAGCATCCTGTAACCAGACAAGAGAGGGAATCTTTTAAAAAGAAAAGCCACATCAAGTGCACTAATATATTTAAGTCTGTATATTACATGATCTCCCAACCATGGGCATGGTGACATTGTATTTGGCAAATAATCCAACAGGGCAAACTTCACCCCATTCTCCGTGGCCATTGAGGAGTCTAGACCAGGCACTTTCACTGCATAGAGGAGGTGGCAGGATTTGGGGAACACTTGCAGGTGGTCTATGCGCGGACTCTTTGGTTTCCCTGTGTGGTTGGGTTTGATGGGCAGAATAGGAGCATACCAGGAGAGGTGTTGGGGAAGGGCTGGTAGAACTGCTATGTAGCTCCATCAGACAATAGGGGCTCTGAAAAAGGGGGCAGCAGAAAGAGTGGGGATTGCAATAGTGACAGCAAAGCAGCACCATTGCCAATCCGCAGCCGGGGAAGGATTCATTGTCCTCCAGCCACAGCAGAAGAACTGCTGCACCTTGTCTGAAACGCAGATGTAACACAGTTCACAGCATTCTGTATTATGGCATATTGGAGTTTACATAGGTTGTAAGATCTTTGAGGCAGAGGCTGTTTTTTCATTGTGTGTGTACCCTCAGCGCTCAGTTCTCTGATTAGGGACCCTAGCCCCTACCACAATACAAATGATAATGATAATTCTAACAATCAAGTCTACCAGAAGGGCCTGATTTTCAGAGGAACTTAACAGACAAAACTGTAATTGAGATCAATGGGAGCTGTGGATACCTAGCTCCTCTGACAGCTGGGTCTATAGTTCGATTGAAGTTTCGGAAGAAGGTTGGGATGACTTCCATTTGTACTGGGTTTTTAAAAATACACACTTACTTACCCAACCCCACCAAAAACCCCATCCAAAATCCCAAGCAATGGCATGCACAGAACTGATAACAGATAAAGAATACAGAAATATTTTCAAAATGCTTCCTTGGGCTGTTTAATGTGATAATGGGGAAGTCTGAGCTATTGTACAGGCTCCAAACTGCAAGCTGGAAGAAAAGGTTTGCACCATTCTTTTAAGCATAGCAGGATGAAAGGCACAAATTATAGGTGTCTGAACATCTCATTAGTCCTGCGCACAGCACTCCCATTGACTTTAGTGTGAGTTGCATGAGCAAGACTGACCGGATAATTGGGCCACAGGATTTTTGAGTACTGTGGGAAGAGCTTTTAGGATTCTATTGCTGCTTTAAGCACATTCATGACAGAGACATCCCAGATATGGCATGCTATACGTTATATATCAAGTGATAATTTCTCCAGTATTAGCTTGCTGAGGAAAGAGTCTAGGGTTTTTTCAGCAGCCAATAGAGATTGCAATACAACTGTCAGTGTTCTGATCTTAATGAGTTTATATGTTGAAAGTGTTTGGGCTATGACACTGAAATAATACCTTATTAAGCAGCTCTGTTCAGTGAGACATATGACACAAAGGAAATATTACATGAACTGTTTACTAAACTGGAACCAAACCCTATTTGCTGAAAAATTCAGCTCACCTCTATTTTAACTTTAAGGGAATTGATTTATTTAGAATGGAGTTTTAAACAAATACTAAGTGGCAGCATAGCTTTTGATATGCCTGAGTTGATAAAAATTAGAATATAAACTGAAACTCTGAGACCCGTTGTATAAGTCAGAGATTTAAAACCAAACAAGATTTTATGCAATCAATTTGATATTCTGTTCAGTTTCCCTATCATCTAGGCAAACTGAGACCCAGGAGATTTTTCCACAACAGTATTCTAGCCACTGCTTTAGTAGCCAGTCACAAGTTAATTGCACGAAGGATCCCATAACTGTCTGGTTCAAAAGAATACTTCAAATCTTCTTGAACAAAAAGCACGACAACAGTTATTTTTCTGTATAAATTCCCAAGATGATTAGAGACATTTTTCCTTTAATTCATGTGTATAAACATATATAAATATCAAACAAAAATATAAAATTTGTCCAATTGCTTGTAACTCCAGCCTTTAAAATGCAAAAATAAAGTTTCAGAGATGAATAACAATGACAAAGCACATGTGATATGTATATCAAATTAATATACTTCGATAACAATCAGCTAGGGGACAAGTATTGATTGGAATGTCAATTGAGTAAATGCTACAGCACTATAGATTTCAGAGTAGCAGCCGTGTTAGTCTGTATACGCAAGAAGAAAAGGAGTACTTGTGGCACCTTAGAGACTAACCAGTTTATTTGAGGATAAGCTTTCGTGAGCTACAGCTCACTTCATCGGATGCTTATGCGCAAATAAATTGGTTAGTCTCTAAGGTGCCACAAGTACTCCTTTTCTTTTTGCGAGTACTATAGATGTAGCTTGTCAAAACGGAAATGATCTATCTGGACTAAGGCTGAGCATAAGCTAGTTCAGTTTGGATTAATTGTGGGAAAAATCTGCCATCTAAATTAGGGCTGTCGATTAATCGCAGTTAACTCAGGCGATTAACTCAGAAAAATTAATCGCTATTAATCGTATTGTTAAACAATCAAATACCAATTGAAATTTATTAAATATTTTTGGATTTTTATTACATTTTCAAATATATTGATTTCTATTACAACACAGAATACAAAGTGTACAGTGCTCACTTTATATTATTTTTACAAATATTTGCACTGTAAAAAACAAAAGAAATAGTGTTTTTCAATTCACCTCATACAAGTACTGTAGTACAATCTCTTTATCGTTAAAGTATAACTTAAAAATGTAGGTTTTTTTGTTTCATAACTGCACTCAAAAACAAAACAATGTAAAACTTTAGAGGCTACAAGTCCACTCAGTCCTACTTCTTGTTCAGCCAATCGCTAAGACAAACATGTTTGTTTACACTTATGGGAGATACTGCTGCCTGCTTCTTATTTACAATGTCACCTGAAAGTGAGAACAGGCATTCGCATGGCACTTTTGTAGCCGGCGTTGCAAGGTATTTACATGTCAGATATGATAAACATTCGTATGCTCCTTCATGCTTTGGAAACCATTCCATAGGACATGTGTCCATGCTGATGATGCTCATTTTAAAAAAAATAATGCATTAATTAGATTTGTGGCTGAACTCCTTGGGGGAGAATTGTATGTATCCTGTTTTGCCTTACCCACATTCTGCCATATATTTCATGTTATAGTAGTCTCGGATGATGACCCAGGACACATTCGTTTTAAGAACACTTTCACTGCAGATTTGAAAAAACGCAAAGAAGGTACCAATGTGAGATTTCTAAAAATAGCTACAGCACTCAACCCAAGGTTTAAGAATCGAAGTGCCTTTCAAAATCTGAGAGGGATGAGGCGTGGAGCATGCTTTCAGAAGTCTTAAAAGAGCAACACTCCGATGCGGAAACTACAGAACCCGAACCACCAAAAAATAAAATCAACCTTCTGCTGGTGGCATCTGACTCAGCTGATGAAAATGAACATGCATCAGTCCACTCTGCTTTTGATCGTTATCGAGCAGAACCTATCATCAGCATGGACGCATGTCCTATGGAATGGTGGTTGAAGATGAAGGGACATATGAATCTTTAGAGCATCTGGCACGTAAATATCTTGAGACCCCAGCTAGAAAAGTGCGATGAGAACACTTGTTTTCACTTTCAGCTGACATAGTAAACAAGAAGCAGGCAGCATTATCTCCTGCAAATGTGACCAAACTTGTTTGTCTGAGCAATTGGCTGAAGTAGGACTGAGTGGACTTGTAGGCTCAAAAGTTTTACATTGTTTTATTTTTGAATGCAGCTTTTTTGTACATAATTCTACATTTGTACATTCAACTTTCATGATAAAAAGATTGCTACAGTACTTGTATGAGGTGAATTGAAAAATACTATTTCTTTTGTTTTTTACAGTGCAAGTATTTGTAATAAAAATAAATATAAAGTGAGGACTGTATACTTTGTATTCTGTGTTGTAATTGAAATCAATATATTTGAAAATGTAGAAAACATCCAAAAATATTTAAATAAATGGTATTCTATTATTGTTTAGCATCACGATTAATCGCGATTAATTTTTTTAATTACTTGACAGTCCTAATTTAAATTCATGCACTATGCTTAACTATATTGACATTGTTGCAGATTTATTTGCACTCAGTTACTTATCCACTCTCAAGGGTATCAACTATACATATTCTGTCACTAAAAAATGAAGGGCCTGCTTTTTTCAGAGCATTCTGCCTTATGCCTTGGGCTGTGATCTCATCAGATGATATTAGCTAAGCATGGCTCCGCAGGATCAGTGGTAGAATGGGAGACCCTAAAGAGGTGCTCCAAAGAATGATGCTGATTTAGCAGTTGGTGCTCCTGACCCTGAGTCAGTATGGAAGCAATGTCCCAGCATGGTGTTAAGGGGCAAACTGATCTAGAGCTGTTACTTTTTGCACAAGATATAAAAGCTAAGCTTCTGGGCCATGAAAGATCCTAAGGCATTTTCACTAGAGTAAGGAAGTTGGCTATAGTGCCTTAGCCATATTCCAATTTGGGTAATAACATTATGGCTACAGAATCTAAGCTTTCCCCTGCAGTTTCCATTACTTACAATACTTTTTCTGAACTTCTCATCCTTAAGTGGTGTGAAGTATTGACCTGCATTGTTAAATAACTTGGAATATAGAAAATGCCATACTAGGTCAGACCAGTGATCCATCTAGTCTGGTATCTTGTCTCCAATAGTGGCTAGAATCAGCTCCTTCACAGAAAGTCCAAGAAACTCTGTGGTAGACAATTAGGGGATAATCTGCCATCACAGCAAATTTCCATGGGAAAATCACCATGTACCAAACAAGGCCTGAATGCATTTCAGGATTGAATGAAATGAGTCCTGTACACATAGAGGCAAATTCTGACCTTGTATAAATGAGCGCAAATACTGAAATAAAAAGTATTGCATCCCTGAAACCAGGCCTGAATTTAGAGCACAGTATTTGCAAAATGGTTCAAAAGAGTGATGTGCCTTAAGACACCATTAAAAGCAAGATTACATTGTTATAGGATTATAATACTACTAATAAAAGCAATATGGAGCAGAAGATCTTATTGTTACTCAATTAACTGCAGGTGGTTTTTCTTAAAAGATCATTTTCAATAAGAAGTTGATAGATCCTTCCACTTCTGGATGGATAAGGGATATTTCATATATACTGTAGTCCTAAACAGACTAGATGGACTTACAAACTAAAGCACCACAAGCATCCAGGAAAAGTATGTTTTTCTCTCTGTAATTTATAGCCCAAATATTTGAGTCATAGATTATTAAATTCATTGAAGCAATAGTATGTAGTCTACAAGAGTTTACTATTATTTATTTGTAATACAGTAGAGCCCATAGGCTCCCGCCAGGGTCTGGAACAATAAAGAAATCATAAAAAGGAGCTTTAAAAAGACAATCTGGACTGCTCGGTGGATTAGTCACAGGTTCAAGTCTTGTTCTGGTCACTAGCAACTGTACATTATTAGCAACATCTGAATCTTGTTTAGTGACCTGTAGAAATCTATTGTCAGTCTCAATTCAGTTCCCAGTTTGTGCACAAGTTTCCCTATCACAAAATCCACAGCCACAGTTGGCATTAACTGACATGGCTGTTGGCACATTAGCTGGCAAGGAGTATCTGCAGAGAAGCCAAGTACAGAAAAAGTCACACAGACTGAATTATGCTCTCACTCTTGGTCATCCAGGTACATGGAAGGGGAAAACTTGTAGTACTGCAGCTTGTTTGTATCACTTGATTCTATTGTTTGGATGAATAGAGGATTGCAGTCTCCAGGGATATCAATCCAGTTCACACAAAACCACAAAACTCTGCATTTGCCCTCTGGAAGGGGAGCTGAAGTGACTACACAGGAATGTTCCTGTGCCCCCAGAGCAGGGCTCAGTGCCAGCCTCAAACAAACAACAGTGGTGTCTGATACTATGGAGATACTCAGGTAGCAGGGCAATAAGCATTGTATAAATTTGTAGAGAGAGATATATAGAGAGAGACGAGGGGTTCCCAAACTTGTTCCACCGCTTGTTCAAGGAAAGCCCCTGGTGGGCCAGGCCAGTTTGTTTACCTGCTGCGTCCACAGGTTCGGCCGATCGCAGCTCCCAGTGGCCGCGGTTCGCTGCGCCAGGCCAATGGGAGCTGCTGGAAGTGGTGGCCAGTACGTCCTTTGGTCCGCGCCACTTCCCGCAGCCCGCATTGGCTGGAGCAGCGAACTGTGGCCACTGTGAGCAGCGATCGGCCGAACTTGCAGACGTGGCAGGTAAACAAACCGGCTCAGCCAGCAAGGGGCTTTCCCTGAACAAGCGGCGGAACAAGTTTGGGAATCACTGATAGAGAGAGAGAAAGAAAGAGGAAGGGACAACAAGAAGACAAGACAGGACAGATCCAAAATTTGGGACTAAGGAGATCACTTAGCCCCATCCTAATGGCATAGAGTAAAAGCAGAAGGACTTGGCTGCTGCCCAATGCCCAGGCCCCAGATTGGAAGGCTGCATTTTGCCTTGACAACCACACACCCATCCTTCCCTCTGCCTCTGATAACTCAAGCTTTATGCAGGGGAAGTTTCATCTTTAAAAGAATGTTACTCCTTGACAGAAGTTTTGGAACCCCAGTAACAGTACTATATGTTTTATGGGCCAATCCATATCCACCTGAAGTCAATAGAAAAATTCTGATTGACTGTTAAATTAGTTGGATCAGGCCCTAGAGGAAGCAAAACACAATAAAACAATTCACAGTTGATTTAGTAAGAAAAATATTACATTCCACAAGACACTTCATCCCAGTGTTTGTACTGTTTTCCTGAAGGCAATAAAAACCAGTGGCTATCATCTAAAATACAGGGCAGGACACAACTAATTAATAATTAAGTACAATTTAAACGTTCTCTTGATAATGTCAAATATTGCCCTTTCTGAGCCAGCCTGTCTCTTCAAGTCAGGACTAAAATTATGAATGTGAAATACTTATTTCTGTCATCACTGCCTTTCTAAGGTTCTAGACGCTGCAGCTGAATTTGTAAGTGGGTTTGTAAGTTTCCCAAATACTTCCCAAAAATGTATTCTTCCCATCTTTCACAAGAAAGTTACACTTTGTAATAAAAACAGCAACAAGACTTTGCATTTCTATGGCAGTTCTCATCCAAACATCTTTGAACTCTTCACACATGTTAATGAATTAAGCCTCACAACAGCTGTCAGAACCAATTAAGTATTATGATCCCCATTTTTACAGATGGAGAAACTGAGGCACAGAAAGATTGAATAACTTAGACTAAAGAAATTTGTATAAGAAACTAGTAAGGAAACTAGTTCTAATGCCCAGTACTATATCATAATCACAAAAACATCTTTCCTCCCTAAATAGAGACTGAGGGCCAGATCTTTTGGCCTGCTTTGCTTATGTGGCAAAGATCACTTTAAGGATCCTTCACACTCCCTTGACCCTTGGATATGACAGAGGCTGGTCTAGCCCCTGGCATATTTTAGAGCAGTATACTGTCTTCCAAGGAGGGGATATCTTCTGTTAAATTGGAACTTTAGGGCAGCAGAATACTGATTTTTCATAATATATTTTTCTTAATGCTGCAAGAGACCATATAAAAGGAATATGCAAACATGCTACAAATGATATAATAGCTTTTTTCTACAGAAGTATTTTGCATTTTCCACTGTACTGTGTTTTTTTTCTAGTTTTCTTGATACTATGAATTAAAAATAAAGCATTTGAAAAATAACCTCTTTTGCTGCAGATGAACTTTGACATCTTAACAACAATAATGCAATTGTGCTTCTAAAGCTCTTGTACACCCTACTGAAAATGTACCTCACTATCAATCTCATCAGATGGCCTCTTCATCAGGCATCAAATGCTGCCAGTACTGAAAAAAGCATGTCACTGGAGAGACTGACTTTAACTGTACATCAGACTGAAACCAACATGCATGGTTGCAAGACAAATACTAACCCAGTTCAGCATGACCTCACCCACCCGGCTATTCATATAAACAGAAAAAAAACTAAAACAATAAACAGGTCAAAAAGTTCAACTTCAGTATACCTTTTGCTCTTAAACATACATAGCTTTAGAGTGAAACTGTATGTGCTACAAAAGCTAAGCAAGTCAATAATATTCAAATAACATATTTGAACAAACAGTAAAAGACAAAATTCTGCCCTCAGATATGCCTGGTTTTCATTGACTTCAATGGGAACCAAGTATGTGCTTTCAAGGGCAATATGTGTGATGCTCTTTTACTGTTAACAGCATTGTTGAGTTTTGTATGAATTGGCCATGGAAAGAATAAGAACATAGCATATGTTATACTGGAGCAGAACACTGGTCCATCATTTTTGATATCCTGTCTCTGGCAATGCCTGATTCTTTATGGCAAGGCACAAAGCCAAACCTTAGTGCACATAGCCAATTGTGCAATTATATTGTGGAGGAAATTTACTTATTGACATTTGATTATTCCTAACGTAGCATGGGAAGGTACCTTCAGTGCGTCACTGGTTAAGTTTTAACTAGATAGGCAATTAATGCTAAATTATGAGCACCATGATAATACCCTCTTTCTGGGAATGCTCTTCTAAAGGCCCTTTTATATACACTTGTTACTCCAGAAGAAGTGACACTAGGAAAATGAATTTAGATACAGAGAATTCTGATATGTGTTCAATAGAACTTGGTATCCTACCAAATCATATCAGTAAGATCACTTAAGGCTGAAATCTGGCATCAACTCTAGGCTTATAAGAACTACTCTAAGAATGAGTCATTTAATGTAACTAATCTCTAAAATCTTGAAATGCACTTATTCAGTTTTTATTTTCATGGCAGACGGATTTTAGGCATTTGAATGGAATTGCTTTTTAAAGTCATCCAACTTGGACTTTAAAACATGTTCAAAATTAATCTTTTAGGTTGAAGACCTGTTTTTACAACCCATGTTTGTTGAATACAATTGTAGAGCATATATACATATTTTAAAGATGTGAAACAAAGTCAGATGATCAGACATCAATGTAGAGTGTTTATCTGCACTGATATACTGGCAATTCTTTAAAACCAAACTCCCACTGTGTATATACTATGTATGATAAAATGTCTACACAAATTAACAGCAGCAGACATATGAATCCAAAGCGCATGAGTAGCTGGCTCAAAGCACTTTTGAAGAGTTTATTGAATAGAAACTTACATGTGTACTGAAGTCATTATTTTGTATCAGAAGTAATGATCACTGTTAATATTTACATGTTATAAAAGGGGTATATGGAATAACCTATAAAAGGTAGCAAAGAACATAGATGTTGAAATGCAGACGAACCAAAAAGAATGAAAGAATTAAAGTGTAATCCATTCTCAATATGCCAGACTACTTTAATGGTTTATTTTAAAATATACCTTTTCTAACTAATTGTCAACAATTGTTAACATATGTGTAACCTAATTTGTTATTTGTCCTTTTGTATCTTAAAATTTGTTTAAGCAAAGTGACAGTTCTTAATAAGAAACTAAACATGCTGTTAATGCCTTTGAGTAAGTTATTGTTAACAAGTGTACTGGTACGTTGCCTAAGCGAATATGATCACTAATGAGACAGAAAGAAGGTACCATGCACTGACCTTCCCAATGCAGGCCAACAGGAAACCAAAGCCTGACAGAAGTCTTAAGGGAGACCACCACATGTTCCCAGATACAGCAGAGAGATCTCTTTTGCCTTTGATCTAATTATCTATGTCAGTGATACTCAGACTGAAGCTTGGAAGCCGCAAGTGGCTCTTTAATATGTTTCCTGCAGCTCATTCCAGCACACTGCACACATTACAACACTGTGTGATTCAATTATTAACCAAACTAAGTTTGGTTACCAATCAGAACGCTTTTAACCAATCAGAATGCTTTTACTATGTTATTAACAAACTTTAGAATACTTAGTAATTTTGCTGTGAGAATAATATACATATACATAAAATAGTAAATGAAACAATGAATTAACACTACTGGGTAACGTTGATTGCTAATTTGGCTCCTGAACCACTGAGGTCTGAGTATCACTGATCTATGTGGTGACAGAATGTGGAATTACAGCTCCTACCACCACAGGCTGTCAATCTGGACCCATTCTCAGTTTCTGCCAATAACACTTCTCTATTAGAGCCCAGCATAGACCTATGAGTCACTTAATCAGAAGTAGCACAGAAGCCTGGGAACAAAGGATCAACAATGTCTGGGTGGACCCAAAAGGGGATGTTATCATTGTACATACTGCTTCTACTGTACCCTGGCAAGGCACTATCTATGTCATGCTAGACATATCATCATCTGCTAGCTGAACTCCAACACATCCAAAATGCTGCTGCTAGAACATTATCCGTTCCTGCCATTTCAGCCACATCATTCCTGTCACTGAACCCCTTTGTAAGTTTGCCTTGTCCTTCCTTTATTTCCAATTTCTCACCCTCGTCTTCAAGCCTCTGCACAACACAACCCCTGCCTCCACAGACCCAATTAAACTCTTCTTATCCCACCCTATACTGTTCTGTATTCACATCTCCTCTCCTGATTCCCTTCTCTTTCTCCTACCCTCAGTTGTGTGTCTTCTTGCCTAGTGAGTGTCCCTCTCTCATTGCTCAAACCCACTTCTTCTGTGAAGCCTTAGTCATGGGCCTTCTTGCAAGTAGGACTCCACACCTTCTTTTGTCTGACCTCTTCTGTGTTATCTTGATGTAAGCTTTTTGGGGTGGGTACCCTGCCTTTCCATGTGCTCCGTAAAGCACACAGAGCTACTATATAGAAATCCACGTAGGGCCTGATTTACAGCCATGCTGGGTGCCCCCCCCATTTCATTTGATTTCAGCGGAGGTGGTGTGTGATCAGCACCTGTATAAATCAGGTCCATAATAAGCATTGATAGCTGTTATTGTTATGCTGGACATTGGGCGAAACCTGTTGAAGTTGGTGGGATAAAAGTAAAAGGAGCTATCTATGGAGACAAGATCCTGTGGGGAAAATTGTGTGCGACCATGTAATTAAATCTGTATCATAATGCAGGAGCACAAGATGGATAAATTAAGATTGCAAGGGAGCTTTACTCCAATGAAATGTGTAAAATTAGGGCATAATGTTAATGGCATAGTACAGTAATCAAAGATAAAAGGAAAAGCCACAATTCTCTACCAAGTTGAGGTGTCTCATAAAATATGCAGGAGGTCTTGACTGCCCTGTGTTGGAGCATTTGGTCATTAGGAAACATTTCATAATCTCTTAGAGCAATGTGTTGTAGTTACTGCTGAATCTCACATTTTTTACTAGACTGATGCACATTTTGCACTAACTAATATAAATCTGTTGCTAGAAGAATGGGTTTCCTTAAAACTATAAATATTAACCCTTCCGAGGGATAGCACAGGTCTTCCACTACAGTCCTAGCATGAGAACTTGGGGGTTGGCAACATTTTTGAGAGTAACCCCTGGTTGTCCCTCAGTCCTAACACTCCCTGCAGCTGGGAGCTTCTCTTCTGGGGTCTGAGAGAAAGCAGAAGTCCCAAAAGCCCTCTTCTGACTTCCCAAGATCATTTCCTTGGACCAAAATTTCTGTGGTCTCTGTACCATCAGAATGGGACCAAGACAAGCTGGGCAGACAGAAAATAACAGTCCAAACCTATTCCAAGGCTGAAAATAACAAAGAACTCCAGGCCCTTTTCCTTTCAAGGGTGTTTTGAAAGCCCCTTTCAGGCTGGAACAACGAACTATAGGCTTCCCCCAGAGCATAAAGAAACACAAACCAAAAGTCTTCTGACAGCTCAAGTACCCATGGCTGTCTCCCCACTCCCAGCAGCCTATCGGCTGCCTTTCTCTTCCAGTAGACTGCCAATAGACTAACCAGCTAACCAGCTTCAGATGTTTTCCAACCCTGCCCAGCCCAGTCCCCAGTCCCCTTGGAAACAGATGCCATTGTACATCCTGTCACAGGATACATTTACCAGTTAGCAAGTTCAAGTCAGAGAAATCTCTTCTGATGCAAAATGTCCTTTTTCCTGTGCAGAGTTCAACATACCGCAAAGGACGAATGCAAAAAGTGTTCTTACTGTTTTGCTGTTTAAATTAGGTTAAGTCTGAGGATATATGAATATACAATAGAATGTTTTCTCACCAAGAGAATGGAAATTTTGAGATAATAAAATCATGACAGGAAGATTTAATCAACTATATTTCTAAAAATTTAGTATTTTTGCACTTCCTGCATTAGCAAAGTGATCATTAGGAAGAAACGCTCATGTTAATTCATGCTGACTGCTACATTAAAATGTAATGTAGCTATGAATCTTTAAGATCAGTTTTTTCAAGAATATTCTAATTTGTTCAATCTCATTTCAGTTCACTGACTGCAGCCGAGGAGGAGTCTAGTTTTGCCTTAAGTTTATTTCAAGTCAGAGAATATTCTCTTCTTTTGTTCTTGCCAGAAAAAATGATGACCAATTACGTTATTTAGAAAAACAGGAAACAAAAGGCTTGTCAAACCAATATAAGTGGTTTCAGAAGTTAGATAATACAGACAGAACTTATTGTAATTGTATTATCTATTGTTTATACTTATAATGGATAAGTATGTGTATCGTGTGTGAGTGTGTGCCATGTATACATTTTTTTTCTGATAGAACTTAAGTCTGTTGCCATTCAGGGCACAGTGTAACACCCAGGTCTTTTCTTGGTCTATTCTTAACGGTATGGGTGAGAAGTTCAAGATGATTTTATATTAGAGTCACTTATTTGTTTATTTGTCAATATAATTTCTTCAATTTTTTTGTAAAAAATATATGTGCACTTTGTATGGGAGGATTTGATAAATGGAGAGCACATGGTGGAGAGATATGATATAAAAGATTTATCACACTGAGTTTGGAATAAGTTGATTCCAAATGAGTATTCATCTCCACTCCTTTCCAGTGCTGCCGGGGCTTTTTGCCCTTGAGTGTTGTTTTATGGTGTTCAGTTTAATAATGTTTAGACCTTATGGCCACAACGTTTTAAAGGTATGGGATACAAATTCCACAGGGCTAGATTGAGCCTTTGCCATGTCCCAGGAGTAGTCTCAGGGAAGAATTGCAACTCAGAGATATGGGATAGTGCGTAGCTTTGACATACTCGGGATGCTCCTTCATTGCCCTTGTGGGAGGTATAATTTGTTACATCCCTTTTTCTTGTGTAGCATACTCCCCTCCCTCCTTGCACCAAGTTATCTCTGCTGGTACACTGGGATGATGGATTCAAGGGTATGCTAATTCCCCTCCCTCTCTACCCACTTGTTGTAGAAGCGGTTAATGGCCAGATGGAGCCTGATCTCTCACACCTTGCCCAAAGTGGTGATCTGGGCAAGGCATGCAGAGGGGAAATGGTTTACTGCTTTATTTCCTGTGTAGCAGCATTAGGGCAAATGACACTCTTGTCCATAATGAGGCAATTTGCATTTAAAGTAAATGCACAAATGATTTTCCATTAATGCCTGTCTGTGTAAAAGCTAACAATAAAGTTTCATAACAAAATTAATATGCAGTGGTTAAAAAAGAGATTAAATAAGGCTAACACTTTAAATAAGCAATGTTGGGGCAATACAGCATTACAATGAATGACAACTTAATCCTTTAAACCTAAATAATGAAATCAGGTGTCTACTGATGTATTTTGTTGTTTCAGGACATCTGGCAGCACCCATATACACAAGTAATCAGAAATAAAGCAGCATTAACTTCTTAGGGATGCTGCATTCTAGTGATTTTATGGTACTGATAGTAGTAGATAATGATATGGTACAGCATTCAAAATGAAAGGAAATGTTTTTAAAAGTGATAAATGATATTTGTATCTGACTCTTGTCCCTCCTCTCCGATCCATACAAAACACAGCTGATACAATAGTCTTCTTTGCTTGTCATGACGACTGTACCATATCCCCTCTCTAAATCCCCTCTTTCACCATACTAAATTCAAGTGTAATGACCCAATTTTCAAGACTTTTCAGAAATCTATCCCCCCTTCTTATCTATTCTTGTCTCTTATCACACCCCTCCCGGCCCTCTCTGCTACCCTCATGACTCCTCTACTAAAGGTGTTTGTCAGAGATGGTCGGAAAAATTCAGCTCAACCATTTTTCATCAGTATTTGATGATTTGTTGAAAGAAAAATTTTTCATGGAGATGCTTTGATTTCAGCAAAAGTCCGACACAATCCAGACAGGCTTTGAAACCCGCTGGTTTCCTGCCAGTGGGTATGACTGGCTCCTCAGCAGCTTGCTGTTGGACAGTCACAGATTCTGAACCCCAGGGCTTCCAGATTGTTGACGTGGGGCAGCCCTCCATGTGGACTGCCTTGGAATTGGGGCTGCATTCCCTTCTACAGAGAATTTCTAATATTTTTTTTCTGGCTTTTGTTCCAAATCAGAATGAAACCAAATTTTGAAATCCTCTACAAAACCTTTCTGTGCACAGCTCTAGTCTTTGTGCTTTCTCCCATGCTGCCTCTCACATTTGGAATGTCCTCCTTGAGCTGCCCTGACCTTCAAATCCCTTCTTTAAATCCAATTGTGCCATGAAGTTGACAAAAATTATTCTGAGAAGCAGTATGAGAAAGGTGACTCTTCCTTATATGCTAGATTAATACCGAACAAGGCAAACAGCAAATCTACATAAGTATTTGCAAATTGTGGATATCTGATTCTCTTCCTCTACCGAACTTTTCATACAGCTCATCATTTTGGACTGTAAGCTCTTCTGGGCAGATACTGTGTCTACTTCTATATTTATAAGGCGCTTAGCACAATACTGCCCGAATACTGATTGGGGCTTCTGGGTGTTCCAGAAATACTAAATAATAATAATAATAATAGTAATTTGCAATTTCTCTAACAGACTAAATCATTTTGGATATCAGAATGGGGCTATTTTATTTAAAAGTAAAGGTAAAAGAATGTTTGGAAAATGTGCTTGAGGAGCAGAGCTGGATAAACAGGAGACATATGCATTGAAAATGTTTGCTAAGTTCAACTCTCTCACCATGTTTCGACCGCTCTAGTCTTCAGGCAGTCCCTCATCCAGTCAGGGAACAGAAATCATACCATGTGTGTTAGGTAACAAATCACACAGAGTAAGGGTGAAATTCTGGCCCCATTGAGATCAATGCCAAAACTCCCATTGACACCAGGGGCACAGGATTTCACTATGAATACACAATACTTTGAAAGCAATAGTAGGTACAAAAAAATTGCCAAAACCCCATAGGCTCCAATATATTTGTAAAAACTACATGTCAAACAATGATGAATAATCAATACAGTGCTGAAAAACACAAGTGGGTCCACAGATAAAAATCATAGAATCATAGAATATCAGGGTTGGAACGGACCTCAGGAGGTCATCTAGTCCAAGCCCCTGCCAAAGCAGGACCGATCCCCAATTAAATCATCCCAGCCAGGGCTTTGTCAAGCCTGACCTTAAAAACTTCTAAGGAAGAAGATTCCACCACCTCCCTAGGTAACGCATTCCAGTGTTTCACCACCCTCCTAGTGAAAAAGTTTTTCCTAATATCCAACCTAAATCTCCCCCACGGCAACTTGAGACCATTACTCCTTGTTCTGTCATCTGCTACCACTGCGAAAGTGTGAAGAAGGGGAAAAAAGGCCAAATCCAATTAATTAAATGTTTAGAAAGAAAAATTCAACCAGTTCTATAAATGAAAAAAATTCAAGGATCCCTACACCACAAAGAGAATTAGAACTGGCGTGGAATTAATTTGTTAATGCTTGCACAGCACTTTTCATATCATACAGGAGCTAAATATTGTTATTAATTTAAAAGGAAA
Source organism: Eretmochelys imbricata (assembly GCF_965152235.1). Lineage (NCBI taxonomy): Eukaryota > Metazoa > Chordata > Testudines > Cheloniidae > Eretmochelys > Eretmochelys imbricata. The sequence goes on from NC_135581.1 coordinate 60,875,595, forward strand.
AAAAATAGGGTACACTGATTATTTAAATGCTAGATTGTAAAGCAGTCCTGTTTGTGAAGCATGCTGACTTAGTGCATTGTGTATGTGTTTTACTGGAAAGCTGATGTCACTTTTTCCAGTATGTCATGCCACCGCCTCCTATTCCCCCCCCACCCAATCCTTTTTTAAAATTATTATTATTTTGATGGCAGTGTGTGTCTGGACATATATAAAAAGGAAAGGACTAGAAAAGAGAAATGTGTCAGGACAATTTGATTTTTATCAATGCCAGAGATTCACTTGCAAATTATGTGGGATTATTATTATCTCCATCTTAGATGCCAAACCTCCCGCCCCCCACCAAAAAAAACAAAAAACAAAAAACCCACAACTAAAACCGCAACTTTAGGGCAGAAAGATACGGTTGTGTTGTTGCTTATGGAGATTAATAGTAAATTGGATCACACAAAGGTTGCAATAGCTGCTCTGGGCTCTAAATATGAACAGATGGTAGCCTACATTAATTTGGAAGGAAGGGCTGGCACACCAGAGTGCAATGCGTTTTAATGATGGACTCCATTGAAAATGGAGGGATCAAATGTGACTATACCTAAGGATCTACTCATAATCCCATTGGACTCAAGGCAAAAATCCTATTGGTTTCAATAAGAGCAAGATCAAATCCCCATCTTGTAACATATCCAAGGGAAAAAAGCCATGAGATTAAGAGCTGGAAAATATCAAGGATAGGCCTACATCCTGCAGGGTTTGCCTATTAAGAAAGAGTGAACATTATTCCCTTCATGAATGGTTTAAATGTCCTGGTCTCTGCCATGGGATCTTTAATTAGCATAAGTACCCAGAACCCTGACTATCACTCTCCTCTGAAAGACAGTACCTCCAGCAACAAAGGGCACCGTAAAATCTCTGGGGGGTATTGGATCAGGATTGACTTGTGCCACCTAAGGAATCACCAATACCACTTCTTGCAGCACCTTGACAGTCTCTCTTCCAAGTCCCAATCCAGCCCAACCCTGTAAATTGTGAAGCTGACAAGATTACAGCTCAAAATGACATCACAATAGACAGCTATTTTCACTATATCTATATTTATATATATAAAATCTCACAATAGACAGTGATTTTCTTTTAGACAGAAAGCTAACATACACAGTATTTTAAATGTTCCAAAATGTTTGCTTCAAATTTGTATGTGTAAGGATTTCTTAAGATGCATGTAACTGGAATAAAACAGATTTCATTCTATTTTCTTCCTGAATCTGCCACGTTTTGCTCCAGTTATCAGTCTTCAATGGCAAATACTAATCCTTTAATACCTCATTGGATTGCTGGGCACAAACAACAAATATCACAGTACAGAAATATGGCATGCTGGCTACGATAAACCAGTGCTCTTTTGAACATGTTCTACATGGCCACAGATATGACGCTTTCTCTTTAGTATTCTCAGTAAAGTGCAACAATGTTTTCTTTGATCTCATCTTAAAACATTAGTTCTCTTTCAGTGCCTTATGAATTCCTTCGACAATTCAGAAGACCTTGTAATAAACTGTTGCTTGAATTCCATGTTTCTGTGCTTTACAACCAGGATACAAACAGCTGGCCTGGCCTAACTTGAAACCGTCCTCAGAGTGATTTGTAAGGTCTAATTAGAAAATAGAGTATGCTGTTGCAAGTTGTTGAATAGCTTTTGTAGTTCATAGGGCCAAAGCACTACTATTTAGTCAATTAATTTGTAATGGTGTGCTTAGAGGTGAATATACAGAGAGTACTATCATTATCTACATGTTAAAGGTTACAAGAGGAAATGGCTTTTGAAAAGACACGTTAATCCATGTGCTAAAGCTGGGACTCACTTTTGTCTAATATCTGTACCGTGTTAATAATATTCCATTATTGTCTTTCCATTCCATGAATCCTGTCTCTGCTTATGCACTCTCCACCACACAGAAACTGTTTTCACAGAGGAACCTCAAAGAACCTCATCTGACCAAATCTCACATCTTCTGCTTTGTCCTCATGTTCCTTAATTGCTCTGAAGTCTTTGATATCACTCATTACTCCCTCCTTCTCCAGTATGATTCCCAGCCCTCCACTGGCCTTCACAACCCTTGCCTCTAGATTTTCTCTGATTGCTCTTACAACAACTTATCACACCAGGCCTGAACTTCTTGTCCTCTGCTTCAGTATCCTGCACAACTTCTTCCTGTCTGCATCTTAGGCTTCATTTCTTATGTCCTCCCTCATCTCCTTCAATCCACTACTAGTGACATCTTCACAACTGCTTTCATTGCCTTCTCTCAGACTCTTATCTTTTTACCTTCTTTCACTCAGCCTCCTACACAGATCAAGACTATCTGTTCCTAGGGCAACAGGCAGCATTTCCTCTCCACATTCAAATCTTTTCTGACTGATAATGCCCACAAACACGTGCCCATAACAGACAAATGTTTTCTCTATCCAACATGATATAAGAGGGAACACAAAACAATAAAATAACTCTTCCCTCAAAAACCTAGTTAATAGCTTTCTCTGGATCTCTCAGCCTTTTCTGACCTCCTTGTCTGTCTCTCTTTTTAAATCACATTATTACCATGAATATCTGGAGTGTATCATCAAAGGAGCTCTATCCTACAGATTATTACACTGGATCCTCTGGAGTAAATATCATGCAGTTCAATCCTCAAATATTGTTTTTTTTACCCAATAGGCCTACTATGTTTCTAAATAACTGCCTTATACTTATTTTCACTACTCACTGGAACAGCTCTTTAGCTACTACGGGGCCTGATTGAAACAAATGAGAGTTTTGCCTGCAAAAATACTGCAGGATATGGTTTATTATGGTTAGCTATGTTTACTGCTGAACAAATCCACACAACATTATCCTAAACAACTACTTAAAAAAGGGGAACTGGATGTGCATTAGGAGAGCTGCACTGAACATGGGATTTCTTCTCACTGCACTCAGGTTTAACAGGGTAGACAGTACTGATTGATTTATAATTGCTTCCTGTGACAGGCTGTCATTTCTTTTCTTTTTCCTTTTGGGGAGAAAGTTCATAGAATCATAGAATCGTAGGACTGGAAGGGACCTCAATAGGTCATCTAGTCCTATCCTTTGCATGGAGGCAGGACTAAATAGTGTCTAGACTAGTGGTTCTCAAATGGGGGTCCACGAGGGTACTCCAAGGGGTCCGCAAGGCATGTCCGGGGCTGCTGGCCCCACTGATCAACTCCTCCCCCTCTCTCTGGGGGCCTCCAGCTGTTCCACGACATGCAGGAGTCATTGGGAGGGAGGGGGAGGAGTGGGGAAGAGGCAGGCTCGGGGAGGGGGAAGAAAGAGGTGGGGAAGAGGAGGGGCAGGGATGGAGCGAGGGTGGTAAGAGGTGGGGCAGGGGTGGGCTCTTGGGGGAATGGGTGGAGTGGGGGTGGGTCCTGGGGCTTAGTGGGGATGGAGCACCTCCAGGGAAAATTAGAAGCTGGCTTGGGGGTCCAAAAATTTTTTTAAATCAAAATGCGGGTCCCCCGGCTGCTAAAGTTTGAGAACCCCTGGTCTAGACCATCCCTGACAGGTGTTTGTCTATCCTCTTCTTACAAACCTCCAGTGAAGGAGATTCCACAACTTCCTTAGGTAATTTGTTCCAGTACTTAATTACCAGTTCATCAAGGCTGCACAACAAATGGAGTCAAACAGTTTGTTTCACCAGGTATTATTGAACAGTATAAAAAACAATTTTTCCCAATTGAATGTAGTTTTGACAGTCAGCCTTTTAGTACCGTACATCTAGTATGTATTTACCTACAAAGTTACTTTGGAAACAAACTCTTTGTTTCTTATTTAGAGACAAATTCTTTTTCCTTTCTCCCGTTGGTTGAATGGAGTTACCATTTCAATCTCTAACATACTTAAATGAGGGCTGAAATTTGTAGAGTTCAGCTTGTGAGATAACAACAAGTCTCTGACAGTATGAAACAAATACACTAGAAACTCTGAAAACTACTGCTTACTTCTAGGTCTCTTCTAGCATCCTAATTAGCATAATAAATATATATCCAGGCTACAGGGACTTTTGTGCATAGTTTAGGAATATTGATTGATTTTCTTCTCCTGAGCAGACTGTATATATTTTTGAATTCTCTGCCTTTTCTTTTTTACTTAGTTCCTGTTATAAATATTGTTTTATAGGATTTTAATGCATTATCTTTGTTACAGAAAAAATATTTATGTTGTATTTACTTTTTCCTTGCCTAAACTTTTCCCTTCCTAAAGAATGTAGGGAAAACTATATTTGATTCTATTGCTGAGTTTGTTTGGTTTTACATTGAAGATGGAAATAATGAAATCTTTAAATAATAGAAAATAGGTATTGGTTATTTTAACTCATTTTCTCCATAACTTTATGCTTTAAAAATCTTTTGGGTTAAATTTTTATGGGTATGTTAACATTTTAAAGTAATATTTATAACAAGTCTTTGAATGTTTACAGTTCCTTTCACCAAGGATGTTAGACACTAGTGATTTAAGACTTCAAATTTAGATAAGTAGTAGTATTTCCCTTTTACAATGGTGAAGTGACTTGTCAAAGGTCTTTTCCTACCATTCCATCTTTCATGTCATATGCCCTTTCACCCTTAATATTTATTTTGAATCATTCTTCCATTCACAATTCCATGCTTATTTTCTGGCTGCCTTCTACACCTGGGGCTACCACCCTCCTCTTTTACAACCATGTGTCTGAGTCTCCCTTTCACTAAACCAGAAAAAATATTATGAAAGTGAAAACTCTTGACACCTCCAGACATTTGATGCCAGGTGTGATTTGTGTTGGAAACCAATCTGGGTGAGCTCTCTAGTCTAATGAATAGTTTGCACTAATTACCTTCCAGAGCATACTTCATATCCTGGGCAAACAGAGTCCACATGATTTCAGCACTGACTTTTCCCATGTTCAGCTCTTGAGGGAACCTGAAATCAATCACATTACATCAGTTCACCTGCTGCTAGAAATTAACTTAACAGCTGTACAGCAGAAATGCAAATATTTTTGTATAAAATCACACTGAAAGCATGCACTGCACTGTATTCTCCATTTTGTACAATTATGTTAACCATGTAGGAAGATTAGCCTTCAGATACGTGCTGCTGTAGAGTAACTGTAATAATGTTAGGGCCCTAATTCAATACTGAAGTATTTTCTGTATCAATTATATAACAGTACACATTTATAAAAATGAAGTGAGGTCCATCCTTGGTGTAAATCCCCTGATTTCCAATGAGTTATACCAGGGAGGGGATTGGACCCTGGATCGCACTAGTGTTGCTAACTCCTTGCAGCACTACTGGCAATCTGAAGACATAGAAGAAACAAGTAAAGTGCAGTAAGATCAGTGAAAAGACTGTACTGTTAGTTAAAGCTTTTAATACTCATCTCATGTTTAATATGCTCTTTGAAAATAGTCTGTTTATACAGTGGTTGCCATTATGAAGTCAATATTTGCATACATTTAAGTGCAAAGTAAATAAGGAAAAAGAAAGGAAAAACTGTGCTACCTCAGTTACCATTGTGCAGTAGCTGTTGGCAAAATCTGACTTTTTAATGACAGCCACTGTATGTTTTGTACCAGGTTAAAAAAAGGGGTGTGCATGTGTGCGTAGATATACTGCTCTTGTTCTGAATGTGGAACTCATATCAATATCACAAGGAGTTCAGGGAATGGAGCCAGGGCAATCCATGACCCAAAAATTAGAGATTTGGAAGTCCAGAACATAAACTTGACTTGATAAATAGGACTTTCTGTTAATGCTGAATGTAATGGAGTGTGTAGGTACATATGAGATTCACAGGAACATGCCAACTTTTCACCATAAAAACAATTATAGGACAAATTCTATCACCTTTGTTAGGAACCACATTACACGAGTGATGGCCATAGGTAAACAAGGGGAATTTCTCAACATTTACTGCTACCATTCACTATCCTGAACATTCATTACACAACCTCACTGTACTCAGAGAGAGAGAGAGAGCAAGACATACAGTGGTGACTGGCCTATGTAAACAAATTGTTTTCACTCATTTGTAATAGCACTGAGGAGCTGATTTATGGCTTTGCATTATTCTGTCATTCAATAAATTATGTTGCCACAAGAAAATAACCTTGTATATTCTACCAACTTGCTGTGCAGTCTCTACGTTCTTTATCCTGTTTATTAATGTACAATGATTCATACCAATTATAAATATCTTATACTGCAAAACCCATTACCCAGAAACAATGTATTAACAAGATTCATTACATAGGACCATGTTTGAGTAATAAGTAAAAATTATCTTCTGCTGCTAAATGTGCTTACGCACATATAAATTACTATGGGTGAAAACTAACCCATTTAAATGGAGGTATTGTATGTTGCATATGATTTGACTCTATATTTTTCAAATACTCAGTTTACAGAGGAATGGATAGTCATTGTAAGAATGCCATTGGTAGACAAGTTCTGTGTAATTTACATTTTCTGAAAAGGGATGCAAAACTCAATCATTTTTCTACTCTCTTTTCCACCAATTATTGCAAAGGAAGTTAAAAACTTGGCTATAGATTTTTCATTGTTTACATTTAGATAGACTTGTCAGAATTCATTTTTTTAAAAACAATTTCAATGGATATCAGTGATATTTGTTTTTAAGCATTTTTTCAATTTTGTTATTTATTTAAATTTTCACAGCTGTCAGAAGTTATGGAGATTAGACAATGCGGAGCTGTGAATAATTATTTAATGACAGTGGACACTGAGATTCAAAAAGTTAAAGCTTTATAACCATTAAAACACAAATTGTCAGAATCAGATGCCAAAGTTCTCAATTAGCATTTTTCTTACTTCACTTTTCTGTAAATTTTGGTTATCAATGGCAATATTTTTTCATTGGTGTGAGTGTGTACAGTGAAATTGATGTTTACTCACATTTACTGATAAAAAGCTAATCCTTCCAAATCTACATTCAGATAAGTAGGTTGGATAAATATAACTGCAGTTAGCTACTGTTTTAATGTGTGTTCACCCCACACTTGCCCTGAAGCATTTAGTGTAGACTAAGAAGGGGGCCAATTAACCAGACAGGCCACAGCTGAGAGGAATCAGGTGGTTTAAATAATCGTCTGACTGAATAATGAGGGAGCCCAGCTGAGGAAGAACAACTGGGCTATAAAGACAGGAAGTTGGCAGCAGAGATAGGCTGCAGGGAGGTAGTCTGTAGTTATTCACTGTAAGAACAGAGGTGTGTTTGGGACTACAAAAGCAAGTAGCCTAAAGCTCCTCCCTGGGAGGATGGAGTTTTGAGGCTGGCAAACCCAGAGAACGTGGGAGTCAGAAGATTAGGAAAGTATCAGGGGAAAAGCCAATAAGGTTCAGCATAGACCAGACCTTAGCTGCTGATTAGAGGGTCCCTGAGCTGGAACCTGGAGTATAGGATAGGCCTGTGTTCCCCTACTGGCCACTGGGGAAATGGCACCAGATAGGCAATGTATGTGAAGCTAATCCGGCCAGAGTAAGCGTATAGATAAGAAAGGAATGTTTTGCACTAGCTTTCTGCAACACAGGAACGGATACAACCAAATAAGGCAGGGCTTACATAATGCTAATGAGGAAACATCTAATTGGCTGCTTTGGCTGTATTATTGTACAGGGCAATAGGTAATTGGTTGTATATGCTTCTGTAGCTAAGTTGGGGGAAAAAAGGTATAAATTGTATGATGTAATCTGCAGTCGGGGCTGCAGGATTTGAGACAGCTGTGTCTCCCTGGGCCTGTTTGCAGCTGCAAATAAATTCTCTGCTTCTCCACCCCGTTGTGATTATTGGGTGACGCACACCAGGCAATGAACCCCTACTGTTGCTTGCCTTGGGCACTCTGTGCCGGCAACACCAGCTCTCAGAATTCAGCATGGGCTCTCAGCAGGTCAAACAGTCTCGGCTGGCCAGGCTGTTCTCTTCACATATCAGACCTCTTTGGATCTTCCCATGCCATTCTTGCTGGGGTGCTCCTGACCCAGTACATAAGATTTAAAGACAAGAGAAATGCCAGACTTGCTATTGGACACAGTGGAATTTCGGCAAAGATAGGCATGGAGGCTTGCAGGGTTATGAGAAGGGTCCTACCAAATTCATGGTCCATTTTGGTCAATTTCTCAGTCACAGGATTTTAAAATCCTATATGTCATGATTTCAGCTCTATAAATCTGAAATTTCATGGTGTTGTAATTGTAGGAGTCCTGACCAAAAAAGGGGGGGGGGGGGGCAGGACAAAGTTATTGTAGGGGAGTTACGGTACGGCTACCCTTATTTCTGTGCTGCTCATGGTGGCACTGTGACAGTGCTGCCTTTAGAGCTGGGCAGCTGGAAAGCGGCAGCTGCTGGCTAGGAGCCCAGCTCTGAAGGTAGAGCCGCCGCCAGCAGAAGCACAGAAGTAAGGATGCACAGTGTGGTATTTTCACCCTTACTTCTGTGCTGCTGCTGGTAGGGTGCTGCCCTCAGTCCGCAGCCACCACCCTCCAGCTGCCCAGCTCTGAAGGCAGTAGCGCAGACAGAAGGGAGGTGTGGTATGGTATTGCCACCCTTACTTCTGCGCTGTTGCTAGCGGGGTGCTGCCTTTCAGAGCTGGGTGCCTGGCCAACAGCCGCCATTCTCCGACCACCCAGCTCTGAAGGCAGTGCAGAAGTAAGGTTGGAAATCCCACAACCCCCCTAAAATAACCTTGTGGACTCCTGATTTGAGAAACACTCGTCTGGGAAATCCTGTATGGTATAGGGTAAGAGCACACAAAAGACTAAATGTCATAGTCAATGACATGTTTTTCATGGCCATTAATTTGGTAGGGCCCTAATTATGAGGAATGGGATGGAAAGTGGGACTCAAAAGGAAGCAGTCATGAGAATAATGGGAAGTTACTCCATCAAGATTCAAAGGCTCAGCCACACAGCTGGTTGTATTCATAGGGGAACAAGATTTAGATGAGATGGGGTAAGGTAAAGATAATACAGTACAAATGAGTAAAGGTCTAAGAGGGTTGAGCAGAGAGGGAGGGTGATAGATCAGTCAAGGATGTGACAGGTTTAAAGTAGAGGAAAGGATGAAGAAAACCTCAGAATGCCTGGATTATGTTTACTGAACATGAAAACTGGGTAAAATTTAATTAAACCACCAAATGTTTAAGTGATTACTATTGCCTAACAAACTCAGGAAAAGCAAAAACACTGTGATTTAAAGCCAACGATCCAGTATCCTGATGTTGTGGGGATTACAATCCTATCATATATGCTGCCATAACTTCAGTTAAATACTGAAAAGTGAGTTAAAGACAAAGGAACAACCTTACATGTTCTTTTGCTTTCCTGGGTTTAAGGCAGAGTTTTGAAGTTATTTTACAACAGCTTTTATGTTTACTTTCTGTGTGCAGTATCATTATAGTTGCGATAAAATATTCAGCATTAGCAATATGTACCACACAGTGCACCTGAGATATCATAGGACGTTCTTCCATGTGCTATGGAAAATAATGGTCATATCCCTGATGCTAAAAGTGTGATAAAGGTTGGTAAAGCTAATTCGTTAATGGCAATGAAGTCTTATAAAGAGAAGAGGGAAAAACCTAACAGAGGTGTTATAATGGCACAATCTTCCTGAAGTTTAACACAATGTGAATGTAAGTATTAATTTTTCTTATTTACGTTGCAAAGGTTTGAAATCCATTTGCAAGGATGGTGTGTGGTATTTATTCTCTCTGTTGATATGCTCACCTATATGTTAAGGCTCTGAGCACATGATTATAATATGAGCTAGTATTTTTTTACCATGAAATATCTTCATAGTCTGCCCGGTATTCAGGGGCCAAACTATTCCTTTGGATCCTGCCAATTTGTGCTGGAGGAAATTTGCTGTGGGCCCCAAGGTGGAAAGCTGTCTTGGGGGTGAACAAAGAAAGCAGCAGTTCAAACATCCCACAACCCCTCCTGGGTTTGGAGCTGCCTGATAAAATCCCAAAAGTGGGCAGGGTTTTTGTGCAGAAGGGAGAAGGGCCAGACAGTTTGGGAGATGTATTGACTGATTCAGTGAATCTCCTGGGTATTTTCCACTGGTCAGGTGCACTTATAGATGGCATTTAAAGCAGGGTTTCTCATGTGGGATGGACTCTTCTCCCTCAGGAATAAAAATCTCCTTGGGCACAGCTGTTCTCACAGGTGGCAGGGTAGTATAATTTACACCACCTGAATCTAGCTCCATATTTTTATTCTGCATAAACGTGCTCTTCCATCTTGCTGTAGTTTTGCAGAGTTAAGAACATCGGTACTATAATATGCACTAATTGGCTTCAATGGAACCATAATAGTAAAAAAAAATTTATGATGTAAATGTAAGTACAGATAATCCCATTGAAATCAATGAGGTTTTGAGCAGCGGTATTCCATTCACACTGCATCGTGTCTTTCATGTAAGATATAATGTGAGTGAAGCTGCTAAAATTTAAATTAAAATTAAAACTCTTACTGACATCTATGGGATTTGAGGCAGAGTATGTAAAAGTTCATGGAATGTGGCGAAATACTGATCCTTAAAAAGCAGCATTAGGAAAAATCTTTTATAGAGAATAGTCACTCTTCAGAATTTCAAAAAACAAGTTGGCAATTTCAGCCAATTTTTAGGAACGTGTGTCAAGCACTGTTGGAATAATTGCTTGACAAGCCTTTAAAAGTTTTTCATTTAAGTGAGACCCCCTTAAGATAGGGAGTGAAAACATAAATTTTTGAGACTCAGAGAACTAATATTAGACGCAAGGAACCTTTTTCCCTAGATAAAATTGTATCTAAATTGAGAACGTATTTCTGAATGTTGAGCCTGTACAAATTATATGGTTGAAATTACTGAATCAATCAAAACAAGGATTAGCATGGAAACAGACCATTAAATAGGTAATAATTAATGTCATTATGGTCAGTATAAATATTTGACTAATGCTAACGGGGGAAGTTTCAGTACCCCAGTCATTTGTGACGTACTTTAAATGAACAACCATGAGACCATAAACTGCAGGCAAGGACTCTCAGTCAGGACAATGGGAAGTACATGAATGTCAATAGTAAACTGAGGCAATGTCTGTGGGAAAAAAATTTCAAATGCAGTCATTGGATCTGAATATCTCCACTTTTAGGAGCCTGAACAAGCATGATTTTCAAAGGGCCTGAGCATCCACAGCTTCCGCTAACTTCCATTCACAAAACCGAGTTTGGATTCCCTAAAATGAAGTTGTCCAATATCAACAAGTGATTTTAAAACTTTAGGCCACAGGCCCAACCCTGCTTCCAATGAAGGCAATGCAAAAAACTCTTACTGAGTTCAGTCAAGCCCTAATATGTTAAGAAACAGGACAAATTACATTATTCTTTAGTGCTGAACTTCGTTAACAAAAAAAATACCTCTCGGTACCTATTTGACGTTTGGATTCATGTTCTTTGTAGTACTAAGGCAATTTAACATGAAACATAAGCTGTAGACTGTAAACCGTTCAATACATGTTTCTATGGTTGTTTGATATTACCCCTCTGCTGAGCAAACAGTGAACAAATATTTCACTGGCCTCAGGGATTCTGGTTCTTTTCATTCATTCACTTGTGTTGTGTGCAGTAATAGCTGTGGTAGCTTATTTGTTCATATACTGTATATTTCACAGCAAGCTTTCTTGTGGAAGGTGTGCTGAAGTATTCTTAAATGGTCAGACAAAACCCAAATATAAACACAAAACCATCAGTATAAACATCCTGCCAAAGCTATCACATACACTGCATTCATGCAACAGAAAACAACTGAAGATATTAACATACTAAACTATTTTGACCTGTTTGACCAGTGGGGAGCCTAATGGAGCGAGTCAAACTTTTTGTTTTGATGGAACAGTTTTCTGTTGGAAAATGTAGCTTCACTGAAAATTAAACATTTCGGTAGGACCATGTTAATTCTGGCAAAATTTTGAAGGGCAAAGGCTAAATGATTCATTTAGACTTCCTTGTTTGATTTTTGATTAAGTGGACAGGTTTCATTGTGGTAATGTCAAAACCTTTCATTTTGTCTATCATTTCATTTTGATTTACATTATACTATTAATTTTAACATAGTGTATTCATATATTTTATATTGAATTAATATTCTATATTTTGCTATTGTCAAAAGGTTTCTATCTTATTCAAACAATGTTTTAACAATATCATAATGAAATTTGACATTTTCAAAATGAAACAATTTAACTTCTCTAAACCAGTGTTGACAAATTGAATTTTTCTTTTTGGAAATTTCGATTTTATTTTATTTATTTTTGCATATTCACTTCCTTAGGAGTATGTAGGGGCTCTGGTAATCCATCAATTCTGGAATAAAATATACTTGCAACTTCACTGGAAAAAAAGGGAGAACTCTGCCACTAGATAACTGGATATTTGTTGGGAGTCCCAGTCTCTCGTGTTGATAGGCTCAGCAGTACTAGTAATGGATGGTTATGATTTGCAGAGATATTCATTAAAATCTATTTTTGTGGGGCTTTTTTGTTCCATTTTGATTTGAATCTTGGTTTTAATGATCCCAACAACTAAAAGTGAAATTCTTTCAGTTACACTTTTGCCTAGTTTAGGTACCAAATTACTAAATCTGGTTCACTTAGGCTGGATTGAAGAAACTTTCCCAAAGGCTCACTGAAAAACCTGCAAACCTTTCAGCCAGTCTGGTTAGGCTATGTTTACACTAGGGACACTACAGCAGCACAGATGTACCGTTACTGTTGCACCGCTGTGAGGTCTCCTGTGTAGCCGCTCTATGCTGGCGGGAGAGAGCTCTCCTGCTGGCATAATGAAACCACCCCCAGTCAGAGCGGTAGCTCTGTTGACAGAAGACCGACTCCTGCTGACATAGTGCTGTGCACCCCAGCACTTCTGTTGGCAAAACTTATGCCAGTCAGGGGGGTGTTTTTTCAGACCTCTGACAGACAAAAGTTTCACCAACAAACATACTACTGTAGACAGTCTGAAGTTTCATGTACCAATCTAAATGTGAACTAGTCACTGCTGGAATTATCGTTGTCCCTTGATAGAGGAAAAACCTTCATCCTTTGTTACATTGGTACAAATGCATGTGGGGTGTATTTCTGACGGAGACACTCATGCTAAGAAGAAGACATCCATGTGACCATTATCTTACAGTATACTAGTACTGTGCTGTTCCTAACGCTTTCCAAGACACAAAATACTTTATAACAAGGAAACCTGAAATGATGTCCTTTTTTAACAGATTGATATAATGTGCACATAAAATGACAGACCCACGCCCCCTTTTATTATTTGATTTTATGCAGTTGTTCCCTTATATAAATAAATTAGAAAAAGGAAATGGTCATACTAATATTCCATCCATATCTCAATGAATTCTCCATCACAAAGGCACATGAGTCTGAATCACTTTATACCACTGTAGAACTGTTTTTGTTTGTTTTTTCTACACTTTGTTCAAGTAAGGGGCCAGGAGAAAAACTCCATTGGAAGGAATGATTTGGATCTGCTGGATACCAGGGCCATCCCTGTTCAGCCCTGTGTTTTGCACCAGATCCTAGGCCCCTTGGACTCCTAGGCTCTCTGGCAGCATGCCATGCTCCCAGGGAATTTGCTGCTTGCTCCTGATCCAGGGGATCCTATCTAAGGTGGGTTCCACAGCATGGAAAGGGATCCATGGAAAAATTAAAGAATCCTGAGATGGATGGAGTCTCTGTGGGCAGTTGGCAGGATGGTGTGTATAGTCAGAGCCAACAGCCCTCTCCACATATGAATCTCCTATCCAGTGGGAAACAATCACCATCTTCAATCATCAGATATTTCTGCCAGGCTATCTTTTTTAGCAGTAACTGCTAAAGTTAACTTTATTATTTATTTGCTACAGAGAATCAATTATTATTTGTTAGTGAATTGTAGTAAAAAATAACGTTACCTTTCAATTCTCAGGTACAGAGTGTATATGCTTCCAAAGAAGAAACCCTAAAGTGCTTGGTTTGGGGATTTAGACTAGATGTTTCCTTTTGGCATCCTTCCCTTTCTGGGATACTTTATATCAGGGATCGGCAACCTTTGGCACGCGGCCCGTCAGGGAAAGCTTCTGGTGGGCCGGGACAGGTTGTTTACCTGACGTGTCTGCAGGTTCAGCCAATCGCAGCTTCCACTGACCAGTTTGCCGTCCCAGGCCAATGGGGTCTGCGGGAAGCAGTGCGGGCTGAGGGATGTGTTGGCCACTGCTTCCCGCAGCCCCCATTGGCCTGGAACAGCAAACTGCGGATGCTGCAGGTAAACAAACCGTCCTGACCCACCAGCAGATTTCCCTGACAGGCTGCATGCCAAAGGTTGCCAATCCCTGCTTCATATACTGGTTGAAAAAATGGAAACTTGCATCTATAGTGGAAAATCTATATTGGAAACTTACATCAATTTTTCACACCCCTGAGAGAAAGAGAGCTGTGTCATCCCAGCCCCCCGTGCACACAGTGCTAGGTTGATGGAAGAATTCTGTCGACCTAGCTACTGCCTCTCAGGGAGATGGATTAACTACAACAATGGGAGATCCCCTCGTGTTGCTGTAGTGAGTGTCTACACTGAAGTGCTACAGCTGTGGTGCTGTAGCATTTTAAGTTTAGATGTAGCCTTAGTAACTGCTCTGCTTAAAGCTCCATTTTGTTTTCCCTTCTATGCAACTTCTTCCGTTTCCCCTTCTTTTCTCTCTGGGTGAACTGTAATTTATCATCTTTCCCCCTGTAAAGATCAAAGTTGAAGAAGAAGCAAAAATGAAGCACCAAGAAGGATAATAAATAATTACTCAAAAAGAAAACCCAGTCTAATGAAGAGGTGAAAAAGACTAAAGGAAAAAAAACTGGACAGAGTAAAACTTTGTGAAGCAAATTAATCAAGGAAACCAGGAAACTGAAAGCACCTGCTACACTTAATGTGGTAGCAAATGCTACCCTAGGTTCCAATATAGAAAGACAAAGTTGAAATCTCTCAGCAAAATCAGCTTAAGCCATAAGCAAGACTCATATTGCAAATCCTGTTAATGTGCCATGTTCACCAATCTGATATCATAATTCTGGTTCATTCAATAGCTTCGAGCAAAGCTGTCCTTCAATTTTTCAAATAAGCTGGCAGTCTTTGTAATATGGATCTGTCCTCCACCTGCCACCTTGGATCATCTCCAATAAACAAACAAATCCATTCTCTCTGGTAATGCTGTGAAACAGAATGGTAGCTATAGTGTGGGGGCCTATTTAGAGACCAGCCCTGCTTTAGTGGGAACAGGATTAGGCACTTTTAATTGTTGCGATATATACACTATATTATATTGAAATGGTGCAAAAGCTAAGATGCTGATAATCATTTTGTCTGTTTGATTCAAAAATAAAGTACTTTGTGTTAGACATACAAAAGTCTACACCAAATAGCATTCAGGATTATGCATCCTACTGATATAGCTGCCTTTAATGAGAGTGACCTATGGTATAAGATAGACTAATGGCCCAAAGGGGGGAAAATAGGATTCAACAATCAATTCTGGCAATGAGCTGAAGGCTATGTACAGACAACTGGAATTGCCCATAGGTACAAGAAAATTAAATCAGTTGAAACGTGCACAGATGTCGAGGCCTGCTAGATGCTGCTTGTTGCTCTGGTACTCCAATAGTGGGAGCAATAATCAGCATGAAGTGTTCAAAGAACTGATTACGTAACAAAAAAGAAAAATGCCAAAAGAATAAAATAAAAACATATCAAGAGTAAATATCTAACTTAACTGTACTTCAGAGACATGAAAATAGAATTATTACGCTTTATCAAAAAGACACCTCATGTGCACGTTTGTGCCTGACTGGCAAATCGAAATGGGGTCTTAAAATCTGTATCTACAGGAGTGCTACATTGTCTTGAAATTTGATATGCCTCATGGGGGGGGGGTATGAGGTTCAGTCAGTGATCCAAATATGGGGCCTTTTGCCCAAGGCATTCCCTAGATACAGCCACCCCCAAAACAGCTTTTCTTAAAATTGACGTGTTTTGGCAACGTTTTTCTGCACACAGACAGAGATCAAACCAGGGCTGAGATCATCACACCAGTGTCTCAGACACCCAAGAGTCATCCCAGCAGAGTGCACCTTGCCCATTAGCCTTTTGGGGGAAATCCCATTACAACATTATTAGCTCTTTGGCTAATTAGCCAAAGACTTCAGTTCTCCTGTTTGAATCATAGAACATCAGGGTTGGAAGGGACCTCAGGAGGTCATCTAGTCCAACCCCCTGCTCAAAGCAGGACCGATCCCCGACTAAATCATCCCAGCCAGGGCTTTGTCAAGCCCAACCTTAAAAATATCTAAGGAAGGAGATTCCACCACCTCCCTTGGTAACGCATTCCAGTGTTTCACCACCCTCCTAGTGAAAAAGTTTTTCCTAATATCCAACCTAAACCTCCCCCACTGCAACTTGAGACCATTAGTCCTTGTTCTGTCATCAGCTACCACTGAGAACAGTCTAGATCCCTCCTCTTTGGAACCCCCTTTCAGGTAGTTGAAAGCAGCTATCAAATCCCCCCTCATTCTTCTCTTCCGCAGACTAAACAATCCCAGCCTCTCCTCATAAGTCATGTGTTCCAGTCCCCTAATCACTTTTGTTGCCCTCCGCTGGACACTTTCTAATTTTTCTACATCCTTCTTGTAGTGTGGGGACCAAAACTGGACACAGCACTCCAGATGAGGCCTCACCAATGTCAAATAGAGGGGAACGATCACATCCCTTGATCTGCTGGCAATGCTCCTATATATACATCCCAAAATGCCATTGGCCTTCTTGGCAACAAGGGCACACTGTTGACTCATACCAGCTTCTCGTCCACTGTAACCTCTAGGTCCTTTTCTGCGGAACTGCTGCCGAGCCATTCGGTCCCTAGTCTGTAGCAGTGCATGGGATTCTTCCGTCCTAAGTGCAGAACTCTGCACTTGTCCTTGTTGAACCTCATCAGATTTCTTTTGGCCCAATCCTCTAATTTGTCTAGGGACCTCTGTATCCTATCCCTACCCTCCAGCGTATCTACCTCTCCTCCCAGTTTAGTGTCATCTGCAAACTTGCTGAGGGTGCAATCCACACCATCCTCCAGATCATTTATGAAGATATTGACAAAACCGGCCCAAGGACCGACCCTTGGGGCACTTCACTTGATACCGGCTGCCAACTAGACATGGAACCATTGATCACTACCCGTTGAGCCCAACAATCTAGCCAACTTTCTATCCACCTTATAGTCCATTCATCCAGCCCATACTTCTTTAACTTGCTGGCAAGAATACTGTGGGAGACAGTGTCAAAAGCTTTGCTAAAGTCAAGGAACAATACGTCCACTGCTTTCCCCTCATCCACAGAGCCAGTTATCTTGTCATAGAAAGCAATTAGATTAGTCAGGCATGACTTGCCCTTGGTGAATCCATGCTGACTGTTCCTGATCACTTTCCTCTCCTCTAAGTGCTTCAGAATTGATTCCTTGAGGACCTGCTCCATGATTTTTCCAGGGACTGAGGTGAGGCTGACTGACCTGTAGTTCCCTGGATCCTCCTCCTTCCCTTTTTTAAAGATGGGCACTGCATTAGACTTTTTTCAGTCGTCCGGGACTTCCCCCGATCACCATGAGTTTTCAAAGATATTGGCCAATGGCTCTGCAATCACATCCGCCAACTCCTTTAGCACTCTCGGATGCAGTGCATCCGGCCCAATGGACTTGTGCATGCCAAACAGATTACACTGCGCATGTACAGACAATGTCACTCTAAGGGGGTTGGAAACTAGCTATGACTCACAGGGCCTGAATGGCTCAAGGGGAAATCTTACAGCCATTGAACCTGAGCAACAATGAGGCACTGTGAATTAAATCCCAACTTTCTAGGCAGAAATCTTAAATAACAATAAAAAAGGAGACCTCTTGCTACAATCTGCCTCTGTCAAAGTTTTGTTTATGTATTTTGGTGAAATAGAATCTGAATACAGCAGAATAATCAGAGGGCAAGGAAAGTATTTTTTTAAAAGAAAATAAATATTACATATACAAATGCTCACTGGGAGGGGAAGTGATTGCGGTGGAAGAGTAGATGGAAATAGGGGAAGAGGGGTGTAGCAAGGGAAAGGGCAGTTATGGGGAGCAGGATAAATGGGGATGGGTGGTAGGAGAAGGGCTGAGGGTGTCAAGTGATGGAAGGAGGTGGGGGGGATGTGGAATGGGAGGGGAGAGGTCGGACACGGAGAAGAAGGGAATTAACTCTGTATTTCCTGGTTTTCAGTTGATCTTTGCTGACCTTGATGTTCTCAAAATCTGACACTGTTCTTTCATCTCTCCTGTTTTCAGAAGCAATGACAACTGTTGCATATTTAACCAAAATATTTTACTAGAAATAAATATAAAAGGAAGGTATTATTAAACTATAACAGTGATCCCCATTACAATGTCATATTTTCTGTAGGGTAACACTGGATTTAGATACATAATCTGATCTGTTTAAGAAACAAAATGGAAATCATAGTTGCACATTGGTAATTCAGGGCCCAGTTTTTGTGCAAATCACTTCACATCTCTGTTTTCCCATCTGTAAAATGGGGATAATGATACTTACCTCATTTATAAAGTGCTTTGAGACCTACTGATGACGAGCACCAAATAAAAGCTAAGTATTACTATTATTATATATTTTCCCTTGAAAGACAGACTTTGATTTGGCTCTTTGTAATTCATTTGTGTTCACTTTTGTCAATATTTGGGAGCACCTCAGAATCTTAAAGAAATAACATCTCTTGCATTGCTATTGAGTGTCTATTATTTCTAGAATGTATAGGATGGATTGTGCATGAGGCTCCTTCCCAACCCTGCAAAGGTTTCCAGTTATAGATATCCAGCTGTATCACAGCAAACAAAAAATATTTTTTTAACAAAAACCATCTTTCCTACATCACCAAAAAGTAGAAACCTCATGCAGAGAGTATGTTACACCAGGACTATTGATTAGTTTCCAAATAAAATTTGAAGTATTGGTTTTGACCTAGAAAGATCTAAATGATTTAGGCCTGGACTATCATGGGGTAACATAATTTTGGCAATTAATCGATCTTTAACTATTCATTGTAAATAGGCCCAGTGGCCTGTGATGGGATGTTAGATGGGGTGGGATCTGAGTTACTACAGAGAATTCTTTCCTGGGTATCTGGCTGGTGAATCTTGCCCACATGCTCAGGGTTCAGCTGATCACCATATTTGGGGACGGGAAGGAATTTTCCTCCAGGGCAGAGTGGAAGAGGCCCTGGGGGTTTTTTGCCTTCCTCTGCAGCATGGGGCATGGGTCACTTGCTGGAGGCTTCTCTGCACCTTGAAGTCTTTAAACCATGATTTGAGGACTTCAATAGCTCAGACATAGGTGAGAGGTTTATTGCAGGAGTGGGTGGGTGAGATTCTGTGGCCTGCATTGTGCAGGAGGTCAGACTAGATGATCATAATGGTCCCTTCCGACTTTAATGTCTATGAGTCTATCAGAGAAAACTCCTCTCCTTCTCCAGGTTATACAGCTCCACCTGTAATCAATGCTGGACTCAAGTTAGTATTCCCCTAATACAAAAGAGAATTGGCTGATGATAGGGAGTTCGCTATGGTGGCGGGGGAGGGGAATGGTCCCTGACTCTGGAATTCTCTTCTCTCATTGGTCCAAAAAATCCTGGGTTTCTTCATTCTCAGCGCATACTACAAAGCTCATCTTCTTTTAAAGGACCTAAAAGGGATGGCATGAGGATATTATTATAGTTGTTATCTTTGGGCCAGATTTGGCCACCCTTACCCACGCTGAGTATACCTCACTGCACTAGTAGTGCTATTCATTTCAATTAACTATTCACAGAGTAAGGTACTACTTGGTGCGAGTAAGGGTGGTAGCAGCTGGTCCTTTGCGGAGTTCTTAATTACTGGAGAACTGTTGAGTTTACAGTTGTATAGTGTTTTGAATGCCAATGATAATTTGCTTGGTGAAATTTATTTTGTTGGTAATTTTCATGTTTTGCACAAGTGCCTAAGGTCAAGAAAGGCAATTTTAAAAAACAGGTAAGTAAACCTGTGGACTTCTATATATTAAATAAAAATGAAAATTAAATAACCTGACAGTTTCCTATTCCAATACAGAAACCATGTATGTACTTTGCATACAAACACATGAGAGTTCAGACTGAATGAGCATTTTAAAAGTTTCAAATTACCCATTTCATTTATTTTACAACAGACAAATTTCTCAGAAAAGAGTGATTACTACTAAATAAGATCTTAGTTAATGCCTTAAGTCACTTATCTATCGGCTATATTTAATGCTGGTGTCAGATAGCGCTGTCCCCTCTACACTCCCACCAAGGAATTTCTACAAACATTTCCCCTACTCCAATCACTGGGTCAGCTTAATTGGTGGTAGAAAAGGTGGGAGCTCTAGTACTGACAAAGCTTCAGACAGGCATTTTTTTGCACCATGTCATCTAACCCTGGTCAGAGCAGGTCTACAGGACAGAGTGAAATCCTGGCCTTATTCATGTCAATGGCAAAACTTCCATGGAGTTCAGTGGAGCCAGGATTTCACCCATAGTACTTAAAAGTCCTGGCACCTTATTTATATTGTTGCTAGCACTAAAGGAGTCAAACCGATGGCAGCATTGGTGGGAATTTTTAGAGTAGATAAGGCCCATGAGGTGCTGAAAATAGCTGTCTCAGTGGAGTGGAGATCAACCAATTCAATGCCCATTGTAACAAATATCACTAGACACCTCAGCCTGGTCAATATTAGGTGCTGACTCAGTGGATCCCACCCGTATCAGTGATACTATCATTTACAATGTCGGCATGAAGGCAAGCAGGCTGATGTGCTCTGCTTGAAATCCAACGTCATACAGAGCAGTGCCTTTAGTGACACTGAGACTGCATTTACACAGACACAAAACTGTGGAACTAGAGCAACCAAAAACAACTGGAAAATTATTATCTTTAATGGAATGTCCCATTTAATTTCACTGGCAAGAGTGCCTATGTGAAGAACATGGGAGATATCTGTATTATTTTTATGATTATTATGTCTTCCTCTATTTGTACAGTCTGCCATATGGCATCAGGAGATTTAATTCCAACAGCAGTTCTCATATGTCCCCAGGAAAGGAGCACAATGATTTCAGATAACCAGCATCTACCCACACCACTGGCATAATGACTGGATTCAGAGTAACAGCCGTGTTAGTCTGTATTCGCAAAAAGAAAAGGAGTACTTGTGGCACCTTAGAGACTAACCAATTTATTTGAGCATGAGCTTTCGTGAGCTGAGCTGTAGCTCACGAAAGCTCATGCTCAAATAGAATGACTGGATTGTTCTCTGGGATGGTCTACCTCCACCCACTGGGATGTTCACCAGATAGATGGGCAACTTGGGGACACAGAGAATAAAGGTGCCTGCCTGGTTTTAAAAAGACACGCTTCCTGAAGTTTAAAGAAGACAAGGGACTGAAAGGCAGTGTCCACAGAGAAACAGACAGACCCCAAAGGGTACCTGGGATAAGTTGGGCCTGCCTAAGCCTAAAGGAAATGTTAAGCTTTCAATAAGACATACATATGCAAGGTTTTTGTTGTTTTAACTCTTTGCTCTGTGAATGCTATGTTTCTATAATAAATAAATAATACTTCATTGTGAAAAAAGCTGTTCTGAGTCACTGCATTTACCTACTGGTCACAACTTCCAAAAGCATGCCTCTTGCAGGTGCTAACCAAGTTGGACCTGCTGAGGAAACACAGTTGTTAAACAGGATAATGTAGCCTGGGGACCTGGGCTGTGAATGGGAGAATTACAGGATTGCACCCGGAGAGGAGTGAAGGCACTGTAGCTTGTTACTTGAAAGGGGGGCACTTGAAAAAGGCTAGGGTCAAAGGTGCAAGATAACCCTGTAAGCATGAAAGTGTGTTAGGATCAGAGCTCAATGGAGCTTTTCATTTCTGTTTCCAAAATACCACCACTGGATCCCATTCCCAGTGCTTGAAATGTCCCCATTTGATTATTTCCTGTTTTGGGCACCTGCCAGAAGCTGCAAAGCCTAAAAAACGTAACAAGAAGAAACCAAATGGCTCCTTTAAAAAACCCCTGTGATTGGCAGGCAGCTATGGTTATAGGAAACCCATAGATAGGACTACGCCTTTCTCCCTCCATCTGTATCATATGTCTCTGTGTAAAGTACATGGAAGTTTAACAGGTTTCAGAGTAGCAGCCGTGTTAGTCTGTATTTGCAAAAAGAAAAGGAGTACTTGTGGCACCTTGTTAGTCTCTAAAGTACTCCTTTTCTTTTTGGAAGTTTAACAGTAGCTGACAATTTTTAAATACACCAGGCAGACCATATTAATCACTACTTGTTAAGTGATCATTCACTTGTCTTGGGAATTTTGTCTGAGTAAGAACTTCATGACTGGGCCCTTGAAAGCTATACATTTGAAATGTAAAAACACATGTAAACAAACAACTTTTATTTGGCCCCAGTGCATGCGCAGCAATCAGAAAAAAATGAACTCAGATTTAAAAAAGTGTTTTCTAGTAGGCTGTTTTTCGGTTGAAATACGTTCATTAAATATTTGAAGAAGGAGAGAAGGAAAAAAACTGCTAGTAAAAGCTTTGCCACTGTGCCTCCATTATCTAAATGTCCCACTGGGATTGCAAATACTATGATGAAGGTTTTATTTACATAAGCAGCACTACAATGCAATCGTTTCCAGACTGTCTTCCTTTGGCGAAGCTTCTGTATTTAGCATAGTAGGCCACAATCCTGCCAAAATGTTTACATACTTGAGTAATTTTATATATGAGTAGTCCAACTGACTCCAGTGTGACTATTGAAATGTTTAAGGTTACTCATATGCAACACTAACAAATAATCCGTTATTTGTATTATGGTATAGCATAAGGGTGAGATTAGGGGCTCATTGTGATAGGTGCTGTAAAAACACTTAGTAAGAAACAGTCACTGCCCTCCTGAGTTTACAGTCTGAACAGGGAAGACAGATGGTGCCTTGAAAGGCAAACAGAGGAAGACAATGGAAGTCACTTGCCCAAGGTCCCATAGCAAGTCTGTGGCGAAGCCTGGACTAGAAGGCAGGTCTCCTGAATCCTAATTCTGTGTCCTATCCACCGCAGGGTCTGGGATCTAGTTTGTACTAATACATACACTAAATAATAACTAAATATTCAGAGAAAAATGGGAAGTAAGCAGGAATGGGAAATTCTAGCTGGGTAAATTAGCCTTCACATTTGACCCAGAGTGTATAGTTTCACACACACATTGCATGAATATAGTTTATAGGAGAAAAATCCCACTCAGTGCTTCATATTCTAACACATTTGTTTTCGGGAATACATATTCTGTTGCAATTGCTTATAAATTTAACTACTGTACTTGTGCAAAAATGCACACATCATGATTTTACAAGATATGCAGCAACATGTATCTGCACAGCAGAGGATTGATCTTTTAATCTGTCTTTCACTATTCAACACTGCAGAATCTTTACAGATTATTTTGCTTTCAGAAATATATTGTACATGTAATATTTTTAATCTGGCCTCTTTATATCCTAATCTTAATATCTGTAAGCAGGGTCTGAACGAATGCTTCTCTGACAGCTAGCTGGGCGGGGGAAGAGACCCTAGTTGTGTTTATGTAAATACAGTTTGCTCCTGCTTTACTTAGATTTGCTAGATATTCAGATGATGGAGCAATGGTGTGCTCATTTTAATCAATTTGGCTGGTGTTGAGTCAAAAATTATGTTAGTACTGAATGCGGGGGTAGTGAAATATGGTTACCAACGATTGTAATTATTGTGGGAATACAGAAAAGAAGGACTGTGCTTAACCTGTGCCAAAGGAGAGAGTCACTTTCAGTCTAAAAAACCTTGGTAAAGCAAGGGCTCGAATGTCCGACCCCTGGGAAAGCAAGAAGAGTAGGGGCAGAAATGCCGGCTGCATGCCCTCAAGAGTCCTCTCTAGGCTGGTTTAACCTGTTCCCCACTACTGTCCAAAGAACAGAGCTAGATAGGCTTCATTAGGAGCCTCTTTTGTTATTTTAATTGCTCAATCAGAGCAGAAACCGGTTGTGATAGGACTGTGTTTCCCACATAGAGCTAAAATTACCACGGGCTAGTCTACGCTGGCAAAGTGCTGCTGTGGTAGCGTTTTTAGGTGGCTTGTGTGGTCGTGGCAGAGCGCTAGGAGAGAGCTCTCCCAGAGCGCTAAAAAAACCCACCTCCATGAGGGCAGTAGCTACCAGTGCTGGTGCAGTCTACAGTGGCACTTTACAGCGCTCAGGGAGGTGTTTTTCACTCCCCTGAGCAAGAAAGTTGCAGCACTGTAAATTGCCAGTGTAGACAAGCCCTAAGAGACTGGCTGGTGGGAGCAG
Organism: Eretmochelys imbricata; assembly: GCF_965152235.1. Lineage (NCBI taxonomy): Eukaryota > Metazoa > Chordata > Testudines > Cheloniidae > Eretmochelys > Eretmochelys imbricata. The sequence continues at coordinate 60,900,137 of NC_135581.1, forward strand.
CGAGCAGGCAGCCAACAGGGGCAGCCAGCAGGAGCAGCAGGCAGGCAGCTGGTGGGGCAGTGGCAGCGAGGCGTGACAAGTGAATAAGATGTCTCTCCCCCCCCAGCTTTACCCCCAACCCAGGATGGGAGGTGAACACTGCAGATACACCTCTGAACTCTAGGTCTGCACTGACGAAGGGCAACAACTGTGAGTGGGGTGCAAAGAAGGGTTGGGCATGTGAAGGGGACTTTTGGGTTGGTGGATTTAAGAACCTGAGGGGAAAAGAACACTGCCCAACCTACTTGGGGTGGGTCTTTTACTCGTGGGTTGTTTATGAACCCTGTTTGTGGTGTTTTCCCAAATTAATGCCAAGTTACTTCCCTCCTTTCATTAAAAGTTTCTTTTCTACACTCAGACTCTGTGCTTGCGAGCAGGGAAGTATTGCCTCTCAGAGGTGCCCAGGGGTGATGTGTAAATTTCCCAGGCTACTGGGTGGGGACTCGAGCTAGTTCTGTGTTGGATCAGTGGAAAGGAACCCCTAGCTATTGAATCTGGCCCTGGCTGCTCCTGGCTCCACCTGATAGAAGGGTTACATACCCTAGGCCAGAGGTGGGCAATAATTTTCGCAGGGCGCCATTCTACGAATTTTGGTAAGTCGTCACTGGCCGCACATTTCTACTATATTAATGGAGAGAGTGCAGGGTGTGGAAGGGAGTTTTGGTGCAGGAGGGAGCTCCAGGCTGGTGAAGAGTGGTGGGATGCAGGAGAGCGTGAGGGGTGTGGGCTCTGGGAGAGAGTCTGGGTGCAGGAGGGGGTTCTAACCTGGGACAGGGGGTTGGAGTGCGGGAGGGGATGCGAGGTGTAGGCTCTGGCCGGGAGGTGCTTACCACAGGCGGCTCCTGGCCAGCGGCGCAGCAGGGTTCAGGCAGGCAGGCTGCCTGCATGCTGTGGTCCCACCCCGCTCCCAGAAGCGGCTGCGGATGGCTGCTGCTGGCACAACTCTGCACGCCCCTTGGCAGGAGGGAGGCAGCGGGTCTCTGTGTACTGCCCGCGCCCACAAGCACTGCCCCCGCAGCTCGCATTGGCCGGTTCCCGGCGAATGGGAGCTGTGAGGACAGTGCTGGGGGCAGGGGCAGTGCACAGAGCGACTTCCCCTCCCTCCCGCCCCCCGCCAGGGGCACGCAGAGATATGCCAGCAGCAGCTGCCCACTTCTGGGAGTGGTGTGGGGCCACGGCATGCAAGCAGCCTGCCTGAGTGCCCCGCTGCGCCACCGGAGTCATGGCAGGCCAGACAGAAATGTTAGACGGGCCAGATCCAGCCTGCGGGCGGTATTTGGCCCACCCCCGCCCTAGGCCCTGAAGATGGAAAAGATCTTAGGCTTGCCATATGTCCACTGTAAAAATTGCTACAAGGCACCAAAAATAGCATTTTTATAAATGGAGGCTGATTCTTACAAATTCCTTGGTATACAGAGCTCTCCGTGACATTGTGTTATGCCCAAATTGGTATTTGACAACTATAGGTACAACTTCCAATTGTCATTGTACATTGCTTTGGCATTTCTTATATTTGATATCAAATGTCAGAGAGGGAATAGAAATAGAGAACACAAATATTCTGTTTGTCAGAGTTGCTGAACAACCACCCTTACCGTTAATTTATTAGCATTTTCATCTGCTCAAAGCCACAAGTTATGAGGAATGCAAACCAAATTCCACGATATACAGAAATACATAGACAACAAACCATACACACATGCAAAAATCAACCAAAACTAAATGTAAACACTTCTAAAACGTAAGTGATATGACATGAGGGTTATTCTGTTTGATGCTGTATGTTCTAACTTAAAATGTGAAAGTTCATAGGTCAAATTAGTTCCTGGTGTAGCTGCACCGAAGTTAGTGGGGTAACAACAGTGAAGAAATTCACTCTATGGATATCTGAGATGATGGAAAACAATAAGATTTATATACACAGAGCTTGATTCTCCTTTCCTTTACACAAGTTCAATTCTGGTGTAACTAAATTGACTTCAGTACAGGTAAGTAAAAGGTGAACAAGATCCATGAGACGCACTGTCTGAAGCTGGTGGACTAAAATTTTTTTGGAACTCTACAAACAAATAAGACTGCAAGGGTTTCTTTGTGTGACTATTGTTAGGCTGAAAGATTTAAAGACAATCACAGACCTCATTAAATCCAACAGTGTGCCACACTTTCAGGCTCAACAGAAGGAACCATCAGTCCCCTTTATGCAGTAAGAACAGCTGAGGGCTAAGGGGGTGAATGCCCAAGGCACTAGGCCATGCGGAAGGTCAGAGCTAAGCTGTGTGCACTGAGGGGTTTCGCTGGTTGCAAATGCAGGGCCTGAGATATCATTTGTAGGCTGAGTGCACTAGAGGCAGAAAAAGCCTGGAGAAGGATTTGCGAGTGTGACCCTGAGAGGAAGCAGAGAAACAGGGCTTATAGGGTACAGAGCTCACTGGAGTGGCGGATTTGGGGATTTCTGAGCAATGAAACTGCTGGCTGCTGCTTGTTTCTACTGTGTTCAGGAAAACAAGAAACAAACTTACAGCAAGGATATACCAATTCTGGATTGCCGATTTCTCATCCTAATGGAAGCTACCCTGCAAGGCCCTGGATTTTGGCTAACTGCTCAGGCAAAAGGAGGAACAGTATTTTCTTACTGGAGTTTGAACCAGGAGCAGCAAGTGCATCCAAAACCAGGGCCAACCATAACAGTATTCTGTGGCATCCGTTGAAGAGCCAGCATGTAAGAGGGCTTACTCCCTATCCATCCCTACCCTCTATTGGGTGAACTGCTCCTGAGAGAAGCATCAGTAGCCTCAATCTGCTCCCACAAGCACAGAGGGTGCCATTCTGATTAGCTCTTAAATAGGCCATATCCTCCCCAACACTGCATAGTTGAGCATGGGCCAGTCGCTTCCAGTTCACTACTATTATATGTCTTTGTAAGTCCCCCATCACTGTAGTATCTAGGTGTCACTGTTTGTTCTGTATCTGCCACCCTTATATGCATTGTGAAGTCTGTGTTCTATCTGCTTGCACATCATTGAATGTACTTTTTATTGCCTATATCTAAATGATTCTGGGATTTGGGTTTTCTGTAATTGTGGGGGCATTGTTCTCTATGTTTCCTGTATCCAAACATTTTGTGGAATGTGCGTTTGCATCCTTTATATCCACATATCTACCTTAGCTTTGTGACTGTATTTAGTGCTTCTGGATTACCCAAATAATTTCTAAGTTTCCTTATCAAAACTCCTACTTGGTTCCATACCTAAACCAATTAATTTCTGGTTGTTGCTTCAGTGGTCACCTGTGAAAAATTAGCAATACTTAACACAGAGCAGTAAGCTGAGGAAAATCCCGTCCATCTGCCCCCCCAACACAAACATTTTCCGTATATGGAGAATATGAGATAAGCATGAGAAGTGTTGACATGTTCTGACTTTTTAATGGCTTCCACTCTGCATAACCAAACACCACCAATGAAAAATAATAACCCAGGATCAACTTCTGCAGTCTTTATTGAAGCAAAGTTTATTTAATTTACCTCTAAGCTATTGAAGTAAGAAAGAGTTTGCTTCAAGTAAGGACTAGAAAATTTGGCCCCTAGACAGCAATCCATTTTTCCAGAGGGACAATTCCAGAGGGACAGAGGGACTGTATATTACTTTAGGCATTTTAGTGTTCCACGTAGCAGTCATGAATTTTCACATTTCTCAGGGAGCCAAGCAGACCTCCATGACAGTGCTATATGATTCATTTTGTTTCCTCTTGTTACAATTATTTCTGTCTTTTGGGCCATCATTTTGCCAATTTCTCTGTCACTTTCACAGAAATACTACAAAATTTCAGTTCATCCAAAATACTGCTGCCAAAATCATCTTCCTTGCTTGCATGACAGTTTTTAATCCCTAACTCATACAAAGTTATTTGGTGGAACTTGTCAACAGAGAGAAGAATAAATTAGGTTTCACTGTCACTACTTATTCACTTAACACTTATTTTGAATGTTTAAATGTGTCAGGTTTACAGGTCAACTCCCCGGATCCCTCTTATAATAGTAAATTGTGAGTTTTTAAATGCAGCCACGCTTTTCCCTCCATTGTTTTGAAGAAAGCAGATCCACAAGTAAAGGGAAAACATAAAAAGCAACACTGTTTTCATAGTGTTTAACACTAATACAGGGCTACATATAAATATTCAAATCTACAAAATGAAAACTGAACCCAAATTGAAAGAACAACAAGAAGAGATCTTACTATAAGAGCCAGAATTTAAGTAAATACAGGAATATCAAACTAAAAATGTATTAACTATTAATGTTAACGATTCCCATAATTGAAATCATAAACTAGATCAGAAATTCCAATCCATTCAGCTCTTTAGTCTCTCAGAAGATTAGCCTGGGATTTTCCCTCAGAAAAAAGTATGGAAAGTATATCCAGTAAGTTTCTCTGGCACTGTTACATGGCTATACAACACTGTTACATGGCTATACAACATTATCTAGCAAATAGCAATTGCAGCATACTGTTTTAATCATGTCACTTCTTCCATAAAACATTAATCCACCAAACAAAGAAATATTGTATAATTTCATTTCAAAAGTTAAAAAAAGGAATACCACTTGGTCTTTCTATTTAAATCATATGACCGCAGGGCCCAGCTCCTTCGTAAATTTTGTATGGCACTAAGCACAAGATTCCTATCCAGATAGTTATTTTTTTTAACTGGGATCCTGGTTCTCAATTAGATATTAGTATTGTAAAGGACTGAACAGATATTCTTCATCCACTATAGCAGAGTCAGCCAGAGAAGAACATCTCATACGAGATTCTACATGCAGAGAACAAAAAGTAGGTATTAATTCCTATAAACTAGCCCAGTAAAGCCACAAAGTTTTACACAGCATTGAACACTTAAAAGTGCTACAAGAAGTGAATCTTCTGATTCTTTTGTACAGTAGAACGGAATTCTTAGATGAACTCTCTCAGCATATACACTGTAAATTGCAAATTGAGTGGAAAGCTCTTATTTAGAGATGGGCCAGAAATTCAAAGTTTGGATAGAACTTGGTTTCCCAAAACTCAGGTACATTTCAATCCAGAGTTTTGGTTTGGGACCACTGATCCTTTTCATTAAAACATCCATTTCCCTTTGCTGACAGCTACTGCTATATGAGGTACTGTGCATGACGTTAACTGTACAGACCTGGGAGAATCCTCTATTTACTCGTAAGTTAGTTAAACAAGTATTAAATTAGTCTGGAACCTAACAGAAAAATAATATTTACTATTTAAATCTTGAACATCATGTTTTTCTTCTGACTTGCATTCACTTAAAGAGCATGTTTCTCTTAAATCACATTAGAGGCTGCAAACTGCACGGACTCCCACAGAAGCCAAGGAGAATTCCACTGTGAATCAAGGGCACTATTGAGGCAATCAAGTCATGTCTCATCAATCACACAATTGACTAGCGCTATTCAAAGTGCTCTATCACAATGTTTTCTTGCCCCCCAGAAAATATGTAAAATTAGTACTCCCAAAAGTTGTGGAGAAAAATGTTTGAGAAAAATGAAATTCCTATTACTCTCCATTGTCAGACATGTAAGAACTTGCGACTGGAAAGCGTGGGGTTTATAAATGAAATGACAGGTAACTACGCTGGTTTCTCCTAACCTTCAGCCCTGATTCTACAATCAGATCCACGGAGGCAGGGCCCTGACAATTACAGTGGGGCTCCACGTGGCCATGATGATCCCTCTCAGCTGGCAGGATCAGAAATTTAAGGGGTTTTTGATGCAAGGATTTTTGGGTTTGAAATATCCTTAAGGACTCAGCTCATGTCTATTTCTATCCATTCCTATTTCTGAGTTGAGGAGGAGGAGATTAGTTGTCATTTGCTTTACTGTTTTTATATTCTGCTTTTGAGGGAAGAAAGCAGTTTTTAAAAAATGTACCAAGTACAGTTTTAAGCTCCTGTCTTTCAGGTTTTGCCACTTAATCAAATCTAATCACATCAAAACTGAAAATGCTGAAGTCCAGTGTATTTCCTTTCATTAAATCCCTGATTTTTCATACAAATTTTCCAAAGGAGGGTACTTACTGGTTCAAGACAGGCGTGTATGCAGTTTTATCCTCATCAATGATGGTAACCATCAGAGTAATGAGCTGGGCCCAAAAATCCAAATTCTTAGTGGTTGGTCCCTGTTCTTCCCGAGGAACTTCCTGCTTCTTACCCTGTTAACAAGATTTAACAAAATGCAGGGAAAATATCTAAATGGTGTGGTTTCAATTATTCATCATTGCTAGAGAGAGAGAGAGAGAGGACATATAGTACTCTGCTCCCAATTCAGAAAAGAACACCAACATGTTTCACTTTAAGCATGTGCCCAAATCCCATGAATTTAAACACATTCTTAATTCCTTTGTTGAATAGGAATGGGTTAAAATGCATTTAGTGTTTTATTGAATCACAGCATATATGGAAATACTCATGTACAGAGTAAGTGTTATATCAGATAACTTGAAGCAGCAATGTGGAACATTTCTTGTTTTAAGATTCTGAATTTTTTGCAATAAAACAGATACATATAAAATAAAATTTAAAAAAACCAGAAATCTATATATCTTTTTGAAAATGAAATCATCCTTTTTCATGAATAACAAATCTGGCAAATAATAAAGTCCCTCTATATTTCCCCTCATCATAAGCTTATATTTTGTCCACTACTGTCTAGCTGGAAGTATCTATCAGGATTTTATTGCTGAAATAACTTTCACAGAGTATGCTGTCCTTTTTGCCTCACTCAGTTACACTTTCAGAAAAAAACTTTATCTCTGTAGTCTGGATTTAGCAAATTTTAATCTAGTCTCCCAAACGATGGAACATCTCAGCTCTTGGCTTTTCAGACACCGACCTGTACAACAGAGAGGTCACACACCAAAGTCAATAAAAATAAATGTGTTGCATAGAACCAAGTCACAGGAAGTTGCAAAGCTATGAGAAAGATAAAGAGCTGGTGCATGAAGTAATGCCTTCATGAAAACCTATAATGAAAACCTCCACTATCTGTGATGGCACAGTACCTTGCAAATTAACCCCTAAGTGAGACACAATAATTCTGAGCAGGTTCAATGGTCATATTTTAAAGAGCTACTTGTAACTGCCCTGCCTGGATAACCACATGTGGTGGTAGGGATAGCGTCCTTCATTTGCTGGTGTGTGCATATGATATATGTTTGTGCGCGCATGTCTGCATACATGTATATTGCTTGGCTTCCTTGCTTTTTACCTCTCTCTCTCTTCTGTGTCTGGGTGATCTGCATCCCCTTCCTGCAACCCACCCAAAATAATACTCAAAAAAACCTCTTTGTCTACTCAGTCCAAACTCCTAGACAAGTTCACAACCCCCCTTTGTCCTAGGCTAGGGGCTTATCCTTACAGTTATGTTAACTGAAGACTAAGAGTTCACACCTATAAATCTCAATGAAGTGACAACTCAACCCATAACAAGGTTTCACCAAGCTTATATATATATATATATATATATATAGAGAGAGAGAGAGAGAGAGAGAGAGAGAGAGAGAGAGAGAGAGAGAGAGAGAGAGAGAGAGAGAGAGAGAGAGAGAGATAGTTAATGCTTCAGAGAAAATAATGTTTTTTTGAATGTTTAAATGTACGGTATGTACTTTGTACCTTTTATTTCTTAACCAAACATGATGACATGAAAATAGACATTGTATCTCTTCAAACACACCTAGATTATTCTCATAATAAATTAATTCAATGTTAGCTTAACCCAGAAGTTTATCTATTAATGTAGAGTTGGGAAAGACAGAAATGGAATTTTAACAATGTGCAGTTATAATTATTTTGTGGTGAGCATCATGAAGTATATTAGAAAAGTATCATTAATCGCCTTCTTTTATACACAGCTGAACTTCAAATGTTAGAGCTTCTAAATCTAATGTGATTGAATTAAAGGAAATGCTCAGTAAAATTTACAATGTGTTGTGTGATTTAGAATGATCACTGACAACCTGCAATTGTCCTGCAAACAGAGGGACTTTTAAGAGAGACAAGAGTATTTCAACACTAAAGTCTTTCAGCTCACGTAGATTACACCTTCATAACAATGCCCTGCATTTTCAAAATTAGAGATTTATTTTTAGCACCATTTTCCACACTGGTATAAAATCTTTTACTTATCTTTTACAATACAGAGCCATTTCACATTTAGTAGGGTCAGTCCATTAACACATTTCAATAACAATATTTCAGATAAACAATTCACAACAACATGTAGCTGAAACAATCCTTTGGCACAGATGTGAAAATTCTACGCCCCAATACACAAAAAAAGTGTCTGGTCTCTGTAAAGTAGAAATAGCATAAAGGTTGTTTTCTATGGGCTTCTCTGGCACAGAAATAGATTGAAATTTTAAATTAAATATTACTTTTAGACGTTTAAAATGTATTTAATTACATTCTCATGTTAGCGCACAGAAATTCCCATATACTGAAGTAAAACACCTCCTATAAAGCAAAGGACCAAACAATTACTACTCCATATGCTACAGTCTAGTAAAAATACACCATTTCAATAAATGCTAAATAAAACAAGAACAAAACCATTTAGCTCATATTTACATAGCAAAATGTCCATCTTTGTATGAATTATTGACACTCTTATTTAACAAACACTTGTCAGAGACTGTAAGAAACATTTTTAAAGGAGAAAAATGATACTATGATTTAATGCTGCTGTTGGGAATTAAAGTACCATATCAACGATGTCCTTGCTTAACAAGTTTAATTTCTATGCTGCTCTCCTGAAGCCTGTGTTCTGGTGACATAAGCTCAACATTAGCCTGTCATTAACAGTCAAGAAGTACACCCCGTCATTAAGTGGGAAGACAAGTAATGTTTTTCCTTCGATGTGCTCTTAGAAGACATTTGTCTGCTGCAATTTTGCTATTGTCATGACACAGCTAGGGCTGGTGCTGTATCTCCATGTCTATTTAGTTCCTAACAACATGCATTTTTCCCTTTTAGAAAACAACAACAAGTATAATACACTAATGGACTAGTAGTTGTGGGAGATACCTTTTATAACATCAAGATTAGATTTAATTTGTACATAAGCAGAAAGAGTGTTTACATAATTAACATGCAAGGTAATTACTAGAGTATAAACATGGGTAAATAGTATGATCTACTAACTGATAAAGGGAAATCTAAACGGCTAGATTAAAAATAAAGTTGCTGTAACATTCTTACAAATCTCCTTTTGGAGATGCAAACTGCAGACACAAAAGAGAAGCTCCCCTGGGGAAAATGTAAATCTAATATCGGCTGTACCCAACATCAGTTAGGAAACTGTGCAGCATTTGCATTTATAATATCATTGAGATGCTGAAGTAGTATGAGACAGTGTATACGGCCTAATGTTTTAGAGAATGGCATTGTTATTAAGATCCAACTTTTTCTCTTAACAAGTTTGAAAGAAACATAAATCCAAAAATAAATCAAGACGACAACATCAGCGGTCCATAGATACATTGTACACAGTTTAGTGACCCTTTTAAATGAACAGTTTTCTAATTTTGCCTTCCTTTCATTTTGGAGGATACATTATTTATTGAATAAGTTTAAATCAGAGATTACTAAGGCACTAAGCAATAAAGGAAACCTTTTTTGGGTGCTGATCCCAATCCCATAATAAAAGTCTGTCAATTAGCAAAAGTTGCTTTCTTTTGCACCAGCCATAAGGAAACAACAAGATATTAATGGATAACGTCACCGTCAACAATGGTATCTTTGAAGTGCCAAGGTAGTAGAGATACAAATAGGAGGGGGAAGTATCATAAAAAGATGTTACACAGGTCACTACATCAAAAGCTCAATAATCCACGCATCCAAAGCAGACTAGTAGAATCCCTAATAGGCATGTAGTGTCAGAGCCCAAATACAACAAATAGCAGCAGATTTCTCACTGCTGAGGCATAAGATTATGGGATTAGGTGCTGCACCATTACTTGTGCTGATACCCTGTCATGACTCTGCTGAACTTTGAAGACGACGCGGAGTGTGCTACGGTTCTAGAATTATCCTTAATATAAAATGTTAAAAGCAGATATGGGCCCCAACTAGAAGTAAACCTTGGATCTTAGTTTATAACATCACATCTGAAATTAAGCTTCCGTCAGGAATTCAATATTATCAGCACAATAAAATACTAATTTGAACCACACAATGATTGCCTTTTCACTAACTTCTGTTGCACTCAGAAGATGTTAGGTTTGTAATTAGAATCCAGTTTCGGCATTAGTCCAAATTTGTGACAGTGAAAACAACCTAATAATGATTTCCATAATAAATTGTTAATAAATCCCACTTATCCATCTATATCAGTGGTTCATAAACTGAGGTTCATTGACTACTTGTGGACTGCAGAGCTTTTGTAAATTTTGTAAGCATAGAGAGATGAATTACACAAATTTTCTTATATTACATTAAAGCTAATGCTTAAGCAGTCACAGGGATATGAAATAAGAAATGGGAAGGAGGTGATCATCACAATTGTCAATGGGATGTGAGGTGGCTCATGAGATGAAAAACTCTATCAAGATGAATTACTAAATGAGGAGATTCCTGCACTATATCATATAATCTTGTGGGTGCAATTCGATTGACTACAGTTTCAGTGTGAAAGCTGGATTTCAAAGGATTTCAAAGTCATATTCTCCTTACTCATTCAGAAGTTTTATATCATCATCATATAACTCCAGTACAATACAACACAGACACACTGAAGTGATGGCACTAGAAGTCTTGTCTCATATTTCACCAGTGTTTATGCCTGAGTATCTAGAGAAAGGCACAAAGCAGTCTAGCAAATTCAGTTTCTTAATTAGATAAGGAACACATTATTAACTTATATACACAGGCCCCAAAATTCCAAACGTTCTCTCAATCAACAGTCTCTTTAGTATTATAGACACACCATTGATTTACACTTAAGCCTGTGCCCAGAATGTTTTCTCAAGGGATCATAAATCTGATCTGTAGGCATTAAAATTTATGGTGCATTCTTTAAATATGTCTTTTTATTTACTCCTGTGCAATTACTTACAGTTACTGGGTTGCACATACAATGGTGGCCTTATTGATAACTCTCTCTAACTACATAAAAAAGCTAAGCTATAGTATAATAAGAATAAGTAAGAGTTTATGAAAAGTTATTTGCAACATATTAAAAAGGGGTGAAATCCTGGCTCCACTGAAATCAATGGCAAGATTGCCATCAACTTCAAGGTGCTAGGATTTCACATGTTTTTGGAGAAGAAAATCAAATTACATACCATGACTAATATAACCCCTTAACCTCACCCTTGCAATCAATACCAGGTATAGTGCTAGAGCTTGTTGAATTTGTTTGTACTTTGATCAAAAAACCTCCCCCCTATAATTTTTCATTCATTCTTTCTTTTTTTGACCAGCTCAAGCATTTATTGCTTAGTTATACATTTTATTGGAGGACTAGTAATTTCTCTGGAAAAACATAATTTTAAACAGCTTTTCTAAAGGAAATTATCTGTGAGCACAAATCATGTTGTTCAATCAGAAGTTATGGGCTTGATGCACAGTTATTGGGTGAAATTGTATGGCCTGTGTTACATGAGAAGTCAGGTGAGGTGATCATAATGGTCTCTTTCTGGTTTTAATCTTTATGAATCTATTAACTTTTGTACCATTGTAATCTGAAAGACAGCAGGTACACACCATAATGAGGAAGAACATTTTTTCACATAACAAGTGTAGCAAAATACACCTCTTGTAGTCACACAAAAAATTTTCAATTCAACACAGAGCTTTTTTGATATTGGCTATTAGCCAAATTTCCAAGGGACCAAAATGTGATGGATCATGTAAACAACGTGGCACATGGACTGCTATTTTGTGGAGGCTTTTAAAAATTATATTTGTAAAATAAACAAACACCAAAACACAAGGCCATTTTCTGTGATTTAAGAAAAAAATAAAAGACTAAACGCTTTACAAGCAAACACATTTTTTAATTAAGGGAACTGGCTGAAGGCTGGAAAAGTTATCTCAGACATAATGAGAAGCAATATTAAAATCTACAACTAATACCATGAGACAATTCTGAAAGGGTTGATGTATGGAAATGCTGAGTTTTCAACTTCTCTTATCAATGACTTTACTGTTTTATTGGACAAAATGCCTGCTACAGCACAAGTAAAATAATAATAGTCAAAATTCTGGTTCCCTTTAAGTTAACAAATATATTTAATGTAGGCTAACCTGTAATATTTAAGTACTTCCCTACATTGTGGCAGTTTGGTGTTGCACTGCCCCCACAAAGAACACCAGGTGGTAGACATTCTGTTGTGGGGTAAGGTTAATGCCCATGATCAATTCACAATTTTCAGATGATTGTAACTTTGGTAAATACAAATTCACAATTTTCAAGAACTAGTCCCCAGTAAGGACTATGTTCATGGGAAGTTTCAAACTTCAGTGGTTTTTGCTGGCTGTAGACCCATTCCTTACACAGTGTGGTCAAACGTAAAATAGCCAGATAGATTGTGTTCAAACTGTCCACAGAAACACACCTCCAGGCAGAGACCAGGCCTGGGAAATTTCAGCCCCAAAGTGGTAGAGTGGGAAACTCATACTCAAACTCATACTCAAGTTGTTGAGCAATGAGTTATCCGAGTGGTTCCACTGATGTCAATAGTAAGATATACTAAGAGTATATCTTAGTAAGATTACCATATGTCCAGGTTTTCCCAGACATGACCTCTTTTTTGATCCTCCATTAGGGTAGATTTTTCAAATAAGAGGAAATGTCCGAGAATTTTGTGGAACAGACATTTCAGCTCAGAAAGAGCTGTTTCTGTGCCCTGATCGGTCTCCACCCTTCATCCACAGCTGCCAGATCCCACCCACCCTGGCCTGGCCTTGCCGGTAAGCAGAGCCACCAAGCGCCTCTCATACAGGCTGCCTGCCCTGCTGAGGGGCCACAGAGGCCGGCTGGGAAGAGTGACAGGGCCAGACCCTGGTGAGAGGCCCAGAGGGAGGCACTGACCGACAGGACAGCGCTGCATCCTGGGCCTGTGCCAGCCACCCTGACAGGGAGCGTGACACTGCCCCCCTACCCGGCGAGAGTGAAGCTGCAGGTATCCCCTCCAGCATCCACCCCAAAACTTCGTCTTAGTACACACACATACACACACCTCTCCAGAACCCCCAAAATTCCCCCTAGCAGTGCCAGCACCCCCAAACTGTACCCTCCCCGAGTTCCCTCTCCCCTTTCTCCACCCTGCCAATGTCCTCCATTTGGGAACTTGAAATATGGTAACCCTAAATTACATGGGACTGACAGATCACCAATGGGAGTAAGGGCTGCACAGTTAGGTCCTGAATGTTTAAAAAGCTTATAAACCCTGTGAAAACAAGAGACTAGAATAGAAGCTGATTTGCAGCCTTAATGATGATAATGTGTCTACAACTATGGTGACCAGCTGTCTCATAAAATAAAACTTAGCACTTAAATAATGCTTTGTATTTTCAAACATTAACTACTTTTGTCAGGGCTAACATAACATTTCTGGGTGTGCAAAACTAAGAGGTTGGTTTGAGTCCAGTTGGAAATTTTGTGCTAAAGCAACAATCTAAAGGCTGAAGTTGGAACCAAGTTCGCTATCATATTTGAATAATCCGGAACATATTTTTTTGTAATTACTGCAAAGGGAAATGTATCTGTTGTTCATTTTTCACTTAAGAATATTTAACTTAAATAAATGCTTATTAATAGCCTACATATTTAAAATCCAATTCCTTCCTGCCTGTAAATAGTCCACAGATTAGATAGAAAATTCCACTGAGTCTCCAAAGAATTTTTCCACTGGAGTTGGGAGAAGGGGAAGATAGAGTCTGTCACCTTTGACTCCATTAAAGAAACAGGGGTTCAGCTCCAGAACCCATGAATTTCCTGAATTTGGGATGGACCTTGGGGATCTGCAGTGATCAGGGACACTGAGGTGGAACCTCAGTATTGGCTCTTCAGAATAGACAGAAAGAACACATGACCCAACCCTTTCTCCCTCCTTTATTTTATTTTGCTTGTTCAGCAAGTTTCAGTCCTTCCCAACATGCATCCAGAACAAAATAGATTCCATTGAAACAGTCAGCACCCTAGCCAAGAACTGAATCCTCCCTTGTCCAGGTACTTCAGCAGATATATTGGGGCTAATAACACCTGCTTCATTTTTCATAAAAGGTTGTTACAAGGAGGAGGGAGAAAAAGCATAGAACAAGAAGTAATGGGCTTAAATTGCAGCAAGCGTAGTTTAGGTTGGACATTAGGAAAAACTTCATAACTGTCAGGGTAGTTAAGCACTGGAATAAATTGCCTAGGGAGGTTGTGGAATCTCCATCATCGGAGATTTTAAAGAGGAGGTTAGAGAAACACCTGTCAGGGATGGTCTAGATAATAGCTAGTCCTGCCATGAGTACAGGGGACTGGATTAGATGACCTCTTGAGGTCCCTTTTAGTTCTACGATTCTATGAATCATGTTTGAAAATAAAACCAAATAGTGACACCTGGTGCATTTTTCCTTACTACCAACTGAAAAATATGAGCTGGTGAGCTCACTACATTCACCAAAAAGAGCAACATGTAGGAACAAACAATTAGGGCTAGATTATCACATCCTCACTTACAGAGAGCGATACCTAAACTCCACAAGCACGCCCACCAACTTCAGTGAAACTACTCATGGGAGAAAAGGCAACACAATTTTTTATTTCTAAATCAAAACAATGAAGTTAGTTCTAACTTCACCCTCCTAAATCTCTCTCATGATTGTACTGGTCCACTGAAGCAAAATTAAAATACAACTCTAAGCTACCATATGAGAGTCTTGAAAATAGAGGGTGAGCTTTTCCCATGTGCTCTGCAGCCAGAATCTACCGAATACCATTTACAGAGAGGGACATGTTGTTGCTGACATCATTATAAACAGAAGTAAACAAAAAAGGAATAATTTTGGCTCCCATTCCACTAGAAACAGATGGGTGAAAAAAAAATCAACATTTGACAAGAGACGAAGAAAATAATTGGTTAAAAAAAGAAATTTCTAAGTTTCAAAGAGGGCCTTAAAGTAATGGAGACTATATATGTAAAGACCATAAAGAAAAAACAGTTTTCATCACATAATCTCCATTTACCTGTCCACCTCTTCCTTTGCTCCCTCTCCTGTGGGAGCATTGGCCTGCTTCATTAGACCCCAAGTTCTCAGGGAGGTTGCTCCAGAAATGCCTGAAGTGTGTGTATGGGAAAATCTATTCTAGGCCTGGTGTATGGTACCAGAAGCCATTCATTACTAGAAGAACCAGGAAGACAATAATTACAAGACTGGAAGAGCACCACATATACAGAACATCTGAACAAGTCTCCACTAGATTACAAGGACCATTGTATTGGTGGGTCAAATTGATGGGGGCCTTTGGATTGAGTGGAATTAAATTGCTTTAAATAGATTTTAAAGAAGATTCCTCTATCTTTTTATCTGGAACATGTTCAGAGTGAGAAGAGAAAATACACTCTGCTGCATCCCATGAATCCACTAATGGCAGCAAAGGAGGCACAACCAAGCACTATGCTGATGTGCCAGCTGCCACTGTGGTGTAGGCTGGCCCCCATCGCCCCAAATGAACAAGTCAAACACTAGCTATGCCTATGTAAAGGGAATGGGGTGGAGGAAAGAGGAAACACCCTTAGCTCTCAAATCCCCCTCCCTCCCACCTATTATAAGCCTCACATTGCTCACCATCGTATCAAATCCCCAGCCCAGAAATTGGGGTAGGCATAGGTCTGCTCTTAAAGTTTCTTTACTACCCTGCATTGTCTTTGAGAACACACAAGTAAAACTGTAATAATGCCCTGGTCTCCGTGAGGCATATACCTAAACTGAAAGTCTTCTACAATAATAAATAAAACAAAGGTTCACAATAACACCAGGGTACTATTTTTTTTTTATAGCATAGGGACAGTAATGTTGCTCCTGCTTTGGAAATCCACACCATATGAAATTTCAAATTGTTTTTAAATTGTCAGTCATTGCGGGCCCACTACTTTTCAGTGCAGCAGACATCATGCTTTGGCTTGAAAGGTACTGAAGATACGCTATAGAGCAGTTTATTAAATGATTATATGATGTAGTTTAAATGTTATTATTTGTTAGTGGTTAACATGAAGTTTACTTTCTAAAGAAGGAACAACAAAGATTTAGATCAATCACACCTAACTACACCAAAATAAATGATATCATTTTCTGGTCCAAAAGGCAGAAGGACATTTCTCCTTAGCATCATCTGACAAACCTCGTTTGCTTCCTAAGGACATTAGTCAACATCGTACGCAAGTCTTATCACTCAGGCAGCGACGGTAGTTCTAGCAGTTAGCAGACCCTCTAGATGCCAAGTCACGAAGCAGCACTCTTTGTTCTGAAACTTCGAGTACTGCATTTGTGTAAATGCATGTAATCACAGTGCTTTTACAATCATGGTAATGACATACACAAATTACTTGTTCATATCTGTTTATGCTATTTGGTAAATTTGGGCCGGTGTGTCCAACAAAGCTAGCCAGAAATATAATTTTGACACAGGGATGAAGGGGAGATGCAACGGGGTAGCATGAAGTTCACTTTTAGATGCAAAAACTTGCTTATACTAGTGACATTGAAAAATTCTGAGAAACTTAATTGAAAGTGTGTTTATTGTTAAACAGGATGGTGGCTATTATGCAATATGGAAGATCAGAGAAAATATCTATTGTTGTTTGTGACTATTCAGATGGCCTTTGGGTTTGAATTAAAATATATGCAAATCCTGGAGGCTTCAAAATAAAACAACTAGGCTCTGACCCTGCAAGAAACTCTATGCAGCCAGACCCCCTGTACCATTGGAGGCCCCAATAACAGAGGATAGAGCCCCACTGAAATTCATGGGGCTCTGTGTAGCTGCAGGGCTCTGTTGTGTAGGGTTTTTTCATTCAACCAACAGTCAGCTGAAACACCACCTCGTGACCAATCACACATTACAAATAATCAAAGTAGGCAGTTTGTGAACACCCTGTAGTCTGAAAATCATTTGTCTGAACTATATCATCATCATGGCAAATCCCAAAGGGTCATAGCCTTCATGCAGACCAAGCACCATACAGACTGATCTCTAATTAGGTCCTTAAGGCGGTCTGGCTGCAGGTTTAGTTTGTGGCATCACTGCGCTTATCATACCACTGAAGCTTTTGGCAACCATGTGATACAAAGCGTGTTTACCAAAGAAAGCTGATACACGGCTGGCAAATTCATTGGCCTTCCATCCTGATGGACGGAAAGTTGCCGAAACTGAACCAGTGCCAATGGAGGCCATTTGTGTGTTTCACTATGAATATCTTCATCGCTGATCCTGTTCTGCTAATACACAAAGACAACATGAATCAAAGACACCATTCTGCTGCACTCACATTTCAGCGCTGTACCATAGAGTTGGTATGCCCATGGTTATACAGATCTGCAGCTTTGTAGCAAGCTTGATGTCATCCCCACAGAGGCTGCAGATGGGCCCGAAACACGGCAGCAGCTACTGCTACAAGAGCGTGCATATCTTTTGAGCAATATTCGCATTGTCTGAAGTATATGGCAAATTTGTAAAAACACTGAATACATTTCATCGCGAATGAGGCTGGATTGTGAATGATATGCAAGCCCTCAAAATGGCAGCATTTGCCTGATTTTTGGTTGTGTGTGCAATCAGCAATATTTAAGGGCTGGGCAAAAGGTCAGGTTATGCTTATTTTGCTCATACTAGTTTATCCATCCCTCACACCCTAGTGATAGCAATACTGTTGGAGTTCATGGTTCCTAACTTCAATGTTTAAGTTTTACAACTTGTGCTATTTTCTCCTCTACCTGATCCCTACTACCAGTGGATGATGAGCTGTCCTCTTTACCTTCAAACCAGTCAGCTTGGACATGCTTCTAACAGGCAATTTTATGTGTAAGAATCGGTCTGCAGTGTTTTAGTTCAGTTTCTCCCTGGGAGAGAAGTTTCTGTGCTGAAAAGCACAGCAAGAACATATTCCTCTGATGCCTTAATGCACTTTATCAAAGATTTCCCCGTTATTGTGGCTAGCATGCTGCCTATCGAACATACTGCAATAACACACTGAAAGGCTTTAAAGTGCCCCTTTATTCACCATATTTTAGCAATTGTTGGTAACCTTTTTAGAGCATCTAATACTATACGAAAATGTGGTAAAGTTTCTCATTTGCAAAGACTATTTGGTATTGCGCATACATTGGCATTTTTCTGACAATAATTCTGAAGTACAGAATTCTGAGAAGATAACTCATATGTTATTCTGTAACTTTATTCCAGGTCTCATTTTCTGGAAGTTAATTTGTAGTTTTCTATTGTACATACCCTCTTTATAACACAACTGCTATTTGTATTTATATTGGAAACTGATCACCAAACTCTTCTGATTTCTACTTTACTGAAAAATTGGATAAAGTTTTCAAAAGCACCTAAGTGACTTAGGCCCCTAAGTTCCATTTTCAAAAGTGACAGGCATTTAGGAGACTAAGACTTATTGAAAGTCCAGGTGACTTAGGTGCCTAAATCACAAAAGGTATATATACACTGCAATTGGAGGTGTGATTGCCTCATGGCTTGGCATGCCTGTACTAGCTTTAATCTACCGAGTATGGCTAAAAATAGGAATGAAGATGTAACAACATGGGAGTCAACATGGGGTGATCACTGCGGGCCCTGTATGCGTACTTGTGTTCCTAGCCCATGCTGAACCTGTGCCACGACATCTTCACCGCTAATTTAGTTGTGCTAGCTAGATTAAAACTAGCACACATATGCCAAACCGTATTGCAGTTGTAACCCACACACCTCCTGGGTGTGGTGTTCTGTCCCATCTAGTGGCACCGAGACCACTTACAGAGAGATTAATGAATCTGCTCTACTGCTTTAGCTAACAGCCATATGGATTTTAGCTCATGCAGTAGAGTAGTGGTGGGCACCCTGCAGCCTGTGGGCCACATGAGGCCCATCAGGGTAATCCGCTGGCAGGCTGCCTGATAGTTTGTTTACATTTGCGTGACCGCGGTTCACCATTCCCGGCCAATGGGAACTGCAGGAAGTGGGGTGGGCCACAGGGACGTGCTGGCTGCCACTTCCCGCAGCTCCCATTCGCCTGGAATGGCAAACTGCGGCCACTGGGAGCTGCGGGCAGCCATGCAAATGTAAACAAACTGTCTGGCGGCCCGCCAGTGGATTACCCTGATGGGCTGTGTGTGGCCTGCGGGCCGCAGGTTGCCCACCACTGAATTAGAGGCTCATGTACTAAGTTCCAGAGGCCCCATGTGCAATCCCACCCGCCGCCGACCCGGGTCTGTCAGCATCACAGTTACACCTGAAGGTCCCTTTGAACATTTTACTCAATAGTAACATATTGACTGCTGTTTCAAGTGAACACCTTATTTGTATGGGTTTGCTGGAATATATTTATAAAATCAACACAAACTGAATAACTAACAAAGAACATGCCTCCAAAAAGTACACAGATCAGATGTCAGATACAGAGTATGCCAACACCTTTCTGCAGCATTCTGGTACTAAGGGATATTAAATCCTTTGTATTGATCCAAGAGCCACTTGGAGAACAGGGGCAAGCTGATTTGCTTTATACCCTTCTCACCAGGTGGAAGAGACTGCAAAAAGAATGACTGAAGTGACTGCAGAGTTTGTGAGAAACAGCCAATTCTTTTGTTTGCTCAAGAAAAATATAATAGACACAGTGACATATTTATACACTGCCTATAAATGCTTTATAAACTACTTTTCTATCCACTTCAGTGTAAGGTAGCCAGCTTTTCCAGTCACTGCCCAGTGTTCATTAGAAAGTGCATGTATTGCAGATGCTCCATGAGGAGTTGAATACACTGCTGCTTGCTCATAGTGGCTTTTCCTCATCAGAGTATTTCCTCCAGAATAATGAGGCCAATAGGATATCAGCCAGTGAAGATGGTGAATATGTCTGTGTGCCATGATTTACATATCACAGTCATCATTTGGTTGTTAGCAGCTGCATACATTATTCCTTATTTTCTGGCATAAAACAGTCATATGGTATGGTGGCATGCTGTTAGCAGTTGCCATGTTGCACCCCAGTGATTGCCATTCACTGGTAAGACTTCACTCCAGCACATTCCCTTTCTAACAACCACCTGTCAATAAGTGGAAAATCTAGCTCTCCTATGTGGTGGCAGATAGAAGGAAAAGTGAGGAGGGACAACTGAAATAATTACAAGGTTTTTGTGAATTTTGTTACCATTTGTTTCAGACAGCTTACAAGTCCTCAAAATTCAGTTTTCTATGAATTCAGCTTTCTATGAGGTCTTCTATCAAGGACCACACATCCAATTGCATCTCAGACAGTGTCATTTATTTTTCACTTAAAATTCAGAGAATTGCAAAATTTCATACATTCAGTATTTCTCACAAAATACCATGGGAGATATCTTCAGTGAATTCTAGCTTGCGGAGAGTGGTCAGTGAGGGCATAAAGCAACCCTAGATAGTTCTCTCTCTCTCTCACTCTCTCTCACACACACACACACACACACACACACACACCCCCCAGATAAAGCAGGATATATAGCTAGGGATGTATGCCCTCTGGTTCTGTATGCAGAAGCAGCACAGGGATCAGTACTGGCATTCATGATCCATCACACACCCTGTGGTTCAGCCATAAGACCATGAGCCGTCAGCAGTCCAAAAGAGGCAAGCAAACAGGTGGTCGTCCACATAAGAGCCATCTTTCATTGCTTGTGGCTAATCTGTCTCAGCTCTGGCTCTTCATAGAGGGACATGGGCCTATCTCACAACTGTGCAGCCGGAGGTTGATGCACGCACCTCCTGAGCTGCATCACTTGTAGTGGGCTCCTCCTTTTTTCCCTATTATTGTTTATGCAACTGCATGCACCATTTCCTCTCCTCTCCCTTAGAGTTCATGGGGAAGTAGCATGTGCTCAGGAGAGAAGCGGGTCAAATATGTCTGTGACCTAAGAGTGGAATTTGGGAGCAATCAGAGCAAGGGAAGCAAGCATGAGGCCAAGGGTATATTGGTTGTTATTGCTTATTATGATGATTATGGCAGCACATAAGACAATTGACTGCCTCCCGGGATTCCATAGAGCACCCACAGCATTACTGTGGTCAGTGACTTGTATGCTTACACTGTGTACAGAAATAAAATAAGAATGCAAAGCTCAACGTTATCATACTAGTAGACGAACTACAGAGAAGGGCCCACATTAAGCCAGGCTCACCATTTCAACACCAGTGCTCAGGAAAACCACAGAAAGTGCACCATTTGGAAGCCTTCTGAACCATCTCCCTACTAAATCAAGTCTCCTGAAAATAACTCTTCCACCTGTGATGTAATAGAGGCTTTTAGTGCCAGTTATTAAAATTATGTTCAATTATGTTAAATATTTTCAGTTTAGCTATTTTCAAAATTTGCTTGCTGCAATTATTCCCTAAACTTTGCTTAACATTTATTCTTGCTCATAACTGCATAATTCTCAGCCTGTTTGTTTTGATAACATTACTGCCAGCAAACTCATCCACTGGAATATCTGCAGAAAACGAACATAAGGAGGAGTGTAACACAGCCAAGCCAAAGTTAATTCAATTTTCTGAGTGAATATTCGTTGAATTTTTTATTTCAGGTACTCTCTTTGCTCACTTTGGAATACAGTGGTTTAAAATAATTGTGTAAGACAGTGGTGCCCAACCTTATTACAGAGAAAGGCCACATATATCACAACCTTGTCTACATAGACCAGAGTCTATATATTTTAATAAGATTGACAGTCACCTGTATTGATTTATATGTTAAGTTTAGCTTGTTTTGTATGTAGTTAATTAGGTTGTTTCTATGTACAGTATTGCCTAGTTACACACTTGTGTAAACTCAAATGATTTAAACATGATGACAAAATGCTAACAAATCGGCCTTTAGTATATTATGTTGAAGTAGGTCATTGGCCTTATGAAATGCTCTGGTGGGCCACGTATGGATGCAGGCTGTAGTTTGGGCAACCCTGGTGTAAGAGATGATGTTTAATGACAACTTGCCTACCCTGATGCCCTAAAAAAAGAAACTTAGATAAAGGTGTCACTCTAAACTAATTTCTCATTCTTTAGAAAAACTGAAAAACTGTAACATTCCTATTTCTTTGGAAGCACCTGCTAAACCAGAGAGAGTGTCTATTTTTCGAAGTCACACAAAGGAAAGTGAATGAGATTTTTAGACACATGTAGCTTTAAATGGTACCATAATACTAAGTGATAATAAGACTAATAAAATGGATTTCGGTTCATATTCCACTTAAACTATTTTACTTAAATGGCAGGAATATAGTGGTAAAATCTACTTATTTACACTGGCTTAGTGCAGTGGCAGGGCTGGTTGAACAGACCAGATTGCAACTGCAGCAGAGTAAATGTTAACAATGAAATGTGACTGTCATATGGCAAAAAGCTATGACCCTCAGCAGCTGTTACTTCTACTAACTCACATTGTCACGTACAGAGCACTTTAATCTGTTGCAGAATAAATGCATGTATAAGCGCTTAGTCAAAGCCTGCTTCATGATTAATGTATTGGGTACAAGATGCCAGGGAAAGCGTGCAGCCTTTTAACTAAAGACATAAGTGTTTGACAAAATTAATCTGGTAATCAAATGTACATTTTATATAACACTTATTAACCAAATGAGATCTTAATAAAAACACTCAGAGAATATAGATATGGATTTTAAAAATAAAGGGCAACAACAAATTTAAAATAAGACTACATTTTAAAACTAGATGCCCGATAGCACACAAATCAATCCAAGGGTATGTCAAGGATCAGCTATGTGGGGTTTGAGAGATTTAATGAACAACAAAGGGGCAGGGGAGGAGGAGAGTGGAAGGCTCCATACACGGATCCACTTTCTCAAAGTTAAACCAAATAATTACAGCTGTAGATCATGCTTAGCTACTTGTTACCATTTGCTATTAATTTCAGAAGTGTCAAAATATCTTCTCCCACCCTCTCCGGCAGATTTTTTCTACAAGCCCACTATTTCCCCTCCCACCTCTTGTTCTTTTGAAGAAAATAAAATAAATAGAACTGCATCCAAGTAGGGGAAAAAAAGCAAGTAATTCCACTGTAAAACTAATTTCTGAGGATTATTCATCAGCATCCAGTACAATGGTTATAGGATAAAGGAGAAAAACAAAAACAAGAGAATTGAGCAGAGGAGGTAAAATGCTGCAGTATGAAGGGGAACAAAGAACCTTTTCTTAATCATGCAATGGATTTTCTAAACTCTTGTGGGTCCATGGATCTCCTTTGAAACTCATCCAAAGTCATGCAAAAGGCAGCTTCAACTGGAGATGAATCTGCAGAGGTTCAAATACCTATCACATACTGTGGCTGTCTGATTTTTTTAATCAAACTTTTGAAAGAATCTCCAGTGCATGTTGGACTAGAGGAAAAAGACTAAATCTTTCTTCTCCACAGGAACACTCTGATGTCTATGGGAGTTACTGAAGGAGAGAATAGGGATCCAAGATTCACTATTTTGGTTAACCACCCCACTTCCTGTATTTAAATTATACACTACCCTTATCCCCATGATAATAAATGAAAGGTGCCTAGACTTAGATGGGCATAACTCATATCACAGTGCACTAAAGTCCTCTGGTTCTCATTTTATAGTAATTTGTGCAAAAGTTCTGATCCTTTTTGTTTAGTGGAGCTGCAGGAATATCAGTACTCTACAGAGCTGGTCAGGAATTTCTTGACAGAAGTTTTTCCATCAGAAAATGCTGATTCATCGAAATTGAAACTTTTAGTGGAAATGTATTGTTTTGGCTTTGATTAAACTTTCATCAGAAAGTTTACTGTGGTGCAGGATGGAATTTCTGATCAAAATGAGAGACAGAGAGAGATAGACTCACCCTAGAATAGCCAAGAGTTTGAATCAGGCAGAGCAGGGACTAGAGGCTGGGTTTCCCATATCCCAGGTGAGTACCCTAACCATTGTGATATTTTGGGGTCTCTCTTTCTTTCTCTGTGAAAACTTTTTAAAATGTTTAATTTTTGTTGCAATGTGGAATGAAAAAATTTGAAACCTTGAATTCTCATTTAATGTCCAGCCCACTGCTCTGGGGTGTCAGGGTATGACACTACTGGGTTATACTATTACATGCTCATTGCCTGTAGCAGGTGTGTCTATGCTAAATGTTTCTTTTGTTGTGGTTCTTGATTTTTTTTTCTTCACCTAGAGCAAAAACCTCTTTGAGTGGCCTGGGCTCCTCAGCTTCTAGCAATTCCTCCAGTTCCTCCCCACCTGGCAGGACATAGTGTGGTGACAGTATATGAAGGCAGAATGTGATCCACTCCTGTGATCCTCAGCCAGTGCCACAGTCTCTGTAGGCTGCTGTAGCAAACATAATTTAAAGCCATTATTTGGCTTCTCTGAGTTATTCAGGGGTCATTTCTGCCTGCAGACAGCTCCAGGACTGCGGTAGAATAGTCATACGGCAAAAAGCTATGATGCTCAGCAACTGTTCCTCCTACTAACTCAGACTGTTACACGCTGTGCAATTTAATCTGGTGCAGAATAAATACACAGACAAGCACTCAGTCAAAGACTGATTCATTATTAATTTATGAGTTCCAGAAGCCATGGAATAGTTTACAGGAACCTTTCCCATCCCATCTCAGATCCTGCATATTTGCAACATGACCATGCTCTAGGATCTGGCCCCACATAACCCTTTTTGTGAAATGTCCAGTAGTTTCAGTGTTTTTAAAACCTTCTCTTTTGTATTTTGTACATTATTTCAATCTCAAAGAAACAAAGAAAGGAAAGACTAGGCATCTGAGTAGAGTTTTGTACATTAGAACAACACAATGTATTAGAAATGAATATTCTTTATGGTTTGCAAATTATACTTAAATTATCTGCATGTTTTATCCAGTGGTCTCAAGGTACTGAAATGAGGATCCAGCTACCTTAATAGAAATTCAAATAATTTAAGAACTTTTTTGCTACCCTGTGGTAGAAATCAATAACAAGCAATGACAAATCAATTTAAAACTTTTTAATGAAATCTGGGTTAATGCCACTGCCGCATACAGTCATTGTTCCAAAATTCACAGCAGAAGACGACATGATCTCCACAACGGAAGCAGACATTGTGGCTAATATCAAGCAGATTGCCTCAATGAATCATACTGCAGGAAAACCACTATTGTGCTGCTCCTGGAAACACATGTGCCTATATTTTAAGCACATGGAAAGTTCCATTGACTTTAAGAGTTCTCTATCCATCTCTTGCTCTAAATCACTAGAACCCACTTTTTCCTGTACATAGTGTTCCGTATATTATTTTCAGCTTGAGACAATGCTAATCCATTCAGTGACTCATCTTCTGTCCCAAATGATATTGCCATGACTTCTCAGCAGTCAGGACAAATTTGGAGTCCAAGGATTGATTGTTTCCTTGCTGGAAGAGCAACTTAGTGGAGAAATACTCAGTATATTTTCCTTAGTAATTTACAACTAGCCTCCTACAACTCCTATTGTTGATTCAGCAGAGATGGATACTGAACAGCAAAAACTTCAGCAAAGTTTACATCTTACAGAAATCTAAGGAGCAGCCATGTTCAAATGTTCAGCCATACAGTACTTTCTTCCAAAAAGCATTGTTCCAAGTGCCATGAGATTTTAAGTATTTTAGCACCTTCCCAAATACATTAAAATCCTTTGTAAAGATCATAGGCTTGGCCTGTTTCACTATCCCCATCCCCTGACAAATACATCAATCAAAGGCTCCAACCTAACCATTCCACCACGCCTTTCAGGGCCACAATTCTGGGGCACTGACTAGGTCAAAGGGAGCTGTCTACACTGAATTTATTTCACCTATAGGGAGTCTCAACCCTTTAGACTATATATGCAAGTACAGCTGGTTGGGAAACAGGAAAAAATAAAGGTAAACTATGAAAACAACAGATTCATCTTGAAGAGATTAAATCTGAGAGGTCCTTATCTTTCCATAGAGATACAAAGACAAATTTTCAGAAGTATTCAAATCCCATTTTCAAAAGTGACCAAGGCCCACATTTTTAAAGGTATGTAGGCATTGCAGTGCTCTGTGTACAATGCTTAACTGAATTAGGAGCCTAATATAATTTTCAAAAGGGATTCAGGCACTTATTCTAAATCCTATTGACTGTCAATTGGATTTTGGCTCCAATATTCTCAGAACATAAGAATGGCCACACTGAGTCAGACCAATAGTCCATCTAGCCCAGTATCCGATCTTCTGGCCAATGCCAGGTACTTCAGAAGGAATGAACAGTACAGTCAACTGAGTGATCCATCTCCCATCATCCACTCCCAGCTTCTGGCAATCAGAGGCTAGGGACACCCAGAGCATGGGGTTGCATCCCTGCTTATATTGGCTAATAGCCATTTATGGACCTAGTTATCTAGTTCTTTTTTGAACCCTGTTATAGTTTTGGCCTTCACTACATCCCTGGCAATGAGATCCACTGGTTGACTATGCATTGTACTTCCTTTTGTTTGTTTTAAACCTGCTGCCTATTATTTTCATTGGGTAACCCCTGGTTCCTGAGTTATGAGAAGGAATAAAGAACACTTCCTTATTCACTCTCTCCACACCAGTCATGATTTTATAGACCTCTATCATATCTCCTCTTAATTGTCTCTTTCCCAAGATGAAAAGTCCTAGTCTTTTAAATCTCTCCTCATACAAAAGCTGTTCCACACCATTAATCATTTTTGTTGCCCTTTTCTGTACCTTTTCTAATTCCAATATATCTTTTTTGAGAGGGGTGACCAGAATGGCACGCAGCATTCAACGTGCGTGTGTGATGGGCTCCCCCCGGGGTACCACCTGGAACTGGGGTCCACTGAGCTTCCTTGACCCACCAGCCTCGGCTCCCTTTACACTGTCCTGCTGTGACAGACCCTCAAGCTCCCTCCAACATACATAAGGGTTGGGACACACCCAGCTGCAGCTACATACAGACGCTGACATCAGCTCTGCATGGGAAGGCTTCACCTAAGAAACTGCCCAGCTACTCAAGTGCACACCCCCCCCCGGAGGGTAAATCCAAAATTATACCGTTTTGAGCTGCACAGGGAACTGTACAGCGTAAGTTCATGAAATTCGCCCCCTCCCTCGATGTGGAGAGGAATATACATAGCTTTCTGCCCCAAGTTATGACTCCCACGCACGCAATGGTTTTAGACAAAGCAAAAATAAATTTATTAACTACAAAAGATAGATTTTAAGTGATCATAAGGGATCGCTAACAGATCAAAACAGGTTACCTAGCAAATAAACCAAAAATCAATCTAAGTTTAATATACTAAAGAGATTGGATTTGAATAGTACATTCTCACCATAAATGATGATTTAAGCTGGTTGCAGAGATTCTTAAGGGGCCAGCTGCCCTTGCTTGCAACCCCAGGTATTCCTTTCACAGGCTAGAAACCCCTCTAGCCTGGGTCCAGCACTTCTCCCCACTTCAGCCTTGCTCCTCAGGTGTTTTCAAGAGTCTCCTTTGGGCAGGGAGTCAGTGAAGAACCTCGATGATGTCACTCCGCTGCCTTAAATAGCTTTTGAAAATGGTGGGAACCCTTTGTCTCCAAGCTTGGTTCCCACGCCTTTCAGTGGATAAACACTGGTATTCCAAGATGGAGTCCAGTACCAGGTGATCTGGTCACATGCCCCTGTAGTGTTGTTATAACAGCCATGACTCGGAGGCTCTTGGTAGTGTCCTCAGGAAGGCTCCCCAATGGGAGATTATCTTCTTCTAAAACCTATTGTTCTCCCTAATGGTCCTTCCCAGCCAGCCAGCTAGACTGACAGTTTTTTGCCTAGTGGGTGTTCCCTAGGTGTAAACACATTTATAGTAGATACATAGATAATATTCCTAACTTCAGATACCAAAATGATATATGCAAACAAGTAGGATAATCATATTCAGTAATTCATAACCTTTTCAATGATATCTCACATGCCTTATCTTTCAAAAAATACATCATCATTATGCCATACTGTTAAGGAAAAGTTAGCACATGTGACTCCATTTTGGTTTGGGGCCCACCATTGTTTAAATGCCAGCACATCATACACCAGGAGGAGTAATCCTTAGATATTGAATCCCTGTGAAAATCCTCCTCCTTGTCTCCAGCCTGCCTTGTCTCCCAGTATCTGGTTTCTGTCAGTCTTTAACTCCCGGTTTCTTGGCCTTGATGTGAGGCCTCCCATCCTGATAATAAAAGTTACTGATGCATGGCTTTAGGACCATGCTGTGTAATTAACATACTGGTATAGCATGAGGAATGCACCAAGCAGGGATAGGTGGTAGATAAAACAAGGGTTTGTTTATTGGCTAAGGTTTCCGATGCACGAGGGCAACATACTTTGCTAAAAGGTATATAATCTTTGTATAATCTGCATTCAGGGTCCCTTCCTGGCTAGCAGGGGGGCACCACGCTCGAGCGTAATAAACTTAGTGTCTTTTGGGAACTCTGCAGTTGTGGACTTTGTTTCTGTGCCTCAGCCTAGATTCGAACTGTGCGTGACCTACCAGGTGTAATTCGTAGCACTGGTGTGCGTGTCCTACCAGGTGTAATTCGTAGCACTGGTGTGCGTGTCCTACCAGGTGTAATTCGTAGCACTTGTGTGCGTGTCCTACCAGGTGTAATTCGTAACAATACTCATATCATAATAATATTATGATGAAGAATATGGGGTGTAGTGTCACAGTGTGGGCATACCATGGATTTATGTAGTGGCGTTATAATATTTTCTGTCTTTATTATCTATCCTTTTCCTAATGGTTTCTAATATTTTGTTAGCTTTTTTGACTGCCACTGAACATTAAGTGGACGTTTTCAGAGAACTATCCAAGAATGATTCCAAGATCTCTTTCTTGAGCTAATGTAGACCCCATCATTTTGTTGGGATTAAGTCTTCCAATGTGCATTACTTTGCATTTATCAACATTGAATTTCATCTGCCATTTTGCTGCCCAGGCATCTAGTTTTGTGAGATATCTTTGTAACTCTTCACAGTCTGCTTTGGACTTAACTATCTTGAGTAGTTTTGTATCACTGGCAAATTTTGCCACCTCTCTGTTTACCCCTTTTTCCAGTTCATTTGTGAAAATGTTGAACAGTACTGGTCCCCGTACAGATTCTTGGGGGACACCACTGTTTACTTCTCTCCATTCTGAAAACTGCCCACTTATTCCTACTCTTTGTTTTCTGTCGTTTAACTTAGAGAGCTTTTCATTGGAATAGTAAAATTATTTTTTCTAGTAGTCCAGTAGTAAAACGACTGTTTCTTAAGAAACAGCGATATATTATGCACAGATGGTTTAACACAGAGAAACAGTTTTAATACTGCAGTAAAAAGCTCTCTCTCAGAACATTCTTTTCTTCCTGCAGGCCCCGAATTTAGGAAATCATCTCTCCAATTCAATGGGACTTAAACATGCACTTGAAATTAAGTGCCTAACTACCTGCCTGAGTTGGGGCCTTAACCCTATGGTCCACGGAGGCAGAGTGGGCTACTGGAAGCCTCCCTCTCAAAATCACTGATGCAGCAGAGCCTGCTGCAATGCACCATGTCTTATCACATGCATCTTCTTTTCATAGGAGTATTTAAATAATGCTGTAACAGACACTTTAATATTTGAATGAGACTTGATTTAGATTTTCATACTTTATTTATAGCAAACAAAACAGGTATTATGAAACTATATCTTCATGGTAAGTGAAAATGAAGATTCAGTGCTGTATCCTTAACACTTCTTGGTGTGTTATCACAGGGCTCTGAGAAATGTGTGGGTGTTACAATATCAAGACAGGAGTCGCTTCCATCAAAACCTTTCTCCGCCTTTTTTTCAGCACAATATAAAAAAAAGTCCTTGGCTCTAGTGTAAAAGGAAACATTCTCAGTATTGACAAAATAGTCAATAACTCCTCAAAGGTGAACAAATAAAAAATGTGAAGTATTTCTTTCACTATACACACCCTTTATGTATTTGGAGGCTTAAAGTTACTGAATCTTGTGTTTTCTCAGACAGACCTTAACGCGGTTCAATGCACTCCATTGATTTTTGGAGAGGAAATGTTTTGCTCAAGGGTACTATTGAAAGGTTATCTCACCCAAGGTTTGATATCTAGAGATAAATTTGTTTGCTCATAAAACAGGACTCAAACAACATAACTAGTCCTTTCTCATTTCAGAACAACATGGACGCAATGCATTGCTCTCCTTGAACTCAGATGGATTCATGTCAGAATTCATGTATTTGGGTCTGACTGCAGTTTCCTTTTGGATAATGATTTGCTGTGTCTAATCGCATATAATATGCATGTTCTTATATGGGATACACTCTACAACATATATGTCTTTTCCTAACTGGATAGTTTACTCTTTCCAAAGTGGGAATAGTCACTGAAATATCATTTACAGTCAAACATTCACAACAGGGCAAAGGCATCGTACCAATTATACACAGGGAAAGCAATGGTGTTCTATAAAGGCATGGGTGTTTTTGTAGGTCAGAGGTGTGAACTTAATCATTTTAACATTTATCAAATGGACTGAGCACTTTACAGAAAAAAGTGACATTTACAAGGGCTTGTGGTGGTATTTGGAAGATGACAAAGGCTATATTATTTTGTGTTGATTTCTAAGCTTTGACAGGCCCTTATTCAAAAATTTTCTAGCAGTAATCCTTTTTTAATAACAGTTCCGAACTTCCCTTCTCCTAAGGTAAATACAAAAAAAGTGGTCCCCAAGCATGTATCTTAGTTGTTCAAATATAAATCTAAGGCACAAGACAGACAGCATACCACTCTTAGCAAATGGTGTAACACTGTTTCCCAATAGCCAGTTTAGTGAAAAACAAATCTCTGGATGAAGCCATTACATTGTTTGAAGAAATATGGGATTTTTTTCATTTTCCAGTTACAGACCTCAGTCAGTAATCAAATCTAATTTCCTCTTCCATAAAGTCATGGACATTTTTCCTTTCTTGCCCCATGCAAGGAAACAGATGTTTGGATTGACATTTTCACATTCATTTTGATACTCATATCGTTAATTATTTTAGTGTTTCATAACCCATCTGTGAGTTTATTATACCTTGCTTCCTCCCTTCTTACTCCTTCCCCTACAGATATAACAGAATTAGGCAGGGTCCTTATATGTAATGGGACTATTTGAATGTATTGGACAAGTGTTTTCTTTTTGTTCTGTATTTATTGTATTATTACCTGCCTTATATAAACCAACAAAAAAGAATGAACAAAGGGATCAAGAAATTCTAAGGTTGGTCTTACCTGATCCATTAGCTGGGAATAGAGTTCATAGCAGTTGTCAAAAATATACTTGTAGGTAGAGTCTAAGCAAGCTCTGACACAATCTTTAACCACCATACTGGCTCGAGGTGGACTCTGCAATTCCAGGACCTTATAGAATATTTCATAAAATCAGAAAACAAGAGAATTTCAGAAACAGCTGGACTAGAAAAATGTGTATATTATGTGTAGTGAGTTATCTGTCCAATGCAGCATTGGGAGCAATGAAATATAATAAAGATCAATACAATATGAAAATTACATAGATTTATGCATGGTGGCCTCAGTCCAGAGAAGCACTGAAACACATGCTTAACTTTAAGCATAGGAATAGTCCCACACTGAAGCTTACTTCAATAGGATTATTCACACGAGGAAACTACAACACATGCTTAAGTGATTGCACGATCTTGCCTTTAGGCCTTTATTCAGGAAAGCAGCTAAGCACATCTTTAAATGTTTTCCCAAATAGGAATGATCTTTTGAATCAGTGTCTTAGTGCACAAACAGCTACATATTTTTTAAAGCATTGATTTCTATAAACATTTAACCTATCCATTAAAATACATATACTTAAGCTGAGTTTCACCTCAATAGTCCATCTTTTTGTTGTGTTTGTACAAGCCCAGTACAGTTCTAGTCCATTACTGAAGCTTATAAAAGTGTTACTGAAATATTATTCTTGCTACTAATAGGATGTGTTTGTTAACACACTATTAGATTAACAAAAATTGAAAATTTTGATTTGTGTTTCTATATCTAGAGCCAGATGAGGCAATTTCAGAGGGGTAGGTGTGTTAGTCTATATCAGCAAAAACAATGAGGAGTCCTTGTGGCACCTTTGGAGATGAACAAATGTATTTGGGCATAAGCTTTTGTGGGCTATAACCCACTTCATCAGATGCATGGAGTGAAAAATACAGTAAGCAGGTATAAATATACATCACATTAAAAGATGGGAGTTGCCGTACCAAGTTGGGGGAGTCAGAGCTAACGAGGCTAATTAGGGTGGATGTGACCCATTTCCAACAGTTGACAAGAAGGGATGAATATCAACAGAGGGAAAATTATTTTTTGTAGGTTTCAGAGTAACAGCCGTGTTAGTCTGTATTCGCAAAAAGAAAAGGAGTACTTGTGGCACCTTAGAGACTAACCAGTTTATTTGAGCATGAGCTTTCGTGAGCTACAGCTGTAGCTCACGAAAGCTCATGCTCAAATAAACTGGTTAGTCTCTAAGGTGCCACAAGTACTCCTTTTATTTTTTGTAGTGACCCAGCCACTCCCAGTCTTTATTCAGGCCTAATTTGATGATGCCATGTTTGCAATGTGTATCTTTTCCTTATCATGTGGAAATCTTGCTCACTTTATTCATGATCACCTTGACGTTGACTACTTGTATATCTATGGCAAGTAGGTTTTGGCCTAATGTCATTAGCCTCATTTTGATGTTTGAAATAATACTAGGACACAGTTTCCAATAGGAAACATTATTCGTCCTGATAAATACCTGAAGCGTCTCAGCTGCTTTTGTTTGATTTTCAGTTTATTCTGTTCACTAAACCTAGCCCTAATCTTACTCCAGCAGAGAATCTTTATACTTAATTTTAACTGAGTTTAAACAAATGTTAGCGATTGGGGTTTTTTTAGTTTTCTCCAGTAGAATGATTTTTATTTTATTGGCTTCTTGTTAATGAACAATGATAAAAAGTCAACAGAACACTGACTTGACAGACCAGGTGAGTAATATTTGCAGCTGTGTGCTCTTAAAGGTAAAGCATTAATTCAGGTGTAACTTCTGCATCAGAAAAGCAATTTCTGGAGTCCTGACACCAGTGAAAGGGTCTCTTTGCAAAGCAGTTGTTCATAGCATTGAAGAGATGAAAACAGTACCAAAAGTCACCAGATAGTAGAGGATATCTTTGCCTGGCTTTGGAGGCAAGAAAACTACATTGAGCCTGTCCTCTGCCAAGCTTAGAAAGATGACAGGAGCAAAGCTAGTGTCAGTGGTGGCAAAGGAGCAAAACTGAACAAGAGATTCTTTTTTTAAATACAGCTGTTACATACAGTACAACCTCAGAATTACGAACTGACCGGTCAACCACACACCTCATTTGGAACCAGAAGTATGCAATCAGGCAGCAGAGACAAAATAAACAAACAAATACTGTATGGTACAGTACTGTGTTAAATATAAATGACTACAAAATAAAGGGAAAGTTTAAAAAAATTTGCCAAGGTAAGAAAACTCTTTTTGTGCTTGTTTCATTTAATTAAGATGGTTAAAAGCAGTGTTTTTCTTTGGCACAGTAAAGTTTCAAAGCTGTATTAAGTCAATGTTCAGTTGTAAACTTTTGAAAGAACAACCATAACGTTTTGTTCAGAGTTATGAACATTTCAGAGTTCCGAACAACTTCCATTCGTGTTTGTAACTCTGAGGTTCAACTGTATATTCTAAGGAGGTGCAGTTCAATAATATATCTTCAGTTAAACCTGAGAAAGATAAATATAGTTTGCGGCATTCTGTATTCTCCCCCTTTTACATTCTTTCAGTATAAGATTTCCATTTAGCTAGATCTTCAGAAAGCTTAGGGATTTAATTTAAAACTAAAGCAGCTGAAACATATTTAGAGACTATCACCAGTGATGTTCTGTATCTTAAATCGAGTCTCAGGGCAGAATTCATCAAGCTAAGATATCAAGAGCACACCCTAATCATTGAGGTTTGATAGTTGTGATCCAGAGCACCAAATACAGTGTGGCTTTCCTAGAAAAATAAATGTGCACTGTGTTTCTCTGATGCCAGTAACAGAGATAAAGTGTGGTACCTTCATTCGAAAAAAGGTAATGCTGGTTAGCAGGTCTACTGTTGATTTCAGGTCTTGAAGCCTTTCAGAATTGCTGGCAGGAAAGTTATCCTAGTTAATTGGGGAAAAGGAAATAAGCATAAGGTTTAGGGCAAGACCCTTAAAATGTTAAGAAAAAAACTCACAAGAAAACAAAGCGATAAACACAGTGTGTGGGATTATCAACTGCGCTCGGGGGGTCCATCTACATTCCCTTTGAAGTCAATGGTAAAATGCCTAGTGACATCAGTGGGAGCAGAGTTAGGCCCAAACTGACCATTCTTGGAAGTCTTAGGGTCTGTGATAACGACATGCAAGTTTTAAAATATTGCATTGCCATTTCTAAAAATCTCATAGAAACAATACTGCAACGAGAAGGTTAAAGAAACGCTGTTTGTGATTTAAAGGAAACCCTTTTATTTGTTCTCCATCGTGTATCAGTTAGTTCCAGAAATAAAGTTAGTAGTTTCATAATAAGCTTAATGAATTGGAATTTATGTGAAATACTAAGAATTCCCTAGATTAGCAGGCAGATTGATAGCCAGGAAACATTTTTGGTGGTCCTTTAATGGCCTCATACTATCAAAGGACTAGTCAACTATCCTTATAATCTGATAGGGAGTAGATATTCTTCAACACTGAAGGAACCCACAGAGAGACACATACGCTGAATGAAACTTTTGATTTTCTAAACTCTAAAAAACTGCCCCACCAATTGTAAATACCACACAATGACCCTCTTTTCTTAGCTCTGATAATCTCAAGAAGGAACAGAACAACTTGCTCAACCCAGAAAATATGGTTTTGTTAAAACACTAATGTCCTAAAATTTGAATTCTAATTCAAGGATTGGTAATACAGTGTGAGCACCTTGATTCTTTCAAACTTCATGTCAGACGAGATATTAATATCTAAAACTGATATACACAGATAAAGTGCACTGATATATTTATACTAAACAATGTATGATTTGGTCCCTTGGTAGGATCTGTTGTACATACCCTGTATTTAGATAGGTCAATCCTCAGTGAATTGTGCAATTGATCCAGCAGTTTTATGAACTTTTCCCTCTGTACAAAGAAGACATGAACATTTGCACATGAGAAACAATGCGGTGCCAAGTTTCTGTAGTTATGAGTGTAAATCTATAGCCCACACATTTATCACAAAGCATACAATCTGCTGTCTTCCATTCTGGATCTGTTTGGAAAGTGTGCAGTTTTCAATTTATTTGTATAAAAGCATTGGTCTGACATAACAGTAAGTATATCAGAAACCGTAAATGTGTTATGCCTTCTGCCATATTTCATGATTCATCTAATATAGCACAAATTTCTGGCATTCATTCACCATCATGCAGCCTTAAAATGGATTAGTGAAGTGCAGCAGCCTTTCCCCTAAACTGTTTTCCTTTATCTTAATAACTGATGTGTTGTTGAGTAAATAACTAAAACAAAAATACCCAGGGAAACGGAAAAAACATTGTCAGAAGACTCTGAACAACAACAGTATCAACTCAAATTAAAGTTCAAAGGTTTTCAGTGATGGGTGTGTGGCTTGTCAGAAAAGACCAGCTTGTTCTGTGTCTGTATTCAGCTCCTTACAAAACACTGCTTGCCTCTTTTAAAACTGTAAAACATTATTTTTTTTCACAAGGGAGTTTTAGCAAGATGTAAACATACAGAATGGGGGAGGAGGTTGGGGACTCCTCTGATTGGTACAGCAGGGAGCCAGTGCTCCCCATTCTCATAGCCCACCTTAACCCCCTTACGATGGTGGTGGATAGTTAAATCCAAGTCATGGGTTGGCTGGGGGACCTGAATGGAAACAAAGGGGGGCTAGTGGAATCCCTGGAGAACTGATTTGAATAAACATGGATTTGACTGCACTGTACACTTTATCTGCCGGGTAGTCCCAGACATCTATATAATAAAATTGCGGCCTGATTAAAATCCACAAGTGTCTCCTGTCCTCCTTGCGGTGTACCCAGACAATGACCTATTAGAGATGGTGGCCTTGTGAAACCTATCTGAGCAATAGCTTTTCCCTTTGAAAATGAAGATTGACTTATGATTTTAGTGTATAAAGGCCCAAGGGTAAAATTTTAGTGCAATGCATACAACTGAGCAGTGTGAGTCTCAGGACTGTTAATGAGAGTTGTATGCCTTTCATGCTTTATGTTGAAACACTTATGCTCCTTATCCAACTGCAAAGAAACATGAAGTTACACCATCAGAATATGTAAAGGCTACAGACTATTGGAAGTAGCAAGATCTGATATCCATAAGCGTATATTCTGACCTCTATCACACTTCTGAACTATGCAATGATGTGACCATGGTATAACTTGCACGCTTTCTCTCATATACCAAGGGAGTACTAACCTACACATAAAGCCTTTAATCTGGCATAGTTCCATTAAGTGTTCAACACAAGGGGATGTTTTTGCCTTGTTATAAATCTCCACTGAAATACTCAGACAAATCCATCCCAGATGTAGGCTTGAGGACTTGAATTTGGAATGTTCTTTTTGATTAATGGTGTGCAGCTAGCCACTATCATGCAACCTGACCCAAAGGGCTTCAGAAATGAGAAAAATAATCTTATATTTTGCCTATAAGTCAATTGTTTGAAAACAGGGCCCAGAACCTCTATTAGGGATGTTTTAATACTGTCCTTCTACCCATCTGTTGAACTACGAATTGGATTGGTATTTGTGTCAAAGGTAAATTGGCATGAACATCGGAGAGAGGACTTAATCTGCCCCTCCAAGCTGAGGATAAAAAAAATGTTCTGATCACTAGCAAAATGGAAATAAAGAAGAGAAAATCCAGGGTGGAAAAAAAAACAGCAAAACTTTACATTTCAAAAGCTGGCTCAAACACAAAACATCTGATACTGAAACAGTAGAGTGCCATTTCAACAAAAGTATAAGAGCCAGAATGATTTAATAACAAATGGGGCTGTCGATTAATCACAATTAATCCATGCAATTAACTCAAAAATATTAATTGCAATTAATCACAGTTTTAATCGTGCTGTTTAACAATAGAATATCAATTGAAATTTATTAAATATTTTTGGATGTTTTTCTACATTTTCAAATATACTGATTTCAATTACAACACAGAATACAAAGTATACACAGCTCACTTTATATTATTTTTTATTACAAATATTTGCACTGTAAAATGATAAACAAAAGAAATAGTTTTTTTCAGTCCACCTGTAGTGCAATCTCTTTATTGTGAAAGTGCAATTTACAAATGTAGATTTTTTTTGGTTACGTAACTTCACTCAGAACCAAAACAATGCAAAACTTTAGAGCCTACAGATCCACTCAGTCCTTTTTCTCGTTCAGCCAATCACTAAGACAAACAAGTTTGTTTACATTTACAGGAAATAATGCTGTCCACTTCCTATTTATAAAGTCACCAGAAAGTGAGAACAGGCATTCACATGGGACTTTTGCAGCCGGCATTGCAAGGTATTTACATGCCAGATATGCTAAACATTCGTAGGCCCCTTCATGCTTCAGCCACCATTCCAGAGGACATGCTTCCATGCTGATGATGCTTGTTAAAAAAATAATGTGTTAATTAAATTTGTGATTGAACTCCTCGGGGGGGGGGGGGAGGAATTGTATGTCTCTGGCTCTATTTTACCCACATTCTGCCATACGTTTCATGTTATAGCCGTCTCAGATGATGACCCAGCACATGTTGTTTATTTTAAGAACACTTTCACTGCAGATTTCACAAAATGCAAATAAAGTAACAATGTGAGATTTCTAAAGATAGCTACAGCCCTTGACCCAACTGTGGAAAACATCCTAAAATATTTAAATACATTGTATTCTATTATTGTTTAACAATGAGATTAATTGCGTGATTAATTGCAATTAATTCTTTTAATCACACAATTAATTGTGATTAATTTCTTTAATCGCTTGACAGTCCTAATAACAAATCATCAATGTACTTTTAAAATTAGCAGCTGAATAAACACATCTAAGTTTCATCGCTACAATATTTGGTAATATAGTAATTAAATAA
This sequence comes from Eretmochelys imbricata, assembly GCF_965152235.1. Taxonomy (NCBI): domain Eukaryota; kingdom Metazoa; phylum Chordata; order Testudines; family Cheloniidae; genus Eretmochelys; species Eretmochelys imbricata. The sequence continues at coordinate 60,938,646 of NC_135581.1, forward strand.
TAGTAGTAATGTATAGTCAGATAGTACTTTTCATCTGTATATCTTACAGATGTTCACAACAACAGGTATCACTATTACCCTTTTATAGAGGGGAAAAGTCCTGGGAGACACTGCCACCAAACTGAGGATCTGATCCTACAAACCTTTATTATTGGCTACAATGCTTGCTATCACAAGTAGCTCCATTAACCTCAACATATTTTAAAACAACAACAAATGGAAATGTAATACAGTATTTGTTCAATATTTATTTAATGGATGCAACAATTAAGATGATTATTTTTTGGAAATATGATTTAAAATAAAATTATAAGATGATCTGAGTAAATTGCCAAAGGGAGTTAGAAAATGTCTTAATGTTAGGAACTACTCTAGTAGGACATGGGGTTAATAATCAGCCACTTGCAGTGGTAAACACTTGCAGCATCAGGCCGTTGGAATGGCTCCACGATTCAGCCATTCATTCTTCCACAAGATCACAATAAAAATGAGTTTGACAGACACTAGTTCTGCTTCATAAAGGTGCTGGTTTGCATTTCATCCACAAATACTTAGTTTCAGTTATGGATTTAAACATGCAAGGCCCTTCATGGAGAAAATATGTAATAATGCTGTATATAATACAGTTCTGAATCTAAATTTGATTTACTGCATACTGTGGAAAAACGCCCGGAATGAATTTTCTTTACAAAAAATTTGTTTCAGGCACAGATGGAATTATTTTCTTGGCCATTGTCTGAAAATTGTGTCCTCTGTTGTAAAACAAAACAAAACAAAACACCAGAATTATTTTTTTGGGGTTTAGTAGCCAAATTTTATTATTTGGTAATAATGCACTTGAAAATCATGCAGAAGTGGAAATATTTTCATTACACTTAGTTTTGGAGACGGGCCTTAGTGCTCCTGACAGCACTTCATGCAGCTGCAATTCGTACTTCATTAATATTAATTGTGTTTGATATTTGATTAAATCCCAAATTTATTAAAATAGATATTAATAAATAATATTTTAGAAATCATTAGTGTGTGTTTGCATTTGGTAATGAAACAGAGGATCATTCCTTAAAAATAGCTGACATACAAATAATAGCAATGCAAACTGAAAAAAATGAAGAATTAATATATTAATTCTTCAGGGCCAAATTGTGTTTATGCCCCATATCTATCTACCCACATCAAGAGTGCCAGTATGGGAGTGAAAGCAGGCTCCCCAGACCGGCTTCTCTCCTTTCCTTCCCCAACCTCCCCAGTGCAGCTAGGGGAGGGGAAGTGGAGGTTGGAGAAATGAGCAGATCCTTAGTTCTACCACCTCCAAAGCACTGGGCAGTACACATTATGCCAGGTATTGACAAAGCACAGTTTACTCCCTCCCTGGAGGTGCTGGGGAACCAGGAGAGTCATGATCTCCCTCCCTTTGCCACTTCCTAAGGGTAGGTATTACATCATCTCATTATCTTGCCCTTAGTACACAGCACACTCTAATTCCATACTGAGTTTTCAACAACTGAAAACGACCCTTGATAAGCCAGTTTTCTTGTCTTGTATAGTGAATGACCCTATATAAAATCATTCTACCAGGAGTCTAATTTTAAGAGCCATCCCAATGATACCAAACAGAAATATCATGTTTAACTTCACTTTCCCTATACAGGATTGGCACACTTTGATCATGTGTGTTTTCTAATAGTCATGTCATGATGCCATGCACTTCTACAAAAAAGAAAGAGAGTTCAGTACCAAACCTGAAACAGTAGGTGTAATCTTTAGTTTCTTAGATGAAAGATTTATTGCAAGCACTTTCCCTAATGATGGAGACAAAGGAAAAACACCTATTCTGAGTTCCTATTATATAAGTAGAATTATTCCTGTAACTAGTTAGAGGGAATATGTTAGTTGGTGTTTCCACTATTGATAGTAACACTCTCACCTGAAAAGATGCTGAATCTTCATTATAATGTTTCTCTATTACTGACTTATGCAAAATTGTAAAAAAGACACATTTTTTGAAGATAGCCACTACAAATATCCTTAAGCTAATGGTTCTGAAGGTTCTATTCTGATTATTTCGGGCCAGATCCATTGGGTCCACGTACGTACACTAATATATCCCACGTACAGCCAATATCCCATCTGAGGAACTGGCCTATCGATTTAATATAGAGTTGTGATGAGTTTGTAAACTTCTACCTTAAATCAAAACAAAATCCTTCTGATGTGAATTTCATTGAAAAATGTCACAAATAATGTGCATGCCAATCTTTATGTATGTAAGAGTTTAAAAAAAGATGTGACCAAAGTACGCAGTATGCTAATGTTAACTTATCAAAGAGACCCAGGGCAAAATTTTCAAAAGCATCTAAGTCTCTTTTTCAGAAGTAACTAAGGGTACAGCTACACTTGGAGTTGTGCAGACATAATCAGACTAGCTTTTATTGAGCCAGAGCACTAAAAAGTTGTAATGTAGCCAAGGCAGCATGGTCAGAAGCAAGTAGTGGCACAGATTAGCGGCTCAAGTACAAATGCACCTGGATGCTATGCGTACGTGCTTGCGGTAGCTAGTCCATGCTGCTGCCCATGCTACTGCGGCCACACCATTATTTTTAGCATGCTAGCGCAATGAGAGCTAGTGCTATGTTTACATGAGCTGGGAATCACAACCCTAGCTCCAAGTGTAGATACAGCCTCAGACGTTTTTGAAAATATTATCATCCCTAATATCATAGGTTCCATACTACATCAACTCTTAGAAAGTAGATACTGGGAATTCTATCATATTGCCAGGATAACAAAATGATACTTACACCAAAGTTGGTAGCAGCAAAACGATCGGAGGCAGACACATGAGTTGTAGCTGTAGTGTGAGCATAAAAAGCATTTATGTTGGCCAACAAGGTACTCATCACCGCTGGAACTCCAGAACACATGTATTTAGAAGACAGACATGAAAAGTGTCTAAAATTCAAACAGAGATTACCATTAAAGTATTAGAAGTATGCTATACAGATATATTCCAAGTGTTCTCTGGATAGCTTCTGCTTTCATTTCCACTGGTGTAAATTAAGTAACATCATTGACTCCAAATGGCGGCTCTTGGGACTTACACTGGCATACATGAGATCAGAATCTAGCTCTGATCTATACCACTGCTATGGGTTGTACACTGGTGATTCAAAACTGAATACAACTAGAAGTGTTAACTGATTGTATCAATTCCAAAATAAAATGTGATTATATATAGTTATTATATTTGGCTGTATTAAAAGAAAAATGTTTATCAAATACAAAATTTATCACAGAAGGCTACAGTGGGTCTACACCACCCAGGTTAGTTTCAGTTTGGAAGAGTTTGGGTGGTAGGAATAAAGAGGATGACATTTTTCTAAAGTATTACTGAGGCTTATTTTTTAGGCTATTTTATTACTGAGAAGTGGGACTTCCAAAAGTCATGGAGACTAGAAATCTTTCCATCTTGCTTTACACTCAAAAAAAAGAGCATCAATCTTACACTCAAAGAACGTCAATATTGGCAGTGCACCAGGCAATAAAATATTGAACATCTATCTGACTTGCACTCAGATGAGAGTGCAAAACCCAGAATAAATGGTCTTCTTCTAGAATCATTATCAATTGCTAATCATTCTGTTACATAGGACAACTACATATAATTAGATGAAATTCTGACTACTGATAAACTAATGAGAACACAATGTCAGCTGTAAGGTCACAGAGCATTTAAAAAAAACATAGTACTGTATAAGTCATGAAGTAATAATACACAAGGTAAAAAATGACGAGGAGTTCAATTTCAACACTTCTCCTAAATTTAAAACAAAGTTGATGTTATTGTTGGTACACACTTTTTCTGTTTCATTTGAATAAAAAAAATGAAAAAGACTTTGAAAATATGAAATACCATAGATTGTACAGAAAAAAGAATGTAATACAAGCACCAAATGCTTAATTCTGTATAGGTCAACTTAAGCCAAATATACTAACTCATGCCATTGCTAATGTCATTTTCCACTTACGCTGCTTGTCCATATCTCCTCCCTCACTTTAATCCTGTCACTGGATTCTTGTCTATAAAACACATTAAATCAAACTCCTGCTACATTCCCACAACTCCCCACTTAATTTCACACAGCCTACATCACTGCTTTTATATCTTCCAACTCTCCTATTCACCCCCTGTGGTGCTCCCAGTCCCTTCTCTGATCTGCTCCCTCCATCTGCTTTTTTTTTTCCACTGAATGCATCTGATGAAGTGAGCTGTAGCTCACGAAAGCTTATGCTCAAATAAATTGGTTAGTCTCTAAGATGCCACAAGTACTCCTTTTCTTTTTGCGAATACAGACTGACACGGCTGCTACTCTGAAATCCATCTGCTTGTCACTGATTGTCATGTCCTGATCAGTCCCAAAAGCTGCAGCTGCTCAAACCCCCTGCTGGAGAGACAAAAATGACTCTTTCAGGGTCCACAATACCATTCCTGGCTTCATGCCTTCAACAACACAGATTCTTATGATCTCTTGGAACAGTCTGTCTCTTCATGTCAGCCAAGCACCATCTCTCCCTGTCTTAAAAGCTACTTTCTCCAGACATAGGTATAATATCAGGCGGGATGCCAAGAGAAGAAAATAGGGCTCTCTTGCACCCCCCTTCCTTCCCAGCTCTCAGACTGGTGTGGAGAGGTCCTCAGCACCAGAGCCAAAAGTGCTGCTGTCAGCTGCAGCAGGCAGCCAGCCCTCAAGCCCTCTCCTGTATGAGAACAGCTCTCAGAAATAAAAACTCCACTCAACATCTCTATGTTCAGCCAGCAGGGGGAACGAGAAGAGCCTAGAGGAGAGCTTCCTTTTCTTCCTGCCCAACAAGCTGCTCCACCATACCTGCATCATGTTTGGTGGGGGTGGAGTAGAAAGGGAGAAGACACACAGCTGTCCCACTTCCTTCTCTGGGCGGGGGATGTGGGGGAGGAAGGAAAATAAGCTCTCTCTGTGATGGAGGAGAGACTCCCTCACTGGGGACACAAAAGAGCCCCTGGAATGGTGCGTGTAGAGGATGAGACACAGGGAGCCTGTGGTATGGAGGGCACTTGGGGGACTATAGGAAGGGGTCAGAAGGAGGACAGAGTACCTGTGATTGAAGGATCCAGTGGGGACAGGAGGGTGAGCAGAAAGCAAGCAGCCTTCCAGGAGGTGTTTACAAGGGTGCCATCATGTTGCCAAAAACTCTTATGAGTTGATGCCAGTCTCTCAACACAAGGTATTTTCCTTGGAGCCCCAACTTCTGGAGTGATGTGATTACATGACAATCTTAGCTTTCATTCAGAAAAGCTAACTTTCTAGCCCTCGTGGCTGTTGAGAAAAGCTCAAAAATATGAACCCAAGGGACTCAAAAATCAGGAGGCAAATATAAAACACACAAAATTGAGTATTTTTAAATTTTCATTATTTTTAAGCTAATCTCATGATTTTTGTGGGCCTGAGGCATGATTACTGAATGCTTGGTTTGGCACTGGTGTTACTCAGTTTTTACCCAGGAAAACTCAAACCTCAGGGATTGGGCCTTTGTAAATTCTTTGAGAACGCTATATAAATTATTATTAATAATTAAAACAAAAATGCCTGCCAAACTCCTGTGAGGAAGACCTCAGTGGTGTGGCATTAAGAGGCATGTTGGTGACACATCAGTTTAAACCTGCACCAATCACTATCTGCTTCATGAACACATCAGGGAATAAGAGAAGATAGAAACCTGCAGCACCAACAAGGCAGACACTTGGTTGAGGAGACTGTTCCCATTGCCATTACCATCTTTTGCTACCTCCACATTACAAGTCTCAGGCATCAAGAGTCAGGAATCCAGGATCAGGAGTCAGACTTAAGTGTATCTGATCTCTGATACTGGACCTCTTTTACATAACTCCTGAGATGTTCTAAAATGGACACTATGTGTAACACCAACAGACCCCGGTCATGGACAGGCGGGATCGAACCTGAGACCTCTGGAGCTTAGTGCATGAGCCTCTAGCACATGATCTAAAAGCCAACGGGCTGTTAGTTAAGGCTGTAGAGCAAACTCATTAATCTCTCTAAGTGGTCTCAGTGCCACTAGATGGGACAGAACGCCACACCCAGGAGGTGTGTGGGTTACACATGCATCTCTAGACACAGCTCTTCCCCACTAGCCTTACCCAGTCAGGAAGGATATTAGTGAGTGCTACAGACATTTGAGCTTGAATCAGTGACTTGTATCCCATTGATTTCAGGGCAAAATCATCACAACCTGAGTCAGAATAAATTCCAGTGTATTCCCAAATGCTCCAACCACCAGTAAATGCTCCAACCATATGGCTTGTCCTTATTTTAGTTTAAAACATTTTAAGTTTTCTTCTAAAAGAATATAACACAAAAGACGTAATCAACTGACCCTTGTAATTGAAATGCAATCGGCTGGAAAAAATGATTATACTGCAATTTTCTAACGCTCTACAGCAACTCATTCAAGACAAGTGACTTTATAGTTTTGTTTTAAAATCACGACTTCCAAGAAACAAACAAGTCATTAATTTGTGCAGCCACAAAAATCTTCAAAAATACCCAACCTTCTATTTAGTTTTTGTTATTTTAAAATATGTTGTGCCATTCTTAATAGCTGAGAACACAGAGGATTCAGGCACAGTGCAGGGTTAGTGCGCTCTGGGATGAATCCATCCCCCATTCCCAACCGTGAGCCAGGCTGTGGGGCTGGAACAGTTGGTGAAGCCTCCTGCGGCAGATGCTATGGGACTCATGTTTAGAGCTGAGCAAATAACTGATTTTTCAGGTCGCTGGCAGTTCAAATAAAAAAATGAATTTGGTCAAACCAAAACTGACATTTTTCAGGATTTTTGGTGAAGCAAGAAAGTCAGAAAATTTTTGTTTAGATTTATTAAAAGTTAAAAATGCCCAAAAAGTAAAAGAAATGAAGGGCTAGATATTTACAAGTGCCCTTGTGAAACTAGACCCCATTGTTTTTTTCTTGGCTGACATTATTCCGTGAATGTGTCCAATTTGTTAATAGTTGTCCCAAAACTGCAATTTTGATGAAAAATTTCACCCACTCTACTCAGATTCAAGTGATTCTGGGGTCCCCTCCCTTGCCCGGCCCCACTGTGTCCTTCCATGTTTGACTGTGCAAAGTTGGGGTAAAGACCCTTTCCCAGGGCTCCTCCACTACTAAGAGTCTGAGTATTACACTTTCACTTTGAGTAGCACTTACTCATATCAGTAGTAACACTGATTTCAACTGGACTACTCCTGTGATTCAGTGCTACTCAGAGTTGAGTAAAGGTTCCAGAATTGGGTTCTTTGCTATCATCAGCTGGTTTCAACCATTCTGAATCACAAAGTACTTTAAAATGATGACAATCTATCCGGTAAATACATTCTAATGTTTAATCAATTAAAGATTTATTTTTCACTTTTAAATCCCCTTTATAATAAAAGGGAAGCTAAAGAATTATGCCAATTGAAAGTCAATGGGATTTAGGTTCCTTCATTACCTAAATCCCTTTTTAAAAGGTGTTGGAATGCTGAGTAGATCAATGCCTATATACTTTAAAAATCTGGGTCTAACACTTGAAAACCTGAATTAAACTGGTCATCATCATATTGATCGTACCTCTCTAAGGCCTAAGCTCAAGTATTTCGTATGCAGTATTTATACTATTTTTGTATGACTATCTGAGAAAGTTCATGTAATACTCCTCATACAAGTAGGCTAAAAAACTCCAACTCTATTTACTAATCAGAATGGGTTTCTTGGCATTAGGAGTCCAAAAGAATGAAAATGGGTTTAAGCAGTAAAAAAGGAGGAAATGGAACACATGCATCAACTAAAGTAATTATGAAACAAATCCTGGAACGTGTTCCAAAAATGCCGATGTGCAAATATAACTAGTTCCTTAGCAGGTTACCTTATGGACTTTTATTTTAATGCTGTAGGTATTACAACCTGGCACTAACCTTAACAACATTACGGCAATGGTATTTACGCAAAGTCACACTTCTTAAAGATTTATCCTCACTTTTCAAAAATAAAAAATAAAAAGTATGTTAAAAAAATAAAGTGCAGCAGGTCTTTGAACAATATCAGCAATGCATTAGGCACAAGCACTGCACACAGCAGTTTGTCTTTCTCCAGCTATTGTTTTACTGAACAAACATTTTGCTAGTGCAAGGAATTTTTGCAGAACTGACAAACTTGGTATGTTTTCTTACATACCAAGACAGAAAAAAAGAGAGCAATTATAAAATATAAAAAATGGAAATATGAATGCATGTTTTGCCTATGTTCCAGGCCATTAAAAATAAGTGGCTGTTCATCTTCATAAAAAAAATCTTTCAATATTCCAACAGTACAGAGCCAACATCGTCTTTCAAAAACAAATGCAATAATTAAAAATATGTATTTTTTTAAATCTATCCTTGGAGGTGCATTTTTGGCTCTCTCTGACACTGGAGAGAGCCTACATTTGCTCAAGGAGCAGAATTTTCCCCAATGTCATTCTTTGATTTAATTACCTGGGATACTACAAAATGATTGACAGTGGGGGCGTAGTAGGTATCTCGAATGAGTTACTGCATTTGCCTTTCATTTCTAGAGACCTTGATTCAAAGCAGAGCTGAACAAACGAATCCAACTATTTTTACATATGAACCTTTTCATAATTTTGTTTCAAGCTGTTGCACAATTAAAATTTCTGTCAAATTGCTAGATTCACATCAGTAACAGGGTAAATGAGAAATTTCTCATGATTTTGATGGGAAGTAACATTTAACTGATTTTTTTTTCTTTTAAATTTTGCATATGCAGTTGGAAATAGGCAGATTTTTGAGAGAAAATGGGCTAAGAATAAAATTTCACTTTTGTGAGAGAAACTGAGCCATTAAAAAAAATTTTGGAAACCTCCATTTTCCAAGTTTTTGAAATTTGTTTCAGTTTCTTTGCTCACTTCTAATTAACCTCTATCTTAGGGTCACAAATGCAAATGACATTTATCATCTCATTCTGCATCCCATTTTTCCACAACAAAAGACCCACTCTAGTTTAGATTGAGATTACGTGATCAGCCCTGAGAAAGGGCGATGCATTACTCCACTCCCTGGAGCAGCCTGGGCTAGAGATTGTGACTCAATCACACTCTCTGTTCTGGCTCCCCAAGGAGAGAGTAAATTGCACCAGAAGTAGGTTCCGTGCAGTTCTTTGGCACAGTTATTCTGGCCAGTGCATTGGGGGTAGTGTGAAGGTCCTGTCCCACCTCCACCATATTCAGCCCACCTGCACAGAAGGGGTTTCATTGTGGCTCTGAGGGGCCTGCTTCCCCTTCCACACTGTTACCCACAATGTAGGTAACACAGGCAGGGTATTGAGGGAGTGTCAAAAAAGCCAGGCCATAATTTGGCACTTAAACATTAAATATAAATGGTAGTGCCTGCTCAAGAAATGCCCAGGATGCTGAAGGTCCATATCAGGAAGATTGGTTTAAATCAGTTCATTCAGTTCTTCATTTTCAAGAGCAATATATTCATTCACCAACGTTAAAAAGGAAGAAATTGCAATAAGGAGTTCAAGACTTAGAAATCATAATACTTTTATTATAATGAAAATGTTACTCTCACTCTAAAACGGCTGTTCATTTAACAATACATGGAAAAAGACTTTAGAAATAAGAGTCCAAAGTGCTAAGAGTCTGGTTTTTGGAATGGAATAAATTTAAATTGTTCTTAGCACTTCATAGACTGTAAATTGCAAAATTTGCTGCAATTCTCCATGGGCAATTGTTTAGCAGAGTTACTTTTAACCTACAATTCACTGTCATAATATTTTATCGAATATCTATGGCTTTTTGTTATTCTCTCCTGTCATATTGTTTTGATTTTCTGACACAGATTAACTCCATCCTAGATGTTTAAATCACATGCCATTGTAAACTTTAGGTACATCTAGCTGTGTGCTTTGCTCAGCGGGAGTTGATAATAAATTTGCATAAATATACTATACTATGTAAAGTAAAAAAAAAAAAAAAATCTAAAAAGAGATCTTCGACAGTCATATCTTTTGGAAGTCAGAACACATTAATCAAATTATAAAACTATAAAATCTGGTCATTAAAAATTTTATAGGAGGAAAGAGATTATCAGACAAGACAAGTTCTGGTTACTACTAGACATACTGATCCAACTCCTCTCATTTAGAGACCATTGATACAATTCCATATACTTCACCAGAGATGTACTAATGTAAAAGAACTAGGAGTTGAGCCTGCAAACACTTATGTATATAATGTTATTCCCCTGAATTCAGTGGGACTGCTTGTAAGTATGAAGTTGAAGGGTCAGTGCCACATTCAAGAGCCTCAAGTCCTTGATTCTGGCTAAGCAGTACATTGTGTGAATCAGAGGGGGCAAGGAGGACAAAGGTTGCTTTACTCTGCCTTTCAGCCCCCTAGTTCCTAAAACCAGCTTTGAGCTGATTAAGCTGCTAGTGAAAGTTAGAGAAACCTCAGTGCTGCTCTAAGTTACAGCAGCTGGCAATGTTTCTCAAAATGCCCATTCTGACAGCTGTGGACTGCCAGAAAGCAGTAGTGCTCTAGTCACGCTCCTTCCCCGGGCAAGCTACACATGATTTAGGCCAATTTGATGGTCCGCTTTACACAGTTGGAGTAAGGAGGACATAGAGAGAACTAGGATCTGGCCCAAGGTGTGGATCTCAGCCCTTTAATTCCTTAGATCTGGAACTCTCACTGAAGTGGACTGTTTCTAGGAGTATGGATTAATCACACAAATTAAGCTTTGTAAACTTAGTCCTAGGTTTTTTAAGGTCAGCCATAAGATAAATTTCCTTTTATTAACCAGGTTAAATTGGTATTTTGCTTTGGGGGGCCATTTTCAGCCATTTTGCCCAGTGCATCAAGTGGCCAAAGCACAGGGGGGAATGGTATAGGCTAGACGAATGCCTTCGGATGTATTTCACAAATTACACCGTATAAGGATAGACCGTATTATCAGATAAAACAAATCAAAATGCAAATATCTCAGTTATTTTTTAGAATGAAACTACAGGCTTTAGAAATGCTTACATTTGTCCACAGCACGGTTAAAAGGCACTGGATTATTAACATCAAGCACTTTGGCTTCAATTTTGCAATAAAATTAGCTTGGTGTCAAAACAATTTTAAAAAGCTAAATGCAGTTTCCTTACTGTACCACCATAGTTGAAATTTAAGTATGTAACATTTAAATTGCTGTTAATGAGGGATCTTAGTGGCATATTTTCAGTAGCAGCAGATCTGCAATAATAGTCTTATATTGCAGGGTTTTAGAAAATTAATAGAAGGAAACTCATTTGAAAATATAAAATTTCTTCTATTGCCTTTTTAAGTGTTATTAGATGACATTTTTCTTTTTCACAAAAAACTGCAAGACAAATGGGTGACTAAGTATACTAGCACTGTAACAAATATGACTTGAGAGGTGGAGCCAAAGCACCCAAAGGAGATGGGGAATAAAGGTCACGGTCTACTTTCTTGATCTTACATTCCACAGAAGAAACCTCATGCTGGTCCAAGGAATGAGGAAATGCAGTTTGTAGCTTCCTGATCCTGAAGCTGCTAGGGTCCAGCTTACTCCTGGCATTGGTTAGGACAGCCCAACACTCGGCTGCCATGGTAGCTATGGTCCTGTGAGCACCTGAAAATAGCTGGAGCATAGGAATGACTGGCTATTCCTCCTCCCTGTTCCCAACATGACCCTCTTCACCACCCTGGCCTACTCTGGGAACCCCCCCCCAGACACACGGTAAATCACCTGTTCTAGAGATTCTGAGTCTGTCAAAGAGACTCCCTACATCAGGGGTATTTCCAGAGTGTGGCTTGCAGTCTGCTTTTAGCTATTTTTCTTGGTGTATCTTTGTGGCCAAAGCACAGGGGTGAATTCCCCCTAAAGCCACGGAAAGAAGAGCCTTCGAACTAAGGATCTGACCCTACTTCTTTTGAAGTGAATAGCAACATTTCTGTTGACTTGAATGAGAGCTGGATCAGGCAGCAAGCTAAGAAAACTCTCAGTTGCTTGGTGGGTGGCATGGTGCTACTGCATCTGTAGCCAAAACCTGGGGCCTGATTTTCAGAGGTGATGACATCCCACTGACCTCATTTGGAGTATGGCTGCTCAGAATCACTAAAAACCAGGCCCATTGTCTGTATGTGTTGCCAATGGGCAGAGGCGGATTACCATTTTGTGGGGCCGTGGGCTAGAGCAAGTGGAGGCCCCTCCCCACCCATTCCATCTGCAGTCGTCTCCACCTTCTTCCCCACATGCTCCTGCTGGGCCATGGAGGCTTGCACTGCTCCGCCGGCCCGGCCCTCCTACGGGGGAAGCCCTCACACCCTGACCCGCTCCCCTACAGAAGCACTGGGAAGGTGGAGTGGAGTAAAGGGGTGCCCACTTTTCTGGGGCCCCCGGGCACGTGTCCCATTGGCCTAGTGGTTAATCCACCACTGCCAATGGGCAACAAGACCAACTAATATCTAACTAATACCACTAAACTAGCACAGAGAAGCAGGCAGACACTGCAGGGATTCCATCTTGCTGGCATAGTCAATAAGAAGGAACTGAGGGATGATGGGACCCACTCTGTCCTTTATGCCCTCTGATAGGAGCGTGCCAGGCTATCTGGGCTATGTCTGCACTACATACCACTGGTGTCATCGTGCAGCATATGTCTAGCTACATGCTGCAGGTGAAAAGCAGGCTGGTTCCACACTGGGATGCATAGCTATACTTGCCAATGAAAGGCTCTGGCAGAAGGGATGCAGCTGGGAAACACTTCAGCAGCGCCTCACTCTGTTTGAGCCTTTCCCTGTTGCCTCCATCTACCATCAAAGCCAGTCTTTCCTGTGGAAAGAAAGGGCCCGAGCAGCAGGGAACTGCCAAAATCCTTCCCCACTCTGGATCCTTTTCCCCTGCCAGAGAGCAGCAGAGAAGGATTCCAGGGGCAGGGAGGTGGCAGAGCCTTTCCCTGTTGCCTCCCCCGACAGAGCTTTTCCCCATTGCAGGAGTCTTTACTTGCAAATTCAATACAGACATTTTTCAGTGAAAGGTTTCTAACTGATGCACATTGATCCCGCAGTGAAATAACCACTCAAGCCCAAGGGGTAGTTAGAAGGGAACTTTGTGACAGAGAATCAGACCTGTTTTTTTCTGAGAAAGGTTCTAGCAGTGGGGAGGCAGTAAGACCTACACTGCTAATAAGAGCAGTGTAGACAGGGAGGCACAACTTTGGTGACTAGAGAACATGTAGGGTATGTATTCATCTACATACCCACACCCTTCAGACAAGACTTTTTTTGCCTAAACTGTGCCTCACCAGCTTCACTGCTAGCCTATTTATGCCTGTGCTAGGGGGACTTTGCAGGTATGTTCTCTATACTCTGCACGCTTCTTTCAGTGGTGTGGACATACCCCTAGCCTGCAGATGCAGCCCCAACCGACCCTATAGGCCAAAAGAATCTGATCTTGCACACACGGACTGCATGCACACCCAAAAGGAGTAGAATCCATGGGTACAATCACTCAAAGAATCAGTAGCTCAATACAGGAAGGCATGGTTATGGTGAAGGAAGAGTAGCTGGAGGAGCTGCAGAGCTGCAGCTCTGGAGACAGGAGTTTATGACTGACATACAGAACAGCTATTGCACCAGCAATGGCTTTGCAATCCCACTGCCCCATCCCCAGCCATTGTACCTCAGATAGGGTTGCCAACTTTCTAATCGCACAAAACCAAACACCCTAGCCCCATGCCTTCCCCGAGGCCCTGCCCCTGCTCACTACATTCCCCTCCTTTGGTGGCTCGCTGTCCCCCACCCTCACTCACTTTCATTGGGCTGGGGCAGAGGGTTGGGGTGCAGGAGGGGGTGAGGGCTCTGGGGTGGGGCTGGGGTGCAGGAGGGGGCTCCAGGCTGGGGGGGGCGGGGCTGAGGGATTCGGAGTGTGGGAGAGGGCTGTGGGTTGAGGTGTGCGAGGGGGTGAAGGCTCGGGGCTGTGGGTGCAGGCTCTGGGGTGGGGCCAGGGATGAGGAGGGGGCTCTGGGTTTGGGGAGGTCTCGGGCTTATCTCGATCAGCTCCCGGTCAGCAGTGCAATAGGGCTAAGGCAGGCTCCCTGCCTGTCCTTGCACCACGCTGCGCCCTGGAAGCAGCCAGCAGCAGGTCCAGCTCTTAGTTGGGGAGCGGGGTGGGAGGGGGAAGATGGACAGGAGGTTCTGCGTGCTTCTTTTTCCCACAGGCACAGCTCCCCAGCTCCCATTAGCCGCAATTCCCTGCCTTAGCCCTGCAGCACTGCTGATCAGACTTTTAACAGCGCGGTCAGCAGTGCTGACCGGAGCCACCAGGGTCCCTTTTCTACCTGGCATTATGGTCAAAAACCAGACACCTGAAAGCCCTAACCTCAGACCTTTCCTGGAAGGATCAGGTCTAAGGATGAAAGGGTGTCTTTGGCCACTTAACCTCTCTGAAGAGAGCAACAAAGGTATTAATCAGTACCAGCTGTTGTGCTTTTTGTGAATTTTACCAAAAGAGACTAAATGGACAGAGTCTGCAAACCAGAGCTTGGAGTGTTAAATGCTTACAAAGTGTTCCTCTGAGCCAAGTAATTACATTCAAATTCTCTTTCTGTTGTATACTGGAAAACTGCTTTTCTTTTAGACTGAAGATATATTTACCACATGAGATCTGCTCTTTATTCTGATTTCTCAATTCTCCAAAGCAAGAAACTGCAAAATTTCTCTTGGTTGTTAAAGATACTCCACAAAAAAGATGTCTTTTCATAAACACAAGCAAAGCCAATTGATGATCACCCCCAAAGAAAACTCCCTGCATTAGAACTGCAGTATTTTTACCAAGATGCTTTCTTGAGCAGTGCACATACTCTTAAGAGTTGCCCATTAGATTTGGCTGAATAATTTACTACACAAAATTTACTTGATAAATTATCTGTATGAGCCATTCATTGTGAGCACACAAAATTTAAAACGTGATAGGTCATGATAGGCTTCTTTTCCCCGACTGGGTGATCATAATTCTTAGTCCCCAGTTTCTGGTGAAATTACTTGTGATTATGAATCTGAAATTCACATTCTGCAATATTCTACAATGTTTGCTTTACAATTTCTAGTTTGGAATTCCTGACAAAATCAGTTCATAGAATATTTGTAGATGGCAAAACACAAAAAGGGGACAAACCAATCTAGGCCAATTCATAAAAAATAAAGTGAATGAAGAGTCTTAGAAAATGTGTTGCAGTGTTTGCTCGGTTCTGTTTCTCTTCCTTTTTTATTTCTATGGTGAAAATCAGCCTGTTGTTACATTATTTACCAATTGAAAATTGCGGTTTCCTCTTTAAATGAAAAAATCTTTCTATTTTTACTACTACTAAATGAAAACCTTAATCCAAAAGAACCAAACATACAACCCTAGCTTACATCACATTTGAAATCCAGAAAGAGTTAGATTTAAACAGTACTCTCAAACTTTCCAATAGATTTTTCATCTAGTCATCATGAACTAAAATACAAAAAAATTCAATAAAGACATTTTTCAGTGAAAGGTCTCTGACTAATGGACATTTATCCCCCAGTGAAATAACCAGTCAAACCCAAGGGGTAGTTAGAAGGGAACTTTGTGACAGAGAATCAGACCTGTTTTTTTCTGAGAAAGGCATCCCATCCCCAGGCCTTAACTCTCAAGAGATTATCATGGAGCAGAACCAGTATTGTTTTTGTTTTCATCAAGGAAGTGAAGGCAGTAGGAACCATACACAGCATTGTTTTATACTATAAAATAAAAGTCATTTCTCTGTAAATGACTTGATCCTAAATCATTTATGGGAAAATCGTACAATAGAAATAAATCTAGCTATAAAATTATAATAGTACATTAAGTAATAATTCACCTCTTTAAGCAAGAGGTAATGATGTACAAAGCTAATAGAAAGATAAAGGAGAGAGGGTAAATGAATCTAGTGGTTAGAGCAGGGAACTGGGAATCAGAGGTTTAGGTTCTATGTATGCACACTCTGTGCATGAGTTTCCCTACATGTAGCATGGATATAACAACATCAGAGGGGAAACGTAAGGTTTAACTAATTCATTTGTCCAGTGTGGTTTGATATCCTTGGAAGAACTGCACTAAACAAGTGCATTTAAATACAAAAATGCCCTTCTACCTTGCAGATAGAGATCCAGTACAATATTTAAAAAAAGCTGCAGTAAATAAAAGAAATAACCATTGCAATAGGTGGTGCCATTAAATCCTGTGATGAAAAACTTTGGGGTTTATGTGCCTTAGCATTAGAGAAGACAATTTGTTTTTAAAATATACTATCAAGAAATGGTGGAAACAAGATACATGCCCTGAATAATAATAATTAAAAAAAATCTATAACAGCAACTTTTGTAATGTCAGTGAATTTAATAATATTCATCTGGATTTCCATGAGCATGGTTGAAAGCAGAATTTGGTCCTTTTATACTGACGGATTTTCCACTGGGCAAATATACCGTAGATAATGGAGAATTATTCTCTTTTAAGCTCCAGACACAAAGCCCCTTAAATAAGAGGTCCTGTTCTAAAGTGACCAGAGCATATTTCAATTTAGATTATCTAGTGCAGACTACAAATCACCTACACGTTTTAGAAGTTGTGGTCAGCATACCCTGTATATATATAATTGTGAAAATGTACTGTTGTATTATTGACATCACCATTAAGTTTCCTGTACTTTTGGGACTGATGTTTTATCACTACACCTACTGATTTACTGATTAATCCAAAAATAATTTGGTCTGAGCCAAAGCCAAATGATGAAAATGAAAGTCTTTCCACTGACCTCAATGGGCTCTGGATCTGGCCCACAGAGATTATGACGGTGTATTGGTAAGTATACTCTGTGGATAAAAATAATAGCTAATAACACTTTTACATTTATACTGCTAACTGTGAAGTACTTCACTCTGAGTATTCTTTGAGAAATAGATTTAAGTGACAGACGTTTTTGATCAGGATTGCATGTGAAATGAAGAAACAAGAACGAAGGTTTTGAATTCTTCACTCCCCTCTGATAGATTTTTTAAAAATTAGAAATGGTATACTTACGTCATAGCTTGATAAATATATTCAATTCCATAACGCATTGCAAATTCATCTACAATTTCTTGTGCAGCAGCATCAAAGTACACCTTCCAGGCTTCATCTCCTTTCACTTCAGGGATTTTTACAACACCATTAGATTTAACTTCAGTCAAGTAATGGAACAGGTTCTAAAGGTAAGAGTTTTTTTCAAATTAATAGGAAATTTCAATATCTATGTGGCATTATGTAAGAATATTCTATATTATAAAAAAAATGAGTGTATTCATTAATTTCAAATGTTGTTTGCCTCTGCAATTACTAATACCAAACTAACCATCATTTGGAGAGGAAAGACTGAAGCTTTAAAAATACTTTTTTGAATGGAGCTCTGCCAATGCAGGCTAGTGATTCAACAACCTGATCTGTCTCCTTGACATAAGGTCATTTCAGTTAACCATTGCTGACAGAGACAATTCTAATGCTATACAAAATAGTGCAGGAACTTTCTCTTTTGTCTTATGTGCCCATGTTAATGAATTATATCATTATGTTATAATGCTCACTGAACTGTCC
This sequence comes from Eretmochelys imbricata, assembly GCF_965152235.1. Classification (NCBI taxonomy): domain Eukaryota; kingdom Metazoa; phylum Chordata; order Testudines; family Cheloniidae; genus Eretmochelys; species Eretmochelys imbricata. Next base: position 60,956,384 of record NC_135581.1, read on the forward strand.
AGCAGCTTGAATTGATTTTTAACCAATGAATTTCAAGTTTCATGATTTAAAAATCCTGAGTTATAGGCAATTTGTAAAGAATACCTCAGCAATTACTCAAAGAACATACGGACATAGCAAAGATCAGGGTTTAGCAACCTTCACAGCAAGAGCTAGCATTTAATTTGCATTCAGTGACAGAATTTGTTCTTCTTTGATTGCCCTCCTTGCTTAGCTACAAACAAATCCAAAAAACAGGACTGTCGAATTCGGTTTCCTGGATATTTTCAATGACAAAAGACGACCAACAATTTTACCTTTACACAACCATTTCTCTTTAGCCCATGAGCATGTAGAAGGTGATCCTGCACTATTGATGTTAATGGAGTTCCGCCATTCACTTCAAAGTGAAGCTGATCTGAGCCATATACAACTTAGATACACACACTTGCATGAAAACAGGTGCTCAATGCAACTATACCTTAGAGACAATTTTGTAGATACCCTTTAGAGCTTTAGTACTGTACCTTTCATAGCACACCCTTACAAAGTCTATCTATTTTCTTGTGCTTTGGGGATAAAAATTAAATGGTGGGCCAGTTTGATGCAAACAGGATTTAACAGATACAGAGATGTTATCAAGTAGCTGCTGCTTTTATTTGTGATGAATTTTCTTTTAATTTATGTCAAAGGCTGCCTACTCTTGGTGCTGCTTGTTTCTCACCATCTTTCCCAGGAATTCTTCTGCCTGTCCTCATATGATTACATTTCTGGGACATTGCAGAACTATTGCACGGATATTAATGCTCATCTGCCCATGCTGCTGTACACTGTAAGGCACCCTTCAATGAATCAAAGGACGGGACAGACATAGATAACACAGATATTGTTCTCTGTTTACACAGAGAATGAAGAATCGTCCTCACTCTTCCACCCCCTATTTTTCATATTATCTATTCCCAATCACATCAAAGTCCTCATCAGGATCTAAAATTAGAAATATGCCACCCAAGTCAGTAGTTCAAATCTGAAAACAATACGGCATGAACGGGAGGAAAAAAAAGTCTAATATTTTATGGGATGTTTTCCTAATTCCATGTAAAACTCTGACAACACAATTTGATCCTGGACTTCTATTGTAGAGAAAGTCCAAATTAAACTAACCGGAAATCTGACTGAGAAAGAACTGACCAGTCAGGCCCCAGGAGGATAAATACTGCTCCCTATGGATTGCTATGGCCTGTGTGTCAACTATCCTAAACATTATATCACTGATTTCTCATGTCTCCCATGGATGATGTGGGAGCATATGTATTCTGGAGGGGGTTTTTTTGTGTGTGTGTGAGAGTGATAATTTAAAAATAAATAAATACAATCCTAGTATTCTTGATGACATTAACAAGCATGTGACTGGCATTTAAAATGTTGAGGGTAGAGAACTACAGAAGCAAAGCTTAGGAAGTCATGTGGCTATTTCACTTTTTTCTACTTTCTAACCATTTGGCAAGACTAATCTGCTGATGTAGTAGCATATCAGTCTCTCCTCCTTGGACTTTGAATTTGGTCATGAGATTCAATCACTAATACATATTTCAAGCATTTGAACTAAAACACCTGTTGCAGTGAAACTAAATGTATCGCTGTTCTAGTCTTCATAGCCCTATATTCTCTACTTATCTAATTTCTATGGAGCAAAATGATCTTGTACATGAACAAACTCCGCCAACATACCTCATGTAAATATGTGTATTGCACATGGTATGGAGCAACTTTCTCCTCTCCTTTTATTTCAACGTTGATTTTCAACCTAATGGCACCAGAGACAGCTGATTTATCTGTTCGTTTTTCTGAAGAAACAGAAAAATAATTGTTAATTATTACCAAGGATACATTTTTGTCAAAACAGAGAAAAAATAACTGCAGTTCCAAAAATTGCTTTGGTCCAAATAATGTTTTCTATGCCCCCAAAGTCCAGCTGTTGAGCACAACATGTATTGATTTTCATACTTAGGAATTTCTAATATAATGTCATTCTTGATATCTTTGTAAACATGAGCTCCCACATGGTCCAGGCTATGGAGCAGAATATTTTGCTGTGAAGTAAGAAATCTCCCATAATTTGTCACTCAAACAAACTCAAAATAGGTTGTACACAAACTTGTGTACTACTTTCTTTTCAAGGAAATGAGTTAATTCTCCTATTTCTTATTTACTATTTTATTATTATTGGTGCTTCCCCACGGGCATCTCCATCTTCAACATCCTCAAAGACATCCATGCCTGACAGGAAACTCCAAGTTCTGTGCATAGGTGTGATTCCTAAACTGGGGCTGAATCATACTGAAGAAAACATCTGGAGAACTTTGCATGAAGCCATCTATATTAGTCTATCTAGTTACTACTGCTCCTTGTGCGGACAGCTGTTCTTTGATTTCACCTATTATTATTCCAGCCCACTCCAGCAGTGCAATCTGACTGAACAAGCATTAAGACTTTTTTTTTAAAAAAATCTTCTGTACAGTGCTGTGAAATGAATCATGAATGAAGGGAATGGTATAAGGAGTAAGAATCTGGCATTCTTACTAATCCAATGCATTTCTTTTTTGAATCGTCCCCCCGCCCCAAAAAAGTGATGTGCGTGCATGTGGACTAAAATGACATATACCATCCTCCTTTTTAAGATATTACAATTAACAAGAGCCATCTATAAGGTTAATTGTAGAAGATAATTAAAAGCTTTGCAGTCTATGCTTTTTCTTTCTTCTCCAGTTATACAGTTATACAGTAAAGGTGTGTATTTTCAACATTAAATTGCTTCCAACCAAATCAGTTAAGCAAGAATTTTTGAGGCATTACTTTTATTAATTGAAAGACATTAAGGAAGTCTTTCAGGATGACAATGACTTGTTTAACTTATTAAAAACTACTCTGCATACAAATATAAAATAACACATGGCTAAAAGTTTTGTTTAATTTTCTGCAAAGAATCAAACATTTTTCTTTACATGTCTGTATATTTCAATGGACAATGAAACTTGAAGGAGAACAGTGGAGAAATAAAGGTATTACATTGCGCGATGAAGATCTTTGCCCAGAAAACACGTGTTCCAACTTTGGCAAACTCCCTGTTACATAATTTACCTTTTGCAAAGCAGGCAATCTAGATAAAACATTGTTATCATATTTACATTATCAAACAAATAGAGGAGGTACAACCATAGTGGATACAAACTTGCTTTCAGAAAAAAACCAATATTGCATGCTTATCTTTAAGTTAGCTAAAATCTACTTGCAAACATTAATTATTTGAACAAATACAAATTGGCACATTGTATGTAATCATGGGCCTAATTCTCATCTCTGATACATGGGTATAAATTAGAAAAGAGCTCAATGATAACAGAATAGGACAAGTGAAATGTCAAAGGAGAATTATGCCCAGGACTTTACATAAACATATATTAAATGATAACATGGTTATTATTTGATATTCAGTAAGCAAATGCTTCTATATGTTTTTCTGTGGCTCTTTGTAGATTCATTTCATGTACAATGAGGTGTGAATAAAGTGATCTGAAGTATTTATTTACACTATCCTGATAGCTGTAGAAAAACTATCTCATTTTGAATTAAATCAAAAATTTGTCTTTTGGAGTAGGCATTGCTTTAATTGGACTGCTATTCAATCTTTAAATAAAGTTTTATTTCTCTTAAGTGTGACTCAAAAGTGAGATCTAATTCCACCTTGACCTGAACCTGGAATCCAAAACTGAGTATAATTTTATATATTAAGATGGAGGTTGGCGGAAGCCCCTGGGTAGATATTGATGAACATGGAATTACCCACACTGTACACTTTTATCTGCCGCGTAGTCCCAGGCATCTAATAGTAAAGTTGCAACCTGATTAAAATCATATCAGTGTCTCCTGTCCTTCTTTTGGTGTAGCCGGACAATTATTTCTCTAAAATACTCAAAAGTGAGATCTAATTTCACCCTTTTAAACCTGGAATTCAAAACGGAGTATAATTTTATATATTAAGGGGAGTATTATTTTCATACAACAAATAACAAACAAAATGACAAAGTTCACAACAGTATACATGTTGAGATTTTGCCTAAACTAATTTTAAGTAGTAATAGAAAATGATTAATACCTAAGTTGTACCATACATCCATTTCTCCGCTTAGTGTTCTCACTTCAATTATTGTTTGTCCCAGAAAGTCATCGGATTCCTTTTTGAAATGTTGCTTTACTCTAGATTTAATATCATCATCTTCATCCCAGACTCTTACTTTTATTCTGTCTGTGGAGTTATGGCATTCACTGTAAAACAACACACAAGAAGATACAGGCCATGATACATTTTCCCAAACAGACTTGTGAATTACTCATTATTATTTATTAGTTATATTATTGTAGTGCCTAGGGACCCCAGTCATTGATCAATACTCCATTGTGCTAGGTACTGTTGAAACACAAAACAAAAAAGACAATCCCTGCTCCAAACTGCTCACAATATAAAACAAGAGACAACAGATGGTAGGGAAGCAATTAAAAAGGCAGGGAAAACAAACAGCAGTAGCCTTCAAAACACACCTACTTTCTTGAGGTATGCCTTACTTTCTTCCATGGACACCTCACCACTGGTGAATATCCCTCTCTATGGGAAAAAGTCCAGGGCAGCTGCAGCCAGGGAAGACACTGGCAGAGGGGCTCCATTAGACCCACTTAGCCAAAGTGAAGGGCCAGAAGAACCATAGGGGCCTGGAACTGTTGTGGATGCACAAAGTTTCCATGTGGATGTACATGGCCTCTCACGGACCTTCTGGGCACTGCAGAGATTCTGAGGAATCTGAGGGATATGGGGGAGGGGCAGGAGAGGAGGGAGGTGCCCCACAGTATATTACGTGAGAAAGGAGAGGCAGACTTCATACTGTCCTGATGCAATGACAGGACAGAAAACTCAGAGAGGGAACTTTGCAGAGATTTCCTCCCATCAGCTCCTATAATAAAGCCCATCAAGTTTACAGTTACTTATTTCTCTAACCACTAGCCAACTGTTGCTCAGTCTTGGCTTTTTAATGTCATCAGTAGGAATCCTCAGGTATAGAAGTCTGCAGAACCATGATCAAGCTGCAGTGTCAGGTTATAGGCAAGCTCACTTTTAGGACACTCTAGCTAGACTGATGCTTGCTTTCCATTATTTGTAGAAGCAACTACGTTATTTCAGAGCTAAATCATTCCGTAATTCTACAAAATAGTTTTAAAATGTTACCTTAGTTTTAGTTAACCTGCAAAAAGGGTCTTAATTCAATAATAAGCCTGTATCTTTAGCATGGTCTGCTGGAGTAGGCATGAGAATGGTTGCAGATTTGTAGTTTGAGTTCCAATCCCAGCTCTACCATTAATTGACAGTGTGTCTCAGTTTTTCCAGTATTAATATGTGTGACGTTCCCCTGGTGTTATCTGGACTGGTGATCTGCTAGGTCACTCCAATCCTTGACTCTGGGAGCCAGCCTTACCCTGCTCTGCTGTGAGAACCCCCACTCCCGGGATGTTCCTGCACAGCCTCTGGCATGTAAGCTGCTCCCAGCTACGTTAGTGGGCACTTTTGGCCACCTGCTGCTTTGATTGTGAAACTGAATGACACTAGCCAATATCTCTGGTCCCAGACACAACCCTGGGAACCTCCATCTTGCAGTGTCCAGTTATGCCTGCTGGGCGCTGCAAGCCTATATGAGCTTGTCAATTTAACAGACATTGATATGCACCACGTTTGTTATCCCAAGGGGAGTCTCTGACATGCTTCAAATCAAACGCACTGCTTCAGGTAGAATAAACAAATTTATTAACTACAAAGACAGATTTTAAGTGATTATAAGTCAAAACACAAGAAGTCAGATTTGGTCAAATGAAATAAGAGCAAAACGTATTCTAAGCTGATGGTAACACTTTCAGTGCCCTTACAAACTTAGATGCTTCTCACCACAGGCAGGCAGGTTGCCCTTCAGCCAGGCTCTTCCCTTTGATCAGAGCTTCAGTCGCTTGGTGGTGATGTCTGTAGATGGAGGTGGAAGAGAGGAAGACCATGGCAAACGTCTCTCCCTTTTATCATGTTCTTTCTTCCCTCCTGGCTTTGCCCCCTCTCCTTCAGGGTCAGGTGAGCATTACCTCATCGTAGTCCCTGACTGACCAAGGGAATGGAGTCCACTCAAGAGTCCAACAGATCCTTTGTTGCTGCCTAGGCCAGTGTCCTGTGAGGCTGGACTAGGTCTGTCCCATACATGCCCTGATGAGATGTGAACTGCCCCCCTGTTCCTGGAGAGATTTGCCTGGGGTTGTTTTAAGCCATGAGGACACATTTTCAGTCTCATAACTATATACATGAAATTACAACCTATAACATTACTATAACAACAATTACTATAACATTACTATAACAACAATGCTCAGTGCATCATGAGCCTTCCGAAGACACCCAACATGACAAACTTTGCATTGGACACCGCACATTGATTTTATAAGGATGAACATGGGGGTGCAGGGTGTTCCCCCGAGATATAGAGCATATGAGTACTTGCCTTCCAACTGGCATTTGACAAGGGTGTAAGGTGTTCCCCCAAGGTACAGAGTGTCACACCTCCCCACTTAGGTTACTGCAAGAGGATTAGTCACTCACCAGCTCGCAGGCCGTTTGTGTTATAGTTCTCTTGGCACCCAGCCATCAAGGCCATGAGGTGCTGTGCCTCAGTTTCCCCATTCACACACAGCAAACCAGGTTTGTTATGGTTTCTCTGGTGTGGTCAGCTTTAAATCGGTTTACTGGTATTAACTGAGAACTAGTGTTACCATAAGGTTTAACATCAGTAACAAAATTCTTATCCCAAAATTTAACATTAATACCAAATTTCTTTTATCACAGATGGGTGTTTACAAGTATCGTTATTAAACCAAACCCTCCGTTCAGTTAGTTTAGTTTGAGGTTAGTTTGTTCATTACCCATGGTGTCCTTTGACTCTCTCCCACGTAATCAGTCACTGGCTTTTCTTTCCCTCCAGTGTTCCCCTCTGTGTGGGCTCTTAATTTAATCATGTTTCTGGAATTTTGGTATCTCAGGGTCTGGCAAGATAAGGGTCCAGGGGGATCCTGCACATTGGCTGGTCCTTTGGGGAGCGGTCTCCCAACCCCAGGACTGTATATATACAGAAAAAAACAGTTCCCTTTTGGGGGTTACTCGGTGTTTCCCCCTCTCAGTACTGACTCCTTCCTTGCCCCCCAGAGGGCTGTGATCAGTGCTCTCTGGGCTAGGCGTGTTTACCCTTTGATCATATTCACCTTTTCCCAGCAGTTTTCCCATAACTGCTCTCTGTGTCTCACCAGCCTGGGGGAAAACACCCCCCGCCAATCAGTTGGGTCGTCTGTATTCTGACAGACGAGCACCTGGTAATTTCCTGGTCCCAACTCCTCTGTTATCACAGGCATTGGAGCTGCATCAGTTAAATTTTGCAATCAGGGTAGGAACATTAAATCCCTGATGATAAGAGGGTATTACACACAGCCTTTCAAAGGTAGTCAGATATTCAGCAATAATCCTCCTCATTGTGTGCAGGACATAAGTGTTCCCACTTGTGCATTTTTGGAGTGATGAGAGTCTTTGGGGTCTGGGGCCTTTGGTTCTGCTTCTTTAGCAAGTCCGGCTGGTATTTTCTCTCTCTCTCTTTTTCTTCCATAGCCCTTCTGTATACAGCCTCCTCTTCTTTGAGCCTCGTTTCTGCCTGCTACATTTGAAACTTGTGGTACTTTTCCTTCTCTGCCACTTCCAGCTGGGCCAGCTCTAGTTTTGTAGCTGCCTCACTGGTAGTCATCTTCCTGCTTTCTTGGGCTTATTTCCCTCACCCAAAATAAACAAAGAGAAAATAACAAAACTGTGACCACCTCCTGTGACTGTGACTGTTCCTAGCCACTGCACTTAAGACTCACTTAAAATCACAAATATCACTGCTTAAAGTGTGAACTCCACTTGGAGTAACAAGCTGCACATACACCCTGCTCCGCTGTGCCACTGTGACATTCCTCATCCCATTTCCCCCAGATTCTGCTCCCTCCTGTTCCTATCAGTGAAGTATCCAGCCTAGCAATGCATTTTAATTAATAAGGCTAATAAAGCATTTCAGCTAACATCTGCATGTGAAAGCCAGCATGATCAGTGGTTTACATCTGACCGATATACCCAAAATATCATCACTCCTCTTGTAGCTGCATTCAAGGATTAATTTAATTGGGGTAAGAAAAGGAAGATAAAACATTGTGTGGTTATTTTAGTGCTTGATCTGTGTGGCTGAGTAGTTAAAATGTCTATTTGTCTAAACAGTGAATGTAAAAAGCCCGAAGAATATTTCCTCGTTGGTTGCTCTAAGGAACTACATCATAACTGGTGTGATAAGAGAAGTGCTTTTCAAATTATATGGTAGCTTGTGGTAAATCTAAGTCAATGAATAAACAAAACCAGTTTACTCTAGATTGTATTTCAGTATGCATTAATTATCTGCTCTCTTTTTCTGAAGAAAGCCAACATAGTTCCTTGAGCATGGCCATCCAACTAATTAGACCGCGCAATTTAAAATCATAGGGCCCAATCCTGAGGGTAACCATTAAGATGTGTTGGCCTCAGCATGACTTTTCATGTGAGAAAAGTGACTTATATGTGTAAGAGTCTGCAGGACTGGATCCTGGTGAAGTAACTAAACTGCGAGTTAAGGCATTCTCCAACTTTAAGTCCTACAATAAGGTAGCTTGCAATGGCAAATGAAAGATCTTTCCTTCTCTCTCTGCATTTTTCAAGGACTCCATTTTTTGCTTGGTGTCAAGAGTTTGGTATTGAATTAAGAAAGTATTACAGTTCTATATACTTTGGTTTGATACTCATAGAGATGGATTAAATACCCCAGGAGAATCACGTGAGCTGGTGTAAAGGCTCATACACCTCCATGCCGCGGCTGGTGTAGCAGGGGAAAGGTGGCATGCCAGAGGAAAGGGAACATGACCGTGACATTCCAATGTGACACCGATCCTCATGTAGTTTTGGATCCCTTGGAGCTTTTTGCAGCTAGAATAACTAAGAACAACACTGAGGGTGCTCTTGAAGCTGGGGGACCAGCCTTGAACTCAGCTTCAGGGGAGTGCAACTATGATCTATCCACTGGGTGCAATTTTGGTGGGACACGAGGATCAGGTCCCCGTTTATTTGACCTCCCACTTGGTAAGACAACTCCCATCCTTTCATGTGCTGTGTATTTATACCTGCTACTGTATTCTCCACTCCATGCATCTGATGAAGTGGGTTCTAGCCCACAAAAGCTTATGCTCAAATAAATTTGTTAGTCTCTAAGGTGCCACAAGGACTCCTCGTTGTTTTTAGTGTAAGCAAAGACTTTTTGGACTAAAGTTTGGGGCTTATATTTGTCTAACACTTTTTTTTCATTCTTGAAGGTTAATAACTTCACAAGATTTGGGAGGAACCAAAGCACAATTCTCATTGGAAGTTAAGGTAAATACTGATTAAACCACAATTTATCAATGTGCACCTCCTAGTAAAGGCTGAGTCAGGTGGAGGCACTTATTCTAGATGTGTTCCTGGCACGTTATCTCATGTATCTTTTTCAAAGGGGCTTAGAACTAAACTTACATGAGAAAATTTCCTGACTCCATGAAACGTATCTTTTTCTCTTCTGGACCTTAGTTTAGTGTGTAGTGACGAGACATATTACTATCTAGGCATTTGTACCATCACCATGTCTGAGCCCTTAGCCCCAGATCCAGCCCCTCCTCCACATCGGCGCGGGCTCCCCAGGCACCAAAACCAGTGTGGTTCTGCAGAGGAAGGAGGGACAGGATCCCAGGAAGCTGAATAGTATGTGCACAGCTCCATGAAGAGGCAGTAAAATTATGGGGAAATTTACCACTGAGATTCTGGAGGCTGTGCCACGGCATGAATCCTCTCAACCTTCTTATGCCATGGACTGCATATGCCACTGTAGTCACTGATTGTTGTAACTTACATATGATACTTTGAGTCCTTGTGTGTGGGGGGTAAGAGGATTCCCCCTCCTGCTTACCTCACTTACCTGTCCAGTGCCCAGCCTATCCTGACTCTGAGGATAAAATTTGCCCCTTACAGAAGTGTTCTCCCTCCAGCCACTCTCTAATAAGAAAAGATGAACGTGGGGCAAAGTACAGTGTGAGGAGGCTAAGAAGTTATTTGCTTTTTGTTGCACAAAGGTTCTGGGAACATCTACGTTCCAAAGCTGAAAAGGTTGCAATATATTCAGATACTAAATGCTACATGCAAGTTTTCATAGTTTTTCAATAGAATAGGAGGTACTGCACTCTCACACTTACGAAGTGCTTTACAGACATGAATTCATAATGGTCACATCACCCCTTTTTTGTGAGTTCAAAGTGAAGATCTGGATTAAC